>NC_139144.1:101911249-102537006 GCF_964270905.1 Leucopleurus acutus | reverse complement strand
CCTTCTCACGCCGGAGCCCACCCCCACGCAGACTCCCTGCATCCTACTGCCCCTCTCAGCTCTATCCTCCGGGGCCTCTTCTCAGCCAGGCTCACCTTTTGAAGGAGTTGATGAGTTGTCAAGTTTTCTCCAAAGAAGCTGTTTGAGCCGGTGCTTTTGCTTTAACTATGAGGGGGAAATGTTTGCACCCTCTGAAACCTCTGATCCGGGAAGCAGATTGGGTGGGGCTAGTGAAGGAACTGTTTGCCTTTAAAGAGACAGAAATATTGCGCCGTAACTTGGTGGGTGCTTCAGCTTTGACAAGTTGAAAGCTTTTTCTCCGTGTGCCTGGTATCACACCAACATTTCCAAAGTTATACTTGTTGTTTGGAGTTATTGTGGTGGATCCAAAAGGCCCTTAGTAAATGACCTAAATCTTGCCCTGAAAGCCAGTCACAGCGTCTGATCATCTCTCCTGGGTGCAGTGGGAGACTGCAGGGCTCTTCGGGGAAGAAAGAAGTCAGACACGTGGCTTGGTGTATCCTCGGGGTAGCGCCAGTCTATTGCTGGGTGGAGAGTAGAACTTGTAAGTGATGAACTTGAATATTTAGCTGAAGAGATTTCTAAGTACAGTGTGGAAGGTGCAGCCTGGTTTCTCCTTACTGCTTATAGTAATATGCAAGAGGAAAGAGACTGGAGTGATGCAGCTACAAGCCAGGGAATGCCAAGGATTGCCAGCAACCACCAGCAGCTGGGAACACACAAGGGACGCGCTCCCCCTGGAGCCTTCAGAGAGCATGGCTTTGCCAACATTTTCAGTGTGAACTCCCAGAACTATGCAGCAATAAATGTCTCTGCTTTGAACCTTCATAGTTTGTAATAATCTGTTAGAGCAGCTCTAGGAATCTAGTCCATCACCTTTCTCTTTTCCTCTACCTTTTCCCCTGCCAGGTTTCTGTTCCTCCTAACGACCCAAAGACTCCCCTCCTGCATTACATGGTCTGAGCGGTGCAAATTTACTAGAATGCGCTCTTCTGCATTCTCTACCCACACGTCTGGCCCAGATGGACCGTGGGAGTCTCAGTGATGGGAGAAGTTGTAGCTTTCTCAGGAGTTTAGCTTTGAAATTCTCTGGAGACTCTAGCTTTTGTCAACAATTTACACAACACTGTCAACTGAAAAAAGTGCACAACCGGAAAGTTGAGAATTCTGTTTTATTCAGCAGACTTTCTGAGGACCTGAGGCCCGGGAGGCAGCCTCTCAGCTAGCTCTGAGGGACCACTCCCAAGACATAAGAGAGGAGCCTGGTACTGGCATCTTTACAATCGACACGGCGCTTTTCTCCACCACAATCCAGTGTCAGTAGATCGGCTTCACTGTGTGCGAGTGAGTGGACGCAAGTTTGCTTCAGTGATAGAAATCGTCTGTCACATAAATGCTATTAAAAATGCATTTGCATAACTGTATTTTCTTTAATTTGCTTTTCTATATCAGTGAGAAGATTTTCAACAAAACTGAAATTTAAGAGTTCTGTGTTTTAGAACTTTAGGGTTTCATTTATCATGCCTTCAAAAGCTTGCCTACGGTAGGTACTCAGTAAAGACCCTCTTTTAAGTGCACAGGTTAGACCAAGAGCAAATCTCTATTGTCACTTTTATTAGCCCCTGAATATTAGTTCTTAGTTTTCCTTTATATTGTACGGTCCCAGGTAACACTATCAGTTTCCTTTAGTTTGTTTAATAAATATTTCCTGAGGGGCAGGTCTATAAGTCCTGTCTTATAATGCCACACAGGGGAAGTAATCCCCAGTGAAACATGTCTATCCTACAATATAATTAAGCAAAAGAGATGTAACCATCTTATATAAAGCCTATTTACATATACCAATATTTATTAACTTTCATCTCAATGTTATGATTTTATACCTTTACCTTTAGTTTCCATTAGGAGGCAATCAGCAGGTCTCCTCCTCTCTGCGCTCAGACCTAGGTGGCGGCGACATGGCTAAATGCACCAAGAAGGTCAGAATGGTGGGTAAATACGGGACCCATTATGGTGCCTCCCTCCGGAAAATGGTGAAGACAATTGAAATCAGCCAGCACGCCAAGCACACTTGCTCCTTCTGTGGCAAAACCAAGTTGAAGAGACGAGCCGTGGGCATTTCGCACTGTGGTTCCCGCATGAAAACGGTAGCTGGTGGTGCCGGGACCTACGACACCACTTCTGCCGCCACAGTAAAGTCAGCCGTCAGAAGACGGAAGGAACTGAAGGACCAGTAGAAGGGCCACCATTTGAAACATTGCTAGCCTACAATAAATGGGTTAATTTAGGTAACAACAGCAACAAAATCAGAAAACAAAGCTTGTTCTTACAGGGACTCCTAGAAGTTTTTGTTTTCTTTTTATCCCCAACCATTTAATCTATTTTGTATAACAGACTCTGGGTTCCCAGGGACTTCCCTGGTGGCGCAGTGGTTAAGAATCTGCCTGCCAACTCAGGGGACACAGGTTCGAGCCCCGGTCCGGGAAGATCCCACATGCCACAGAGCAACTAAGCCCGTGTGCCACAACTACTGCACCGCGTGCGCCTAGAGCCCGCGAGCCACAACAAAAGAAGCCACCGCAATGAGAAGCCTGAGCACCGCAACGAAGAGCAGCCCCTGCTCACCACAACTAGAGAAAGCCCGCGCGCAGCAATGAAGAACCAATACAACCAAAAATTAATTAATTAAAAAAAAAAAAAAGGCTCTGGGTCCCCAGAGAGGAGTTGAGCCAAGGGACCCAGGCCCTGTCGTCAATCTTTAAACTTGACTAACTGGCCTAACCGCTGCCTCAGGTAATCGTTGTTCAGGTATCTCAGTGTAATTTTCCTTCTGCCCTTTACATATATAGATTATTATAGATATACATATTTATTTATTTTAAACTGGGATAAATAGAGTAGACTTGATTGGGGCCTTTTAATGTTGGGGACCAGTTGGGGGGTCCTTTGGGACCATCCAACCTCAGGTCATGTTCTATCAAAACCTTTTCCTTTAATCTTATTAACATTCATTTTACTTACCCATTTTTAAATACCAGTGATAGGGATAGAGTAGGATAGTTGCACAGGTAGTTTTAGAAATCCCACTAGGGGATTATAGTTAGAGAGGGAACTTTGGGAGACCACTCTAAGTTAAAGATCACTCAGGAAAGCTATTGGAACATCATGAAACAAAGCAGGCTTGCTTAACAATAAAGCCATATATAAAAGCACAAGATATTCAAGGTCAGCAAGATACTGATTCTTAGGACCAAGTGGAACGGAGCAGAACACAGAACCCTGAAGTGCCCCCCGTCCCCAACCAGACTGTAGCCATGACATGAGCTGCTCCATCTTGAGCAGTACTGAATCTAGGGGCACAATTCCAGGAACTGGCCTCAAGAGAATGGGATTAACATTATTGCTCATAATAATCTATATCTTTGTGGGCAGCCAAAGAATTGTAGCTTTTCTGCTCATATATGTAAACAGGCAACTAAAATTGTCAGCAAAGAGGTGCTCCAGACCCATCATGTCAACATCTTCCACTCTGAGAAGATGGCATCCTATGTCAGCGTGAAGTTACAGGAGCTGAATCTTTGCCCCTAATCCCACAGAATGGAATGGTCTTTGACAGCGGGGAACTGAAAACAGCTTTTGCTACTTTCCTGTTTGCCCATTTCTGTTCCCCTCTAACCGTAAAATAACCTAATTATAGGAATGAGATCACTAGGCAATTTAACCTAACTCCTGACTTGAGCTCTCCTGAATGCACACCATGCCTCATCTAACCTGTTGATCCTCTTCCTAGATTAAATGAAGAATGAAGAATGAAGTGGTTAAGGAATGACCAGCTCTCTGCCCCCAATAGCCCCCTTGGCAATCCTGCAGGCAGATCACACAGGCAAGATAATATCTGAAGAGATGGGCTTCCCTGGTGGCACAGTGGTTGAGAATCTGCCTGCCAATGCAGGGGACACGAGTTCGAGCCCTGGTCTTGGAAGATCCCACATGCCGTGGAGCAACTAGGCCCGTGAGCCACAACTACTGAGCCTGCGCATCTGGAGCCTGTGCTCCGCAACAAGAGAGGCCGCAATAGTGAGAGGCCCACGCACTGCAATGAAGAGTGGCCCCCGCTTGCCACAACTAGAGAAAGCCCTCGCACAGAAACGAAGACCCAACACGGCCATAAATCAATCAATCAATCAATCAATAAAATCTAAAGAGAGAGCCAGCCAGCCTGCACGCAATGGAGAAGGATGCAGAATCCAACTTCTTGCTTTGACGATTCACTGAGATTCTTGTCCCCCATTTTTCCCTTTAAAAACTGTCATGGCTGAGCAGAGTCTTCAGAATTGGTTTCTGGACATGAGTCCACCTTCTCTCCAGATTGCCAGTTCTTCTGATTAAAACACTTTTCCTTTCTACTAACACTTGCCTTTTAAATTATTGACTTCTGAGCGGCTAGCAGCTGAACCTGGGTTTGGTAACACAAGGACAGGAATATTAAGGGAAAGGTGACATTCCAAAGTACAAGACCCTCATTATACCGAAACCTGAGATGACTTAACGTATTTGAGTATATGTTACCACACTTCTGCTGATCTGAATAGCGCCAGGACGTTCCTAGTTTGATCATACAGGGTCAAAAACTCCCCGCCCTACGTGAAAGAGGAGCTAATGACGTAAGCATGACATCTACTCAAAGAATAAGGAAGAAGGTGGTCTTCTCTCCCTCCCCACTTGTCCTTGGGTTATAAAAATGTAGCCCATTTAGTTCTCGAGGCAGAGCCCTCTTGCTTGCCTACTTGTAACCTTAGTGAGGGTCCTATATTAATAAATCTAGTTCTTACCTGTCATATTGCTTCTTGCTGAATTCCTTCTGCACCAAGACATGAAGAACCTGAGCTTCATTAAGTCCTGAGATGAGTTGTGCAGTTTCAGTTGGAAGATTGTGGGTTCGAGTCCCAATTGAGGTGTGTGGTTTCACCAATGAAACATCTGTTTATAATGAGAGCTTTCTAAAAATTTACCAATTTAGAAGTTTTTCCAATTTCAAAGATCCATCATCTGGCCATTAATGAGATATAATATTAATAGTGATTCAAACCAATAAGATGCAAGAGGCTTCCCCACAAGAGCGTGCAAAGGATGCCCCTAAAAGAGATCCAGAGGGTTTATTCCCCAAAATAGTCTAAGAAAGTACAGGCTGAGGCAACACATGTTAAGATGGCAAAAAAAACAAACAAAAACCCTGAAAGTTGACACAGCCAAAAGACTGCTCAGAATCCGAGTCTATTTGATTGGCTGCTCAGTGTGCACCTATGGGTACCTTTTGGATGGCAGAGACTGTAACAGGAAAGGGCCAATTCTGACTCCATGTTGGATTTGTTTCTTTGACTTTAGTCTTTGCTTTTCGTTGCTTTTGTGATTATAATCACACATAATGGCCTGCTTCAGGGAACCCTACCCACCTGTGAAGGGCTGCAAGACAGAAGAAATGAATACATGCCCTCCCCGAAGCTGGCCATTCCAGGAGATGTTTTGCAAGACTGACGGCCCTTTTTACTTTCTTTCCTCCCCACCTCTCCCTCTCTATTCTGCCTTTCTACTTTACTTCCCTCTCTGATTCTATAAAAGAAACTGGCATCCAGACCCCAATAAGATGGTTATTTTGAGACACTAGTCTGCCATCTTCTCAGTCTGCCGGCTCTCTGAATAAAGTCATATTCCTGGCCTCGACACCTCGTCTCAGATTTATTGGCCTGTCATGCAGCGAGCAGAGCGAGCTTGGACTCAGTAACAAGACCAAGTTTTCAAAACACAGGCGCACACACCGAAAAGCCCAAAGAAGATCAGGTAGAACATTTACATTTCAAAGGCACAGGAAGAGAAATGCCAGTCCCCCCTTGAAGGGCTTTTGTTTCTTTAAGAACAGAATACTGAAAAGATGTTTTTATTAAGCCGGCTTTTCTAATTCCACTGCATAGGTAATAAAAGAGCCCCATCTTAGCCATTTTAAGGGTGAGAGTTCCTTTAATTTCCAATTAAGTAGGTACTTATAAGTATGAGCTCTGTACATACATGAAGCTGGCTGGAGTTTTAGTCGGAGGTTGGCTTTCTGATGTCCCTCATTTTTGTCTGAGAGAATCTATTTCCCATTTTAAAGTTGAATTTATTGGGGATAAAATTTACTAGTGTCCTTTTATCCTGACAAATTCTTGCGAAGATAGCCAATTTGAGGAAAGGTGTCAGGTCAGCCTCTTACCTAACCATTCATCTTAGACCACTCAGTATCCTTCCAACTGAGCAAATCCCAGTGTTTTTCAACCAGGCTGCCCTAGTATCTTTCAACTAGAAGGGGTCACTCCCCAATATCTTTGAACTGGGGAGCCAGGTAAAGACACTGCCAAATAAAACTCAAGATCATCAATCAATAATTGGGAGACCCGAGAACCACGAGGGACTCACGCAAATTTGTCTGGACCCTCCGAGGAGGCAGATGGGCACAAGTGGCCTCTGTTGGTACCGAGGCTCTGGTTCCTCGTAGAGTTCAGATGGAGAGAAATTTGCTCTGGGGCACTTTGTGATTGGTTACCAAAACTGTCAACCGGAAAAAAAAAAAAAACCACAACCTAAAAGTTGAGAATTCTGTTTTATCCGGTCGACTTTCTGAGCACTTCAAGCCCAGGAGGCAGCCTCTTGGCTGTGAGGGGATGGAGTAGGATGGTTGAGGATGGAGTAGGATGGTTACACAGGGAGCTTTAGAAATTCCACTAGGGGATTAAGGATGGAGAGGGAACGTTGGGAGACAACTGTAAGTTAACTATCACTCAAAAAAGCAATGAAAACATCATGGAACAAAGCAGGCTTGCTTAACAATAAAGTCGTAAATAAAAGCACGAGATATGTCCCAGGCCATTAAGTGAAAAAATGAGGCCTGCATCCTGCTGGTCGACATAATGATCCTTAGGACATGTACCTCTGCACATACCAAGGACAGAAATATAAGGGAAAGGTGACATTCCAAAGGGGAAGACCCTCACTATATTGAAATCTGAGCTGATTTAACATATTTGAGTATATGTTACCACCCTTCTGCTGATTTGAAGAGCGCCATGACAGTCCCAGTTGGACCATATAGGGTCAAAAACTCCCCCACATGGTGCAAAGGAGGAGCTAATGATGTAAGCCTGCCATCTACTCAAAGAATGAGGAAGAAAGTGGTCTTCTCCCTCTCCCCACTTATCCACTGATGATAAAAATGTAGCCCACTTAGTTCTCGGGGCAGGCCCCTCTTGCCTCACCTTGTATCCTTCACAGGCATCCTATACTAATAAATCCACTCCTTACCCATCACTTTGTCCCTCACCGAATTATTTCTGTGCCAAGACATAAAGAACCTGAGCTTCATTAAGCTCTGAGATGAGTTGTGTGGTTTGACTCCCAACAGGTAAGAGAGGAGCCAGGATGTATAGGAATTTTGCAAAAAAAAAACCCAGGTGGTCAGAACTTGAAAAGATTACTGTTAACTCAAAAAAAAAAAAAAAAAAAAAAATCAGACAACAAGTCAATGAATTGAGTGCTTTTCTCTATCTGGTAAGATGCAAGAGTCTGGCTCATGGAAATCATGCCTTTGATATGCACCTTAGCTGTCTAGGGCCAGTATCCTGCTCTCTCCCATCCTGAGTCCCCTCAGGGGACCCGGTTGGGGGTCTGCAGTGGCTGGGGGCGTGGCAGCAGGCGGCCTGTTTATCTCCATCCTGAGTTCCCTCAGACTCACCGTGGGGGTGGGGAGGGCGGTGGTAGGGGCTGCTCGCCTGATGGCCGTGGTATCCATTGTTTGCTGATAGGGCAAGCAATATTTTTCTTTCACAACACCAAAATAAAAACCAAAAAATTGTTGTGTTTTTTTTAAAGAGAAGCTGAAGGAATCAAGGCCTGGGAGTGCCATTTAAGGTCTCCTCGGCTCCGGACGCGCAGGCTCAGCGGCCATGGCTCACGGGCCCAGCCGCTCCGCGGCATGTGGGATCTTCCCAGACCGGGGCACGAACCCACGTCCCGTGCATCGGCAGGTAGACTTTCAACCACTGCGCCACCGGGGAAGCCCTAAGGTCTCCTAAACTCTTAAGGGGAACAGGCTGACTGCCAGGATATTATGAGCTCAGTGAGTTATATGACCACCTGCCTTACATCATGTCCCAGCCACCACCAAGAGCCCAGCCCACACTTTTACAGAATACCAAATTCACACAAAAGAATTGTTTTATCTAAAAAAATAAGAAGAGGAGGACATTATCCCTTAAAATAAGATAAAACAAGCTTTAATGCATTTAAAGGTATGGAGGGCTTCTCCCTAGGCTACACTGGCAGTGCGGGACTACCACCTCTGTCTGCGTGGTTTAACGGCATTCAGCATCCTCCTGTGAGCCCATGACACCTGTCTGGTTCCATGAGACTCCGTCGCACACTCTCATTTAGCACATGGGCACCAGGTCTCTCCATTAACATATGAAATGCAGACGGTGGAAACATAGGTGGGTCTTGATTCTGCCACTAGCGAGATCTATGGTTTGAGGGAGAAAAATATGACCCCTCTGAGCCCATCATCTTTACAGATGAGACGATAAGGAAGTATTATTGAAGTCAGGTGCCTATCGCGGAATTGTATCATACTCTAATATTTGGGCCTTGCCCAACGCGAACAAATCCGCAGCCTCTCCCACTGGCACGGGTCATGAACCCTGGCCTGCTTACCCTTACTGCTTCTCAGTTATCAGTTGGTTATAGTTATAAACTTCCAGCAGTGGCGCAGAAAAGGGAGACCACCATGTGGGGGGCACATTCCTGAGGCTCTCGGCTTCAGGGGTTTGGGATGCGGGACCCATATTAGTACAGGCCCTCCCTTCCCGGTGTTCTTGAGTTCCGAGGGTCATCAGAGCAATGGATGGTTACAGACAGTTACATAGATCAGCTTTATTGACCACTTGGCTCCAATAGCCAAAAAAGCAGTCAGCAAGGAAATGGGTTTTTCGACCACAGTTTTCTATTTCTCTCAGGAAACCCACAGTTCCCTTCCTTCTTTGCCTACCTAGATTTCTTAGTCCTACACCTCCAAAGCCCACAATGTCTGCTTAGAAATCCCCTGGATTCTTAGCCAGTCCATGATCCTAGTGGTGGAAGAGCCCGATTAGGAGAACAAGAGCTGGGAAAGAATGTAGAGGCTGCCATAGTCACGCAATAGCCTTCAATGACTTGCTTGCTTTCTGCCGTTTGTAATTTGGTGTGCGTGATTTCTGCTCTCATTTTCATTTCTTCTTTTTGGTTTCAATTTGACAGCTTTTGTTGCTTCCCTTCAATCCTCCTGTAAAGACATTGTTCTTCAGTGCTTTCTTACTAATGATGGGTGCTATAAATAAAACTTTTACAAGGGGTAAGGGAACCACTGCGATGTACACCTCAGCATATCACAGCACAAACTTCTTGTTGTTTTCCGTAAATCCCTAGATTTTCAAGAAGTGGGAGACAGGATGTTCTATTGTACTTTCGCTTGTGCAGAGAACAACCCACATCCTGCCTCAGCTGCAGCCATTTCCTGCTCGCATTTCCTCACCACCCTGTCTCTGAAATTGTGGTCATAGCACAGGCTATGAAAGGCTAGGTTACGGGGTCCAGGTCCCCTCTTGGTACCTGCTGAAGTGTTCAGAAGGGAGAGGAGATAGGCTAGGCCAAAGAGAAATCTCACCATGGAAACTGCACTGAACTCTCCTTGGATTCTTTTCAGACCCCGCCTCAGGCTGCCCTGGCCTGAGGATGAAGTGCAAGGGTTTTCCTGTGAGTCTCCAAACCCACAGCAGGGCCTCATTGAAAGCAGGTCCAGCAGTCAGCACTTTTGACTTTGACTGAACGAAACAAAATAAACTCTGCTCTAGACTTGAAGAGGTGTGTACGGGTGTTGCTGTCTTTCAAAATCCTGACAATGAAGTTCTCAAAGCCTAAGTAGCTAATAAACAGCTGAGCTGCCTCATTGCTTTTGACTGTTGCCTATCATGAAAAAAATATACTTGAAAATGGTACTTAATGACTCATTTCTAAGCTTTGAGAGGCCGCACGTGACTATGTGGAAATATAAGGAGACACTAACATTTTTCTTATCCTCTGCAAGTAGAGCATGTTTGTATTTAGTGGAAAACCAAGGATTCCAGATAAAATAGCAATCTGGAAGACAATGGCGGCTGCCGCCTAGGTCCCTGTTAACTAATGTTCGTTCAACTACAATAAAGAACAACAAGAAGGGGAGACCAAACTCTACAAAACCCATGCACTCAGCAGGAAGGAAGAAGAGCGGAGCTAGCGACATGGCCAAAGTTTAACTCAAACTAATGACAGGGTGTCCAACTCCAGAAAGCATTGTGGGGAGCCCTGCAAGCTTATTACTGGTGAAAAACCATAACCAGTGGAAATTCTTTTTAAAGAAAGCAAAGTCTCGAGACGTTGTCCTAAGATCATATAACAAGTGAATAGACATTTATTGAAAAAAAGTCTACTGAATCTGAGTAAGAACAGTGAGAGTCTGTATCGTGCTTGAGCCGTGACCCACTTTCTCCGTCCCCAACCCATCCTCAGCCCAGCTTGAAGGAAACTCCATTCTAGGCAGGGGTGGCCGAGAAGATGGGGCTCCCTCTCCCCTCAGCTACCCAGCAAGAATATAGTATAGTACCAACAGGGCCAGGCTGGCAACATTTCCCATCCCCTCCAACACTGAGCTGCAGAGACGAAAGTTCTGGTGAGTTCAGCCAGCAGTACCCTATTGCTCCTCTATTCATATGGCAGGCACTCTACCCTAGGCATGACAGGCCCCAACTGCCCACACTCCAGCTCCCTCTTAAGATAGAGGTTTCACGCTAGGAGAGGCAAGTTGAGAACTCCAGAGGCTACCATCCCCTGCTCTGGGCTTGGAGCTGTGCCTCAAAGATTTTGTTCAGGATGAAAAGAAGTTCATAATAACAGAAAACTCTAAAGCCCTCCCCAAAGGAAGCAATTATTTGAAATAGAGTGTGGGAAGTTCAAGTGAAAGCGTATTTCTGAAAATGATAAAGATTTTAGAGGAGACTGGTAACGCTGTGAGAGCCATAAGAGGAACCATAGGCCAACAATTTTACCAGCAAGAACCAGAAAAATAGACAGGTAGGAAGAGTCCTTCTAGGGCCAGAGAAAACCTGAAAAACTGGCCATGAAAACTACCCCTGCAAAGGAAACCAAATTTAATTAGACCAGACTGTGGAGCAATTTATGCTCATGAACCTCGACAAAAACTAGAGTGCAATCAAATGGCAGTTAGTAAGCCTAACAGCGGGGTGTAATACCAACAGAGTCACACAGATGAACAAAGGGATTAGGGAAACAGACATTCAGAGAGAGCGCTGCTAAAACTTTTCATCCCAGCTGACTGTGTGAATGCCGAAGTCTGCACCCTCTGAGGAGCAACATCAGAGATTCCACACTGCGGGGGAAATAGTCTTCACTAGAAGAGTCTAGCTGAGTCACTAAACAAATCGGGAACAACGGCAAATCAAGCCCCAGAAAAGCAGGAGGTGAATCAATACCCAGAGTTGCTATACTACGTTACCTAAAATGCCCAGTTTTTTAACAAAAACTGCAAGACGTACAGAGAAACAGAAAAGTGTGATCCTCGTACTGGAAAAAATCAGGCAACGAGAATTGCCTGTGAGAGGGCCCAGATATTGGATTTGAAGACAGAGCTTCAAAGCAGCAATTATACATATATTTAAAGAGCTGAAGGAATCACACTTAAAGAAATAAAGGAAGCTATGATGACAATATCTCATCAAATAGAGAATGTCAATAAAGAGATAGAAATTATTTTTTATAAAAGAACAAAATAGAAATTCTGAAGTTCAAAAGTAGGACTGAAATTTAAAAATTTACCACAAGGGCTTAATGACAGATTTGAACTGACAGTAGAAAGAATCAATGAATTTGAAAATATAACAATTATAAACATATGAACTTAGCAACTGAACCCTGAAACACATGAAGCAGAAAATGACAGCAATCAAGGCAAAATAGACTATTCAACAGTAATAGCTGTAGAGTCCAATACCTGACTAAGAATAATGCATCGGTCAACTAACCAGAAAGTCAAGAAAGAAATAGAAGATGTGGCCAACACTATAAATCAACTAGATCTAACACAAGATACTCCACCCAGCCACAGCAGAATACACATGCTTTTCAAGTGCGCAAGGAATATTCTCCTAAGTAGATCATTTACAAGGGCATAAAACAAGCCTCAATAAATTTAAGAGGCTTTAAATCGTACATAGTGTGTTCTCCAACCAAAATGGAGTAAAATTAGAAATCAATTAAAAAATTGAGAAATTCAGTAATATGTGGGTATTAAACACCATCTTAAATAGCCAATGAGTCAAAGAAAAAATCAAATGGGACATTATAAATACTTTGAGATGAATGAAAATGAAGAAACAACATAGCAAAATTTATAGAGCTAAAACAATGCTTAGAGGGAACTTTATAGTTGGAAATACCTATATTAAACACAGAAGATCTCAAAACGATAATCTAATATTTCATAATAAAGCAGTAAGAAATTAAGAACAAACAGTGTAGAGCAGTCAGAAGAGGGATATAATAAAAGTTAGAGTGGAAATTAATGAACTAGAGAATATTAAAACAATATAGAAAATCAACAAAACCAAAACTTGATTCTTTGAAAAGATCAACAAATTGACAAATCTCTAGGTAGTCTGGCCAAAAAAATAGGGAGGAAAATTAAATTACTAAAATCACGAATGGAAGAGGAAACACTGGTACTGAGCTTACAGAAATAAAACAATTACAAGGAAATATTATGAACAATTTTATGCCCCCCAGATTAGGTAACTTAGATTAAATGGACAAATTCATAAGCGATCAAAACTGAATCAAGAAGAAATAGAAAGTCTGAATAGACCTATAACACTTAAAGAGATTCAATTACTAATAAAAAATATTACTACAAAAAACAAACAAACAAACAAAACACCCAGTCCCAAATGGCTTTAGTGATTAACTCTCCCAAACATCTAAGACGAGTTAATACCGATTCTTCACAATCTCTTCCAAAACATAGAAGAGGACGAACACGTCTCAACTCACTCCATGATGCCAGTATTATACTGATATCAAACCGGAAAAAGACATCACAACGAAAGAAACTATATACCAATATGTCTTATGAATATAGATGCAAAAATCCCAACAAAATACAAGCAAAGAGAATCCAGCAATATATAAAAAGGCGTGTACACCATGAACAAGTGGAACTTATCCCAGAAATTCAATATTGGTTTAAGATCAATTAATGTAGTAAGCCATATCAATAGTATAAGGAAAAATGATCATTTCAATAGATTTAGAAAAAGCCTTTGAGAAAACTGAACACAGGTTCATAGTAAAAACACTCAACAAACTATGAAGAGAAGGAAAATTCGACAACCTTGTAAAAGACATCTGTGAAAATTCTGCAGCTAGTACCATACTTAATAATGGGAGACTGAAAGCTTTCCTGCTAAGATTAGATATAAGACAAGGATATCTGTTCTTGTCACTTCATTTCAACTTTGTTCCAGAGGTTCTAACTAGAGCAATTAGGTAAGAAAAGACACTGTTCAAAAACGAGGTGAAGAGGATGCAAAGATGGTTCCATAGCCACAAATCAATCAACGTGATTCACCACGTTAACAACATAAAGAATAAAAACCATATGATCGGAACAGGATAGAAAGCCCAGAGATAAACCCACGCACATATGGTCACCTTATCTGTGATAAAGGAGGCAAGAATATACAGTGGAGAAAAGACAGCCTCTTCATTAAGTGGTGCTGGGAAAACTGGACAGGTACATGTAAAAGTATGAAATTAGAGCACTCCCTAACACCATACACAAAAATAAACTCAAAATGGATTAAAGACCAAAATGTAAGGCCAGACACTATCAAACTCTTAGAGGAAAACAGAGGCAGAACACTCTATGACATAAATCACAGCAAGATCCTTTTTGGCCCACCTCCTAGAGAAATGGAAATAAAAACAAAAATAAACAAATGGGACCTAATGAAACTTCAAAGCTTTTGCACAGCAAAGGAAACCATAAACAAGGTGAAAAGACAACCCTCAGAATGGGAGAAAATATTTGCAAACGAAGCAACTGACAAAGGATTAATCTCCAAAATATACAAGAAGCTCTTGCAGCTCAATAACAAAAAAACAAACAACCCAATCCAAAAATGGGCAGAAGACCTAAATAGACATTTCTCCAAAGAAGATATACAGACGGCTAACAAACACATGAAAGAATGCTCAACATCATTAATCATTAGAGAAATGCACATCAAAACTACAATGAGATATCATCTCACACCAGTCAGAATGGCCATCATCGAAAAATCTAGAAACAATAAATGCTGGAGAGGGTGTGGAGGAAAGGGAACCCTCTTGCACTGTTGGTGGGAATGTAAATTGATACAGCCACTATGGAGAACAGTATGGAGGTTCCTTAAAAAACTACAAATAGAACTACCATACGACCCCAGCAATCCCACTACTGGGCATATACCCTGAGAAAACCATAATTCAAAAAGAGTCAGGTACCAAAATGTTCATTGCAGCTCTATTTACAATAGCCAGGACATGGAAGCAACCTAAGTGTCCATCGACAGATGAATGGATAAAGAAGATGTGGCACATATATACAATGGAATATTACTCAGCCATAAAAAGAAATGAAATTGAGTTATTTGTAGTGAGGTGGATGGATCTAGAGTCCGTCATACAGAGTGAAGTAAGTCAGAAAGAGAAAAACAAATACCGTATGCTAACACATATATATGGAATCTAAGAAAAAAATGGTCATGAAGAACCTAGGGGCAAGACGGGAATAAAGACACAGACCTACTAGAGAATGGACTTGAGGATATGGGGAGGGGGAAGGGTAAGCTGTGACAAAGCGAGAGAGAGGCATGGACATATATACACTACCAAACATAAAATAGATAGCTAGTGGGAAGCAGCCGCATGGCACAGGGAGATCAGCTCGGTGCTCTGTGACCACCTGGAGGGGTGGGATAGGGAGGGTGGGAGGGAGGGAGACGCAAGAGGGAAGAGGTATGGGAACATATGTATACGTATAACTGATTCACTTTGTTATAAAGCAGAAACTAACACACCACTGTAAGGCAATTATACTCCAATAAAGATGTTAAAAAAAGAAAACAAAAAAAAAAAACACCATATGATCATCTCAATAGATACAGAAAAAGCATTTGACAAAATTCAACATCATTTCATGATAAAATCTCTCAAGAGACTGGATACAAAGGTAACAAACCTCTAATAATAAAGGTCATATACAATAAGCCCAGAGCTATCATACTCAACAGCGGAAAGCTAGAAGCTCTTCCTATAAGATCAGGACAAATACAAGAATGCCCACTCTCACCACTTCTATTCAATATCGTACTGGAAGTCCCGGGCAGAGCAATTAGCTAGAGAAAGAAATGAAAGACATCTAAATCAGAAAGGAAGAAGCAACGCTGCCTCTACCTTCAGATGACACGATCTTATAGATAGAAAATTTTAAAGACTCCACTCAAAAAATGCCGTAAGTAGTAGGCAAATCCAATGAAGTTGTGGGACACAAAATCATATACAAAACTCAGCTGCATTTCTAAACACTAATAATGATTTATGAGAAAAAGAAATTAAGAAAATAATCCCATTTACAGTAGCATCAGAAAGACTAAAACACCTAGGAATAAATTTAAGAAAGGAGGTCAAAGACCTGCACGTGAAAATGATAAGACATTGATAAAAGAAATTAAAAGACACAAATAAATGAAAATGTATTCCATGCTCATGGATTGAAAGAATTAATATTGTTAAAATACTACCATACTACCCAAAAGCATCTACAGATTCAGTGCAGCTCCTATCAAAATTCCAACGGTGTTTTTCAGAAACAGAAAAAACAATCCTAAAATTTGTAAGGAAGCACAAAATATTTCGAATAGCCAAAGCGGTCAGAGAATGACAAATACTGTATGATACCACTTTTTTATGTGGAATTTTTAAAAGCCAAATTCATAGAAATTGAGAGTAGAATGGTGATTACCAGGGGCTGGGAAATGGGAGAAATGGGGAGATGTTGGTCAAAGAGTACAAACTTCCACGTAGAAGATGAGTAGGTCTGGGGATCCAATGCACAGCACAGTGATTATAGTGTAATTCTGTATTATCTACTTGAGAATTGCTAAGAGAGTAGCTCTTACATGTTCTCACCACCAAAAAGAAATGGTAATTATGTGTCATGATGCAGGTGTTAGCTAATGTTATGGCAGTAATCATTCTGAAATATAAAAGTGTATCAAATCAACACATCATGCACTTTAAACACATACATTGTTATATGTCAATTATACCTCAATAAAGCTGGAGGGTATGGGCAGGGGGCAGAGTTGGGGGGGGTGACCAGGTGGAGTTCAGTGGGAGTTGGGTTCTTCACTAAAGATCTGGCAGGAATGGGTGAACATCACACCCCAGCCCATTAGCTTCAGATGAAGTTAATCCCCTCACTATATCCGTGGAAAGTCAACTCCAGAAGGTTGAAGTGAGTTAGGCAAGATCACACGGTTTGTTAATAATCTAACCAGGTCCAGGGCATGTGTCACCAAAATACTTCTCTCCACACAATGATTGGCTATTTTACTCACCTTTCTCATGACCCTCCTAAGAGGAGAAACAGTCACTTGAGTTGGAGGTACTACCAGAGATGGCTAGGTTAAGCCCTGTATAAAAATTTTCTGTCTTCTGCCGCTGTCCTATTTTTAATAGCTGGAAAAGCCCTCCTTTTCTTTCAGAATGATGAGACTTTGCGTGTGATGTTCCTAGCAGGTAGGACCACTTTGGTGGCATTGTCCACTCTGAGGTTCACTCAGAGATTCCTCTCAAATTCCTGTCCTGGGGAAGGAAGGCCATTTTATTTTGTTTTTTAAAAATGCCTGAAAAGCAAAAGAAAACTGGAGATAAGATTGCTGGTCAAAGGTCAGAAACAAAACGAGTCCTCAGAAACCTAAAGTGCTCTTCCCCACTGAGGTTATAGACCCTGCCAGGGACAAGATGCTGGTGTCACAGGAACCTCTGGAAAACAGTACCATAGCCCAAAGCAGCGGGTGGGATTCGCAATGACAACATTGCACACCCACCACCTCACTGGCCAATGTTTCTGTCTCTTTAAGTCATCACCACTGGGCCCCCCCTCCCTGAGCTTCCTGGTCTGAGAGGCACAGAGACTTCCTCCATGTGTGGAGAGGAAACCGCCCACTGCACCCACAGTCCAAGGGCAGGCGGTAGGTCAGGAGCTTCTGGGAGCCAGCGTTAGAGCCTGTCGCCAATCCTGCAGGAACGGTGAGCACGAGGGAAAAGGAACCAGCCCGGAGCAGGACCTGTGGGGAACAGGAAGAGCTCTGCCTGTGTGAAGCTGGCTGAGTGAGCAGCTGCGTTCCAGTAAGTATGTGAAAGGGGGGCAGGATCTAGAAACGGTAACTTCATGTGCCTCTAGGTTTGTAAGGTTGTTCTGAGTGTCAAACACAGTAAGTTCAGAAGAACAGGTAATCTTCTCGAGCTCTGCAGCGCACATGCTCTTCTTTGGGACTAAATTCTCTCTCCTTCCCTGCTCCCTTAGTCCTTCTGCTAGAACTACTGCAGAAGGCAATGAACACTCCCCAAATGCATGTGCAACAAATGCAAAAGATATTCCTGGGGGCTTATAAGGGAAGCTAACCTCAGAACAAGTTACAAAGTGAAAATTCTGTATATATCTGAGCTGAACCCTCCTAAAACCTCCACTCTCCTTAGCGCTATCCACAATAGTGCAAGAGACAGCTAAGGTTGTGAACTTGGTCCTCAACCCTTGCCCTACGTGATCACTTGAA
Organism: Leucopleurus acutus; assembly: GCF_964270905.1. Classification (NCBI taxonomy): domain Eukaryota; kingdom Metazoa; phylum Chordata; class Mammalia; order Artiodactyla; family Delphinidae; genus Leucopleurus; species Leucopleurus acutus. The sequence continues at coordinate 102,518,995 of NC_139144.1, read as the reverse complement.
CATCTGCTCCCCACCCCAAACTGGGCTCTGTGGGCTGCTCTGGTGTCAATTAAGGGAGTTTGTTGATTTCTAGACACAAAATAACGAATCACTTTATGTGATTTAGCCCTGGGGTAAACTTTACAGAAGCTTTGGGGGGGTGGGGTGATGGGGGTGGGGTGGGTAACGGAGTGGGGGGGGCGGCGGCAGGAGAGTTACTGCAGAGACACCCACAGCTTTGGCTTGAGCTCTAGGCAAACCTACCATCTGAGTCCTTTGGCCAGAGACAGGTTACTCAGCCAACCTCTCCCTTGGCTTTTGCTTCGTTGTTGGTGCCAATAGGGGGAGAACACAGTTACCTGAGGAACCAGGTGGGCGACCTGAACAGGTAGAATTTGACACGGACGTTGAAGCACAGACAGGACTCAGGCAGAAATGTGCGGTGGGTTGAATGGTCCACAAGGTGGGTTGGAAAAGGCCCTGAAATCTGCTGTTTGTGGAGGGGCTGACTGGGGAGGGGATTAGGTGGGAATGAGGCTGGAGTAGACTGAGGAGAGACTGTGCTGTCGTGTTCAGGCGCTCGTGTGATCAGGCAAACTTGACCACAGAACGTTTAATTATATTAAATAATGTTCGAGTGGGTATTTTCCTTCAAAAAGCCTCAGGTTTGAGGCAAGAACATAAAGAGCTGGAGGGGAGCATCCCAGTCTCTCCAGCACACAGATTATATTTAGACTTATTTATTTACTTACTTTTTACTGAAGTATAATTGGCTTACAATATTATATTACTTTCGGGTATACAACATAGTGATTCTGCATTTTTATACTTATGCTCCATATAAAGTTAATATAAAATATTAATTAACTATATTCCCTGTGCTGTGCATTACATTGGTGTATCTTAGTTATTTTATACCCAGTAGTTTGTACCTCTTAATCCCCTTCCCCATCTTGCCCCTTCCCCCACTCCTCTCCCCAATGGTAAACACTAGTTTATTCTCTGTGTTTGTGAGTCTATTTCTGTTTTGTTATATTCCTCTGTTTGCTTTATTTTAAATTCCACATATAAGTGGAAACATACAGCATTTGTCTTTCTCTGTCTGACTTACTTCACTAAGCATAATCCCCTACAGGTCCATCTATGTTGTTGCAGATGGAAAGATTTCATTCTTTTTTATCTTTTTCATTCTTTTTTTATGAGTAATATTCCATTATATCTACCTGTCTGTATATATATGACACCTTCTTCATTCATCTGTTGATGGGCACTTAGGTTGCTTCCATACCTCGGTTATTATCAATAATGCTGCTATGAACATCAGGGTGCACACGTCTTTTTGAATTCGTGTTTTCATTTTCTTTGGATATATACCCAGGAATGAATTGCTGGATGATATGGTAGTTCTCTTTTTAATTTTTTGAGGAACCTTCATACTGTTTTCCACCGTGGCTGTACCAATTGACATTCCTGCTATCAGTGTACTAGGGTCCCCTTTCTCTACATCCTCGTCAACAACACCAGTTGTTTCTTGTTTTCGGATGACACCATTCTGACAGGGGTGCTCCGTGCTTCCTGTACCTGATATCTGTTTCCCTTTTCGGGTTAGGAAAGTTTTCAATTACAATTTCACCAAATACATTTTCTACCCCTTTCTCTCTCTTTTTCTGGGACCTCTATCATGTGAATGTTAGCACACTTGACCTTTTCCCAGAGGTCCCATAAACTCTCCTCATTTTTTTAAATGTGTTTTTGTTTTTGCTGTACTGATTGGATGATTTCCACTAGTCTGTCTTCTGTGTTCTTCTACATCGCCTAATCTGCTCTTAATTCCTTCTAGCGAATTTTTCGTTTCAGTTATCGTATTCTTCAGCTCTGACTGGTTTTTGCATTTTCTAATTCTCTGCCGAAGTTCCCACTGTGTTCATCTGTTGTTTACCCAAGTTCAGTTAGCATTTTTATTACTATTGCTTTGGACTCTTTGGCAGGTAAATTATTATCTCTGTTTCATTAGGGGTTTTTTCCTGGGGTTTTATCTTGTTCTTTCATTTAAAACACATCCCTTTGTTTTCTCATGTTGTTTGACTTTCTCTGTGTGTCTCTATGAAATTAGGTGAAACGGTTACCTGTCCAGGTCTCAAAGGCATGTCCTTGTGGGTAGCAACCCTTTGCAGTGTGCCTGTCACCAGTGGCTTTGGTGGGAGAGCTGGGCGTGAAGTGAGCGGGGACTGCTTCTTCTCCCACAGTGTGCTGGCGGCCACCACCTTGGTGGGAAGCAAGGCTGGAGGCAGAGGGCTAGAGCCAGAGCCAGGTGCCAGCCAGGGCTTCTCCTCGGCTCAGGGCTAGTTGTTAGCCTATTGTGGGAGGAGTCAAGGACCAAGGGGCTGGGCAGGAGTCCTAAGGGAGCTGGGCTTCCCCCAGATGTGATGACAGTCTTCACCTTGGCTGGGGGTGTGGCCAGGGCCTGAGAGCCTGAGGCTGCACTTCTGAGCTGCCTCTACTTTTTCCTCAGTGTGTACCCCTTGGTTAGAGGCAGGATAGAGAGCCAGAGGGGTTGGAGCCACACACCGGAGCTCTCTCTGCTCCTTCCCTGGTGCGCACATGCCCACTGGCAATGGCAGCCTCGGCCTTTGTGGGGGGCAGTGCTGGAGCAGTAGGGGCTGGAATGGGAGCCTGGAGAGGGCTGGGAGGCGCTCTGGGGCAGTCCCGGCAGGCTGGCCAGAGCACCAGGCAGTCTTCAAGGTACTGCCTCTGCACTGGGACTGAGAGCAAGCATGCTTGTGCTCTTCAAGACCAGAGTGTCAGGTTCTTACAGCCCTCCAGTAAGCCCTACTGATTTTCAAACCAGCTAAGGGGGCTCATCTTCCCAGTGTCAAGCCCAGGCCTGCGGTGCCTAGTATGTGGCTCAAACTCCCCACTCCCCAGGGAGGATCCCCAAGCCTGGGATAGCCCCTTCCGCTTCTAGGTCCCCACTAGGGACTCAGGTCCCAACTAGATTGCGTCTCCTCCCCTGTACCAGACTCCACGTGGTCCTTTCTTTACAGCCTTGATTGTGGAAAAGCCATTTTGCTAGTCTTCAGGTCATTCTCAGAGAGAGTTGCTCTATACGTAGCTGTAGCTTGGATGTGTTCATGGCGGCAGGTGAGCTCGGGGTCTCCCTCCTCCACCTCCTGGATCCCACCTCCTAGACGTATTAGGACGAGCCAAATTTTGTGGTTTTCTGAGCACAGAGTCAGGAGCTTTCCAGGTCAGCTTGGGAAATATGTCTGTTTTCTGATTTCCAAAACCAAAATTCCAAGTTTCTTCTTGTTTCCCAGGCCAACAACCCTAAGGTAGGTCTTAAGTCAGTGAGCAAACTTTCTTGTTCTCAGGGTTTGACAAACCCCCCACCCCACCCCCAGATGCTGAACCTCCAGGGAAAACTTATTTTCTACAACTTACCTCACTGACGTAGAATTACCTGGGAAAATGAACATCAAAAGCTTATTCATTGACATAGAGTAAGTGTTGTCATCTCCCCTCTGCTCTGTGCATTTCGAGGCCCTGAAAAGACAGCACAAGCTCACCAGGTGTTCTCATAGTATCGTCCCAACCACAGACCGAGCTCTTCCACTGTCTTCCCTAAATTCTGATGCTCGGAGAGGGCAGGAACTATGACATTTTCACTGTGGTGTCACCAGCATTTGGGGCTTTGCCTGACACCTAGTAGGTAGTTTTACCTACGAATGAATAATGAACGAGTGAACGAATGAAAAAATAAATAACTTGTGTTGGGGACACTTTCAGGGAATCATGAGAGGACAGAAGACAGCAAGAGATGAAGAAAACGCCTATGGTAAGAACATGCCTCACAACGCGTGTTTGCCCCCAGGTATGAGCTCTGGGTAGTAAGGGGGATGGGCTAACTCAACACTGAACAGAGAGAAGCCCCAGAGGTTTCTCGATGCTGGGATGAAACAGCAAGAGCCCTGGGGCTGGCATTTGACCTAGATCTCTGCCCCTGACCTGCTGTGAGATACTGAGTTCTTTGACTAACCCGCACCTCCGTCCCTAAGGTAAAATGAATAAACCTCCTCTGATCTCCACAGAAGGGGGTGTAGAGGGAATCCAACTATATACTAGAGGGAACATGACTCACCAGGTAGAAGGTGTTAGGGAACAAGGATGGAGGGTTAACCAGGTATCTTATTAGGCAGCAGGTTTAAGAGAGAGGAGAGGATGAGGAGGGAAAGAGGGAGGGGAGAAGAGATGGTCTCATCTTATCCTCCCAACAGCCCTATGAGGACGGCGCTACATTAATGATCCCATTTGTGCAGGAGAGGTTTAGCACTTAGATTAAGCAGCTTCCCAGGGTTACACTGCTGGCAGGGGGTGGGGCTGTGATTCAAACCCAGGGTGTGGGACAGCAGACAGCCCTCGTGGCCAGGCTCACTGGCCCTCCTGCCTATCTTCAGTAAGAGGGTATCTGGGGAAGTAAGGCAGAGGCCACTGAAGTTGTCCAATAGGGAGCAGCTATGCACAGTGTGGATGACAGGTCATGTCACACGAAGTAATGGCCTGTATTATACAGGGATGTCCTCTACAGAAACGTTCACCGGGTGCTGGTGCACCTACAGGTGCATGTGTGACGCCAAAGAGGGAAGAAATAGACGGGTAGAGATCCCCCGGAGTTCACAGATCTCCGACCAGGGCACTCAGTAAAGGTTTGGTCCGAAAAGCAGAAGTCGAAGCACTCTGTTCTCCTTTGTTCAAAGGCATCCAGGGGACCCGGGTGCCAGGATATGTGCTTTCAGGTTCGGGAGCTTACAGATCATTGGTGCTCACAGGTTTAGAAGCCCGCGAGTCTGCCCTGCAGGAGCCCAGGCTGCGGCTCCTCCTGGCCGGGAGGTCAGGGACTGGGAAAAGCGCCACGGGAAACAGCATCCTGGGCCAGAAGCGCTTCCTCTCCAGGCTCGGGGCGACGTCGGTGACCCGGACCTGCGCCACGGGCAGCTTCAGGTGGGCCAAGTGGGACGTGGAAATCATTGACACCCCGGACCTCTTCAGCTCCAAAGTCTCCCAGACAGACCCGGGCTGCGCGGAGAGAGGCCGCTGCTACCTGCTCTCGGCGCCGGGGCCCCACGCCCTGCTCCTGGTGACCCAGCTGGGCCGCTTCACGGCCCAGGACCAGCAGGCCTGGAGTGGGGTGAAGGCGCTGTTCGGGGACGGCATCGTGACGCGCACCATCGTGGTCTTCACCCGCGAGGAAGACCTGGCTGGGGGCTCGCTGCAGCATTACGTGCGCGACACCGAGAACCGCGCGCTCAGGGAACTGGTGGCCGAGTGTGGGGACCGATTCTGCGCCTTCGACAACCGAGCCGCCGGCGGGAAGCGGGAGGCGCAGGTGATGGCGCTGATGGGGCTGGTGGAGGAGCTGGTGAGGCACCACGGCGGCGCTCCCTACACCAACGACCTGTACAGCCTGGCGCAGGCCCTGGGGGGCGCGGACCCCGCGGAGAGGCTGCGCAGGGTGGCGGAGCGAGTGGCCTTCTGCGAGCAGAGGCGGCGGGAGCGCTGGCCGCTGACCTGGCTGTGGCGGTGGCCCAAGGCGCGGGGGAACTGGCGTAAGCTGGGCGTGTGCACCCTAATGGGCGCCCTGGTCCTGCTCTACCTGCTCTACAGGCACCGGCCAGAGGCCGTGACAGGGTGATACTCAGTTTTGCAGGTAACCTGGCAAGAAAGGAACTGAACACTTGGGTCTGAAGGGGGATTTCAAAGGAATCAGTTTTCAAGAGTTTCATATTTCCTCCAGTAAACAGTTTTAAAATAAAGTTGTGCCATTTTAAAACGTCCTTAAAACGTGTTAGTGAGCTTGATGTTTCGGTCCTCTCTTGAAAAATAGTAGAATGACTGGTGATTTTTAGTAGAAAATGGGTTCATAGCAAAGGGAAAACAGCTATTTTTATTTTGAGCTTGTGTTTGTTTGTTTAGACACTGCCTTCCTCCCTTTGGACTGCTATTTAAAAAACAAAAACAAAAAAACACAGACTGCATGGCTTAGAAACCACAGACATTTATTTCTCACACTTCTGGAGGCTGGAAGTCCAAAATCACGGTCCGGTTGGAGGGAGAGCCCTCTCTGAGATTGCAGGCTGCCAACTTCTGGCTGTGTCCTCACCTTGATGGAAGGGGCACTTTGGCAAGGGCACTAATCCCAATCATGAGGAATCTACCCTCATGAGCTAATAACCTCCCGCTGACCCCATCTCCTAATACCATCCTCTCCAGATTAGGTTTTCAACATGTAAATGCTGGGGAGGGGGACACAGACATTCAGAGCATAGCCTGCACTCTCTCTTCTTGATGTTTTCTGGTTCTTATGGGTAGATATCTCCCTTCAGTGATCCTTGTAATTTTTTTTTTTTTTTTTTTTTTTTTTTTTGCGGTACGCAGGCCTCTCACTGTTGTGGCCTCTCCCGTTGCAGAGCACAGGCTCCGGACGTGCAGGCGCAGCAGCCATGGCTCATGGGCCCAGCCGCTCCGCGGCATGTGGGATCTTCCCCGACCGGGGCACGAACCCGTGTCCCCTGCATCGGCAGGCAGACTCTCAACCACTGCGCCACCAGGGAAGCCCCTGATCCTTGTAAATTTTTATTACCATCAAGGAAAGAGATGTCACAGTCATACATATTAATGTTTACTTCTGATACATCGGTTTATTTACCAGTACAATGGCTTAGTACCAAGAAGTTAAATGTAACTACACTGAAAATAACACAGTTTCCAACTTTCTAGCATGTATTATGGTTCATGTCTGTCCAAAATGAAGTAAGATTTGGGGAAAATAACATGCAATGTCTTCAATGTAGTCATCTATCTGGATTTTTTAAATAATAATAATAATAAAGCGCCTGTCTCAAAATGGAGAAGAGAGGGGTGGCAGGGTCATCGGCAGAGAGCCACAGAGCACTGGAGGTTAGGTGTGGCTGTACCGTGGGGTTTTTACAGGGGATGGGCCAACCCACATAAGTCTGTGAATGCCAGCCTTACGTTGTGTAAGCAAACGCTAGGATCTGTTTATTTCCATATTTCTGAATGTGACAGAACACTTTAAAGGAAGTCTTTCTATCAGCCATGTGCTAGTTAGGAGGTGTGGATACAGGAGGAGGCAGATATCCCAATACTACCAGGGCTCAGGGGTGCTAAGGGCCGGGAGGTTGTGCGCAGGCATCCTAGGGCCATCCCAGCTCCACGTGGAGAAGGGGCCTATGCACATGCACTTCGATGCCACCTCGGGTTAAGGGCCTGCAGAGACTCAGGATGACTATGGGCTTAGAGTGGCCTGCAGTTGGGTGGGGGGGGGGGGTACCTGAGGGCCATAGTAGTGGGGCAGGGAGTTGGGCTCTGTGAAGCCTGGCTGGAAAAGAAGTCCATTATCAATTCCTGCCTTCAGCGTCGTGCTGGGCCCATGCAGGAACTCTCAGCCATGGAGGCACTCTTTCCACACCCTGAGGGCCCCAGGAAGGGGCCGACGTAGCGGAGACCGCCTGTGTCCGCAGCTTGCCCATCCAGGGCCACGTGCGTATGAGCGTGCGTTGTAAGCCAAAGACTTCGCTTACCATGGGGTTGATTGTCACCTGCTTGTTCTTTCATTTTTCGTTTTCTCACGTCAGGGTGTCCACATATGCCCTCCAGTTTCTGTCATTGCTTATTATTTTTGTCTTGTTTGTAAATGGACATGTGATTTTTAAAATAAATATGAGTGTTAGGATTGTAAAATTCTCATGCGGACTGTAGCATATAGAAATGTGTAGGATCAGAGGAAGGCTTGACATCCGTGGGTGAAACACCCTGCTTGGGGCATCACCAGGACCATTGTGGGGGACAGTGGAAAGAGCAGGAGATGTGCAGAGGGCTTGTGTGACAAAGCCGGTCCCCTATGAACTTGCTCCAGGACCTTGGGCACAAGGGGATTCAGCTTTTCTTGAGATGTATATATTAATATTAATCCTTATAGCTTTCATGTATGATGAAGTAACATGAGTGAAAGCACTTTGTAGGTTAAATTCCATAAGAATATAGTACAGAAACAAAAAGTCTAAGACGAAACTTCTCATAATAATAATCCTCATAAATAAATCTCATACTCATAAATACATAAATTTCACACTCATGAATACTCCGCATTTATTCTTCATAATAATAACTACTCCACATTATTCTATGTATAGAGTTGGGAGCTAGTGGTAATATAAGGTCGGCATGATTAGTCATCAAATATATTTACAAAGTGCAGTCAAAGTTGTATTTGTTCTCTAAAATATTGCTAGTTTCTAATCCTTAGATTTAGAACTATGCAACATGGCTCATAAGTAAATGGAAGACACGATTTTTAGTTTTTAAAATGTAATTTAGGGACTTCCCTGGCGGTCCAGTGGTTAAAACTCCACGCTTCCACTGCAGAGGGCACGGGTTCCATCCCTGGTCGGGAACGAAGATCCCGCGTGATGCGCGGGCAGCCAAAAAAATTTAAAATATATACAATTTAATGTTACACATGTAATACAAGATAGATCATAAAACAAAATAATATAAGACTGATCATAAAATAGAAAACAGAAGCTGTAGAGAGAACACTATAATATAATAACAATTTATTGCCTTAATATTTTATGATGAAAAATACCTCATGAGGTATGAAGGGTAATTATCATTAACAGCCTTTTATTTGAAGAGGAAAGTAATGTACTGAGAGTCAAGTGATTTTCTAAGGGCAAAACGTGGCAAATCAGAATTGGAACTTATTTTTCCTTATTGTCCTATAGGAAGAGCTTCCTGAACCAGACACAGGGTCAAAATGCTATAACTTCTCAAAAACTGTCTATTTGAGTGAATATATATATATATATATATATATATATATATATATATATATATATATATACACATATATATCTCGACTACTTACATGTCCTCTCATTTTCTTTCCTTTTTTTCCTCACCTTTTCTTTTATCTCTTCAAGAATAAAAATTCGTTGATCGTGTGCTGATGAAGTTTCTTTCATATTTCCATGCCCTGCTGCCTGGATCAACTGTCATTTTATCTAAAGAGGTTCATATTTGACTTACTTCTGAGAGTTGTTTTTGGTCATGATGAGTTTTTCTTTTTTTTTAATTAATTTATTTATATGTTTGGCTGCACTGGGTCTTCGTTGCTGCGCATGGGCTTTCTCTAGTTGCGGTGAGAGGGGGCTACTCTTTGTTGCAGTGTGCGGGCTTCTCATTGCAGTGGCTTCTCTTGTTGCGGAGCACGTGCTCTAGGCACGCGGTCTTCAGTAGATGTGGCTCACAGGCTCTAGAGCGCAGGCTCAGTAGTTGTGGCACACAGGCTTAGTTGCTCCACAGCATGTGGGATCTTCCTGACCCAGGGCTCGAACCCATCTCCCCTGCATCAGCAGGCGGATTCTTAACCACTACGCCACCAGGGAAGCCCCCAAGATGAGTTTGTCAAGCAGAAGATTTCAAACAATGCATACCCTCTTACGTAGTCTTGTACAATATTCATTATTGTACAATATTCAATTCTTGTACAATATTCAATATTCATCACCTGGCTGGGCAGATGCCACTACGCCTTCCAGAGAATATCTTATGGATTGAACTCCCTAGAAGAGGAATTCCTATAACTCCTTGGGGAAGCCAGAGCTAGACTATGACCCAAGACTCTTTTTTTCTGCCCCGGGAGCCTTCATCTGATAGTGGCAATGTTTGCCTTTTCTTATACAACTGCATTTGGGCTTGTTTATTCCAGCAATAAAATATTTTGAGATTTTTTCTAAATTTGTCTTTTACCTCTTTTTTTTTTTTAAGTAGTTGTCTTCCAAAATGATGTAGTGTTTTGTTTTAATTATTATTGGGGGTCATCATTATTTTTATACCTTACATTCAATCTCCTTCTCGGCCCATTTCTTATTTATTTTATATTTCCTTTCACTCTACACCATTAATTTTAGGCACTCCTTTTTACTTTGGAAATAGTGTTAAATCGTGTATATCCCTTGATTTACTACATCTGAAAACACCTAAGATCTATTCTTCCACTTGCTGGCGAAATAGCTCATGGATACGCTGAAGAGAACTGCTTACCACTCCTCAAACATCACACACACACCCCCAAGAAGAGACACCCAGCCCCAAGAAACAAAAGACAAGGGTAGTCACTTTCTGCCTCCCATCCCTGGGGAGTTTCTGGAAGGGAGGAAGGCTCCATTCTAACATGTTCCACATCTGGGCTCCAGCTTTGCACGAAGGTAGACAAGTCCTCCTTCCTGAAAAGCCAGTGATTCTTTCCTGTGCCAAAGAAAATAACTAATTTTCTCAGTAGATCTCTTTGTAGGTGCTTTCACAGGGAGACTCAGGTCAGCGTGGTCTGTGTTAGAGTGAGAGGTACTTGGACTCAACAGGAGAGATGAAACGTTGATCTTCCGGGAATGGTGGCCGGAGAGCACGACACGCCCGCGGAGGCAACAGGGCTCTTTAGCAACGGGGGAACTGGGGGGATTGGGGCCCGTGTTCTTCTCTTTCACGCTCCAAACATCACTTCTTTGCACACGTCTTAAAGAGGAAATGGGAGTGGGCGAGGGAATCGCGGGCTCCGACAGGAAGCATCCCATTAGGGGGGAAGCACGCTCCGAACTCGCTGCTTTCCGGTTTCCGCAGCAGCAGTTTCGCCCCATCCGGAGGGGGTGTCCCCAACTGCGGGGACAGGGGGCGCACTCCGTCAGCCCCATTTTCCTTCTTGCCCTGCAGCCGTGCCCTGGAACCTTAGGCCGCGCGCTCGCGCCAACCCGCCGGCACCCAGCCCGCAGCGCCGCGCCTGGTAAGGGGAACCCGGCGGGGGTCCCAGCGTCCTGGGTGGAGGCCCGGGGAGGGGGGGCGCGTCCTGGAGGCCGCGGCTGAGTCAGGGCTACTGATTTCTCGTGGGATCTGACACCGGTTACCGTACTTCTGGGCTCTCCCATCAGTGAAACGGGGCGCCGATGGTGAGCGTTATGGGCAACCGCGGATTCCTAGCGGGAGGGAAGCGGCTTCGGGAACCGCTCACCCCGCGTTCACGGCCCACAGCTTTCCACAGCGTGGAGGTCTTTTCCGTCTAGTTGCCTACTTCTTAGCTCTTCTGACTTTCATAAGCTTCACGGGGTTTCATAAAGCTTCACTAAGATTCTCAACCCATTTGACAGATGAGTAAACTGAAACTCACCAGGTGCCCTAACTAGGTGGGGCGGACGTCTCAGTTTTAGCTCTTCACTTCCCCGTACCAGCCCCGCCCCATCCCTGACAAGCACCACGCCCCCTGAGGCCTGGGTACCGGGAGTCTATTCCTAGGGGTCCACAGGACAAGTTCGGGGTCATTATGTTCCCGCCCTCATTGAGCCACGTGCTCCAAACGGAACCTCTCAGTGAACATTGTTCATTGATCTGAAAACCAGCCCATTCTCCCCCAAATACCCACACTTTTCCTACAACACGATGTAGAACTCGACCGTATGGCAGACAGATTCCAGTGTGTACAGGAACCAACCCTTTGCTAAAGCTCCTGTGAGAGCCGCGTTATGAAATCACAATACCAGGAAACAGAGGGAGGGGGCAGGTGGGCGAAGGAGAATATGAATCAGGAAGACAGAAAATATTTTTATCTTTCCTAAAACAGCATGAGAGAGCCTGCTTTCCAATGGTTTGATAAAGTAAGGTGCCGTCAAGATAAAATCAGGTTCGTGTAGTGTACAAATCAGGAGGTACATTATATGCTCATTGGCTTCAACCTCCTACCTAAGCTACATCCTCCTGCTGCTCCTGTCAGATACTCTTATAATCTCTGCCCGCATGCTGCCCGCGACTCTCTCACGATTCCTGATCCCACCTGGGGGAAGATTTAAAGGGTTTTCCTTGTGGAGAAGAAATGTGCCTCCACTCCCGATTCTCCCTCTTCTGTCTACTATGTGATTGACACGTGTCACGTTCCTTCGAGTTTAGGATGTTTCCCGATCTTTTCTTAGGCTTGATTCTGTCCTTTTAATATTCTATGACTCATTTTAGCATCTCCATCAATATTCTTTCTGACTAGCCTCTGCACACTTTATTATTTGTTAATATCTGTCCAAAATAATCTACTCCTCGGTGGGACGTGTCTCCCCCAGCAGCCTGACCCACTCAGAAGACGGTTCAGGAGGACCGTGCGCGCCTCTGCTAATGTAACCTGAACTTTGACTGGCTTTTGTGAGGCCACAGAGCTCCATTTGGGTCACACTGATCATCAAGTCATGGGAAAACACCAGATTGCTTTAAACTGAAATACTTCCATTCCGAGCAACTTCTGCCCCTGCGATTTTACCTTTGAATAATCTTTTTTTTTTTTTTTGAAAACGTGCACTCAAGATTTTGCAATACAGTTCCCTTTGTTAGTTTTAGGGTAAGCTTCCAGCCTGCCTGCCTCAGTTTATGTCCTGACCATGGATGGCAGCATGGTATGTGGTGTTCCAAGAGGTTCATTGACTGTATAATCTCTTCTCCACCCTGATAAATCTAGGCGAATACACAGGCAAAATGAGCCATGTTTTGGTCTTAGCTCCATGGAAGTTGTGTGATCGTGGGCAGGTCAGTTGAGGCTCAGTTTCCTAATATTTTAATAGAAATTTTAATACCTATCTTGATCACATCATAGGGAATTTAGGAGAACGATTCAAAGAATGGACATGAAAGAAACTTGAAAATTACAAACGGCTGCACAGAGGATTATTACCATGGTAAAGTTATCATCAACATTGTCACCACTGTCGTCATCGTCTTTTCCGCATCGATATATTGATTCCAATATATAGCAACTGCCGTCTGAAGTAGAAAAGATGTCAGAGGATTTGAGCAGTTTCAGCGAAAGCTGGAGTGTTATTGGCCAGAGGCCAGGACAGCGCGTGGGAGAATGTGGCGAGGAAAATGCTCTTCTCCGGGCTTAAGGAAAGGAAAGTGGCGCAGAAGCAGAAGGAAGGAAGGAAGGAAGTTGCCTTAATAAATTCTGAGCATGTGACAAGGGCTGGTTTCCCTAATGAGGGCCATTTCTGTTCTTCCCTCCTGAGGGAACAGAAGCATGTGAAAGAGGCAGAAATAACAGAATTGACCTGAATAGCAAATGAACTATGAAAACCGTTTTGAATTCAATGTTAATCAATAAACTGCACCTTTAAACCAATTAAGACATCCTAAGATATGCCCATCAGGGTGACCAAAAAATTAAAAATCTAATATCACCAAGCGTAGGTGAAGATTGGGGGATTCTCACCCATGGCTGCTGCCAGTATGACTTAGCACAAGCTTCTTGGAGTCACATTTGGCAGTATCTTGTCAGGTGGAAACTACATATCCCAGAGAAATCGTCCATGTGCACAAGGAGGCGTGTAGGGGGATTCTTCTGCAGCGTGGTTTGTAGTAGCAAGCACGTATTTTGGCACACCAAGTGTTTGTTAATAACATTGAGTTGGATAAAATGCTACATAAATAATGTCACTGACATAAAAGATTAAAATGCCAAAAAGTACTATATATTACCTATACATACATGTGTATCTCAGAATATTGGTTGCCTCTGAAGGGAAGAGGGAGAATGAGACGGGTTGGGGGGAGTCAAAAAAATAAATAAATGGAACTATATGTGTAATGTTTTAACTTTTTCAGTCAAACCAAACAGCAGCAGTGAAAATGCCAAAATACTTAGATCTGTTCACTGCAAATAGTGGGCATTTGTTTCATTACTCTGTGTATTTCTCCCCTTAAAATGTTTGCTTCAGAACTGCATAATCTTTAAAACTGAATAAATAAAATACAGTCTCAGAGATCATCTTAATTATAGTGGCACACTGCATGCTTGCCTTTTCTAATGCTCACCTTTTCTAGCACCAAGAAGAACGACACAATATTATGTCTCATCTGAATGAAACATTTATCCCCATAGTTTTGCCAATTTCTGGTTATATCTTCTGGAAAATTTTTTAAGTGGTTATTGGGAGACCCACAAGGAAAGACATGTGGTTTAAAACTGAGCAGGAAATGAATTTATCTTGAATTTGTCCTGAATGTTGACTCTGTCCCTCAGTCATGGCACCAGCTTCTCTCCACCAGCTGCTCAGAGGGGAGGGAGGGTGGTGGCCGTGCTCCTCCGTCTTCTACCTCGTCCTCTCATGTCTGTGCTCAAAGGAGCCCTGGCTCCCCAATTCCACACTCCCATTAGAAGCTACATTGTACTTTCTTCCTTGCCACTGGGATATCCATCTGGTACAAAGAGTTTCTGGGGCTGGAAATGGCCAGTACTTCAAACAAGCCAATGTCATTTACAGCAAGGCAATTTTTATTCTGTAGTCTAGCAAGTTTGCTTACTTTGATTCCAATAACAATAGTAATAATAAAACAATAAAGAAAATCCTGCTTCTCATTCCACAGAAGAAGACTTTCTTTATTTCATGCCTTTTCAGGTAGAGGGGAGATAATCAACTGACTTGTTTTCAAACATTTCATGCTTTCCTATAGGATGAGGAAAAAGCAGGAGTTCATTGTGCTAATATAACCTAGCATCACCTGGCTTGCTTAAAGTTATATATGGATATTTGAAAGTAAACTATAAGTTAGAAAATTAGCGATGGAAACGGCTCATCTAAGGATAATTATTCTTGGCTGTCTGAATTGGAGGTGTTCTCAGGCCTTACCAAGTCCCATATGGACACCTGCTTTTTATTCCTTTCCTTTTTTTATTCCAGAAGAGAATGGAAGGGCTTCAGAGGAGCAGATACGGGACTATGGCTGAAGGTAAGAAAGCCTCCAAATTCTCAAGAGCTCTAGGCATCGGGGGAGAGTCACTGTTTTCTCTCCTCCTCTCCCTCACCTCAAACACAGTGACAGAAAAGAAACCCAGTTATTTTCCACTGCAGAAGAAAAGGAAGCTACCATGTTCTTATCTTCCCCACCATCATCACAGCACACACACCGGAGTGTGAAGCGCTCCCCTGTGCCGTGATGTATGGGAAATGAGGAAATGAAACTTCAAGTCAGAGGTCAGGGGACTTGGAAACGAATTGTGAAAATGATATCCTTCCCTGCCTGCACTCAACTGAAAAGAGGAAAACTTCCCCATAAAGATTTAGTGATCGTGTTTGCTAAAAAAAAATCCAGGATACTTAAGAAAGGGAAGAACCAACACAGGGTAAAAGGAATAACAATAACAGATTTTAGGAGACTAAAACAACTTAATTCATTTGAGCTCCTAAGAACTCCAGAAATCCTCGGATTCTCGCTCTCTTCATCCCTTGAAGATTTTAGCTCTGATGCAGGGTCACCCTCGACAACACCACTTTTGTTCTAATTTCCTGTCATTCTATCAGCCAAATTGACGATCTTTCCAACGCATGTATTTCTTACACATGATGGTCTTATCATCTCTTCCTCAGCCACCGATCCAGGGTCATCTGTCAGACTGTTGCGGTCTCACACACACCTGCGAACTTCCCTCGGAGAGGAATCAGAACCAAGACAGAACACCAATATCCAGTGCAAATCCAAAGTAGATTAGTGATAGGCGTTTATTACGCACAAAAGCGCAAACCGATCGGGGCCTCACCAAAAGCAGGGTGAGACCCCGAGTCTTGTACGGGTGTGGTTTTTATATCCCAGGGTAACAGGATGTTCGTTCTAATTTTGAACGATTGGGTCGGCCATCCGGAACCCAGCGTCTTCCTGTTCACATTCTGCTGGCAAGAAAAGCTCAATTTCACAGCAGCCAAGTCAGGCGGTTAGCAATAAAAGCAGTTACGGTGCAAACAGTTTTAAACCAAAACATTCCATCATTAATTCCAAGTATTACAATCGAAACTGTATGTTCTGGGACAGCGTGTCCCGTCACAAGACTCCGTCCTTGACTTTAACGACAAGCCTTCTGTAGGCTCACGTCCAAACATCCAACTCCCCACCCAAAAAGAGGAAACCCGGGGACATTCAGCTGGTCCTAAGTGGGTGGTCACTGGAGCTCTTACATCTGAGACTTCCTTAACCCCCAAGGTTCAGATGAATGTGATTGGCAGCCTGTGTACCTGGGAATTAATTGGTGGGGGAAAGAGAGGTGATAATAGTTTCTCACTGATGACTTCTCATCCTCCACCTCTTTCTAATCTCACGTTTATTTAGCATGAAACTGGGCTAAGCACCTTCCCTGGAAAAGCTCAGGGACCAGCTTTCTGAAAGCTGTGTTTTCCCTGGTCCTGACGAAGTCCCTGGAGCATCCTTCATAGTGTAGCGGTTCTTACTCCTGGCTATGGGTCCAAGTTCGGGCTCCCAGTGTGGGCTTCCTGCCATTCAAGAGTCGCCTCAAGTTGTCTGCAAACATTTGTATGTATTTAAATATCACTGTTTGGCAGGGAGAGAGGTCCATAGCTTTCATGAGATACCATGAAAGGTCCGTGACCTAAAAATCTTAAGAATCACTAACTTTACCAACAAGGACCTACTGTATAGCACAGGGGACTCTGCTCAATATTCCGAAATAACCTAAATGAGAAAAGAGTTTGAAAAAGAATAGATACACGTATATGTATAGCGTAATCATTTTGCTGCACACCTGAAGCTAAGACAACATTGTTAATAAACTAAACTCCAAGATAAAATAAAATTTTTTTAAATCACTGACTTAGTAAAACACGAAAAACTCTTTTTTTTTTTTTTTATAGGCGAGATAGAACATAAGCTATTTGCAACCTCGTCCTCATTGAGGATCATCCTGGTGGGCAAAACAGGCAGCGGGAAGAGCGCCACCGGGAACAGCGTCCTCTGCCAGCCAGTGTTTGAGTCCAGGCTGGCGGCCCAGTCGGTGACCAGGAAGTGTCAGGGCGCAACGGGCACGTGGGATGGGAGGAGCGTCCTGGTGGTGGACACGCCCCCCATCTTTGAGGCGAGGGCCCAGGACCAAGAGGCGTACGAGAACATCGGGGACTGCTACCTGCTCTCGGCCCCGGGGCCTCACGTGCTGCTGCTGGTGACCCAGCTGGGGCGCTTCACAGAGCAGGACGTGGTGGCCGTGACCAGGGTGAAGGAGGTCTTTGGGGCGAGAGCCCTGAGACACACGGTCATCCTCTTCACCCACAAGGAGGACTTAGGGGACGGATCCTTGCGTGACTACGTAGCAAACACAGACAACGTCAGGCTGAGGGGCCTGGTCCGGGAGTGCGGGCACAGGTACTGCGCCTTCAGCAACCGGGCCTCCGGGGACGAGCAGAGGAAGCAGCTGGCCGAGCTGATGGCCGTGGTCGAGGGGCTGGAGAGGGAGCTCCAGGGCGCCTACCTCAGCAACGACCTCTTCTTTGATGCACAGCGGCTCCAGCAGGGCGGGGGCGACCCCCATGGAGAAGGTCACGTGCGCTACCTGGCCAGGGTGCGGTCGCATGTTGCAAAGCAGAAGCAAGACCTGAGAGAGGCCCAGAGAAACCGCGCCTTCAAGGCGCTCCTGCGGGTCAAGCGCTCGATCGCTTCTCACATCGGAATATTTGCTGTTTTTGTTATATGCTTTTTGAGTTTTGTTGCCATTTTAATTAGCTTGTGTAGCACTCACGAATGCTGAGCATTTTCAGATGATACCTGCCATCAGCTTCCATTTTTTCAGAGTCAGTATCTTTGTCTATGTTGATAAGGAACTTTATTTGCTTTTCGTGTAGTTTCACTTTCAATTTCCCTTCCTTGCACCAGACACACCATCCATTTTCTTCAGTTGCTTTATATTTTCTATCCACCTGACCCATCCATAGATCAGTCCAGAACAGGCTGTTGTCCAATGTCTGGAAACAGTTCTTTTACGCAGGCATACCTCGGAAACATCGCAGGTTTGGTTCCAGACCACCACAACAAAGTGACTATCAAAAGTATCACACCAAGTTCTTGGTTTCCCCGTGCACATAAAAGTTATGTTTATGCTACACTGTAGTCTATTTAGGGTGCAATAGCATTTTGTCCAAAAAACAATGTATATACCTGAGTCTAAAATTACTTTACTGCTAACCATCATCTGAGCCTTCAGTGAGTCATAATCTTTTTGCTGGTGGAGGGTCTTCCTCCATGGTGACGGCTGCTGACGTTTGGGGCAGCTGTGACAATTCCTTAAGATAGACAGCAGTGGAGTTTGCGACATCAATTGACTCTTCCTTTCACAAATGATTTCTCTGTTGCACACAATGCCATCTGATAGCATTTTACCCACCGTAGAACTTCTTTCTACGAATGGGTAGAAAGAAGAATTGGAATCAGTCCTCTCAAACTCTGCTGTTGCTTTATCAATTAAATTTATGTAATATTCTAAATCCTTTGTTGTCACTTCAACAATGTTCACAGCACCTTCACCAGGAGTAGATTCCATCTCAAGAAACCTCTGTCTTTGCTCATTCATAAGAAGCAACTCCTTATCTGTTAAAGTTTTATCATGGGGTTACAGCAATTCAATCACATCTTCAGTCTCCACTTCTAATTCTAGTTCTCTTGCTGTTTCCACCACATCTGCAGTTACTTCTCCACTAAAGTGTTGAGCCCCTCAGAGTCGCCCATGAGGTTTGGAATCAGCTTCTTCCAAACTCTTGTTAATATTGATGTTTTGACATCTTCCCATGAATCATGAATAGTCTTAAGGGCTTCTAGAATGGTGAGTCTTTTCCAGAAGTTTTTCAATTAACTTTGCCCAGATCCATCAAAGGAATCACTATCGATGGCAGCTATAGCTTTACGAAGTGTATTTCCTAAATAATAATACTTGAAAGTCAAAAGTACTCCTTGATCCATGGGCTACAGAATGGATGAAATCTCAAACTGCTTAGAACTGCTTTTACGGCATCCCATAGGTTTTGGGTCATTGTGTTGTCGTTGTCATTTGTTTCTATGTATTTCTTTATTTCTTCTTTGATTTCTTCAGTGATCTCTTGCTTATTTAATAGCGTGCTGTTTAGCCTCCATGTATGTATGGCTTTTACAGCTTTTTTCCTGTAATTGATTTCCAGTCTCATAATATTGTGGTCAGAAAAGATGCTTGATACGATTTCAATTTTCTTAAACTTTCCAAGCCTTGATTTGTGACCCAAGATGTGATCTATGCTGGAGAAAGTTCCACGTGCACTTGAGGAGAAAGTGTATTCTGCCATTTTGGGGTGGAATGTTCTATAAATATCAATTAAATCTATCCGGTCTGTTGTGTCATTTAAAGCTTGTGTTTCCTTATTTATTTTCATTTTGGATGATCTGTCCATGGGTGTAAGTGGGGTGTTAAAGTCCCCTGCTATTATTGTGTTACTGTCGGTTTCCCCTTTCATGGTTTTTAGCATTTGCCTTGTGTATTGCTACTCCAGCTTTCTTTTGATTTCCATTCGCATGGAATATCTTTTTCCATCCCTTCACTTTCAGTCTGTATGTGTCCTTAGGGCTGAAGTGGGTCTCTTGTAGACAGCATATACATGGGTCTTGTTTTTGTATCCATTCAGCCAGTCTGTGTCTTTTGGTTGGGACATTTTTTTTTTTTTTTTTTTTGTGGTACGCGGGCCTCTCACTGTTGTGGCCTCTCCCGTTGTGGAGCACAGGCTCCGGACACGCAGGCTCAGCGGCCATGGCTCACGGGCCCAGCCGCTCCGCAGCATGTAGGATCTTCCCGGATGGGGGCACGAACCCCTGTCCCCTGCATCGGCAGGTAGACTCTCAACCACTGCGCCACAAGGGAAGCCCTGGTTGGGACATTTAATCCATTTACATTCAAGGTTATTATCAATATGTTTGTTCCTATTACCATTTTCTTAATTGTTTTGGGTTTGTTTTTGTGGGTCTTTTTCTTCTTTTGTGTTTCCTGCCTAGAGAAGTTCCTTTAGCATTTATTGGAAAGCTGGTTTGGTGGTGCTGAATTCTCTTAGCTTTTGCTTGTCTGAAACGCTTTTGATTTCTCCATCGAATCTGAATGAGATCCTTGCTGGGTAGAGTAATCTTGGTTGTTAGGTTTTTCTCTTTCATCACTTTAAGTATATCCTGCCACTCCCTCTGGCCTGCAGAGTTCCTGCTGAAAAATCAGCTGATAATCTTATGGGGATTCCTTTGTGTGTTTTGTTGTTGTTGTTTTTCCCTTGCTGCTTTTAATATTTTTTCTTTGAATTTAATTTTTGTTAGTTTGATTAATATGTGTTTTGATGTGTTTCTCCTAGGGTTTACCCTGTATGGGACTCTCTGTACCTCCTGGACTTGGGTGACTATTTCCTTTCCCATGTTAGGGAAGTTTTCTACTATAATCTCTTCAAATATTTTCTCAGACCCTTCCTTTTTCTCTTCTTCTGGGACCCCTATAATTCAGTCAGAACACACACATTTATCAATTAAGTTCACTGTCCTATATGGGTGCAGTTCGTGGCACCCCTAATCAATTATAACAGTAACCTCAAAGACAACTGATCACAGATCACTGTGATGGAAGGGGGTATGGGGAAGTCATTCTGGCTTATACGTGATTTAACTTGAACTTTATGCTAGCTAGAACAGCCTGTTTTGTGGCGTATTAAATGTACATTGTACATCTGCTTTAACCATTAAAGAAAAGAATGCATTTAAAAATCACAATGGAGGGAAATTCCTGGTGGTCCAGGGGTTACGGCTCTGCACTTCCACTGCAGGGGGCATGGGTTTAATCCCTGGTCGGACAACTAAGATCCACAGGCTGCACAGTGCAGCCAACAAATAAATAAACAAAAATAAAAATGAAAATGGAATAACTGTGGTTCAAGTATTCAAAATGGAGCCGGGTGGCCATCGTGGATGTGGTTTAAGACACACTCTTGCATCACTGAGAACTTGAATCTGCTGAAATGTATCAAACTCAAGGATACCACCAGTTGTTCTCAAAATATATCTGCTAGCCACTGCCAGCTGCATCTTTATGGCTTCAAGGTCCCCCTTGTAACTGTGAAACCATTTTGGTCCCCAACCAAACCTTGCTTAACAAGCACCTTTACTTCTTGCCAGCTCCAATTATAATTCTTGACAAACAATTATGTAATTTTACGATTCTTGCCTTTATAAGCCCCCCATCTTGTAGTAGCAGAACACAATTTGTAGCAGAACACAATTCAAATGCTTTTGGATCTGTGTCTCCCAGGCTATAGTTCTCAGTTTGGCTCAGATAAAACTCTTTTCTATTCCTATTGTAGACTGTTTATGGATTGCTCCCATCAACACCATAACAAATACAATAATATTGAAAAAAGTTATAAATATTGTGAGAATTACCAAAATGTGACATAGAATGAGCAAACACTATTGGAAAAGCGGCACTGATAGACCCGCTGCACGCAGAGTAGCCACGAATCTTCAATTTGTAAAAACCACAATATCTGCAAAGCACAATACAAAGAGGTCTGCCTGCATATCTTTCTCTAGTTTTCTGCTTGTTAATGGAAAAAGGTAAATAATAATACGAGTTACTCCATCATAGCCAAAACCAGAAGACTCCTTCCTCATTTCCTCTTTATGCAAAGTATTAATTGAAGACACTAGACATTTGTACTATTGATTCCCCACATTCTGAATTTTGCTGCTTACATCGTTATGATGTCATTTAACGTGTTCCTCTGCCTCACCATTTTTGTAAACTGGAAGTTAGTTGTGGTTAGTTTGATCAGACAGATCAGAATAAAGTTCAATTTTTTTTACAATGTTACTTAGAGATGATAGTTTATATTTCCATAGGGGGTACTCAACGTCTGGTTTTCCCTCTTTTTATGTTACCACTCATTGGTGATCATTGTGTAGATCCATTATTTTAATAGGTATTAAAAATGGTGATATCCTGGGCTTCCCTGGTGGTGCAGTGGTTGAAAGTCTGCCTGCCGATGCAGGGGACGTGGGTTCGTGCCCCGGTCCGGGAAGATCCCACGTGCCACGGAGCGGCTGTGCCGGTGAGCCATGGCCGCCGAGCCTGCGCGTCCGGAGCCTGTGCTCCGCCAGCAGTGAGAGGCCCGCGTACCCAAAAAAAAAAAAAAAAAAAAAGGTGATATCCTATTCTAAAATTTCTTTTTCATTAAGTAGCTAGAATATTTCTATTAGGATATTCTTTCCTTCTTCATGTATTTAGTAACCTGAAGTGTAGTTTATGCAGGAAAGACAAGATAAATGCTTGATAAGCACCAGGATATATTACAAATGAATAAATGATTTAAATGTTAGCAAAAAGGAAAATTTTAAAGTCCTAGAAGGAAACAGAAAAGTGTTCCACTACATGTAATCTGTACATGTGGAAGGTCTTTCTAATGGTGACTCAAAACCCAGAACACACAGATAAATTTATTGATTAATTTGCCTATATAATAGTGATACATATCTACATTACAAAAGTAAAATTGGGGGGACTTCCCTGGTGGCGCAGTGGTTAAGAATCCACCTGCCAATGCAGGGGACACAGGTTCAATCCCTGGTCCGTGAAGATCCCACATGCCGTGGAGCAACTAAGCCCGTGCACCACAACTACTGAGCCTGAGCTCTAGGGCCCGCATGTGGCAACTACTGAGCCCACGTGCTGCAACTACTGAAGCCCGCACACCTGGAGCCCGTGCTCTGCAACAAGAGAAGCCACCGCAATGAGAAGCCCGCGCACCACAACGAAGAGTAGCCCCCGCTCGCTGCAACTAGAGAAAGCCCGCGTGCAGCAATGAAGACCCAACACAGCTAAAAAGAAATAAATAAATTTAAAACGTTAAAAAGAACATTTTTTTAAAGTAAAATTTGAATGACAAGCTAGAAAATAGTATTTGTAACTCATCTAATAGGCAAATGTCTAGCCTCTCTAACATGCAGAGTTCCTAGGAAATTGAAAAATAAAAAACCAACAACCCATTGTAAAAATGGACAAAACAATATAAAGAGAATCAACAGAAAAACAAATATATTAAACATATGAAAATAGGCTTAATGCCACTCACATGGAAAGAAGGGCATATCAAACAGTTCTTCGATGTGATTTCTCTCCTATTTGGTTTTCAAAACTCGAAAGTATGAGACCAACAGGTGCCTTCGTACTTCATTAGTGAAAATACAAAACTGCATAACACGTGTGTAGGGAAATATAGCAAAGAATGCAATGTTATTTCAAATAGCAAAGGTTGGAACAATCCCCAAAGGGCCATCAACTGAGACATGTGAAAAAATAACCCCCTGCATAACTACACAAAAGACTACTATGCAGCTGTATAAAATGAATAAGCAAGCACTCTAGATACTGATATGGGAAGATCTCCATGACATATTGTTACATGAAAAGAATAAGATGTGGAGCTGTAAAAATAGTACACCACTTTTTACGTTTAAAAAGGAGAATAAATTAAGAATATATGCTTATATTTGCAGAAAGAAACAGTGTAAGTATACACAAGAAATAAAGTGATTAATTTTAGAGAACTGTGGGAGAATCAGGTGGACAAGGTAGAACCCAAATCTCTTAATATATGCTTTTCCATAATTTTTTATTATGGTAAAAAACTCGTAACATGACATACACCCTCTTAACAGAGTTTTCAGTGTATAGTACTATATTGTTAACTATAAGAACAATGTTGTGCAGACCTCTAGAACTTTAGGTATGAGAGCAGGCTGCCCCAATAACCAGAGGTTATTATTATACCTACATATGATTATTCATACGGAATTTGATTCTCAGATTGAACCTCAAGACTTTTACTATCTGTTTTATTTTAACTCACAAATGTAAGAAAAAAACATGGATTTTTCAGAAACTATCACCCATTAAAACCTTAAGTCTAACACAAACATCAGAAGCCCTAGAAATCATTAAAAGATTTTTGTACCGGAAGGAATTAAGTAGTTGGTAGCTGGATTAATTCCTTAGTTCATTCATTTTTTTAAGAAAGGAACATATTATAATGTAAACAGTTGAAATCAGAGCTCATTTTTTTTTTTGCGGTACGCGGGCCTCTCACTGTTGTGGCCTCTCCCGTTGCGGAGCACAGGCTCCGGACGTGCAGGCTCAGCGGCCATGGCCCACGGGCCCAGCCGCTCCGCGGCATGTGGGATCTTCCCGGACCGGGGCACGAACCCGCGTCCCCTGCATCGGCAGGTGGACTCTCAACCACCGCACCACCAGGGAAGCCCCAGAGCACATTTTGAGGAAGACAAATGAGACTGAAATATTTTGATAAGTTCTTGCAGTGCCTAGGCCACCAAACATGACCCCTGACAGCCTTAGAAAAACCGTAGCTTGCAATGCCGTTGGCTTTGTGCAAAACCATTTTTTAAAATATTTGAATCTGAATGTTACCTTGATTTTTCTCTTTGCTTTTCTCTTGTAACTAAACATATCTTACTTCCCTAAGGACAGATGGGTGCCTCAGACAGACTTTACCCACGTTCACGTGCTTAGAAAGACAAAATAGTAAGCGTGTTAATAAAATTTGAACTACTATTCACATTCCAGATGTTACTGTTTAGATTCAGAGCGTCAATGAGCCCCTTCTTCCCTCCATAGCTTTGACTCACAGCCATGCATACAAAGAACTGGCACCACAGCCCTGCAGCTCCTGTCTTCCTAGCAGCACTGCCTGGGCCTCCAGAGGCAAGAGGCTATGGCAGGAGCTGATGACCCTCAGAATGTCTGATCTGACAGAGGAATTTCTACCTTCCCTGAAGCAGACAACTTTTTCAAATGGGTGGGGACCATCCATGGCACAGCTGGCCAGTATATGAAGACCTGAGGTATATGCTCTCCTTGGAGTTTCCCAGGGGCTATGTGTCCACCACAGTGACGGTCCTCAAACCCTGCTACCACCCCATCGGGGACACACAGGGTAACATCTGTCTGAACATCCTGAAGGACAAGTGGTCCATCCTGTACGACGTCAGGACCATTCTGCTCTCCATGCAGAGCCTGCTAGGAGAACCCGACACCTATAGCCCTTTGAACATATGCTGGCAACCTCTGGAAAAACCCCACAGCCTTTAAAAAATATCTGCAAGAAACCTACTCAAAGCAGGTCTCCAGCCAAGAACCCTGACCCAGCTGTCTGGCTGCTCTCCTTGTATTGTCTTTTTATATTTTCCTTAGATGGTCTGTCCTTTCCTTGATTTCTGTATAGGACTATGTATCTGAAACTGTGCTGTTGAGGATAGGTTGGGACCTGGGACGCTTTACCAAAGTGCTTGCACTTGGCCCTGGACAAACAGCTACTGCAGCAACAGCGTACAAAGAAACTATAAGGAAGTAAAAATAACTGCACGCATGTGCAGTCGAAGTCGGGGCAATTATGAACAATACGATACACTTCTGAGTAGGGTACTGGCATGATCCCTGCACACAGCATCACCAAGGGGGAGGGCAGACCACCTAAGCCACCCCTCCAGCCCGACCCACTGATCTGCCTCTACCCTCACCACACTTAAGGGACCAGCATGCCTTCCTCGGAGAGTGAACAAGGGCACCTGTTTCTTGTTCACACTCCCTCCTGCTGTAGCACGAGTCCCAATAAAACTTTGCCTGAGTTTCTCATCTGGCTTCTTATCAGTTTCTATTGATTAAAGTGTCCAAGGACCTGGGTTGGTAACAGTGTCATCTTTGTTTTGTTTCTGTTTTTTGTTTGTTTGTTTTTGTTGTTTTGCTGTCTTTTGAGATGATTTTTTTTGAATTTTATTTATTTTCTATACAGCAGGTTCTCGTTAGTTATCTATTTTATACGTATTAGTGTATATATGTCAATCCCAATCTCCCAATTCATTGTTTCTGCTTTTTAATTTTAAGTCTCTGGTTGAGCCGTTGTGATGAATATATTAAATCAATACATTTTGGATTTGGAAAAAAAAAAAAGACGAGTCAACTGGGCCAACTATCACCTTTTCATCCAAAGCACAGAGCCCCCTAGTGCTGGGGTGAAGAAGTGCAGCAGGAATCAAAGGTCATAATGGCATTTCGCAAACCACCTCCCTGAATGGGAGAGGGCTGGTCCAGAGCTGGTCTAACAAACATCCAGACCATGTGAGACTCAGAAGAGTAAACCTGAGGAGGAGAGACTAACCTGAGTCTGCCAGAAACAGATCTTCTCTGGTCAACTTAGAGCATGGAAACAGGGAGCACCAAGCAGACTGCACATGGGCACAGGGGGACCCAGGAACACAAGAGAGGGGATGTGGAGCCTGCTTCCTGATCTGAGGCAAAGAAACTGTTGCAGAAACTCAGCCTCTGTTCACCCGTGCCGAATAGAAACGCGGAGACAGGGTTTTGGGTGACGTAGAAAAGAGTAGCTTTTATTGCTTTGCCAGGCAAAGGGGGCCACAGTGGGCTAATGCCCTCAAGACTGTGTGACCCACCCTGGAGGGGGTAGTGAGGAGTTATAGTGTTCAAGGAGCAGGGTGTGATCGGCTCATGGACAATTCTCGGATTGGTTGGCATCAAGGTGAAGTTTCAAGCATCGTCAACCTTCTGGTTCCAACCAGTCTGGGGTCCATGTGCTTGTGGTCAGCAGTTTTCATCTGGTGGGTCAGCTTCCTGTACAAACAACTTAGGAATGTGTGTCAGGACTTTATCTATGTCTTTCAGGGAACTGGGAGTTCCGTGATTCTGCAATGTGGCAGCATTATAGTCTAAATTGTTACCAGTTCCCCAGCCCAACAGCTATTGTCTCTACATCTTCACATTTCCCAATCATTCACTCTTGAGTCAGCATTTTGCTTCAAAAGACAAGGACTTTTGTACACGGTTTCAAAACACTAGTCCAATGTCTGGATCAGTGGATGTCAGGCTTTCCCCCAAGTTCTTCCCCCTAAATTACTCCTCATTCTATGACAAGGAGTGAATACTCTTCCCAGGGAGTGGAATTTAAATATGTATTTCTCTCCTTTGGAAACTGAGGTGCAAGCAATTCTCTCTGAAAAGCCTAGGGGGTTCTTGGAAAGCTGTTCTTTGAACAGTCCCTCTCAGAACCCAGCTGCCATGCTATGAGAAGCTCAAACTGTATGAAAGACCACACACATGTGGGCCCTAGGGTAACATCCCAGGCATCACTGACCAGCCATGTGAGTGATGCCTCTTGTACATTGCAGCTCCATTGAGATCCCAGATAACTGCAACTCCAGCCAACGTCACGTGGAGCAGAACCAGCTCCTGTCAATCCACAGATTCTTGAAAGATAATAAAACGTTGGAAATGTTATAAATAAATTATGACTATATTAGATTATATATTACATATAAATTTAGTTGGCAAGAAAGATCAATGCTTTTGTATTATCCCCAGGACCTCAACCGTACAATCGGATGTGTATGTTCCTGAAAATAAGGGTACGCCTTATTTTATTAGAGTAAATCTGCACCTGACTTTGGTGGATATCATGAAACTTTCACCACAAAAGTGTCTACAGCCAATAAAAATTCAGAGCTATAGAATGTAAAACTACTGCTGTGCTGCTAATAGCTAGCACAGATGTTGCCAAAACAACAGTTTCCAACTGTGGATAACAAACATCCTTCTACACTGCAACAAATGAAGCAAGTGCAGTAAAGCAACTACCAAAACATGACCCCATTTATGATGAGTTTGACCTTCTAGCCAAACTCTTGTCAAAGCAAAAATGTGCTTGTTGCCACTTGCTATGTGATTGTAAATCTCACTTTGGAACCGGTTTTGTAATGCAGTCTAGTGAAAGCTTTCATACAGCCATTAGTACTAGATGGGTTTGGAAATCAAGGAGACAAAGGGAGGTGCGAGGTGTAAAGAAAGATATTTTCAAACCAGTGGCCTCTACTTTACAGACTCTGCAGATGAGGAGGGGCACAATGTAACTGCGTTCTACCAGCTTTGTTTTGCATAGGCACAACCTGTAATCAAATGCAGAAATACAGCCGCTTTCTTAGCAAACATTTTCTTAGTATTTCCAGTGGAATCAGTAATTTACAAAGCAGTTCTAAGTGAAGTACCCAGTGAAGAGCTTGGAATGACTTTTAGAAATTCAGCTCTAAGAAACAAACAAGTACTCCTCTCAAGCTGCATGAGAAACCACCCCAGAATATGAAACCACAAAGGCAAAATAACCAGCCATTATCATAAACAGCCCCTACAAAATAAAGAAGAATGAGGCCGAAAGCTGCAAAACAGGAAGCACATCGCAAAATATCTTCTCTCAGTCAACATCGCGAGACCCTGAGACAGAGGGGGAAAAAGCAGGAACCTGGAGAAGGAACTGAAAGTGTTACCGACCAGGGTTCTTGACCTTCCCCAGTCAATAGAAATTGACCAGAGGCCGGAAGAGAAATTCAGGCAAGGCTTTATCGGGGCCGCGCTGCAGCAGGGGGGGGGGGGGGACAGACAGCAGGCTCCCCTGCTTGCTCGCTCCCCGAAGGGGGGCAAGCTTGTTTCTTATATGGGGTGAGGGTAGGAATGTGTCTGGGGGTCGGGCCAGAGGGGTGGCTTAGATGTTTTGCCCCCCCCCGGTGGCGTTGAGTGCAGGGGGCATGCACAGTGGCCTGCTTTTGCTCCCAACACCCTGTTTTTGCTCCAGGCTCTTCAAAAGTGGCAGTTGTGGGTTTTTTGGTGTTTTGTTTTTTGGGGGGGTCTCTTTGTATCCTTTGGGTCCAGAATTTGCCCCAACTGGGCATGCACGCAGTTATTTTTAGTCCTATATAGTTTCTTTGTATTTTGTAGCTTGAGGAGAGGTGTGTCCAGGTGCAATGTTTGCAGCATTGTAGCAAAGGGTCTCAGGTCCCAGCAGAAGGTCTCAGGTCCCAGCCTGTCTCAAAAGCAATCAAACAACTTGAAACAACAGGCAGCAAACAGAAAAAAACAAACAAACAAAAAAACAGTTGGAGAAAATTCAAAAAGAGACAGACCTTCTCCAGGAGCTAGAAGATTTAGAATTGAGTCTTTTAAATATTCATAGAAAACAAGTTGGATACCAGAAATAAGTACAAATATATCTTTTTGTTAAACCTCATGGAGTACCTCAAATATTCTTTGGCCCACATTTGATGTTCATCTTAGTTTATTTAATATTCTGAATACACGGGAAATGTTTCAATGTTTGTTCAATTGATTTTTCCAACCTTTCAATATAATGTGGGAAGGATGAGGAGTAAGGTGTTTTTTTTTTTTTGCTGTACGCGGGCCTCTCACTGTTGTGGCCTCTCCCCTTGCGGAGCACAGGCCCGGGACGCACAGGCTCAGCGGCCATGGCTCACGGGCCCAGCCGCTCCGCAGCATGTGGGATCTTCCCGGACCGGGGCACGGACCCGTGTCCCCTGCATCGGCAGGCAGACTCTCAACCACTGCGCCACCAGGGAAGCCCATGGGTTTTTTTTCTATATTGAGTTGTATGATTTCTTTATGTATTTTGAGTAATAACCCCTTATCAGGCACATCATTTACAAATATCTTCTCCCATTAAGTAAGTTGTCTTTTTGTTTTGTCGATGGTTTCCTTAGCTGTGCAAAAGTTTTTAAGTTTAATTAGGCCCCGTTCGTTTATTTTTGCTTTGTTTCCCTTGCCTGAGGAGACAGATCCAAAAAAACATTACTAAGACTATGTCAGAGTGTTCTGCCTATGTTTTCTTCTACAATTTTTATGGTTTCCAGTACTACATTTAGACACTTCATCCATTTTCAGTTTGTTTTTGTATACAGTTTGAGAAAATGTTCTAATTTCATTCTTTTACATGTAACTGTCCAGTTTTCCCAATGCCACTTATTGAAGAGACTGCTTTTTCCCCATTGGATATTCTTGCCTCTTTTGTTGTGGATTAATTGACCATATGTGCGTGGGTTTATTTTTTGGCCCCCTCATCTGTCCCATTGATCTATGTGTCTGTTTTTGTGCCAGTACCATACTGTTTTGGTTACTGCGGCTTTGCAGTATAGTCTGAAGTCAGGAAATGTGATACCTCCAGCTTTGTTCTTTTTTCTCAGGATCTTATCTTGTAGGGTAGCTCTGCAAGTAATAAATTCTTTCCACTTCTCTTTATCTGGGGATGTTTTAAATTTCTTCTTAATTTTTGAAGAACAGTTTTGCTAGATAAAGAATGTGGGGTTGATAGTCTTTTCTTTCAGCATTTTGAATATACCATCCTATGGACCACTGGCTTCTATGGTTTCTGATGAGAAATCAGATGTTAATCTGATTGAGGATCCCTTGTATGTTATGAGTCACTTCTCTCTTGCTGTTTTTAAGATTCTTTGTCTTTGTCTTTTGTAGTTTGATTATAATGGGTGTGGGTCTCTTTGAATTTATCCTACTTAAAGTTCATTGAGTTTCTTAGATGTGTACATTAATGGTTTTCATCAAATTTTGGAAGTTCACAGCCATTATTTCTTCAAATATTCTTCCTGCCTCTTTCTTCTCTCCTCTGGCAATGTACATCACATTGCTCAGCCCACACATTCCCCACCTCATGCAGGTCCAGTGTCACCTGCTCAATCATGGGTAGCACTCTGGGATTTGTTCCTGCCTTCAAGCTGAAGGGAAGCTCTGGGAAGAGGCACAGAATGTCTTCTAGACTTCATTCTTCCCAGGTACCTGGCTCTAACACTGGTTACATCTGTTTGTCCTTGCTGTAATGACATGCTCAGAGTAGAAGATTCCTGAACTGGCAGAGGCCTAGTGAAGTGACTGTCACCCAGTTTAAAGGTCTTCAGGCATCA
Source organism: Leucopleurus acutus (assembly GCF_964270905.1). Classification (NCBI taxonomy): domain Eukaryota; kingdom Metazoa; phylum Chordata; class Mammalia; order Artiodactyla; family Delphinidae; genus Leucopleurus; species Leucopleurus acutus. The sequence goes on along the minus strand of NC_139144.1, from coordinate 102,488,317 downwards.
AAGATGCAAAAACTTCACCAGAGTCAAGGGATTTAAACATTTTCATTTCCTCTCCATGGAAGCATGCTCTTCCCCCAAGTCAGAAAAATAGAAATCAGAAGGAGGAGGTGAATTCATAATATAATTCATCTTTATTATTTCACTCAACTGAATATATTTATACACACTTACCAGAATTTGTCATATTAAGGGTTATGCAGAGTACAAAAGTATTAATGGTGACAGTCCATGCTCTTATAAATGGGTTAATCTTGAGGTAACCTGATACTTTGAAATTTTTAAAAAGCAGATGATGACATAGATCATGTCCTCAAAGCATGTGTAAAGCGGTTAATATTGAAAACATCTGACCTTACATCTAACTGGGAGAAGACTCCATAGTTCTCATATGTCACCCACACCAGGCAGCTCTCAATATAACCTGCTTAGCCGTGAGTAGGACACCACCATCTTGGAACCATAAGAAGCAACCTTAAGTATGGAGGCTGCATGCCGTTGGGTGGGGGCAGAAAGGCAGAAAGAAGCTGGAACGTTGATGCCACACTGGTGTCAGACTGCCTACTCCTGGACTTCTTAATGTAAGACACTATAAACCCCTAATGTGTTTAAGCCATTATTATTTGACCTCTTGGAGTTTTTTGGGATTTTTTGGTTTTTTTTTTTAGCGGTACGCGGGCCTCTCACTGTTGTGGCCTCTCCCGTTGCGGAGCACAGGCTCCAGACACGCAGGCCCAGCGGCCATGGCTCACGGGCCCAGCCGCCCTGCGGCATGTGGGATCCTCCCGGGCTGGGGCACGAACCCGTGTCCCCTGCATCGGCAGGCGGACTCCCAACCACTGCACCACCAGGGAAGTCCCTCTTTGAGTTTTAACCTAATTCCTAAGCCTCAGGGACAAGGAGGGTGGGGGAGAGAGGGAAAAAGAAAGGGAAAGAGAGAGAGAAGTATAAAGGAGTTCTCAATAACTTTTTCTAGAGGAAATCTAGAATTTTACTTAGAATTTTAAATTTTTGCAAGATCGTCTAATCTTGGCAATTTTACCATGCTTCTAATTTTTGTTCTAGTCTATTTCACTGTGAATGATTGGCAATAAAATCTTTTGATACTTCACAGACTCCTGTTCATTTCCTCAGGGACAGCAAAGGAAGGTAGACTAGGTCCCACTTTCCATTCCAGCTTGGACTGGGGAAAGAAGTAAGGAGTAGCCATCATGTGAAGAAAGGAAGGCCCTGAGTGCTGCCGCAGTGGAGATGGAGAGCTCAGGGCACCTGGCAAGCAGTGCTGGGCATCAGAGAGGCCCACAGGAGTCCAGCTTCTCCATTCTGCCACACCCAGGAGTTGACTGGACATTGTCTTACCTTCATGTATCTGAATCCTCTGGTTCTTGTGTGACTCTCTGTATTCTGACCCCAGGCTGGCCTTGGCCTCAGTCCCAGTGTCTGTCCTGACTCTGATCTGTCTACACAGATGAAGTGATTCTTGTGACTTGATTCTGATCCTTAATATCAGCCTAATTAATCTCTGAAGCCTTTGCTCAGATTTTCCCACCTTATTTTTTCTTTCTCCTTTATTATCCCCTACTACCAGCCCCAACCTGACAATTTATTTACCTACAAAGAGCTGAAGCACCACAGTGTGATATGCATTCACCTCTCAAGCCCTCAAAGTCATGGACCCTCTTCCCATCCCACCAGTCCTACCATTGCCGCCCCCCCACCCCCTCACCCCCCCCACCGCCCCCACCCCCCCCATGCTTGTAGCCTGAGGGTATCTCTAACTTAAAGAGACCTCAGGCATTTCAGCTTGCTATAGCAACTTACCTTTTAAATTATTTAGTAATGTGGGGCTTCCTACACTAACTTACCCTTTAAGTTATTTAGTAATTTTATAGCAATGTACTTTTTAAATTATTCAGTAATTTTAGGGGCTGAAAATTTTTCATTGTTTTGCCTACATTCCCCCATGGATGGCGATATTCATGCTCTCCACGGCACTTTATCAGGTTAGTAACCTCTGACAAAAGCTCTCTTGCCTGCTCTTCCCTGGCTTGGCCAGTTTCTCTGTTATTAAAAGCACAATATCTCCCCTTACATTTTTCAATTATGTCCCTAAGATAGCTGTTATTTGTGTTTTTGACATAATCTTCAAGCTTCCCAGTCTCTAAGTCTTCCTTCCGGGTAAACAGCACAATCGTGTATTTCATAACTTCCTCTCCAAAGATGGTCTTTAATTCCGCCACTGCCTTTTTGTCCTCTCGCGTGATCCGTCCTAGCTGTAATACCAGGACCAGAACCGTACTCCCTTCTTTATAGTAGGACAAACAGCGTTTGACCTCCTCATCGACCTGGGATGGATCCCCTTCAGCTCCAGACACCAGGCAGGGCAGGGGAGTGTCCACAACCACAACATCCTGCCCATCCCACACCCTCCAGCCGCTCTGGCATGTCTTGGTGACCAGCTGTGCTCCCAGCTGAGATAGGAACTCCGGCCTCCCGAGGATGGTGTTCCCACTGGCACTCTTCCCAGTTCCGCTCCTCCCCACGAGGATAATGCGCAGGGACTCTGCAGAAGAGAAAGCAGGAAAGATTCGTGACCATGGGCTGATCTGGCTACAACTTTCATCTCAAGACTACTGCCATTAATCACAGCAGAGGACGCTCAGAAAGTTCCACCCCCAAGCACTGGCACAGCCTGTCACAATTACACAGTCCGGGGCTTCCCTGGTGGCGCAGTGGTTGAGAGTCCGCCTGCCGATGCAGGGGACACGGGTTCGTGCCCCGGTTCCGGAGGATCCCACATGCCGCGGAGCGGCTGGGCCCGTGAGCCATGGCCGCTGAGCCTGCACGTCCGGAGCCTGTACTCCGCAACGGGAGAGGCCACGACAGTGAGAGGCCCGTGTACCGCAAAAAAAAAAAAAAAAAATTTCCCTATAAATGAGATGATAGATGCAGAAAGATCTTGCAATTTGTATTACTGGGGTTTTCCTTATGACTTTGCACTTGTACTGTGATCTCTCTCTTCCGTTCAGGTCTCACAGTTCTCGATTGTGAGTTTTTACCAAGTTACTGATATCTGCCTCAAAACAAAGAGAGAGGAAAGCCCATCCCACGTTCTTCCTTCTGGGAGAAATTACTCAATTGCTTATCCTGAACCCACAATCTCATAGTTAAACATACAGGATTTAAAAATAGATTAAGTCCCTCTTCCATGCCCTCGGACAGTGTGGTTCTCACCCCCTCTGCAATCTGGTCTAAACTCCCCATCCCACATCCAGAGGTGTGAGCCCTCATCTCCATCAAGACCACGCCCCTTTGTCCTCTCACAAGTAGACGCTCAGTTCTGCCTCCTTGCTTCCAGTTGCTAGTGTACTCTCTGGAGCGCTGTACTCAGCCATGCAAACTCTACCCATTCTCCAAAGCCTGTTTCAAATCGTGCTTCCTCCACACAGCCCCTCCCGACTTTCCCACATGTCTGTGCTTTTAGGAGGCTGCCCAGCACCCGGCTCCCCATTAAGAATGTGAAAGGGCACAACAAACAGATACGCCCCTTTTGGTCTGATGTTCTTCCCAGGTGAGGATCTTTGAAGCAGAAGAGAACGGGATGAGTAGAATGGGAAGAATCTCAGCTCAGGTCAATAGAATTTGTAGCACTGAGTGGACTACAAGGGGGCTTCTGCTTAAGCAGTAGGTAAGGCAGTGTGGCTGGACTAATAATGCCCACCTAGTGCCATGTGGGGCATGACCATCATGAGGATTCAGGCTCCCTGTCCTTGTCCGGTCAAAACAGCCCCCCTTCTCCAACAGAGGGAAGAGTAAAGGACCAAGAGAGTAAACAAAGAGGTCAAGAAAGGCGGAGGGCAGGGAGGAAAGGAAGAGGCGGGGGGGTGGGGGAAGGGGAGGAAGAAGGGAAGGGTAAAACCAGGGAACCAGGACTGTCTCAGCACCACCACTGAGTGCTAAGCCCCGGGCAACAGACATGCTGTGGGGACGACAAGAGACCGGAAAAGGCCAACTCCTTCCCTCAAGATGCTCACCACCCAGTTGAAGAGATGGGAGAAAAGTCAGGAGAAGATTATAGACCAGGTCAGGACAGTGCACGCACAGGTACATACATTTAGTAAAATTTGAGACAGAAAGGAGAAAGAGTCAGCTAACAGAAGAGACCTGTCCTTTGGACCTCCGCGATGCCCTTCAGAAAACAAAGTTCCTGCACATTTATATCTATTTTTAAGTATGCGGAAAAGGTTTTCTAGACAGCGTTTACCTTTCCCCCTGAAGGTGCACGGCTTGCCCCCATGCTGCTGCACCACGCTCACAATTTTTTGCAGGAGCTCGTCCACCTGGCACTGTTCCTGTTCTCCCGTTGCGCTATAGTTGAAGATGCTGCGTCGGTCTTTGCATTCCTCGATGAGCTTGTAGAGACTTTCAGCTCTGATTTTTAAGAACGTATCTAGATCCTGATTCCCTAGATCTTCTTTCCTGGTGAGGAGAACAATCATGTACTGAGTGACGTTATCTCCAAAAATTCTGCGGATGGTACTCAGCACCATGAGATCTCTCTCATTGAAAGAGCCCAGTGGGGTCACCAGCAGGAAGGCATGGGGACCTGGAAAGGTGTGGTTCAAAAGGTCTTGTTCAACATCCTTTGCAGATGAGAGGTCTGGAGTGTCAATGATCAAGACTTTCCTCCCTCTCCAGATTCTGCTCTCAGACTTACACCTCTGGGTTACTGGCTTTTCGCTGTATTGGGTCTCAAAGACCCGCCTCCCCAGAAGGCTGTTTCCGGCTGTGCTTTTTCCCACACCATGCTTCCCCACGAGCAGGACCTTCAGTGCTGGCAGCTCGTGGTTCGGCTCACATCCTCTAGCCTGGTGATGCTCCGCCCCTGGCCCTGGGACAAAAGGACAGATTCAGAGTCTCTTCTTACATTTGAATACAGAGATGTGGATGGGTTTTAGGATTTCTCATACATCTCTTTTGAGATTTTAGAAATCTCTTGTCAGATTTTATAGAGAATGGCAGTGGTCCTCTGAACCAGTAGAACTCTAGACCCAGTCAGAAGCTACCCATCAAAGTGAAAGCCAGGAAAAGGGCCATGAACAACTTAAGAGAGGTGTAAAGGGCTTCAGATTTCCCGGGAACATGAAAATGTTGAACTTGGCCTTCACTGGTCATGAGCCTCAGGAGCTCTCTTATTTTGCTGCCAAAGTTAACTACTGGGGTGTGAAGCTCATGGGCTAAGGCAGAACTGGGGAGAATGAGTTTAAAATGCATCGTAGTGGGGGGCTTCCCCGGTGGTCCAGTGGTTGGGACTCTGTGCTTCCACGGCAGGGGGCACGGGTTCGATCCCTGGTCAGGGAACCGGGAGTCCCACATGCCGTGAAGGGTGGCCAATCCAAATAAAAAAATAATAATTCAATTTTTTAAAACTTAAATAAAAAAATGCATCTCAGGGGTATGTTCATAAAATAGAATACAACTCGGCAAGTTAACAAAAAAGTGATGTACTGACATGCAGCCTGGATGGATCGCCAAAACATGCTAAGTGAAAGGACCCAGACACAAAACCACATGCTACAATGATGTCATTATCTGAAGTTGAAGAACACACAAAATTAATCCATGTTGATAGAAGCCTGGAGAGCGGTTCCCTTTGGAGAGGGACAGTAAGAACTTCTAAGGTGATGGAAATGCCCCCATCTTTATCTAGATGACGTCACATATGTGTAGGTACGTAAACAACCCTTGAGTTGTACACGTAAGGTTTGTGCATCTCACTCTATGTAAATTATACCTCAGTAAATTACTGTAATAACCTGCAGCACAAAACTGTCTCTCCACACATACACTGTCCCCACCACTTCTCCCATGATCCCAAGTCAATACCAGACCCACTGGGCACATGACAGAGCCCACAGTTACGAGGATAGTCACCGAGTCTGTATCACCCAGGGCGCTATCAGAGCGGATGATACTCGGCGTCTGAGCCCCAAGTCTGGGAAGGGGAAAGAACACAGCATTTAAAGAAAGCAGCTGAAATGCTAGTGACACCATGTCCGTGTTATGCTGCCTTGGGAGGGTTTCTACTTCCCCCCAAATCACTTCACACAAGCCCACATCCCATAAAAAGTCTTCGCCAACACCCTCGTTCTGAGATGCTCCTTGGTCCCCATGATGTGCTATGTTCCCTCACTGCCACAAGTCATTCCACCCAGTTTTGTTCAGTAACAGGAATATTCCTGGGGGTCTTGGCTGACGGGCATCCACAGAATTTTAACTCCCTACTGCTGTCTAAGTTCACGTGTTTCTGGCTAAATTTACTCAACTGTAAAACGAAAATAACACCGTCTTTATAGGATTGTTATTAAGGGCTATATTGTGAGGTTATGGGGATTATATATTATATGCTACTAGGATTGAATAATTTATATTCTCTCTCTATATATATATATCTCCCAGCATATAATGTCAGTTGCAATAATTATCATTAAAATTTTAAATTATTTTGGGAAGTCCTACAAGGACAGAGATCTCATCTACCTTATTCACTACGAAATATTCAGTTCTTGCACAGAGCTGGCCCAGAAATAACCCGAAAGTCCAACAACAAAGAGATGGGTGAATCTGTCACGTATGCGCGTACCATGGACCACATTACGTCCACCGAACAGAACAAGGTAGATCTACGTGTATTGACGTGTGCAGTGTGCACGAGGCACCATTAACGGCAATCGTCACACAGACACTGAGCTCCATCACTGAATTCTGCAGGTGTTATTCTGTTTAGTGTTATCCATGAAGAAGTGATTTCTGCCTCCCGGTAGGAGTCCAAAATTGGGTAGTGCTCGGTCCCAGGCTGGGGAGAAGAGGCTGAGTCAGGAAAGAAGCTGCAAGGGACAAGCCCAGCTCTGTAACATTTCAGGGAAGGCCGGGGACACCCGCACGGGTGCCGCACCTACTCACAAGTGTTAGCAGTTCCCTGGGAGACAGACTGTGGGCACCAATCTGAGCCAGAGCTCCAGGGCGCATTTTTGTTCTGACTTATCTAGATAATTTTTCCACTTCATTTTGATGCATGATGCATTCAAAAGAATACAGATACGAGCTTAACATTTTTTTAAGAATTATCTTACCATGTGGACGGTCCTCCCTCTGAGACGTAGCTTCATTCACACAATCCTACAAAGAAAATAAAGAGGAATATGATGCACACAGACCTAAAATCTCAGCTTTTCACAAAGTAAAGGAACGGAGACACGAGTATATAATTCAGAGTAATTCGATGATTAGGATGTGGTCAAATGAACGTCATGGTCATGGTCATGGTCATGGTCGCTGCTGGCACGTGTAGTCCTGTCCATGATGAAGCTGACCTTGAGACCCCGCTGCTGCTGCAACGGATTTCCCAGAAGTAAGAAGGTGGGTTTTGTTCTCAGAGGAGAAGCCCCACAAATGCCATCTAACCCAGGCATTGTTCCTGAAGCGCTTTCTAACTTTACTTCTCCGCAGCCGCCAATAGTAACAGTAATTCTTTCCAGTGTCTCCCAGAGTTCCTGCTATTCCTGGAGAAAATCCAGACGCTTAAGAAAAGCTTCTGGACTCCCTGGAAGAAGAAACTAGTCAAGTGATGGACGTGCGGTGCATTTGAGGGACAGGGGAAGGGAGGAGATTGGAAATCAAGCTCCCCATGTATCTCCAATGTCTTCTTCCCTTACTGCACCCCCCGTATAGAGATGAAGCTTCTTCAAACGTGAGATCCAGTAAAATTTGGAACGTTCCCCATCCACATGGGCAACTGGAGACAATGAAGGATGAAGAGCTAAACACATAATTAACATCCCCTTCACCTGCCTGGGGAAGCCTCACTCCCAACATTTAAATTGGCATGAAATCAGAAGTTTTAAAGTCAACTAAAATATCAATCTGGCTATCGTGTGTGAAATGGATGGGGGTGGGGAGGGTAAGGCACAAGAATAAGTGAGGGGAAAATTGTTATGCGAATATGTGTCAAATAGTACAGGCAAGAAAAGAGGTTGCCCTGGACCAGATGGTGGTAGTGGAGACAGAGAGAAGCAGGCGGATTCCAGGTGCCTTAATCACACAAGACGATGATCTCCTGGAAGTCAGATGCAAGCTGGCCGTGGTATCAAAACTGACATCTGGGCTTAGGTTTGAACAGCATGATGGGCAGGACAGCCATTGACAGAGCTGAGAGGAAAACTGAAGTCTCAGAGATTCAAGAGGGAAAAACAAAAGTCTGGACGTGTTAACTCTGAGATTCTTTAAGAGAGCGATGTCAGATAGCAATTGGATGGACAAAGGAGTCAGAACTCAAGAGGAAAGACCTGGACTGGAGTTACTAATTTGGAAACTGTTCGCAACAGATGAAGCTCAAAGCTGTAAAAATGTGGAATCACCTGAGGACACAAGTATAGAGAAGGGAGGAAGGGCAAGAACAAAGCCCTGAAGATGCCAGCTGTCGGGTCATTCGAGGAGGACTCAGCACTCTCTGGAGTAGCAAGTGAGGACGAAGAAACAAGAAGAGGATAGTTTTACTGAAGCCAAGGGAAGAGAGGGTCTAATGAGTCATTTATCTGTCCGATACTATGAGGGGTAAAGTCAGATAAGCTCTTAAATATATCCATTAATTTGCCAATAAAGTATAATACTCAAAGTAGCCTCATCTTTCCAGTTTACAGATAAACATCGCTTTAAACAGAGCCTCTGCAACATTTCACTTATTTGTGCCTTTATCCCGCTAGCTCTAACAACAGAGACCCTTGGAGACCTTCACAAGAATCCTCACCTGGAATCCACTGTCTTCATTTCTGAAGTTCACCCAGTATGGTCCTTGGTTCTCATCCACCAAACACTGGACCTTGCAAAGGAGGTCCTTCACCTGGGCGTCCCGCTCATTCTCACTTGCCTTGTTGTTGAAAGCGCAGTATTGGCCGCCATGGTTTTGAACCAAGTCCCTAACAGACTCGTCACTTTCAATGTAATCTTCCAGCAAGCCATCCATCAAATCGTCCTTCCAAGTAAAGACTATAATGACGTGCTTCCCGGCTTTAGCTCCAAACACCTTCTGGATGCCCTTGATTATTTCTCTGTCCTCCTCCTTATAATGGCCGATGGGAATTACCAGAAGCAAGGCGTCGAGGCTGGGAGCTGAGAGCTCCAGGCAGCGCTCAATGTAGCCTCCCTTGTCATTGGCACAAGCTATTGAGGAGAAAAGGTCAGGGGTGTCAATGACCACAACCTCCCTCCCCTGCGTGGCCCCACTCTCTCTCTGGCACGTTTTAGTCACCGTCTGCTCACTGAACCTGGACCTGAACACAGCTTTGCCCAGAATGGTGTTTCCTGTGGCACTTTTCCCTGCGCCATGTTTCCCTAAAAGAAGAAGCCTCAGTTCCGACATGGAGCAGTCTGGCTCTGGCTCTCTCTCCTGACACAGGTTTCCACTGGTTCTGTTGGGACAAAAAGCAACACAACAATGTTCAACTCACAAACAGAGTGGATAGAGGAACAACAAGAAAGTACCTTCTGGGCTTCCCTCGTGGCACAGTGGTTGAGAGTCCGCCTGCTGATGCAGGGGACATGGGTTCGTGCCCCGGTCCGGGAAGATCCCACGTGCCGCGGAGCGGCTGGGCCCGTGAGCCATGGCTGCTGAGACTGCGTGTCCGGAGCCTGTGCTCTGCAATGGGAGAGGCCACAACAGTGAGAGGCCCAAGTACCGCAAAAAAAAAAAAAAAAAATTACCATATGACATAGCAATCCCACTACTGGGCATATACACAGAGAAGACCATAATTCAAAAAGACATGCACCCCAATGTTCATTGAAGCACTATTTTCAATAGCCAGGTCATGGATGCAACCTAAATGCCCATCAACAGACGAACGGATAAAGAAGATGTGGTACATATATACAATGGAATATTACTCAGCCATAAAAAGGAATGAAATTGGGTCATTTGTAGAGACGTGGATGGACCTAGAGACTGTCATCCAGAGTGAAGTAAGTCAGAAAGAGAAAAACAAATATCGTATATTAACGCATATATGTGGAATCTAGAAAAATGGTACAGATGAACCGGTTTGCAGGGCAGAAATAGAGACACAGATGTAGAGAACGAATGTATGGACACAAAGCGGGGAAGGGTGTGGTGGTGGGATGAATTGGGAGATTGGGATTGACATATATACACTAATACGTATAAAATAGGTAACTAATAAGAACCTGCTGTATAAAAAAATAAATAAAATAAAATTCAAGAGTTTTTTAAAAACTTCAAAAAATGAAAGAAAGAAAGCTTTCTCCAGAACTCTTGTGAAACTCTAAAGCAGCCTCCACCTTCTTCCCAGGATAGAGCCCAAGCGGGACGAGGCTTCAGGCACCCAAGCAAAGCTTCCAGTGATGTAGGGATTCGTCCCACGTCAGGGGCAGTTCAGGTGCACAGAAAAAGGTGGTCAGAGAAGCTTCCGGAGCTCGGCCTGGAGAGAACTCAGTCCCAGCCCGGCAGGAGGAAGGAAGAGAGTTCATGGGTGAAAGCCCAGGAAGCTTAAATTTAGATAAAATCAGAAAGAGTGTTTTTGGCAAACACTGACCACTTTCAATGATCAGTTAATGGAATCCTGATGGTGCAAGGGTTGGGAAATATCGCGAGAGTGAATGTGGAAAATCAGTGTCCAAACGGCCAGCTTCCCTGCCCGCTTCTGCTCAAGGAGGCAGGCAGCTCCTGCTGACTTCCCCGGGGTGAGGGGGGGAGTTTGCTTTGTGTCACAGTCGTGAAGTCAGGGGATGCCGGAGGAGCGGACCTACCCCCCTTTTTCTTCCAGGCCTTCATCTCAGCCCTGGGTGGGGCGAGCAGCCCCCTCCCAGACCCGCCTCTTCCTAGGAAGGCTGCGCACAGACACGACTCCCCGGGGAGGGGGGGTGACCTCTGTGCCCCCCCCCAGGCTGCGGAGACCTGCGAAGGGGCGGGAAGAACACCCCAGAGCCCCTGAAATCAAGCCTTCCAGGTGGCTGTCTCCCCTCCCTGCGTCGGCCGCCTTTCCCATCCTCATGTTCACGTGTCCAGCACAGAAACCGCCACCACGCACACACGTACCTCGCTCCTGTCCCCTGAGCTGTCACAGTCTCAGAACCTCCGGGTTCCGCGTGCCTCCGTCTCTGCGTCGCTCGGCTGGGTGAAGCGGCTACTCTATCCCCTCAGAGGATGGAGCAGCGGCGCGGGGAGAGGAAAGCAGGGTCTGGACCAGCTTCGCAGGGTCAGGATCTTCCTGACACAGTGTTTCTGAGGAGGAAGAGGTTTTTAGAAATAGGTGTCCAATGCAGTCGGAGGGGAAGTTCAGAAGTGATGACAGATCACAGGGTGAGAACGTCTGGGTCACGGCCGTCGGAGCCAGGAAGGGACCGCGCCCATCTACCCGGCGCGGCGCGGTCAAAGGCTGGTGGGAGGTGGAGGGCGGAGGCTCCGCTGGGGCTGAGGGGACCCGGGCTGAGCCCCAGCCGAGCTTCGGACGTGTCCCTCGAGAAGGATCGCTGTGCCGACACAGGCGACCGTGCGGAAAACAATCGGGGGCCTTTCAAGGCTTTGCGCGAGCTGGGGGTGGGGGGAGGGCCCGGAGCCCGGAGCAGGTGTTTCTGCCCCAGCAGGTCCCAGCCTTCACTGCTCAGCCCTGCCCTTTCCCGAGATTGGGGTGAAAACCGAAAGACATAGTTTACCTTCTCCCACCAACTCCTCGCCCTCCGTCTGCCCTGCAGCAGCCCGTACAGCTTCCTGTAACAACTCCTCTCCTGCCTTCCAGAGGGCTCTCCCCGAACGCCCCCTCCGGATAAACTCGGGGCCTCGGACAAACGCTGCTTCCCAGGAGAAAGTGTTCTTTCCCGGAGCTAGACAAACATTTGAAATGCTAGAACGTTGATGCTTTCCAAGAGTTCATAAAACGAAACCCTATTGTGAGCCGTAAGCGTTCAAAGCTTCCTTCTAGAGAAGGAAGTGAAACACAGAAAAAGACCTTATTTTATTTTATTGTGCTAAAAAATAAAACAACCACACATGTAACATTGACCATCTTAGCCATCTTTAAAGGTACAGCTCAGCAGCTTCAGGTGCCTTCTCGACATCGTGCCGAGAGAGTTCCAGAACTATTCCATCCCACAGCCTGGAGCTCTGGCCCCATTAGATGCCAATACCGCTCCCCCCTCCCCAGCCCCTGGTAACCACCGTCTACTTTCTGTGTCTATGTTTAGATACTTCCTGTGACTGGAATCAGACAGTATTTGTCCTACGTGACTGGCTTTTTTCACTTAGCTTAATGTCCTCCGTGTGAGAGGACTTTCAATCACGGTGCAGAGGCCCTTGAGCTCACACTGTCACTCCACGCTGGGTCTATGAATTGTCTGACGTGGGGCTGAGCCTTCCAGAGACCCCATGGAAGGAGGAGCAGTGGGGGCTGGACTGGGTTTTGAGGGGCTGCCGTGTCTCCTGGGGTCCCCCTCCCCTCTGGTCTTCAAGTTCAGTCTGCTGCCACCGCTACCAAGGGCTGGGGTGACACGGCTACACCTTGGAGGGGAAACCAAAAGAGGTCTCCCATGCCCCCACCCTCTTAGTAAGGAGGACCAGGTCCAGGAAGAATCCCCACCCTCCCTGGGGCACTAGATCAATTCACATAAGATCAACACATCAAAACCATCAGACAGGGGCTTCCCGGGTGGCACAGTGGTTGAGAATCTGCCTGCCGATTCAGGGAACACGGGTTCAAGCCCTGGTCCAGGAAGATCCCACGTGCCGCGGAGCAATTAGGCCCGTGAGCCACAACTACTGAGCCTGCACGTCTGGAGCCTGTGCTCCGCAACAAGAGAGGCCGCGAAAGTGAGAGGCCCGCGCACCGCCATGAAGAGTGGCCCCCGCTCGCCACAACTAGAGAAAGCCCTTGCACAGAAACGAAGACCCAACACAGCCAAAAAAATTAATTAATATTAATTAATTAAAAAAAACAGCCATCAGACAGAAGCCACATGGCCAGTCAGTTATCCCAGCTGTGTCACTCCTAGAAGTGGAGGTCAGGTGAAGCCAGGGTCACAGGCCTGGTGGGATACCATATCCCCAAAACAGAGAACACAGTAAACTGAGATCAAGAAAAGCTCCCTCTTTCTTAGATGAAATATGAAGCTTTGGGGAGCACTCTGAATAAAACCAAAGCCTCAGGTAACTCCTCGATGAGTCAGCAGGTGATTATTCGCTGAGTCAACGATTTTGCAAAATGACCCTCAGCACATCAGCTTTTGGAGAACGGACTTCCGTGGGGCCCGGATCTGGGGAAGGATGGGGCTTTCCTGCCCCCTAGTGGCTGTGTGGGTAAAGACAAGGGCAGCAAAAGCACTCCCCAGGTGGCTCTTGCAAGGACTCTGCAGGTAAGACACCCCTCTTTCCCCTTCCCCTCCCCTCTTTCCCCTTCCCCTCCGAGACTCTCAAAGGGCGCAGGAGGGAGAGGGACTGGATTTCCAGAAAGTACATATGTAACATGTGTACTTCCTCCTGGAAGGCACAAGTTATGCGAACAAGGAGGAAGCTACCAGGACCCAGCACTGTATCAGACACAGAGGTTCAAAGACTCTCCAGACACATCCCTGGCTCAAGGAGCTCAATCAAATGACGGGAAGAGAGACTAAAGCTGTGGATATGAAAAGTGTACATGCGCTGCCATAGAAGCGTGTTCAGGAGGCCATGGGAGCAAAGAGGAAGGCTGTCAACTCCGCAAGATGGAGAAACAACCAAGTGGGAAGCAAACTTCTCAACAAACCCATAAACCAGCCCTTTACTGTGCCAGGGACTTTAATGGAGGAGATTAGCAGGCACAGTAGAGGCAGAAGCTACACAGGGGAGCTTAAGCCTTCCCCGCAGTCTTGAAGGGCAGGTAGAAATTTCCCTGGGAAGGACACTCAGGCAGAGGGAGAGTGGCAAATGCCACAGGCAGTCAGAGTGATGAGAGCAGCTTGGGCACGTGGAGGAAATGGGGTCAGGCTGCAGGACCACCGACAGGCTACTGCAATCGTCCAAGCTAGAAACAAGGACATGAACGAAAATAGTGACAGTGAAAATGGACGTGGAAAAAGGAACAGATTTATGATAGATTTAGGAGCTAGAAACAGCACAAGAATAAAAAAGAGTCATTCAGGGTGGCTTTTACAAGTGTTCCAAGTTGTCACATCAAAGGGAGTGCTACTCACAACATAGACATTCCTTATTTCAAAAAAAAAATTTTTATAGGTTGTTTTATTTCCAAGATAGGACATGTGTGCTTACTACAATTTTGACAGATGGCAGTAAAAGTGTCTTGTAACTAAATTTGTACATGTTGACAGTTTTCAGATGTAATTAAAACGTCTTATTCAAACAGACTCCTTGTTTGTTACAATATTTATTATTAAGAAATAATGTGCAGCCCTGAACCAAGATGGCGGAGTAGAAGGACGTGCTCTCACTCCCTCTTGCGAGAACACCAGAATCACAAATAGCTGCTGGACAATCATCCACAGGAGGACACTGGAACTCACCAAAAAAGATACCCCACATCCAAAGACAAAGGAGAAGCCACAGTGAGACGGTAGGAGGGGTGCAATCACAGTAAAGTCAAATCCCATAACTGCCGGGTGGTGACTCACAGACTGGAGAACACTTACACCACAGAAGTCCACCCACTGGACTGAAGGTTCTGAGCTCCATGTCAGGCTTCCCAACCTGGGGGTCCAGCAACGGGAGGAGGAATTCCTAGAGAATCAGACTTTGAAGGCTAGCGGGATTTGATTGCAGGACTTCAACAGGACTGGGGGAAACAGACTCCACTCTTGGAGGGCACACACAAAGTAGTGTGCACATCGGGACCCAGGGGAAGGAGCAGTGACCCCAGGGGAGACTGAACCAGACCTACCTGCTAGTGTTGGAGGGTCTCCTGCAGAGGCGAGGGGTGGCTGTGGCTCACCATGAGGACAAGGCCACTGGCAGCAGAAGTCCCGGGAAGTAGTCCTTGGCGTGAGCCCTCCCAGAGTCCGCCATTAGCCCCACCAAAGAGCCCAGATAGGCTCCAGTGTTGGGTTGCCTTGGGCCAAACAACCAACAAGGAGGAAACCCAGCCCCACCCATCAGCAGTCAAGCAGATTAAAGTTTTACTGAGCTCTGCCCACCAGAGCAACAGCCAGCCCAACCCACCACCAGTCCCTCCCATCAGGAAACTTGCACAAGCCTTTTAGATAGCCTCATCCACCAGAGGGCAGACAGCATAAGCAAGAAGAACTACAATCCTGCAGCCTGTGGAACGAAAAACACATTCACAGAAAGACAGACAAGATGAAAAGGCAGAGGGCTATGTACCAGATGAAGGAACAAGATAGAACCCCAGAAAAACAACTAAATGAAGTGGAGATAGGCAACCTTCCAGAAAAAGAATTCAGAATAATGATAGTGAAGATGATCCAGGACCTCGGGAAAAGAATGGAGGCAAAGATCGAGAAGATGCAAGGAATGTTTAACAAAGACCTAGAAGAATTAAAGAACAAACAAACAGAGATGAACAATACAATAACTGAAATGAAAACTACACTAGAAGGAATCAATAGCAGAATAACTGAGGCAGAAGAACGGATAAGTGACCTGGAAGACAGAATGGTGGAATTCACGGCTGCAGAACAGAATAAAGAAAAAAGAATGAAAAGAAATGAAGACAGCCTAAGGGACCTCTGGGACAACATTAAATGCAACAACATTCGCATTATAGGGGTCCCAGAAGGAGAAGAGAGAGAGAAAGGACCTGAGAAAATATTTCAAGAGATTATAGTTGAAAACTTCCCTAACATGGGAAAGGAAATAGCCACCCAAGTCCAGGAAGCGCAGAGAGTCCCAAACAGGATACACCCAAGGAGTAACACGCCGAGACACATAGTCACCAAACTGACAAGAATTAAAGACAAAGGAAAATTATTGAAAGCCTCAAGGGAAAGACGACAAACAACATACAAGGGAACTCCATAAGGTTAACAGCTGATTTCTCAGCAGAAACTCTACAAGCCAGAACAGAGTGGCATGATATACTTAAAGTGATGAAAGGGAAGAACCTACAACCAAGATTACTCTACCAGGCAACGATCTCATTCAGATTCGATGGAGGAATCAAAAGCTTTACAGACAAGCAAAAGCTAAGAGAATTCAGCACCACCAAACCAGCTCTACAACAAATGCTAAAGGAACTTCTCTAAGTGGGAAACACAAGA
Source organism: Leucopleurus acutus (assembly GCF_964270905.1). Lineage (NCBI taxonomy): Eukaryota > Metazoa > Chordata > Mammalia > Artiodactyla > Delphinidae > Leucopleurus > Leucopleurus acutus. The sequence goes on along the minus strand of NC_139144.1, from coordinate 102,472,048 downwards.
GGAGAAAAGGACCTAAAAAAACAAACCCAAAACGATTAAGAAAATGGTCATAGGAACATACATATAGATAATTACCTTAAATGTGAATGGATTAAATGCTCCAACCAAAAGACACAGGCTTGCTGAATGGATACAAAAACAAGACCCATATATATGTTGTCTACAAGAGACCCACTTCAGACCTAGGGACACATACAGACTGAAAGTGAGGGGATGGAAAACAATATTCCATGCAAATGGAAATCAAAAGAAAGCTGGGGGATTCCCTGGTGGCACAGTGGTTGAGAGTCCGCCTGCTGATGCAGGGGACACGGGTTCGTGCCCCGGTCCGGGAAGGTCCCACATGCCACGGAGCAGCTGGGCCCGTGAGCCATGGCCGCTGAGCCTGCGCGTCCGGAGCCTGTGCTCCGCAACGGGAGAGGCCACAACAGTGAGAGGCCCGCATACTGCAAAAAAAAAAAGAAAAAGAAAAAAAAAGAAAGCTGGAGTAGCAATACTCAGATAAAATAGACTTTAAAATAAAGAATGTTACAAGAGACAAGGAAGGACACTACATAATGATCAAGGGATCAATCCAAGAAGAAGATATAACAATTATAAATATATATGCACCCGGGCTTCCCTGGTGGCACAGTGGTTGAGAGTCCGCCTGCCGATGCAGGGGACATGGGTTCACGCCCCGGTCTGGGAAGATCCCACATGCCGCGGAGCGGCTGGGCCCATGAGCCATGGCCGCTGAGCTTGCGTGTCCGGAGCCTGTGCTCCGCAATGGGAGAGGCCACAACAGTGAGAGGCACGCGTACCACAAAAAAAAAAAAAAAAAAAAGACACATGCATCCCAATGTTCATTGCAGGACTATTTACAATAGCCAGGTCATGGAAGCAACCTAAATGCCCATTGACAGACGAATGGATAAAGAAGATGTGGTACATATATACAATGGAATATTACTCAGCCATTAAAAGGAATGAAATTGGGTCATTTGTAGAGAGGTGGATGGATCTAGAGACTGTCATACAGAGGGAAGTAAGTCAGAAAGAGAAAAAGAAATATCGCATATTAATGCATACATGTGGAACCTAGAAAAATGGTACAGATGAACCAGTTTGCAGGGCAGAAATTGAGACACAGATGTAGAGAACAAGCGTATGGACACCAAGGGGGGAAAGCGGCGGGGGGGGGGTGGGTGGGTGTGGTGTGATGAATTGGGCGATTGGAATTGACATGTATACACTGATGTGTATAAAATTGATGACTAATAAGAACCTACTGTATAAAAGAAGAAATAAAGAAAAGAAATAATATGCCTATTTATACATTTATTTATTTATTTTTGGCTGCCTTGGGTCTTCGTTGTTGCTGCGCGTGGGCTTTCTCTAGTTGCAGAGAGCAGGGGCCACTGTTCATTGTGGTGCGCGGGCTTGTTGCAGAGCATGGCCTCTAGGTGGGCGGGCTTCAGTAGTTGTGGCTCGTGAGCTCTAGAGCACAGGCTCAGTAGTTGTGGCGCAGGGGCTTAGTTGCTCTGCGGCATGTGGGATCTTCCCGGACCAGGGCTTAGCTGTGGGATGTCAGGGGTCACAGCACTTTCTAGTGGCCTTTGTGCAGCTGCGGCTGTGAGAGACTGGGGTTTTCCAGGAAGACAAGCGCCTCAGCTTGGGGACACTGAGTCTGAGGCACTAGAGGCAGGGCAGGCAGAGAAAACCAAAAGGTCATGACTGATTCCTGTTTCCCATGTTATTCACGCCAACCCTCCCACTGAAAACAACTAAAACAAAACAGGATAAAGATGAGTATGTGTGTATAACTCAATCACTTTGCTATACAGCAGAAATTAACACAACATTGTAAATCAACTCTACCTGAATAAAATAAACTAAAACAACAACAATAGCAACAGCTGCAGCAGACAAAGGCGACCAGGCCAGGAAGACTGTTCAAGGCTCTGATAACAGGGGAGAGAGGCCAGAACTAAGACGGAACCCACCGCTGAAACACCAGGAAGGATGTTCAAGGCTGGGGTGAGCTGCTGGAAAAGTACTGGAGGACGTCAGAGGAGCTGTCAGTGTAACAAGGCCATGTGTGCTCACTGGAGCCCATCAAAGTCAGGCTTGACCCTCCCGGGGAGAAGGGAGATGGGGCGCTATCTCCCTTGGTGGTTACATTTCAAAGGGATGGACCGCTCCCACATCCTTGAGAAAGATAGATCTGGGTTGTAAAACTGGCAGGAGGCTTTTAAAAAGAGTTACATCTCAAAGGGGCAGAGAAAGAGTTTGCAATTACAAGTTTTCTGAAGTAAATGCTTCAAGGAAAGGGAGGTCAAGAGTCAGGAAGAGGGCCGTCTAAGGCTGTCAGGCGGAGGAGAACATGAACGTGCTGGGTGAAACGTGGCGCCGATCCATCAACACCACGCTTGCGCCTGCACCGCTGAGGGCGCCGAGGGGAGACACACAAACCTACTGGCGGAAGTGACTTTACACTAGGATCACCACCCTCAACGGGCTCTAACGGGGCATCATCCCTCTGTGTTGTAGTCCATTCACCTCCCCCGCCCCCCAGCCCCATAAGTCTCCTACCTTCTCCTCTCCCATCTTTAAAAAAGAATATTCTCTCACCCCGCTTCCCCCTCCAGCTGCCATCTAACTTCTCTCCCCGTTCCGGCACATGATGCTGATGTAGGTGTCTAGACTCAGCGTCGCCTTGGGAAGAGGCGTCTCTCAGGGCTGTAGTCCCCTCGCTGGGTGGGAGGCCGGATGGTGAATGCCAAGGGCTGCTGCTCCATCCTCAGGTGCTATCATCACATCTGGTAGGACTTTTCTACCACCTTGGTATTATTAGAAGGACATCTGTCCCTGCCACCCAGGCTGCTGGCTGGTGGGGAGGCAAGAGCAGGATTTTTAATGAGCAGAAGAAGGCGACATGGGTGCACCAGGAACAAGTGGGGCCAAAACACAAGTGAGAAGCCAGGGACTTACCTGGTGGGGCAGTGGTTAAGAATCCGCCTGCCCATGCAGGGGACACGGGTTCGAGCCCTGGTCCGGGAAGATCCCACATGCCGCGGAGCAACTGAGCCCGTGCACCACAACTACTGCGCCTGCGCTCTAGAGCCCGCAAGCCACAACTACTGAGCCCGCGTGCCACAACTACTGAGCCTGCACTCTAGAGCCCGTGCTCCACAAGAGAAGCCACTGCAATGAGAAGCCCGCGCACCTCAATGACTGCTCACCGCCCGTGCGCAGCAACAAAGACCCAACACAGCCAAAAATAAATTAATTAATTAAAAACAAAAAAAGAAACAGGTAAAAAGCCAGGAGCCAGAAGGGACCTCAGAGGCCGATTACTTCTTGCATCTTAAACCCAGGTGCTCCTGCTTCATTGGCTGAGGGCCAGCGCCTGGGCTCAGACAGACCACAGCCCAGCCATGGCCCACCTTCCAGAGCATTTTATTTATTTTTTTAATATTTATTTATTTGGCTGCGTCGGGTCTTAGTTGTGGCACACGGGATCTTCTTTGAGGCACGTGGGATCTTTCATTGCAGCGCATGAGCTTCTCTCTAGTTGCAGCATGCAGGCTGGAGAGCGAGTGGGGTTCAGTAGTTGCAGCACACGGGATCTTCTTTGTGCCACACGAGATGTTTCATCGCAACACATGGTCTTCTCTCTAGTTGCGGCATGCAGGCTCTAGAGCATGTGCACTCAATAGTTGCGGAGGGCGGGCTCTCTAGTTGTGACACGGGCTCTAGAGCATGCAGCCTTAGTTGCTCCGTGGCATGTGGGATCTTAGTTCCCTGAACAGGGATCAAACCCCGCGTCCCCTGCATTGGAAGGTGGATTCTTAACAACTGGACTGCCAGGGAAGTCCTCCAGCGCATTTTAGATAAGTATGTATAGATAATGAAGAACAATTCAACACTCCTAAGAACTTTTTTTTAAAATTTATTTTATTTATTTATTTTTGGCTGCATTGGGTCTTCGTTGTTGCGAGCAGGCTTCCTCTAGTTGTGGAGATCAGGGGTAACTCTTCGTTGTGGTGCACGGGCTTCTCATTGCAGTGGCTTGTCCTATTGCGGAGCACGGGCTCTAGGCGCGCGGGCTTCAGTAGTTGTGGCGCATGGGTTTAGTTGCTCCACGGTATGTGGGATCTTCCCGGACCAGGGCTTGAACCCGTGTCCCCTGCATTGGCAGGCGGATTCTTAACCACTGCGCCACCAGGGAAGCCCTCCAAAAGCCTAGCTTGCAGTCGGTGGCCTTGGGGTCCCCACAAGCCTCTCTCTTTGGTGCCCAGGACTGAGTCAGCACCTTCTGAGAAGCAGAGAATGAGGTTAGCCTCATAATATACTTGAGAGTCGTTAAGAGATTAGATGATAAACGTTATCACTACACACACAAAAAGGTGAGGGGCAGAGGTGTTAACTAACCTCTTGTAGTAAACATTTTGCAGTATATACGGTTATGAAATCATCTCATCATACACCTTAAACTTACATATATAATGTGTCAAGAATATCTCAATAAAGCTAGAAAAAATTTAAAAGTCACCCTTCTATTTAATAAAAAATAAAGTTCACCACAAGGTGTGACACCCAGGTCCCCTGACTTCTCGTCACAATGTTTTCTGTCTTTCACTACATGCGTTCCAGAAGCCTAATGAATTATAAGAGAAGCCGGGCATCAGGCATCCAATCTTCCTGCAGCTTCTCCAGGGCCCCACAGAGCACCTGGAATCAGTTGTTCATCGGAAGATGTTGGCAACTCTCCTAAAAATAACCCACCAAGTAATCACAATCTACATCAGTGAAAACAGGAAGCAGGTTTTATTATCTTGCTTTTAGAAAGGGAGTGCTTGCCTGGCGAGGTACAGAAAATCCTGCGGGGTCCCAGTTGGCAACAGTGGAGCAGGTGTCTGGCCACTTCCTGCAGCTCTGGGCTTTCTCCAGAAGTGACCCCTTGGTCGCCAACTTGAGGGCATCACCCCTCCTTGCAGTTGGAGGACCTGTGGATCCAAAGCACTCCTCAGGCTCAGCGCCTCTCTGCCGTCTCCCACCAAGGGGATCCTGGCTTTGGGCCCTAGCATCTTCCCCGCAACCTCCAATCCCACCCTGTCTGGAGCAGCCTTCCAGGCACACTTGGTCTGACTTTGCCCTTCTCTCCTCCAACTGCCCAGGGCCCAGAAACCCACTGGGCTGGGCCTGTTGCAAGAGTCTAGCTTGGGTGGACCCTCCTTTGGGTTGGTTCAGGCGTTTCCCCTGGGAGCCCAGCACTAGGCTCTCTCCACACCCACCTCCTGCCTCCTCTCTCCACCTCCAGGACTACATTCTTTGCATCCTCTCTCGGTCTCCTCCACACCAGCCCTGTACGTGTTTTTACTTTTGTGCAATGAACTTACAGCACTTCCCTCAAACATCTTGTACATTGCCTTCAACCAAGATATACCTGTTACAGGTGAGGCCTCAGACCCAAACAGACTGGGGTCTTTCCAGCCCAATTGGACCCCCTCAGCTCCCCTGTTTCTGGATGGCACGGTGCCCACCACAGCTCACGGCCTTCCTCGGATTTCATCTGGCCCCAGGACGATTCCAGCCAGAAAGGAGGGATCCGGGCCTCACCAGGTGGGACTGCAGTATCTGGAAGGGGAAGATAAGGTGCGGGGGGCATTTCAGACTCAGCATCCCACCCAGTGGGGGGGGGGCTAACAGCTGGAAGGTGGCACCAGTAGAAGGGTTTCGGGCACTAAGTCCAACCCAAGGAAAAGCTGCCTCCATTCTATTCACTGTGGAAGCGAAGAAACGTCTGGAGCCCCAACTTCCATTTCTAAAATCCCTCAAATTCGAGAAACAGAAATTCCTCATTTTATTCTTCCAGCCTCGAGTGAAAGTTCTGGAGGGTTTATTGGGGCCCTTTTAGAAGTCCTGGAAATCTCAACCCACTGACAATTCCATTTCCATATCCCTACCCAGGTTCAGAACCCTGGGGCCAGCCATGCCCCTCCAGGCCCGAGGGTCCCCCTGACTTTCCCCATCATGCAACTCCTCCACCTGCTGGGTGGGAAGCAGGTGGCCAGGAGGGGGTGGTGCCTGTGCTCAGCTGGGACGGAGGATTGAGGGGTGCAGCCTGGAAACGGACATCGAAGGAAGTGCTTTGGAAAGAGGGGGACGCATCATACTGAGTGAAGTGAGCCAGGCAGAGAAAGACAACTATCATATGATAGCAGTTACATGTGGAATCTAAAAGGATGCAAATGAACTTTTTTACAAAATAGAAATAGACCCACAGACATAGTAAACCAACTTATGGTTACCAAAGGGGAAAGGTGGGGAGGGATATTTTAGGAGGATGGGATTAACATATACACACTACTATATATTAAATAGATACCCAATGAGGACCTACTGTCTAGCACAGGGAACTATACTTAATATTTTGTAATAACCTATAAGGGAAAAGAATCTGAAAAAGAATAGATATATGTGTATATATATGTGTGTGTGTGTGTATGTGTGTGTGTGTGTATGTGTGTGTGTGTGTGTGTGTGAGAATCACTGTGCTGTACACCTGAAACTAACATGCCATTGTAAATCAACTGTATTTCAATTTTTTTTAAGTTAGCAATAAACAACAAAAAAAGAAAGAAAGAGGGGGACGCTCGCCAACAGGCACTTGTGCCTTACTTCAGGCAACCTTTGGAGTGCAGAGAACCAGACAATTCCTGTTAGGAGCCAGTTTCCCCAAGATCACAGCTAGAAGTGGCAGAGCTGGGATTCTAACCCAGTTTTAACACCAAGACCCATGCTCTTCCTACCACAGCCATTTCTGTCTAGTGGCCACTGAAAAGTCAGCTGAAGCCTCTTCAATCCAAATACCTGCTTCTACCAGTCCCATGGCATCACCCCCCGCCCCACCTTGTCCAGAAAGAAGACCCAGAGCGTGGAGCCCAGAACCTGTCTCTACTGGAAGTTGACATTAATGCTGCATTTCTTGATGTGATCCCTAGTCATTTCTAGTGTTCCTCAGAATTTTTCTAAATTAGGGCAAATACGGAAATTACTTCCAAAAATTCACTCACAGTATTGTTACAGCTGGGCATCAATCTCTGAGGTACTGGCAGGGGCTCAGTGTCCCCCACCTGCTCTCTTACTGTTCCAGAGGCACCGCGCTGCCCTCCCCTGCGGGATCAGAGCAGGAACATAGTCACTCTAAAGAACTGGGATTCTCTCAAGAATTATTTATGTCATTTTTTCCTTTTAAAAACATTTAGTTCAAAAACAACAAAAAAGGGCCTCCCTGGTGGCGCAGTGGTTGAGAGTCCGCCTGCCGATGCGGGGGACACGGGTTCGTGCCCTGGTCCGGGAAGATCCCACATGCCGTGGAGTGCCTGGGCCCGTGAGCTATGGCCGCTGAGCCTGCGCGTCCGGAGCCTGTGCTCCGCAATGGAAGAGGCCACAACAGTGAGAGGCCCGCGTACCACACACACACAAAAAGAAAAACAACAACAAAGACCCTCAAAGCATTCCAACGTAGAATTAACATTCTAGAGGTCAAAAGTCGGTTCATACTCAACTATCTGATGCACACACAGCAAAGAGGTCTTTGCTGCAATTTTATTTCCTCAGTAGCATTTGGAAAACTTTTCAGATTTTCCAGTTAATCTATCCGTAAGTCAATCCGACCACAAAATGATTTGGCTCAGTTATCTAATGAGATCATCTTTCCCCATCTTGAAAGGACTAGTAGAATGACATTACCCCTTATGTAAATTAAGCAGGGCATCTTCTGAGCCCCTCCCCCTTCTCAGCCATCCTGATCTCTTGGACAAAAGGAAAGGGCTCAAAACCAACATTGCCAGTCAGCCTCAAACACCTCCTCTGCCCCAAAACATCCACAACACTCCCGTTTTTTCGGGAGTATTAAGAAGGGATCTTTCAAAAAGCCAGAAGGATTAGGCAAAAACATACCTCAACTGGTTATTAAGGAAGTTTTCCAACACACGACAATGGTAGACAGAGGCTCTAATGAGCCCGGTCCCCTCTCGCCCAGCTTCAAATCATCAACACACAGTCAACACTGTTTCATCTCTAACTGCACCTTCTCACGCCCATGCCCCAGACGATTCTGAAACAAATCCCAGAGAGCATTTCATTCCCTATGTATCTCTGAAAGCTAAAGATCCTTTTATTATGTAAGCATAATAACCTAATTGTAACTGAGAAAAAGTTAACAATTCTGTGTTATCAAGTATCCAATAAGTGTTCAAATTTCCTCAATAACATCCACATTTTATCAATATTTTTTATTGAAGTATAGTTGATTTACAATGTTGTGTTAATTTCTACTGTACAGCAACGTGATTCGGTTATACATATACACATTCTTTTTTTATATACTCTTTTCCATTATGATTTATCACAGGATATTAAATTTAGTTCCCTGTGCTCTACAGTAGGACCTTGTTGTTTATCCATTCTATATATAAAAGCTGACATCTGCTAACCCCGACCTCCCACTCCATCCCTCCCCCAAGCCCCTGCCCCTTGGCAGCCACCAGTCTGTTCTCTATGTCTGTGATTCTGTTTCTGTTTCATAGATAGATTCATTTGTATCATATTTTAGATTCCGCATGTAAGGGTAATACCTACATTTTAAAGATTTGCTTACAGATGAAAACAGCCCACAACTTTTCAGCTAGTGGTTGTTTTTCCCGCTCTTATTACGTGCTTCCTTCTCTCACATCCTGTGGTCCACTCAGCCAGCCGATGGAGTTGGCGTATCAACCCCTTTGGGGTCTACTCCCTTTCTAAAAGTCCCTCTAACACTTTCATGAGCAAACTTTCATTGCCGGCTTTTTGGCTCAGTTTGTTTGGAAAGTTACTCTATGTTTTCTCCTTCTCCCTTCTGGAAACTCAGAAAAGAAACACGTGTTGAATTTCACTACCTCCAATTTTCTCCCCTGTATTAGCCATCAACCTTCACTTCATCTCTAAGGGGACAGTTAACTTTACAACTCTGCTTTTATTTTTTTTTTTTTACTCACTTCCATAGGGCACTCTGCAAAGCCTCATGGTTCCATTTATTCATTCAGAAAGTATTTACTGACCGCCTACATGGTCCCTGACTTGTGCATTATAATAAAAACGTGGCCAGGCTGGCCTTAGAGAACAAAAGTCCAATTCACTCAGCATCAGTTCTCCAAATGTGCGCTAGAGGGCGCCACTCTCCCATTGACATCTGTTAGAAAAGTCTGGCGTGACTAACTCACTACGCAGCTTATGTAAGCTCTCTATACCTCACCACGTAGTCAACCAAATAAAGAATCTCACACAACTTTCCCCTTAAAAACGAAATAAATTCCATTTATTGGATGCACAGACAAAAAGAGAGAGAAATTACATAATTCCCCCAAATAGGTCCATTTTTCCATTAGACATCATAGACAGAAAGCCTAGGGCTTATAGGTTTTGCAAAACTATAAAAATGTTGCACACTATTTTTTCATTGCCAAATACCAAAAGAAAACTGAAAAGTTAAAATCAATAAATATCTATAGAGAGCAACATATCAACTTAGCTGTTACATGTAGTCTCAAAAGTATTTCATTACATTTGAAACTATTAATAAGTTTAATTTGCTATATTATAAAATTTCCTGAATATGTCCCAGTAATAGCCAAAAATCCCGTGTCAGTTAACACAACAAATATTTATATAGCACCTGACGTGTGCCAGGCATTGTACTGTCCTTGGTGCTTATATATGAAGGGGGAGATAATGAACAAGCAAACAAATAAATAAACAAGGTCATGTTTGTGATAAATGCAAGAGAGAAAATAGAGCTGGTTGATGTGAAAAAGAATAGATGGGGAGTTATTGACCTAGAGTGTTTAGAAAAGGCCTCCATGAGATGACAGCTCCACTCATCCCTCAGTGGCAAGAGAGCCCTGGGAATATCTGGGAGCAGAATATTCCAGAATATTCCAGGAAGAGGGAACAAAGGCAAAGGCCTAGTGGGAGGGAGACGCAAAAGGGAGGAGATATGTGGATATATGTATATGTATAGCTGATTCACTTTGTTATAAAGCAGAAACTAACACACCATCGTAAAGCAATTATACTCCAATAAAGATGTTAAAAAGGCCTACCCATGAAAGTGTGATAAAGAAGAGTAGGAAGAGACCACAACAAACAAGTGCTGCAGAGGGTGTGGAGAGAAGGGAACCCTCCTGCACTGCTGGTGGGGAGGTAAACTGGTGCAGCCACTATGGAAAACAGTATGGAGGACCCTCAAAAAATAAAAATAGGGTTACCATATGACCCAGTCATCCCAGTCCTGAGTATATATCTGAAGAAAATGAAAACATTAATTCAAAAAGATACATGCACCCCAATGTTCATAGCAGCATGATTTACAATGGCCAAGATATGGAAGCAACCTAAGTGTCCATCAACAGATGAATGGATAAAGAAGAAGTGATGTATATATACAATGGAATACTACTCAGCCATATAAAAGACTCAAGTTTTGCCATTTGCAGCAACATGGATGGACCTGGAGAGTATTAGGCTCAGTGAAATAAGTCAGACAGAGAAAGACATATACTGTATGTTATCACTTATACATGGAATCTAAAAAATAAAACACGTGAATGATATAACAAAACAGACTCACAGATATAGAGAAATAGTAGCTACAAGTGGGAAGAGGGAAGTGGGGAGAGGCAAGATGGGGTAGGGGGACAAGAGGTACAAACTACAAGAGGTATAAAAAAAAATAAGCTACAAGGATACATTGTACATCACGGGGAATATAGCCGATATTTTATTATAATAACTTAAAGTATAATTTATAAAAATTTGAATCCTTACGTTGTACATCTGAAACCAATATGATGTTGTAAATCAACTATACTTAAAAAAATGTTTTTTAATTAAAAAAAAAAAGCAGCAGAGGAGGAAGGTATAGTGTAATGGGAAGGGGGAAGGATTGCACAGAACAGACAACAGAGGTAACCCTAAAAAGAAGCTCTGTTTGGGCTTCCTTGGTGGCGCAGTGCTTAAGAATCCACCTGCCAATGCAGGGGACACAGATTCGAGCCCTGGTCCGGGAAGATCCCACACGCCGCAGAGCAACGAAGCCCGTGCACCACAACTACTGAGCCTGTGCTCTACAGTCTGCGAGCCACAACTACTGAAGCCCACGCGCCTAAAGCCTGCGCTCCCCAACAAGAGAAGCCACCGCAATGAGAAGCCCACATGCCGCAATGAGAAGCCCGCGCACTGCACTGAAGAGTAGCCCCCGCTGGCTGCAACTAGAGAAAGCCCACGCGCAGCAACGAAGATACGATGCGTCCAAAAATAAAAAAATAATTTTTTTTAAAAAAAGAAGCTTTGTTTGGTTTTTCTTTTGTTTCGTTTGCTTGTTTGGGGTTTGGATTTTTTTATTGCAAATAAATTGAATTTTAGTAAATGCTTTTCCTGCATCTGTTGAGATGTTCATGTTTTTTCTCCATTACCTGCTGCAGTGGTATATTTCTTTAATAGAATTTTCTGATGTTGAACCATCTTTATATATGTCTGATAAAGCCTTCTTGGTCATGATGCATTTTAAAATATATTTCTGGATTTTATTTGCCAATATCTCATTTTGGATTTTTGCGATTCTACTTATGGGTGAGATTGGCTGAAAATTTTCCTTCGTTGTCCTGTCCTTGTCTGGTTTCATTGTCAAGGTTTTACCAGCCTCATTAAAAGAGTTTGGGAGTATTTTTCACCCTATTCTCTGGAACAGTTTGTATATGAAGAATTACCTCATCATTAGAGGTGGACAAGCCTTTCCAGTTAAACCTATCTGGACTCCTATCTTAATTTACTTTAATCTTTCTTATTATTTTTCTCCTTCTTTGGGCATATTCTGTTGTTCGTTTCTTAACTTCTTAAGTTAAACTCTTGACTTTTTGATTTTCAAAATGTCCTCTGTTCTGATGAATACATTTAAGAGTAAAATTTTCCTCTTGCATGACACAAGGCTTGAAACATAGTGTTTTCATAGTCATTCATTCATAAATATTTTATCATTTCCATTACAATTTCTTCTGTAATCTGTAACTTATTAATAAGCGTGTTTTTACATAAACACATAAATTCCTGAATGTACAGAAGCTTTTGTGGGTTTTTTTGTTAATTATAGGTACATATCGTTTTATGGTGCTTCACAGATAATGCATTTTTTACAAATTGAAGATTTATGGCAACCCTGCGTCAAGCAAGTCTATCTGTGTCATTTTTCCAACAGCCTTTGCTCACATCACGTCTCTGTGCCACATTTTAGTAATTCTCGCAATATTTCAAACATCTTCATTATTATAATATGAAATAAGATGTTAATACTTATGTTACAGTGATCTGTGATCAGTGATCTTTGATGTTACTACTGCGACTTACTGAAGGCTCAAGTGGGAGTTAGAAGTTTTTAGCAATAAAGTATTTTTAGATTAAGGTGTGTACACTGTTTTTTTAAAGACATAATGCTACTGCACACTTAACAGACTACCGTATAGTGTAAACAGAACTTTTATATACACTGGGAAACAAAAAAAATTCATGTGACTCGCTTCGTTGCGATATTTGCTTTATTGCGGGGGTCTGAAACCGAACCAGAAATATCTCAGAGGTGTACCTGTATTTCTAATTTTATTGCATTCACAGAATATTCACAGATTGTATTCACAGAATACGATCTATCAGTGATATCTGGGTTTTTTTTTAACGTTGTCCAATAAGTGGGACTGCTGTATTCACTGGCTCTGTTTCTTGATTTTCTCATATTGCAAGATTTCCTTAATACGTCCCAGTGATGGCCAAGAGAGCAGTCCCATTTTATATAACCCTCTCCAGGCATTAGGGAGAAGTGACTGTAAACATATACCAACCAGGGAGAGGCAATAGGAACAGAAAGAAAATCCAAAGGGGATATTTTTGTTCCAACTCCAGCATCCTACGCAGAGCATGAATCCAATCAAAACCAACATTCACGCAACAAGGCCATCTCCCTGGTCACTGGGGGCTGCAGAGAGATCTGCACAGTAAAAGTGAGAGAGAAACCAGAGCACCGGCTGGACCAGCCAGACAGCCCCGGACCCTGTCAGCCCCCTCCTGGGAACAGGTGCTCAGGCATCCCTCAGAGTTCCCGGGGTTCATATTTTGCCATCACCCTGGCCGGAGCTACTGGGTCTGGAGTGTACCTGCCCCCGGCATGCCAGCTCAAGGCTCACAGCCACATCGAAGTGTGGGGAGAATGAACTCTGTCCAGGGGATGGTGACTAGTCACACCAAACCTGTCTCTGGGATTCTGTGGGGGAGACAGAGAGGGACACACAGAGCAGAGGGCGGAGATGTCAAGGGCAGTAGCAGAGAGAACAAGCATTATCCTCGAAGCAGCAGGCACCGTGAGCTAGCGCGGAGACGAGGTGGGAAAGCGACGGCCATGGTGTCCCGCTCCACCAGCCTGAAACATGCTGCTTCTTATGTGCAAATAAAGATTGAGCGCTCCCCAGCCCCCGGAACTCTATGGCATCCATTCCTCCTGCAGGAGACCACAACGCACACACCCCCTGTAATTTCTGGGAGTGCTTACATGCAGTGGAGGCTGCCTGTCCCCTCAGTCCCTCAGCCACTGTCTCTGCCACCTCTCAGGACCCACATGCACCATCATGCCACCTGGCTCCGGAACGCCTCTTGTCCCACACACGGACACAGTTCACGCTGCTCCTATCAACTAAGGCTCTCTTGAACCCACGTGCTTGAAACCTGATCTCAGGAGTTGCTGCTTGTCTCCTAGCAGATTTCCACAAGCTGGGGAAGGACCAGCTCAGCCCCTCGGGTCTTTCCCACATCTCAGAGGCCCCTGTCCCCAGGCGTTCTGACCAACAACAGCCTTTTTAAAATGATGATTATTAAACACAACAGCTAACATGCTTGGTCTGAAGCATCTGCGTTTGAAATGCTACCCAAGTCTAAAGCTAGGTCGAGAAAAGCAGTGGGTATTTGTTCTACGTGGGTTTCACCATCTCACAAAGCACATGGCCACCTCCAATCTGTCCATCTACCAGCAGCTCTTCGATGAAAGCCTACAGCACCACGCAGAACTAAACAAAGATGCTACTCACGATCTCTTGTCTGTGCAAGAGCCTTGGAGCGTGTATCCCGCTGAGACACTGCCTTAGGTTGGGGTCCTTGGAAGCAAAGCCTGAGTCAAGGATTCTGTTCAAGGGGAACGAGAACTGTTGGGAGGTGCTCTCTGCAGAAGGGAAGTGGCAAGTGGGCTCTGGTGGAGGAAGGAGCCAGGGATATGGTCTCAGCAGGACCCCAGGGTCGCCTGTTCCCTCAGGAGCCCCGAGCAGAGGCTGCACTTGGAGCTGGCCCCTCTGGGGTCAGCAGTCACTCGCAGTGGTAGGGGTGGGCTGGGGGCAGCCCCCTGAGCTGGGCAGCTGGGAACCATTAACAGCCGATGCCCACGATAGCTTGGAAAGGGGATCCAGCGGGGCACAGCCACGGCACACACCCTCTCACTTGGGCGTTATTAGGGTGAGGAAAGTGAGGCTTCGTGATGTTTTGAAGGGGGGTCATAAGGTGGGTGCAGAGACCAGGTGGAGGAACTGCTCTGCTTTCTCGGGGCTGGCCTTTTCCTGGGCTTTTCTCTCCTGTGCTGTGTTCTGTGTTAATGGAAAATTCTCATAAAGCCAGGCTGGGCCGGCCAGGTCAGGATGGGCACGGCTGATGAATGCTCTGCTCCCCAGGGCGGGGGTGGGGGGCGACCGTGGATGGGATCCTGGACCCTGGTGGAGGCAGCGTCTCGTCTCTACACCCCACAAGCTGCCTAAGAAAAAACACACTTCAGTTTGCTCCCTTTGGACAGTAGGGTCAATGGCATGTCGGAGTCAAAAGGTCCCCCCCAAAGAAGGGGGAAGTGAGGTAGGGCAGACCACCTGCACACACGATGACGGCCTGGGCATCTTGTTAAAAGGCAGTTTCTGGGACTTCCCTGGTGGTCCAGTGCGTAAGACTCTGCACTCCCAGCACAGGGGGCCCGGGTTTGATGCCTGGCCGGGGAACTAGATCACGCATGCATGCCACAAACTAAAGAGTCTGTGTCCCCAACTAAGACCCGGCACAGCCAAAATAAATAAATATTTTTAAATAATAATAATAATAAAAAACCCGGTGGTGTTTCTGTATATATATTTTTAAATGCCGTTTCTGATTAGAGTTGGGAGGGGGGTTGTGATCTTGCGGTTATAACAAGCCACCGGGTTTCTGGGCAGCCACCAGGAGTCCACTCGCCCGCCTTCTCGCCTCTGGGCTCCCCTGGTGGACCATCCCTTCCCCACGCGCAGACCACGGGCTCCAGGCGGAGCTGACCCTCTCCAGGCAGTGTGTGCCCAGGCCTGGCCATCCAGCGCGTGGCGTTCCCCAGGCCTGGTGCAGCCTCTGTCCTGGCAGCAGGCATCGACCGATTCCAGCCGACGACAGTCAGCCCTGCAAGGGGTTCAGACCATCAGGGAAGGAGCTGAGCCTGAGCTGGCGGAGGGCCCAGCTATCGCCCGCGCCTTCCTGCCCCGCGAGGCGAGGCGGGAGGCAGCTGAGACGAAGGAGGGCGGAGCCGGCGTCACGGTCAAGTCCCCGCCCTTCTCAGTTACGGAGCCTGCGGTTCCCCTTTATGGTTTTCGTGGATTTGAGTTGAACAAGGATCCTGCTTGATTCACCTACAACAGCCCCGGGTCTCAAAAGACCCTGTCGTTGCGTTACTACCGCTCAGGACCCTCTTTGGCTGATAGAGACAATTGATGCAACACCAAATCTGAATCAAAGAGTAAGGCACAGAAGGAAGGTTCTGGAGTGAGCCTGGGCCACGAGCAGGCCCAGCCCCTCACCAGGAACAGGAGGAAGATCGCTCATCCGCGTCTCGGCAGCGCGGTGGCAGGCCGGGCGTAACTCCAGTCTCCAGAGCCTTCTGCTGCGGAAGACTCCCGGGCTGTGAAGCCAGTGGCCGGGCCCACCCGCGCCAGGAGACAGCGGCAGGACAATGACGGCACGCCTGCCCCTACGTGGGCCTTCGCAGTGCGCACAGGGTATATACACATTCATCCGATTCTCACAACCCACGAGGCAGGAGGAACAGATAAGGAGACCAGGGCCAGGAGAGAGACGCGACCAGCCAGGGCCTCTGGGTGGGGATGGGCCAGCCCTGGAGCGGCCCAGCACTCAGGTGCTGAGGGAAGCACCTCGAAGGTTCTCAGCAGGTCTGCCTCGCTGTGCACCGAGCAAGCTGCCGGGGGACTGCCCCAAGGGCCCCCGGTATCCATTACCCACATCCAAGTAGTGGCCATTATCCATGTGGGGGAACCCGAGCTGACTCACTGCTGTGGCTCTGGAGCTATGCGACCTTGAACGTAACTCCTCAAAAAATGATGGAGGCGGAGCTGGAGGCCACCTCCCTGCTCCCAGCTGAGCCCCAAATGACCACTCCTCACATGAGCTGATGTTGAGACAACATTGATTCCCCTTGGTCAGCTCCAGCAAGCGTCAGCAACCTAGGGAGACGTCCAGCCTGGACATCCATTGACACACGCTCCTGCGGAGTCGGTGGGGGTGGGGTCTCTCCTGTCCCACTGCCCCGAGGAGGGGAGAACCCAAGGCCTCCTGCAGCTGTTATTGCCCAGGAAAGCCAGCCCACAGCCAATAAGATACACTCACCAGAGGACTCATGTCCCCCTCCCCGTCACACCTCCCATCACCTCCCACCCGACAGCCTCCAGCACTGGACCCACCAGCCAGTCGGCAACTACTTTCTGAGTGTTATGAGCCCAGCCCTGTGCTACACCCTGCTGGGGTTCAAGAAGGAATGACACAGCCCTTGCCTTCAGGGAGCTCCCAGTCTCAGTGGAGGTTTCACATGCACACGCGCGTGCGCACACACACACGCACACACGGGAAACGGGAGTACCGTAAGTCCCCTACATACGAACGGGTTCTGTTCCAAGAGCATGTTCGTCAGTCCAATTTGTTCATAAGTCCAGCAAAGTTAGCTTAGGTACCCAGCTAACACAATTGGAGGGCAAGCTGCAATTTCACTCACGCCTGCCGCTGATGGAATGCACGCTCACATCTTTGAAAGTTCGCAATTTGAAGGATCATGTGTAGGGGACTTACTGCATAAGACTCCACACGAATTTCAGGCGTGTGATAGTGTGTTAACACGGGGACTGTTCAGAGGAGGGCGGAACGTGGGCTTGGTGGTCGGGAAGGCAGCCTGGTGGAGAAGAGGGCTTAGCCGGGGGTGGGGGTGGGGGGCACAGGCCAGAGTAACAGCAGGGGAAACAGAGGCAGGACCGAGGAGGGAGATGAGAGGAGAAGGGGCATCTGTGAGGGTCCCCTGGGTTGGGCCAAGGATCAGAGAGAAGGAAGTTCTAGAAGCACAGGGCCTCATTTTTCTGACCTTCCCCAGAGCAGCCTGTTATCCCAGAGCCTGGCATATGGCAGACGGTAAGAACCTACAAGCAAACTGCACTGGAGACAGGAACCCATGGGGGCCTCCTGGCAACCCTGACCAAACCTCAGCTCAGCCCTGGGACCTCTCACCTCAACACAACTCCCCCACGCCCCGCAGCACTCACGTCCCTGGGATTTGACCTACATTTCAGGACTAAAGGCCTCTCTCCACCTCCAAGGGTTTCACCAACTATAAGCTACCTCATGAAGTCTGGTTGTCATCAAAACCCAGGCCCGCCCTAGTTGGTCCCTCCTTTTCTGATGGGTGGTCCAGTCTGGGGAGGCTGGGGAGCTCCAGGCCAACCTGCACGGGTGTGAAGCCCGGAGGAGCCCTCGCCCAGCTGCTGGCCCAGCACCCCTCCTCCTGTTCCGCTGTGAAGTCCGGACACACAGAAGCTTATCTGCCAGCCTCTCTCCCTGCCCGGAGCCAGGGGGCCCCAGCAGGGAGGCTCTACTTCCTCCCCAGCCCTCCCCCTATCCTGCCCAGCGCCAGCCAGGTACAGCCCCAGCAAGCAACCGCAACCCAGAGAAGACCAGCCCAGCCCAGCGAGCTTCCAGCATCTGGGGGAGGGAAGAGAGGCTCCAGAAACCTGATGTGCTGTTTGTTAGGTTTGGGAGAAAAGAGTGACTAAAAGAGGCCCCTCCTCAGAATTCTTTATTCCTGAACAAGGGAAGGAAGGGCAGGGGTTGGGGAGGGCAGGGGATGAAATGCTACTCGAATGGAGGCCCTGACCCGGGGCTCTGTGTCAGGTAAGGAAGGAGTGGCGGGTTAGTCCCGGGGCCGAGGATCTCGGTCTGGAGTCCAGGAGCTCCTGGGATTGCTCGTAGATTCTTGCATCTACGTGACTATCTGTGTCTTCCTGGGGAGAAGGTTCATAACATTTGCCATCTTGTCAGAGGGCTTCACGACCCCAAAAGTGTTAAGAACGTTGCTCTGAAAGGAGAGTGAAGCCTGCAGGTATGTGCACACCCGGGGGAAGGTCTTGTCTCTGGAGCCGAGTCTGCTACCAACTTGCTGTGTTCTCCTAGGCAGTTCACCTCCCATCTCTGGTGGGCCAGGCGGGAGCAGAGAAGCAGGCGTCCCACACAGGCACCGTCCCTGCTGCCACGGGAGAGCGGAGGCTCACAGCCAGGCAGTCAGCACGAGCTCTTCTGCGGCTGTGACTCCCAGCAGGTCCGGGGAGTTTCTCCACCAGGGCGCAGAACCTGCCTCCAGTTCCAGGTTCCATGTGTCCCTCTGCTGTCAGCTCCCGAGGTAGGTCTTCTTAGGGGACGTGTCCTCATGCCGGGGCACAGGCCCAGGGCCCCATTCCTAGTCACTGTGTCAGATGTGCCTTGCACACAGCCCAGAGGTCCTGTAAAGTCCTCATCTGTTCACAAAGACAAAGAGACCAGGGTCAGGTCTGGGGTGGGACGTGGCCCTGCCCAGCCCCCGTCAGCCATCTCTCCAGGGCTACGAGGGAGCAGTCATGGGCCCCCTGCACCCTTCCAGGACTTTGAGTCCTCTTAGCCCCTACCAAGCACCCAAGCATTACTAATCCCATTTACCAATGAGACAACGTGGGTTCAGGGCACTTGGTGACTGGCTCCAGATGTCCTGGGTCCCGATTTAATCTCTTAATCTCCACCACTAAGTACTAGTCCACAGTACAACAGCCACCTAGGGGCGGCAGGCAGAGGACAACTGATCGCTGAGAAGCCCCGTGGCTCTAAGGAAGGGCAGAGCGCAGGGATGGGTCTCCAGCGCTGAGCACGGGACTGGGTGTGGAACAAGGGCTCTATGAGAGCAGGTCCTCTGCCAGCCCCCAGCTTCCTTCCTCCCAACCCACTACCCAGGATGCCATGTCCCCTTCAGACACCCACAGCCCCTAGCAATGCCCCTGCCCAGGCTCACATTCCCACATCCCCAAAGTCCCATTTTCCCACCTGTAAGAGCCTCTCTTAACAATGATACAGTAGAAATGAAGGGTCTTGGGGTCCAGAACCCAAAATGAGGTCCAGGCTTCTACCGCTGCACCGCTAGCTCCTACGTGTGATTTAGGGCCAGCTTGGGTGAGTCTCAGTGTCCTTGTCTGCCAAATGGCTGAGAAGCCCAGGCCTCCAAGCATCAACTTGGAATCTGAGGCCCGGGGGACGGGTCCTGGCTCTCCCCTTTCTCACTGCATGACCTCGGCCAAGCCTCCTGGGGAGCCTCCTTTCTTTGGCCCGGATGACCCCAGGACCTCGAGGCTCCTGCCCGTCCCACTTCCATCTCTCCTCAGTGCTTCCAGCTGTCCCTGAACTGCACTTGAGATCACTGGGCTCTTCCCATTAAACATCTCAGTGTCCCCTCTCTCTGCCACAAAGTCCTTTGTAGAGCAAATGTGAACCTCCAAGGTAGGACCCCTGCCTTGGAAACCTTCCACACCCTTGTTCTCCCTATTCGTCCCCAGGACACAGTTCAAGCCATCAAATTGCCTTGGGCGACACCATTCACCTCGCCTCCCAGAGCACTTTGCAGTCTGTCCCCACAAGAGCCGACAGTCGGCATCACCCTGTATGAGCGAGCACCCCAGGGGACAGGGCCTGTGGCTGTGCTCTTCCCAAGAGCCCTGCGCAGCACACTGCTTGGCACACTGGGGCGCTCAATTAATGACGTCACCCTCTCTTGTCTGCTAACAGCAATTACAATCCTCACAACATACCAGGGAGGAGGACCCCTCATCGTTAGCCCCAACTCACAGATAAGCAAACTGGGCCATGAAGTGCAATGACTTCTCAAGGGTACCAAACAGTAAGTGCTGGCGCCAGGAGACCCTAGGGGCTGCGGGTGGGCTTGCGGATTGTGGAGAGCACGCCCTCCGGGTCGCTTTCAACTCTGACATTCAGGAAATGAAGATCTAGTAAGAAGCTAGTCGTAGACCTAGGAGCTCACTACGCCCCACCTCCCTCACCTGTCCCCACCTGACCCCGAACAAGTCTGAGACGGGCTCTGGCCAGCGCCAGGTCTCACCTGCTCTAAGCCGGGTGGGCCTGCGGAGGAAAACCAACGCAGGGGCCCAAAGCAGCCGTGTGCAGCCAGCCACAGGGTCCTGGGGAAGGAGCGGAAGGAGGCGGCCCACTCCTTTGAGACCCCAAGCCAGCCCTCCCAGTCTCCCGGGATCCCAGCCAGAGAGGGGGCCGAAGCCCAGCGCCATCTCCAGAGGTCACGGATGCGGCTCTGGGGCAGAAAACAGCCGGAGGCAGCAGGTCCAGCGCGCATCAGAGCACGCGGCCTAAATGGGCCGCCTGGCCCTCGGGCCCGTGGCCGTGGCTGCGCTGGTGCGTCTTGAGCGAGCCTTCGCGTGCGAAGCTCTTGCCGCAGCGGGCGCAGAAGTAGGGCCTCCGCTCCCCGAAGACGCCGGGGCGGCGCGGGTGCGGCGCGGGCATGCGCGCGTGGGTGCGCTGGTGGTTGAGCAGGAAGCGCGGCTCGCGGAAGCAGCGGCCGCACTGCGTGCACTGGTGCGGCTTCTCGCCGCTGTGGATACGCTGGTGCGTGAGCAGGTTCTGCTTGAGGCTGAAGCAGCGCCCGCACTCGGGGCAGGGGAAGGGCCGCTCGCCCGTGTGGGTGCGCTGATGCACCTCGAGGTTGTGCTTGACGCTGAAGGCCTTGCCGCACTCGGGGCACACGAAGGCGGCCGCGCGGCCCACTCCGGCATGCGCCTTCTGGTGCCGCACCAGGCTCGGCTGCTGCGAGAAGGTCTGGCCGCACAGTGGGCAGCGGTGCGGCTGCTCCTCCGCAGGGTGGTGGATGACCAGGCCTCGATCGTCCCCCAGGCCCTCCTCCCCGTCCCCCACAGGGGACCTGTCCCCGGAGGACGCCAGTTCGGTCATGGGCGCTTCCGGCTGCAATCACCAGCCCCTGGGGAGGCAGAAGCAGAGAGTAGTCAGGGGGCACCCGAGGATCACCCAGGCCCCAGCCTCAGGGAGGACACTCCCCTGGGCTCCCACGGCTTCCAGAACCTGCCACTCTCCAGTCCTGTTCGAGCCTGTGTCCCCCTGCTGGAATGCCCTTCTTTCTCCTCTACCCCTAATCACATCCTACCCCTCCTTCAGGCCTTTCTAAAATGACACTTCCTGCTAGAATCCTTCCTTGACCTCTCCAGCCCCTCCGGAGTCACGTGACCCAACCCTGTGACCGTCACTCATCACACAGCATGCTGGTCTGTCAGGCCACCTCTGTCTCCCTGCCCTGTGAGCACCTTAAGGACAGAGCTGCTTGCTTTTTTTTTTTTTTTTTTTTTTTGGCGGTACGCGGATCTCTCACTGTCATGGCACAGGCTCTGGACGCGCAGGCTCCGGACGCGCAGGCTCAGCGGCCATGGCTCAGGGGCCCAGCCGCTCCACGGCATGTGGGATCTTCCCAGACCGGGGCACGGACCCGTGTGCCCTGCATCGGCAGGCGGTCTCTCAACCACTGCGCCACCAGGGAAGCCCAAGAGCTGCTTCCTTTTGTGCCCCGCATCAAACACTGTGCCTGCCACACAAGGCATTGAATAAATGCTGATGAGTAATATTCAGGGACTCCTAGTATTGTAAGTTATACTGAACCTGGATGCGTCTTATCTCTCCAACCAGATTCTCAAGAAGGGGGGTAGGGAGGTGCATCCCCAATCTGGAGGGAAGGGTGGGTCAACGGTGGTTTAAAGATATTTTTGCAAAGCTTCAAAAAGAAACAAAAGCCCTGTAAACTTGAAAGTAACCTCAGTTAAACATTAAGGCAGCAGCTCTTTGTTTATCAAAATGAGGCATGCCTGTAAAAGGTTTGCAAGTCACTGAACCACACTGTGAGCTCCCAAAGGGCGGGTCTCAGCTTGATTCCTCTTGGCATCTGGCATCGCCCCAGCAAAGCCTGGCCCAAGGCTGAGGAACACTCAAAGCTCAACAAACACCCCCAAGTTCAGTTCCATCCCGTTCACACTGGTTCTCCTAAGGATCCTCTTTCCCAGGGCACTGTGTTCCTCTTAAATTGTTTCCCACTGTCCTCACAACAGCCCTGAGGAAGGGGCAGGCTTATTGAACCCCATTCTATAGATGGGGAAACTGAGGCTCAGTGAGGCCCACTTACTTGCCCAGGGTCACACAGCAAGGTGAACCAAGACTAGGCCTTAAGTTTCCTCACTGTCAAAATCTCTTTTCAACATAGTAGTTGCTCACCAGCTAAGTTCCCCTCAAAACACACAAACACACACACACACACACACACACACACACAAGACCACCACCCTCCTGGCCACCATCACAGAGCCATCAATACCCAAAGGACCACTGCTTCTGGGGCACTGTCTGCGGCCACCACCCTCACGCCTCCCCAAAACCCTAGGCTCCTGCTCTGTAGAGCGCTGGGGCCTGCTGGGAGGGAAGGAGCTGGCCACTCCCCTGCATTCCCCCACCCCCAACTGGGAAGCTTGCTGGCCCTTCCCCTGGTCCTCCATGCAGACCTTCTCCACACTTCCAGATCTCTCTGCTAACCACAAGCTCAGTGGACCTATCGGCAGAGTGGGGTCCCAGAGGCACCCCCTCTGTCTCCCCCTACCCTCAGGCTGGGGTGGAACGCCACTCACCCAGGAGAAGGGGACAAGTACTACTTGCAATAGACCCCACCCACAAGTCTTTCCCCAGGCAGCTGCATGGACGTTTGCAAAGACAGATCATCGCTGTCCCCTTGGCCAGTCTCAGCCCGGCCTTGTCTCTGGGCAGCCTCCCTACTCCCCAGCTATACCCCTGACCAAGGGCCCCGCCCGCCGAGAGGGTCCAAGGCCTTGCCCCCCCTGTCTCCCCAAGGTTCCTCCATCCCATCCCACACTCACAGACCAGGCTGCGCCCCAGTTCCTCCGGCCTCCAACAGTGGCTCTTTCCTCGAGTCTGCGCTGCCCAAGGCAAATACGGTAACTCTCCGCAGCACCTCCCGCGCCCCTTCCACCCTCAGAAAGACGGCCAGCCTTCCGCACCGCTGTCCTTTTCAAATACCGGCATTAATCAAAAGAGCTGACCCCACCCACCC
The DNA here is from genome assembly GCF_964270905.1 of Leucopleurus acutus. Lineage (NCBI taxonomy): Eukaryota > Metazoa > Chordata > Mammalia > Artiodactyla > Delphinidae > Leucopleurus > Leucopleurus acutus. The sequence goes on along the minus strand of NC_139144.1, from coordinate 102,448,491 downwards.
GACCCCCCCGCGCACAGCCTTGCCAATTCCTGAGGCCGGAGCGATCCTGGAGAAATATGGTAAACTCTGCGTCGCAACCCCACCCCCACTAAAATATGTAGGCCTCCCACTCTGCTGCAGCAACCCACCCCATTCCGCTACAAGCACCGGCTCCCTTAGGGAATTCATGCAACCCACGCCCTCCCGCTCCCGCAGCGCCCGGGGGGAACCACGCAACCATGGATAAATACATAATTAAGTCGCTGCGCTCGCCACTCCCGGAAAGGGTCTGCGCGGCTCCCGGCAAATACGGTAGCGCGCCTGCAGTGACCCGCCCCCAGGGGCCGGCACTGGCCTCGGTAAATACGGTAATCTCCCGCCGAGGCCCCAGCCCTGGCCTGGCCCGAGACTCACGTGGCGCCGCCTCCCCAGCCCTCCGTCTCCTCCGCAACGCCGCAGTCGCCGACGTCGCCGCAGCCGCACAGCAGCCCCGTGAGGCTGGGAGGTCTAACTCGCCAGCAACCTGGCTGGCGGAACAAGGAGGGCTGCGAGCCCAGCGCCCGCCGGGACAGGAGAGGGAACCAGGCGGGGGCCGGTCCGGGGGCAGAACGCCCCAAGGGCCGGGTCGCCCCAACTCCCTCCGGGCCCCCTGCCCCAGCCATTCCCGGTTCAGGATTCCCCGAGGCCCCAGTTCAGCAGTTAGAGCCTCATCCTCACCTCCCTCATCCTACGGCAGGGCTAACAGCCTGGTCAGGCCCGCAAACTGACCCCAGCGCCTAGGAAACTGGGTCTGGGGGCGCTGGAGGGACAGAGCCTTTCCCTGCAAGAGAGAGAAGGGAGTGAACGCAGGAACGCCCCCGGCAGAGCCTTTCTGAGCAGGGGTTTCATGGGTGGGAGACAGAGCCCACCCTACCATATGGCTCGGGTTATGCTATTAGGATGAATGGGGGAATAGAGGAGACACACCCCTACGGTCCAGTCCTCTTCAGAACTGAGCCCATTATAGTCAAGACAAAGATATTCTGTGAAAGAGCCATTTATAACACCCAGGGGAACCAGCTGGCGTGGACAGGGCGGGGCTGAATTCGTTTCCAAATGTCATTTAATAATACCCCTTACTTATATATTACTTCTCTTATTACAATGTCCTTTGTCACATATTATCTCGCGGGAGCCTTCCAATAATCATGTGCCGTCTAAGTTATACAGGTATTATTATCCCATTTCATAGATGGGAAAGTAAAATAAAACTGAAACACAGAGCGGCTCCCCCACCCTCCCTACTCCCCTGCAACCCACAGCTCTGAGTGGCAGAGCTCAGTGGAAAGGTAGGCCCAGCTCACTCTCCCTGGCATCACCCTGGTATCTTGACCTGCAAACAGAAACAGTGTGCCGACCAGGATGAGAAGTAATCATCTCATCCAGAGTGAGAAAATGCCTCCAAATTTACATTTTGTAGACAAAGAAACTGAAGCTGGAGAAGGAAAATGATTTTTTAAATTAAAAGTGCTAGAGGAACATCAGCTAGCCTTTTCTTCCCCGGCCCTCTGTAGCTGCCAGGTGGATGAAGCAGCTGAGATTCCGGAAGGTCCAGGCAGGGCTCCTTACAGCAGACAGTGGATATGGCTGTTAGGGTGGCATTATCCCTGATGAGGGGCTCTAGAAGACACAGGCCTCCCAGCCTCAGGAGGTCCCTCCTGCAACTCTGCAGGCGCCCAGTGTGCCTTTCAGAGCCTGGGAAATGAATTCCAGGTGGGGTCCAACCCTCGGAGTAAAACCAATCCCTTTCTCCCGACACCAGACCTGAAAGTCAGGCCTGCCAGCTTTCACAGCTCGCCCCGTGGACCAGTCCATCCCAGCAGATCTGCCCTGGGTCACTCTCAGCCTCTCAAGGACCCACCCCCACCCCTACCCCCATCCATGCTGCTCCTGTGGCCCCTCACCGAGGTCTGTGGAGCTTCATGAGTGAGACATCCCAAGGAGACTGGTATTTCAAATAGAGGCAACAGGGAGGGAATTCTGGGAAGCCCAAAGAAATGAATCCACCAGGATAGATGTTTACCCCAGGGTGCTCCCCTGGCGTTAACAAAAGGACCCCCTAACCACTGATGATAACCCGTACCCACACTCTGCCCCGGGGCCTGTGGAGCTTGGCCCATGGAACAGCCATGCCTCCCAGCTCTCCAGCTCTTGTTGCAAAAGTCGTCACCTGCCAGAGGGACCAGCTTTCATCCCTCCCGCAGGCCGCAGGAGAAATGGGGACACTTAATAAATGACCAGAATTTTTCAAAGGCAAAATCAATAATATACCTGAGGATGTCACCTATATTTTTAGCAGCATTTTCTAGGTAACCTGTGCCAACGTAGAAAGGAACACAGCTGGGGATGGGGGAGGGGGAAGCCGACAACACCACCTATAACTCATCTCTCAGTGGGAATGCCGAGGGCTCTGGGAGGCCTCCATCCCCTGCCCTGCGTCTGTGAGTGTGACTTCTGCTGAGTCACTTTGTTTCTCTGCTTTCATACACATACACTCCCACACGCATCTCCCCTTCCGTTTTCACGTGCTGTGGTGAGCACAATAGAATGGAAGCGCAGAGATATTCTGCAAATGCAGCCATGCTTCTTCGCACAGGCAGGGCCAGAGGCTGGCATGGCGATCCCCACCACTCCACAAGGCTCATGTGACAGCTGCACTCTGGCCCTAACAAAGGCCTGGGCTTCTCACAGCCGAGAACAGCTGGCCCGTGACCTCATTCTGGGAAGAGGCATGTGCAGCTCAGCCGAGTCCTGCCCAGGGCACGGTATTCCCTCCCCCACCTCCAGGGTACACCGGCTGGACAAACGATCCCCAGGTACTCTTCCGGACCCGCGTGGTCCCTCGCAGAGATCAGCCTGGTCATCCTCTGGCTCCCCCGGCTCTGGGCTGCATCCCCAGGGCTTCTGCACTCAGCTAGGTGACCATGCTGCCCCCTACCAGCTCCTCCCGTCTCCCCAGATTGGACGGTGATCCCTAACATCCCTCCCTGAGGCACCTGTGCTGACTTCAGATAGGGATTTAGCTCACTTTTGTTTTCCCACCAGGTCCTGAGCTCCAAAGGGCAGGGACTGTGTTTTCAGCATCTCTGTATCCCAAGTACCCAGCATATCATAGGCCCTTGGTCAATGTCTGCTGAATGAATGAATGCACGTCTGCAGATTCCACCTAAGAGTGGTGGAGGGAAAAGGTGGCCCCTCGGCCAGCAGGTGTGCCGATGTAATGTAAGGGATGAGGGGCCCCAGACATGGCTCTGAGGGCTGGGAGGCACTGCGAGACCGGAATGGTGATGTGGGGCTCTGGGCACGAGTTCACATCTGCTTCAAAGTTCTTTTTCCTTGAAGTTAAAACCCAAGATGTGACCTAGGACATCAGTTCAACCTCTAAGCTTGCAGTGTGCTTGATACCAGTTAATTTCTATGGCGACTGAGCTCTGTTTGGGGAAAGTCCTTTCCTTCTTCTTCCGTGGTACAACTTCCATTGCCACAAATGCCGTGCAAGTAGCCACACGGGGAGGTTATTTTAAAATGACCATAGCTCTCATTTATTGCCTGCTGTGTGCCAGGTACTACACTGCATGCCCTACATAGGTCCCTTGCCCAAGGTCCCGCAGCTTACACGGTAAAGCCAGAAGTTAGCCCCAGAACTGACTCTACCCACTATTCCCAACGTCGAAAGAAAGCTCTTTCTAGATTGGGGTGAGGGGCAGGGCTGAGAGAAAACATTTCTACTTCTTCTCAATAGGAGCATTATTCCCAGGGCTGTACTGTCCAATAGCCATGCATGGCTTTTTAAATTTAAATGAATTAAAATCAAATAAAATTGAAATTTCAGGTCCTCAGCCTCACCCGCCACAGGGAAGGGCTCGACAGCCACACGTGGCTGGTGGCCATGGTTTTGGGCAGCACAGATCCAGAACATTTCACCATCACAGAAAGTTCTCCTGGAGGGTGCTGCTCTAGGGTATTGCCCCCTCCAGATCTGAGTGACCCGGGAGACACCATTCCCTTTTTTTTTTTTTTTTTTTTGCGGTACGCGGGCCTCTCACTGCTGTGGCCTCTCCCGTTGCGGAGCACAGGCTCCGGACACGCAGGCTCAGCGGCCATGGCTCACGGGCCCAGCCGCTCCGCGGCATGTGGGATCTTCCCGGACCGGGGCACGAACCCGTGTCCCCTGCATCGGCAGGTGGACGCTCAACCACTGCGCCACCAGGGAAGCCCACCATTCTCTTTTTAATCCAGAGTTCAGCCCACGGGGACCCATTCGTTTCCCGCCCTCCGCTAGGATCTAGTAAGAGCAGTGATATGAGAAAACATACCATCTTCAGCCACAACACTCCTCCTCTTGCCAAAGGTCAAGGAGAGTTCTTTACCAAACCCAAATTACTTTAAAAAGAAAAACCAAAGGCCTCAGCAGCAGCCCCTACTCCTGCCGGGCGCTCTCTACGAAGTCCCTGCCGGTCCCGCTCTCTCCCCTGGTCAGGGCACCTCTCCCTGCAGCTCCCTCGGGCTGGGCAGCCTGGAACCACACCCTCCCAAGTAGGCTGCCGCCTGGCCAGCTGACTCAAAGCTCACGTTCCTTGCCAAGGAGGAGCATTTTCCCCGTACCTAAGTCATCCATCTTAGCTGCCAGGCTGCTCCTAACAAAGGACACAAGGGTGACAAGGGCAGTTCCTGGAACTCCAACCCCACCAAGCTCATCTGGTGCGCTGCAAGCTTGGCCCTGGGTCCCCATCGCAGACAGGCACTTACCTGGCTGTGGACAGGCTATAAATAAGTCTTTTAAGATCTTGGTTTATTTACTCATGGTTGTTTTCTGTTCCTCCATGCAAGCCTTTAATCTCAGCATGCTCCGGAACATTTTGAACTGCAAACCACGAGGGTAGGTCTGACCTTCTTGTCTTTGATTTTTATGGCGTGTCTTTTCCTAAATTTTCTCTGACCTAGTTTATTTTTAAATGAAATGGAATTAAAATTGAAGTTGACAATGCCAGGCCTCCCTCGGAGAAGACTGCCATCGTGACAGCGGAAGAGGTTTGGGCTAACAGGAGACCTGGGACCTGCCATCCGCTTGCAATATGACCCACTGGACTAGTCCCACCGTCCCCCTCCCCCTCCCCTGTATCACTGCCCTGCCCAGGTCATAACTCGCCGTGAGATGGTGAATAAGAACGCCTTGCTGACAGAGCTGGGGCTGGGAACGATTTGTTGAAGAGTTGACCGTAGAGATTGTTCCAAGCTGTGTATCAAAATGAGTTTCCACAAAGGCCCAGGAGCTCCTCAAGGGCGGGGTCTGTGACTGCTATGGCCTGCATTGTGTCTCCGCAAATTTATATGTTGACGCCCTACCCTCAATGTGGTGGCATCTGGAGATGGAGCCTTTGGGAGGCAACTAAGAATTAGCTTTAAATGAAGTCGTGAGAGTGAGGTCCGCCTGGTGAGATTAGTGTCTAAGAAGAGGGAGAGAGAGACCAGGTCCTTTCTCTCTCTTCTACTTCTCCCCCACTCCTTCCCGCCCTCCCACCATGTGAAAACACCGAGAACAGGTGGTCATCTGCAAGCCAGGAACCGAGCCCTCACCAGGAGAAGACTCTGCCAGCACCCTGATCTTGGACTGCCAGCCTCCCGGACCGTGAGAAATGCACGTCTGTCATTAAAGCTCCCAGCCTGTGGTGGTGCTATGCTGGCCCGAGCCGACTAAGACAATGGCTTATTCATCACGGCATCCCTGAGGTCTGACACAGTGCCTGGCACACTGGAGGCTTGTTTAGTAAATCATTGCTGTGCCCCCGTGCCATCCCAGCCTGGTCGATGGGACGCGCACCTCGGTAATTCTTCACCCTGATGGACTTGGCCTTGTCCCCATTGTGACCCAAAGCACCCACTTTTGAAGAGGTAGGCCCCCTGGGGTCAGTGAACAGGCATCATTCTCATGACTTTGGTGGGAGAGGGGAGCTGCGATCAGACCTCATCGACCCCGAGTCTTACCAGTGCAGCTGTTTGATTGGTGGGAGAGGGGAGCTGCGATCAGACCTCATCGACCCCGAGTCTTACCAGTGCAGCTGTCTGATTGATCTGATCACTAAACACAGGTCATTTGTGAACGATAACACATCCTATTGTATGGAAACTCCTGCTCAACTGATCTCTTCAGTATCTGCCTGCCCTGCCGCTCAGGAACGTGGTTTAACAGGCCTCTAATGCAGACATGGTACCTCTGGGATGCTTCCTGGAGGAGCAGGGCTTGCTTGAGTTGGCCTCAGAATTTCAGGAAGCAAATACCCCATCATTACAGTGGGTTTTGATGAGATCCCAAGCGTTCTGCTTCCCTGAGCAGGGCCGGCAGGAGAGGGGCAGGGCTTTGCAGGGAGACAGGGCAGCACCTAGGGCTGGGTCAGAGCGTGCTTAGGAAGACCCTTCTGATTTGGCCCCCGGCTGGTCCTCAGACCTGAACTCCCAGGTGGGCACACCTCACCCATTCGTGAGGTTTCACACAGCAGGGTTTGTGATCAAAGGCCTGGACCACGAGTCAGCGGCCCTGGCTGAACATTAACCATCACCAGAATTGTGTTACCCAGGTAAGCTGGATCACCTCCATGTCTTTTTTTTTTTTTGCGGTACTCGGGCCCCTCACTGTTGTGGCCTCTCCCGCTGCGGAGCACAGGCTCCGGACGCGCAGGCTCAGCCGCCATGGCTCACGGGCCCAGCAGCTCCACGGCACGTGGGATCTTCCCGGACCGGAGCACGAACCTGTGTCCCCTGCATCGGCAGGCGGACTCCCAACCACTGCGCCACCAGGGCAGCCCCTCCATATGTCTTTTTGTGATGCTACAACACTTCAAGCTCCTGCCAGATGAAAGGGATTAAACAAAACCTGAGAAGAGGGGTGAACGGAAGCCAGGGTGACCGCACAGCTCCTGGAGAAGATAACACTTCTCTGAGTTCAAGGGAGAACCAGGCGGGCCCCTGCTGGTCCTCCCTGGAGGCAGGAAGGCACAGTTTCTCCTCCTACAGAATCACCCTAGGGTTCCCCTTTTTCCTCCCACTTCCCAGCTATCCAACCCTGGTACCCCGATACCCACGCCCTCTGCAATCCCCTCCCCTCCTGTGGGAAGACATAGTCCAAGGCTACAGCCAGGCCGGAGCCCCAGGCTCTTCTGCTAGCACTAGGGCCCCAGCTGACCCTGCTTTTGGAAGGGTACGAGGGGTGACTTTTGAGGGGCTAGAGGTCAAGGGGGGTATGTGGGAAGTGATCAAAATGTCTTGGAGAGGGAACAGGGGAGAGAATACTGCCCTCCACCCCCAGCAAGAACTGGCCATGGGGACTGGCTGTGCTCATGGCCAAAGCTCCCTGCCCTCGTCCTGGGGCAAATGGATCCCTCCAAGCACACAAGGACCCAGAGAACAGGAAGGGCGGCTTAGAAAGGAGACCACATGAGACAATCAGTCCTTCATTTCTCTCTTCTGCAACACCAGCGTTGATAGGGATCCCGGGCAGTGCCCGCCGAGTCAGGGCAGCACATTCGCTGCTCTCCTGCTGCAGGTCCCTCCCCAAGGTACCAAACCCCAGCTGAGACCACCCCCGCCCCCCAGTCCCAGCCCCTGACCATCACACACACACACACACACACACCAGTCCTAGGGTCAAGCCGGCCACCACAGCACCCTGGGCAGCGGGGCACTTGGTGTTGAGGACCATCAAACCATTCCCTCCTTCCAAAAACATGTCTTGAGTAGCCATTAAGTGCTCAGCACTGGCCTCGCACGGGCATAGGCGCGCCCCTCCCCAGCCCCCATCTGGGTATCGCTCAGTCTGTTGAGACTCCCCCACAGGGACGCCCCTGGGCTATCTGGCAGCTGAGGGCAGCTGGCTGGTGCCACAGCTGACCAGTCCAGACCAGCGCCATCTCACCCAGGGAGCCTCGCCCAGGGCCGTCGACAGCCCCCGCACTCAATGCCCGAGGGCTGCCGTCCCACCTCCAAGGAAGGACACAGACGGGCCTCAACCATCACAGACACATCCAGGCTCCAGGGTGAGGATGTCTGATCTTACCTCCTCCCTCAGCCCTTCCCGGGACTTTTCCCGGCCCCATTTTGGGATGCTTGTGGAATTCTGTTCTCAGGTCTGAGAGCCTTGAAGAAAGCACCTTTTGATAGGGTCTTACCCCCTGGGGTTCTAAAAGCCACCATTCCTGGTCATTCCCCACACGCACCACGCAAGCATCCCATCCCGCCCATGGGTCTGCTTGGGTCCAGGCCCCCTAGAGCGCCGCGCCCTTGGCGCTGGGGGTGGGCGCCAGGGCGCCCCGGTGAACGCGCTGGTGCTTGAGCAGGTGCTGCTTCTGGCTGAAGCCGCGGCCGCAGGAGGCACACAGGTAGGGCCGCTCGCCCGTGTGGTTGCGCCGGTGGCGCGTCAGGTTGGGCTTCTGGCTGAAGCGGCGCCCGCACTCGGGGCACGGGTAGGGCCGCTCGCCCGTGTGGATGCGCTGGTGGATGGTGAGCGCCGACCACCACGAGAAGCTCTTGCCGCACTCGTTGCAGATGAACTGGCGCGGCTCGCCCGGCCCATCCGCCCGCGCCCGGCCCCACGGCACGTCCCCGGGCCCCCGGGCCGGCAAGGGGCCGTGCGACGGCGGCGGCGGCAACAGGCCGGGGGCGCCCTGGGCGGGCGGCTCGGCGGCGGCGGCGTGGGCCTGCTGGTGAGCCCGCAGCGCGGCGCGGCTGGGGCGGGGCGCGGCCGGGGCGCCGGGCAGGTGCGTGCGCTGGTGCTTGAGCAGGTGCTGCTTCTGGCGGAAGCTGCGGCCGCAGTGCGCGCAGGGGTGCGGCCGCTCGCCCGTGTGGTTGCGCAGGTGGCGCGTCAGGTTGGGCTTCTGGCTGAAGCGGCGCCCGCACTCGGGGCACGGGTAGGGCCGCTCGCCCGTGTGGATGCGCTGGTGGATGTTCAGCGACGACCACCACGAGAAGCTCTTGCCGCACTCGTTGCAGATGAACTGGCGCGGCTCGGCGGGGGCGGCGGTCCGGGCCCCGGGCTGGCGGCACCAGCTCTGGCAGAGCCCCAGCCAGGCCCACTCGGGGCGCCCCCGCCGGGGCCCCGGCCGCGGGCGACAGCCCCGGTGGGCCGTGGCGTCCCGGAGCAGCGTCTGCAGCCCAGCGCGGGTGCCCTGGCGGTCCCGGGCGTGCGCGCGCTGGTGGATGCGGAGGCCCACCTGGTGGCGGAAGCAGCGCTCGCACTCGGGGCACGGGTGGGTGGCGGGCCGGGAGTGGGTCTTCTGGTGCTTGAGCAGGTGCTGCTTCTGGCTAAAGCGCCGAGCGCACTCGGGGCAGCAGAAGGGCCGCTCGCCCGTGTGGTGCCGCTGGTGGCGCGCCAGGTTGGGCTTCTGGCTGAAGCTCTTGCCGCACTTGCCGCACGGGTACGGCTTCTCGCCGGTGTGGGTGCGCTGGTGGATCTTCAAGGTCGACCACCAGCTGAACCTCTTCCCGCAGTCCGGGCACACGAAGTGACCCTCGCCGGCAGAAAGAGCGGGGCGCAGGGGGCTGGGGGTCACCCCCGGAGCCCGGCCTGCCGGCCCGCCGTCCTGCTCGAGGGGAGGGGCCCACCTTGGACCCCCAGTCTCCTCCTGTCCCCCCCAGGCTCGAGGCTTCCCCACGGTCTGGCATGGCGGGAGGCTCCGACGCTGCTGGAAAATGTTCTCCTTATCCTTCTGGGAAAGCGCGGCCTGTGGCCCCAGCGCCTGCAGCAGCCACTCTGGCTTCTCTTGCTTGATCTTCATGACCAGCACATCTCCTGCCGGAGGCAGAGGGAGAGAGACGGCGAGAGTCATTCGGTGCTCGGTGGGGTGGAGGGAAAGGGCGGGAGGGAGGGAAGACGCGTTGGGAGGGCAGAGCTTGGCAGAAAATGGGGCGGGAGAAAAGGATGCAGAGGAAGAAGAGAGGAGGGAGGGTGGAAAGGACAATAAAGGGGAGACTGGGGTGTGCGGGAGGGCAAAGAAAAAAGACAAGGAAGAAACGATAGGTGAACGTTGCTGTGCCAACGACCCCGCTGCCCGCCTCCTCCACCCTGAGGCCCAGGGGAGTCTTCCGACCCAGGAAGCAAGCAGAAAGTGGCCAAGTTTCAAAACATCTCCTTCTCTTCCTAAGGGGACGGATGTGCTGGACACTCGCTGGACGAGTGCACGTCCAGTCCCCCCAGGGGTGGGGAAGCCAAGCCCCACATCACTGCCAGGCCTCTCCGGGGCAGCAGCCGTAGTGCGTGCGCACCTTACCTTCTTGGCAACCTCACCTTTCTTCAACAAAACCATGAACAAGAAAGTAGGCCAGAAAGGTCTCAGCACCCAGAATACGTGTTGCGTCGTCCTTGCACTAAACGAATCCTACGCAGCAGCAGCGCACTCTGCTGCGAACCCACCCCTTACACCGTGCTCAGGTCAGAGGGTGCTTTGCTTCTGGGGTCATGGACATAAGCCATGATGGAAAAGGTTTGCCGCAGACACTGCATCCAGACTGCCTGATTCCATTTATACGTAGGTCGAAAGCTGGCAACTAATGGACGAGTTAGAAGGGTAACGGCCCCCTGACAGAGGGCACTGTGGTTGGAAGGGGGCCTGGGGCACTTCTGGGGCTCTGGCAATGTTCTCCTTCTGGATCTGGGTGCTGGTTACATGGGCGTGTTCACTTGGGGAATTTATACAGCCCGCGACCTGTGCACTTTTCTGTGTTACACTTCAAGAAAAAGTTTATGTTCGATAAAAAATAAATGAAACAGTTGGGAACAAAGAAGAGAAACTCTAAACAACAGTTGCCAATCCACCTGCCAGCGCAGGGGACACGGGTTCGATCCCTGGTCCGGGACGAGTCCACGCCCCCGCGGAGCAGCTAAGCCCACGCACCACAACTGCTGAGCCTGCGCTCTAGAGCCTGCGAGCCACAACTACTGAAGCCCGCGCGCCTAGAGCCCGTGCTCCTCAACAAGAGAAGCCACTGCAAAGAGAAGCCAGCGCACTGCAACAAAGAGTAGCCCCCGCTCGCCGCAACTAGAGAAAGCCCATGCGCAGCAACAAGACCCAGCGCAGCCGGAAAAAAAAAAAAAAACGAAAAACGCTGCCAATATTAAAAATACAACAAGGCAAACCCTAAGGAAGTAAGAGGAAGGAATTAATAAAGACAAAAGCAGAGATGATAGGATAAAGGGAACATAAAGATAGAAAAAGAATTCTGATAAATCCCCAAATACCATGTATAGACATTACATCAATTTGAAAAATCGATATAAAACGGATGACTTTGCGAGGAAAAATAAATTAACAAAACTGACTCAAGAAAAGGTAGAAACCATGTCTATAGAAACAATTAGAAGAGACTGAAAAGAAAGCTAAAGTTCAACCTCGAAAATGGGTAACTGGCCACTGAACCGTACAAAGAGGTTCTACTAAAACTTCACGGCAAGGACTATTCCCAGCTTACATAAACTGTGACCATGACTGGGGCAGGGGGAGGGGGGAAGCTCACATGTTAACAGGACCCAGAATAAGACAAGGGTGGGGTAGCAGGAAATCATAGGTTTATCGTTCTTTGAAAGTAGATGCAAAAAACAAACAAGCAAAAACACTGGCAGAGCAAGTGTGGCGGTGTTAAGAGAACGATCTATCGTGGCTTTGCTGGAGCTTCTCCAGGAAAGTGAAGATGACTCAACACAGTTCATGCCATTAACCTTTTAAACATTAAAAACCTTATACTATCTCAATAGATGTGAAAAAGTCCCAGGATAAAATTCAACATCACTTCTGGAGGGAGAGAAGGAAAAGGGAAAGGCGGGAGGAGAAGAGAGGGAGGGGTAAAGAAAAAAGGAAGGAAGGAAGCTCTTAGCAAACCAGGAACATAAGCACATTTTCTTACGTTGACAAAGGAGCTGTATTAGAAACGGCAGCAAATGTTATAACCGAAGGCAAAAGATTAGACGCCTATTCAAGTTAGGAGCAAGGTGAAAAAAGAAAGATATATATAAATCTTGGAAAGGAGGAGAGAACTGTCATTTGCTGATAATTATTAACCTAGAATGTGTATGAGAATCCACTGATGAAGTTTTAGAAATAAAAGTTTCAACAAAACTGCCAGATAAAAAACATTAAAATTCATAACTTTTTAAAATGGCAATAAAGTAACTGTAAGTATACCTAATATATCAGCAAAACATAAAGAAAACTACTAAACTTTACTGAAGGGATAAAATGTAAATAAAACAACAGGTACATCATATTCCTAGATAAAAGCTCTCCATACCAAAATGTTTAAATCCAGTGTAATCCTAATTAAGTAAATTATAACATTTACTATGTGTGTAAATCACCCAGAAATTCTACAAATGAGCAAGGAAGAATTTGGCTTATGCAACATTAAAAGCTAAAATACTATCACCACACATCCATTAGAATGGCTAAAATCCAAAACACCGACAACACCAAACGCTGACAGGGATGTGCAGCAACAGGGACTCTCATTCATTGCTGGTGGGAATGCAAAATGTTACGGCCACTTCGGAAGACAGTTTGTCTGTTTCTTACAAAACTAAAGATACTCTTACCATACGATCCAACAAATCACTCTCCTATGTATTCACCCAAAGGAGCTGAAAACTTATGTCCACACAAAAACCTGCACACGGATGTTCATAGCAGCTTTATCGATAACAGTCAAAACGTGGAAGCATCCAAGAGATGTCCTTCATTGGGTGGATGGATAAACAGTGGTGCACCATACAATGGAGTATTATTCAGTGATAAAGAGAAATGAGATCTCAAGTCATGAAACGACATGGAGGAAACTTAAATGCATATGACTAAGTGAAAGAAGCCAATATGAAAAGGCTACACACTGTATGATCCCAACTATATGACATTCTAGAAAAGGCAAAACTGTGGAGGCAGTAAAAAGATCAGTGGTTGCCAGGGGTTGAAGGGTCAGGGGCAAAGGGATGAACAGGCAGAGCACAGAGGATTTTTAGGGCAGTGAAACTCCTCTGTATGATACTGTAATGGTAGGTACAGGACATTAAGCATCTGTCCACAGAAGGTACAACACAAAGAGTGAACCCTAATGCAAACTATGGACTTTATTTAATACAAATGTGTTAATAAAGGTTCATCTGTTGTAAAAACTGCACCATTCTCATGCAAAATGTTAATAACAGGAGGAACTGTAGAGAAGGGTATAGGGCACTCTTTGTCCTTTCTGCACATTTTCTCTGTAAACCTAATACTGCTCTAAAAAATAAAGTCCATTTAATAAAAGTCTCGACTGATGCAGTTGTATTGACATGGCTGTTCCACAGTGAGCCAGGTGAGGTGAGGCTGTAAGTGAGAGTCCCTCCCACCACTAAAAAAAAAAAAGCTAAAAACAATCATTAAAAGTGTAGAATAGGGGCTTCCCTGGTGGCGCAGTGGTTGAGAGTCCGCCTGCCGATGCAGGGGACACGGGTTCGTGACCCGGTCCGGGAAGATCCCACATGCCGCGGAGCGGCTGGGCCCGTGAGCCATGGCCGCTGAGCCTGCGCGTCCGGAGCCTGTGCTCCGCAACGGGAGAGGCCACAACAGTGAGAAGCCTGCGTACCACAAAAAAAAAAAAAAAAAAAAAAAAAAAAAAAAAAAATCATTTCCAGATGGATTTAAGTGCTGGTTTAAAAGAAGCAAATACAGTATTAGAAGAATTAGGAGAATTTGTTTCGAATCTAGAGGTAATTGGTAATCTTCTTCAACAGGATGCAAAACATAAAAACTAAATTTAAAACCCCTGTACGACAAAGGATACTGCATATGAGCAAACTAGAAATGATCGTGTGGGGCAGCCTTTTCCAACAGAGCTTTCCACAGAGTGAAAACATTTTACATGCAAGTTGTCTGATACACGTGGCCTCCAGCCACAGGAGGTTACAGAGCACTTGGAATGTGGCTAGTACTACCGAGGAACTGAACTTACTTTTTTTAATTTAAATCTAAATTTAAATTTAAATAACCGTATGTGCCTATTGGCCACCTACAGGACAGCACACGTCTATCCCGAGTATATAAAGGACTAATAATATCCCGAGTATATAGAGGACTCCTATAGATACGATGGAAAGAGGTGCACCCTCCCTAGTAACCAGCAAAGTGCAAAATAACAGTATAGCATCTTTTCACCCATCACAGCGGCAAATGTTGAAGAGGTTGATAATATCCCGACTTCACAATACACATGGAAATTACATAGGAGGATAAGTACAACATGGATATGCTGGGGGCCTAAACGAATTCAGACTCTTTGAGGACGACTTGACAGTGCTTATTAAAGTTATAAATGTGTACAATCTTGCACCTCTTCCACCCAGCAATTTCACTCTAGGTGTTTATCCTAAGAAATACATATGAGTCCAAAGAGGAACGCCTAAGTATAGTCACTGAAGTGCTATCTGTAATTAGGAAAAAGGGGGGAACAACCTAATTACCCATCAATAATAGTCTAATAAAATTTTCACTCCCGTCATAATGTGGAATACTACGCAGCAATTGAAAAGAGCTATATATGCTCATGTGAAAAGATTTCGAAAACATTTTAAGAGAAAAAAACAAAACTGAAAATCAGTATCAGTCGTCTGATCCAACTTATGGAAAATAAAACCATACCTCTCTGTACATACACATGCCCGATCCAGGACGGTTCACACCAAACCCAAGATGGTGGCCACCCTGCAGGTGACATGGACCATAGCAGGATGAGATGGAGAAGTCAAAGGGGACTTACACTTTATATGTGTTATTTGAATATTCTCATAAAAATTCAAACATTATAATTTTTAAGTCTTTAAAATATCTTAGGAAATAAAGAGAAAACCTCCCCTCTAATCTGGTGGCCTTTAGTTTTGAGGCCAAAGAGCTCTGCTCCACTCCACAGCCTCACTGGCCACGTGGGGGCAAAGAAACCGATGTGGTGCCCGTGGGGGCAGAGGTGGCAGGGTGGGAGGGTCACAGAAAGCACCTGCAAGGGGCCAGCTTTCCACCTGGCGAGATGACACTGTGAGGCCTCCCCAGATGCTCGGTTGTGAGAGGTCATTTTATCAGGAGGAATAATTTGAAAATGAAAGTAGTGATTTAAATTGTGTACGGCAGGAATCGAAAACCCATGTATAATGAGCTTCACTGATTCAAAGAATGTTTCCTTAGATGCACTGAACTGTTGGCCAGCGGCAGTATTTAACAGGGCTAGCTGTCCAAATTGGTGGTCATGTACTGAATCCAAAACATACTCCAGTCAGAGGGGCACCACTGTCCCCAAGCGACAGGGCACCCACTAGTGCCCCAGAGCCCCACAAAAGCCACTGCCTTCCCCTGATCAAACCTGGCCTTGATATCCATCACAGTGGCTGGGTTGCATGAGGAGGCCCTGAAGCCCAGGGGTGGCGCGTGTAGACCTGTGACGTGTGTTGCTGGGACTTCAGTCGTCACGGGCACCTTCCCGTAGGGATCAGGCGCTGACACAGAGGAAAACAGGCTTGTGCCTGCCTGTCCCAAAGGTACTGGTCCTCAGTCAGCATAAAAAGCTCTAAATGGTTCAGATAAAATAAAAAGGTGCTAAAAGGAGAGCTATTGCTTAATGGGTGGTTTCTGACATTATGGGAAAAGTTGAGCAATGGATGGTGGTGATGGCGGTGCCACAACGTGAGTGTGCCTCATGCCACTGAACCGTACCCTTAAAAACGGTTACAATGGTAAATTTCATGTTATGTATAATATATTTCACCACAATTTAAAAAAACATATAAAATAAATACAGAGTAAAAGGTACCTGAAAGAGGTAAGCTCCCAATTATCTGAAAACTCTGGCTTTCCAGAAGAGTCATTCCTTCAGCCTGGCCAGCAGGCGTGGCAGCCTGTGGAGGCTGAGCTCACAGGGGCCCCCAGGCCCCAGTGGCTCCAGGGTCCAGGCCGGTGTTTTTCTACCTCTTCCCGAAGCTGCAGCTGCGGTACGGGGCAGAGAAGGCCCTGGTGGAGCCCATCTCTCACGTCTGCATTAGGATCTCCCTTATGAGTTTACGTGGGCAAAAGGGTCCTTCAGCTGAAATGTTTGGAACCGTCTGCCCTAGGTTTTCCTGTAATTACTGTAATGTCAGCCACACACACACACACACACACACACACACACACACACACACACACACACACACCCCTCGAGTGCTCTCAGCGTTCAAAGCGACAGCCTGGGGCAGGGGTTGGGGGGGACTGGGAAGTGGGGTGGCTGAACTCACTGCCCAGAACAGTGTGGTGTCCATATATCATACTGCCTCCTTTGAGCTGGTGTTTTGTTTCTTTTTTATCCAATTGCCTGATTTTTGTCTCATCTTAGGCCCACTGCAGGGATTGTCCTGGGAGGGCGGGGCCTCTGGGGTCCATAGGGCAACTCCCCTGGAAGGGGTGGGAGGTAAAGAAGCCTGGTCACTGTGCTGAGCGAGGGGCAGAGTTCCCAGGCCTGGGCCGGTCCCCTCTCCCGGGGCCAGAGCCACCGTGCAGCCCAGCTACACCCAGAACAGGGCCTGCCACAGAGGCTGAGAGCGGGTCTCAGACCAGGGGCTGCTCCATCCCAGAAGCGGGAAGCAGGTGGCTGGGGAGGGGTCTCCACAGGGTACTTCCCACTCTCAGCGGCACCTGCCCCCTGCCCGGCAGACACCAGGACTAACTGCTGTGTTTCCTCACCACCGGCTCCAAGGGCATCAGCTGACACAGACCATGAACTGTGTGACCCCGGGAAGCTTAATGGACTGAACTGGAGACACCCTCCTGACCAACCACCAGCAGGGCTTGTTGCGACCACGTGTCCTCCCCAGAGCGCTGGCTTTCGGCGTGTGATCAGCGCCAACACCACGCACTCCCTGATCTAGCGCTTGACAAACACCTGATCTTCCCCCAGCAGATTTCTGCATGGGGTGTGTGTGTGTCCGTGTGTATGTGTGTCCGTGTGTGTGTGTCCGTGTGTGTGTGTGTCCCTGCCTGGCAAGCACAGGCTGGGCTTTGTCAGTTCTTAGCCCCCTAGTCTGTGTTTGCTCCATCCTTGGACGTGACCTCAGTGTCCTGGTCCCACCGTGTGGCTCTACAGGCCACCAGCAACTCCTGCTCAGCTACAGAGAGACGGGGAAGACAGGGCTGGGGAGGGGGCCGTGGTGGGCTCCCACCTGCCCCCTTCTCTTACCTGTGCTGCTGTCGCCAGCCAGGCCACTCTCCATCCCCGGAGGCCCCTCGGCATCAGCACGGCGGCTCCCTGCCCGGCCGTCTGTGGGTGAGATGGGAGCAAAGGAAAGAGAGTTGGCCTGTGGGACAAGGACGAATGCCACTCACAGGAAGCAGTCCCTCTTTTTCAAAAGCTTTTCTATGACCTCTGTCGAAAAGAGCAGGATTTTTTTTTAAAGCACATATACCTGCTAGGCAGGTAAAATGTGTATAATTCCCATTTTATGAAGAATAAACTGAGGCCAGAGAGGGCTGCTGACATGCCCCAAGTCACAGAGGTGGCCGAACGGCAGAGCTGGGCAAGGTCCCTGGGCTTCTAACTCCCAGACCAGAGCCTCATGCCCACACTCTCATCACCTGCGGGGTGGGGTGTGAAGGATGCCACAAGAGAGAACCAGGAAACTCAAATAAGTTTAGAGACACCCCCTACCCTGCAACGTGGTCATGAGGACACCCTGGAGGGAAGAACCGTCCCTCCAAAATCGCCAGCCACCCCATCTCTCAAAGCCCCCGTCCAGGTTCCCGCGCAAACCCTTCTGGGGCCTCACAGCCACCCCCCACCCCCGGGCAAGAACACACGTGGCCAACCTGGGTCCTAGGGACCTGATTCCTCATCCACCAATCTGGGGCTCATCTTTTTTTACTCTTCAGTCTTTTTTTTTTTTTTTTGCAGTACGCGGGCCTCTCACTGTTGTGGCCTCTCCCGTTGCGGAGCACAGGCTCCGGACGCGCAGGCTCAGCGGCCATGGCTCACGGGCCCAGCCGCTCCGCGGCATGTGGGATCTTCCCGGACCGGGGCACGAACCCGCGTCCCCTGCATCGGCAGGCAGACTCTCAACCACTGCGCCACCAGGGGAGCCCCCTCTTCAGTCTTTTGAACATCTCCCGACTGGCTCATTTGGTGCCTGGAACGTGATTGGGACGGGTCCTGCTGCTCTGACCCCTTGGCGCGGCCGCTGCCCCTTCCAGGCCCCAGCCTAAACGTCACCTCCTCTGAGTGGCCTTCCCTGGCAGCCCCGTGTAAAGTCACAACCCTAGCCCCACCTCCCATTCCTCCCTGACACTTTTCGCCACCGGACAGGATATTTACTTCTCTGCTCATTCCCCGACAGGAATCGAGGACAGGACTTCCCAGGCTCACTGCCGAGTGCCAGGGTCCGGGCCAGAGCCCACACGTGGAGGGCACCAAACAGCCGTGTGTGGCACGAACATGCTGCTGGTTACGTGCGCTCAGGGATGTGGCCGCTGCACGTGGTGCTGCGGCGGCCCCCCCCCCCGAGGTCGGGGATCTCGTTTCCTACGCCTGCACCCCCGGACCCCCTGCACTCCCAAACAGGCCCCAGCCTCTGCCCCACGAGACGGGAGGCTGGGCTCACGCTGCAGGACCAGGAACCTCTCCTCGGCCACCGCTAGGGCTCGGGGAAGCCAGCCTCCCCTTGCTCCACACCTCGGGCCCCGGAGAGCCTCCCAGAAACCCCATTCTAAGGGTCTCCCCGCTTCCTTCTCCCAGGTCCCCTTCCAGCGGCTACTCCGGGGACAGGGACCCAGGCTGGAGATGTGGACCCTGCCCGGAGAGGTGGGGGGCAGGGGTGTCAGGGAGATACAAATCTGAGAAATAGAAAACTCACCCTCCCTGGTGCAGAAAGGGAAAGAGAACCCTCCCCTTTCATTCAGAGTATTTTCTTTAGAAAACTTCTAATTGGAAGTTCTTTCTCTGCCCCTTTGAGGTGCATGTAAATCTTTTTAAAGCTCACTAAGCCTCTTGCCGGCTTTACAACCCAGGACTGCCTTTCTCGAGGACCTGGGAGCCATCTCTCCGAAATGCAAACATCAAGGGAACAGCGGCCAGTGTCCCCTGCCCGTGGGAGGTGGGAGCCTAACTCTCCAGCAGCACCGGGCTCGGGGCTGCAAACCTCCTCCCGTCACCAGGATACAAGAAGTGGATGTTTCCTTTGCATAAAGGCAATTAGCTATCACGGGTGGCCTCCCAATTCCAGGCGAATTTAGGGTGAACTCTGTGTGACAAACGGTCAAGTCCTCTTACCCGAGGACTTTCCCTGGAGAACACGTGTGCAGTGGGGTCGCCCCTGCTGGACTGTGTAACAGGTGAGATTTCTGTCTACAGTCTCTTAGCAAATTGCCTGTGATGTGCACCACATTCCAGTCTAATGCTTATTCAGTTAAAAACTTGTTTTCTTTCTCTCCTACTTTTGCGGGGAGTTTTTCTGAGTTGGCAGGAGATTTGGTTTTTAATTCTATTTCCCCAAAAGGGGTCTGTTACGCGCTCCTGCTGTGGGTTACTATAGACACTGAAACCTGCCTGTGGTGCAGAGAAAAGGGGGCCACAAATGAGGGCAGGAGAAGGCCCCCCTTGGGGCCCCTGATGGCTGCCAATGCTCCTGCCTTAGCACCACATTTTCCTTCCGGGTCACTCTGCATCCCAGGCCGTGGGGTAGCCTCTCACCAACTGGAGATTTAATGTCTGCCTAAGGAGACTCAGAGGACGGGCGGACAAAGAGGCCGCTTTGATATGGGGAACCTCAGACGGGGGGTGGAGGCTCGGGCCACAACTCAGGGCAAGGGCAGCGGGTGGGACTTGGGCTCATTCACAAAACCCCTACACAACACAACTGAGGCCCCTTGAGCCAAATCAAATCGGTCCTACTCGATCCGTTCTGTCTTAAGAGGTACTACGGACTCAAAGTCGCCTCGGGTGGCAGAGGGGCTTCAATTCTTGGTGACCAGTTCACAGGGAGTCTCTGAGCTGCGCCAGAGCTCATGGTCCGAGAAAGAACAGAAGTGGAAATGGAAGGAAAGGACCCTCGTGGGCCCGAGGGGAAGAAGGAAGAAAGGAGAGGGCAGGGGACAGGAACAGGGGGCAGGGGCTATGTCTTGGGGGCCCATCTCCACCTGTGTGCTCAGGTGGGATGTGTCTGGAAAACAGGCCAACGGGTGTCCTCAGACAAACCCCTGAGACAAGCCGAACGGCAGAAGGTCCCTGTGTGTGGCAGCATCTTTCCAGGCCGACCAGGCCCCCGCACACCCCACCCTGATGCACCGCACTGCACACCTCTTCTCGCCCCACCAGACACATCACTCAGCTGACTGGAGAGAGAGAGGCCCAGGGACACGGCGAGCAGGCCGCCCAGCAGAAGACCCTGGCCAGAAAACAGGAGGCAACGGGGGCCGATCCCCATCCACCAGTGCCCACACCGAGTCCCTAAGGGCCACCTGGTCTATCACCCAGCTCCCCGACCCCAATCTCTGATGACCTTTGCCCTCCCTGCCCAGCAGGTCCCCTGGAGGGTGGGACACACGCAGGGGGTGGGTCTCAGGACAGGGCCCCAGTCACCTCCTCCTTCCCAGCCGCTGGCTCTGGGTCAGGCCGCAGTTGGGATGAGAGCCCCTTGACGGGGAGGCTTTGCGGGACAGCTGCCGTGACAACTGCCGCGCCACACAAGGCGGGACTGTGGCCTGGGGCAGGTGCTGAGGTCTGGGGGCAGGGAAGGTAACAAAGGGGCTTCGATCTTAGCAGAGATCTGGGGGGAAGGCAGACAGCAGCTGGGGGTGCACAAAGGCCACGGGCCGGGAGAGGCGGTGCAGGGACACGTCCCCAGATCTCAGGGCCCTGGACCTTTTCCACCAGCCAAGTACACCTCTCTTCACAGACTCAGGCCCCACATGGGGAGGAAGGAGATGGCGCCTCGTGTGTCCTCTGTCACCAGTGGAGTGGGGACCGGCCACGTGCCCTCCACCAGTAGCTCAGGCTTTGAGGGATGCATCTCCCCAACTCCAGCCGAAGGCCCAGCTCACAGGCCCTGCTCAGCTAGGAGCCCCACCCAGGGCGACACCATGTGCCACCGTTCCCCCATGCGCACAGTCCCTCCCCACAGGAAACCGCGCACAGGAGGCAGTCTTCCCAAGGTACGCTGCCCACCGAGCTGACCGCCCTCACACCAGTAGCTCAAGTCCCCCGGGGAGCAGCCCAGGCCAGTGTTTGGAAGAGGATGGGCGAGGGCCCGCAGGCTCCCTTTAGCCCTCACCCTGAGGTTGTGCTCTCGGAGTCCTCCGGGGGGATGGAGACTCTGTCTGTCCTTCCCTCATTCACTGAGAGGACGGGGTCTTCCCTGGTCACCTCGGTATTGACCTGGCTCTGGAAAGAAAAGGGGGTGACGAGCCAAGCCTCGGTAGGGACAGGGAGACCGACTGTGTACCAGGCACTCAGCAAGCTCCGCCCACTTCGTCCTAAGGAGCCCCGGCTCTGAGACGTTAAGCGGTTTGCTCAAGGTCACACAGCCAGTAAGTGCTGGAGCCAGGACCGGCGAACTGGGGTGGGCCTGCCCCACCCAGAGGCCCTGCTCCTGGACCACGCTGCCTCCAAGAGAAGGTGCAGAGTGTCCCAAACCTTAAGCCACCAGGGCCTCATTTTCAGGAGGCTGGCCTCTAGACCCACATGTTGGTTATTTAAGTGTGTATAAATTAAGTTTAAAATTCAGTTTCTCATCCACACTGGCCACGCTTCAAGTGTTCAACAGTCACACGTGGCTAGAGCCACCGTAACATCCAGCAGAAAAGAAGACTTCCAGGTTCACGAAGTTCTGCTGGGCAACACTGCACTAGATATAAAGCTCCAGGATGGCGGTGGCCCTGCCTGCCGGGGCCTGGGACGCAGAAGGCGCTCAGTTTATACTGGGTGAATGAATAAATGAATGAACGAATGAAAGAAATGGGAAGACGGGGCCCCTCTGGCCCCAGTGCTTCATCACCAACAACAAATACCTCAGGACAGGTTAATGATGTCCCCGGCCTGGGAAATGGATCTCAGTTAATATCAGTGGACGTTTCATTTAAAATATACAATCATAGGTGGTTGCCAAGGGGGAGGGGGTTGGGGGAGGGATGGAGTGGGAGATCAGGGTTAGCAGATGTCAGCTTTTATATATAAACGGATAAACAACAAGGTCCTACTGTAGAGCACAAGGAACTATAGTCAATATCCTGTGATAAACCATAATGGAAAAGAATATATAAAAAAAGACGGCTGCCCTGGTGGCGCAGTGGTTGAGAGTCCGCCTGCCGATGCAGGGGACACGGGTTCGTGCCCTGGTCCGGGAAGATCCCACATGCCGCGGAGCGGCTGGGCCCATGAGCCATGGCCGCTGAGCCTGTGCTCCGCAACGGAAGAGGCCACAACAGTGAGAGGCCCGCGTACCACAAAAAAAAAAAAAAAGAATGTATACATGTATAACTGAATCACTTTTTGTTGTACAGCAGAAATTAACACAACATTGTGAATCAACTATACGTCAATAAAGAATATTGATAAAATACAGTCATAGGCATACGCGAAGAAACTAATCTAAACACTAAATGCACACAAACATATCCAGAGACGATCATGTCTAACATCCAAGGCGGCTAAGTACACAAACGTTCAAAGATACAAAAATACAGAGATACTCATACACATGAGAATACCTGCAAAATTGCATATGCAAAGTACAGAGAGATTGAAATATTAAAACATCCACCCATACACCTACAGATCCAGAGACACAAGTGTGCCAACGTGAACCGCACGAGCACAAATCACTCCCCTTTCACACTGGACAAAACAGCAATGGACTCCCTGCTGACACAAGTAACCTCACAATCCATGACCATCCCTCCAGGTCCACTGCTCCGAGGAACGGAACTCAGGGGATGATGCAACCACCGGGAGAGGGAGCGACAGCGGGTGATGGGGAACAGTCACCTGCTGGGGTACCGGTGGGGTAGGCTGAGGGGAGGGGGGCGGCGTGAGGCAGCAGTGCTGCAGCTGGAGGGGAGAAGCTGGAGGGGCACAGAAAGCCCTAGAAAGAGGACAGGGCTCTGCCCGGCCGGCCAGTGCAGCCCCAGCCCCAAGGCCACGCTGCAGGGGTCTGGCCAGGAGGCGGCGGCAGGCCGTTCCCCTCTCCCCTGGGAACCTGAGCCCAGACTCCTCGGCCGAGTCTGCCCCTCGCAGTGCACTCGCATTGGCTGCCCCTCTCCTCAGACCCACGCACGCCTGGACCCAGGATCAGGAGCCCTGAGTTCTAGCCCACCTGTCCTCTAGGCCTAGGTTCCCAGGGGCGAAGGTGACTGAAAACGCCTGCTTCGGGGGCTTGCTGTGAGCATCAGGTTGGGGTACACACTAGACTTTCGAAATGGTCTTCTCTCTCTTTCTCGCGGCCTGAGAGCAACCCACACCCGAAGGTTCTGAGCCCTCTCTCCGAGCGCCCCATGGCCAGCTCACCCTTCCTAAACCGCTACCCTTCAAGCTGCTTCAGAATCTCTGGAGGCCCCCCGCGCCCACACAGGAACCCCAAACTCTGCTCAGCAATGGGAGCCCGCCTCGCAGAGGAGCCGGGCGTGGACAGCTTTCACGGTCAAGGCTACCTGCGGAGCTGTGCTGACAGAGCAGCTCCAGGTACCGCCTCTCCCGGGAGATGGAGACTGGGTGGGGAGACGGCCTCCTCCGGGCCAGGCTGTGGGCCAGGGGTAAGGAGAGCAGGGCCGGGTCTGGGCCCTGAGCGCCAGGCAGGGGCTGGACTAACGAGAGCCGCGGACGCTTCTGCCGGCTGAGCTCAGGCGATCCCCGCGGCCTCACACCCCGACTCTGTTGCGGGGAGGAGCTGGTGTAGCCTTTGTCTCCCAGGACTGCACAGCCCCCAGGCCCTCTCCCAAAGCCAGTCCTACGCAGGCCACTCCCGCGCGAGGCTGGTCCCTGGGCTTGCGCTCTGGCCCATCTCTGGATAATCAGTGCTCTCTCCAGGTGTCGGTCCCCCACCCCTGCACCCACTTCACCCTCCTCTCCTCCAGCGTTTCTGACTGAGGAGGAAATGCAAACCATCCCCAACAAGTGGCTTTAAAATGGTATTGGAAAGGCAGGGCAACTGCTGTTTCCACCTTTCATGGCCCGAGGACAGACAGGCAGGCCGAGGTCCTAGCCCAGACCAGGTGAGCGTCACCTCCACCCACCACCTAGAAGCCTGCCTCCCCCCCACATCCCAGCATAAGGCATGCCCGGCATCCTTCTACAACTCCCAGAACAATCCCCGAGCCCCTCCAGGGCCCCCACCCCATCCTTCTCTCCCATCAGCCTCCCTGCTCCTCCCTCATTCCTCTCCGACTTCCCAGATCTACTCACCACCGGATCAGGTGTCCCCATGCACCCTCACTGTTACCTCTTCTAAGCCCTCGACCGTCCTCCCCCTTCTCCATCCCCTCTTCCTACTCCAGCATCTGCAGACCTCAGCCTTCCAAGCACTGTGGGGTCCTCAGTCCCAGGAAAGGGGACAGCGGTGGGGAGGAAGAGGGCGGGGCAGGCCATCGTCCCACAGAAAGACCACACATAGCGGAAGGAGCCCAGGACAGGGAGGCCAGAGACCTTGGGACCGGGTTTGCTTCTGGTTAGTCACGTGACCCCGGGCCAGCCACTTTCCTTCCCTAGGCCTCAGTTTCCCCATCTGCAAATGGAAATAATGCTTGGTCCTCTGTACAGAACTGTTATATCAAGCAGTGGGAGGGAAACATTGCGAAAGGACTCGAGAATGTTCACAAAGGTGCAAGATGAATTCTTTTTAGGTCACTGCATTGCCATCACCCCCTCCCCACTACCCAGTTGTCAGAACTGATAGGAAGAGCCCAATTCAGTGACTTCAGTTTGCTTCCGCCAGCATTCCCTGGGAACCAGGTCCAGGGCCGGCCAGGGCAGCCAGGGCAGCTGCCTTATCCCATCATGCCCGCCCACCTCCCAGAGGTCCCGGATTCAACCCCTTGCCAGTCCCCAAGGCACCTCCTCCCAGGACCCCTGCCCCACCTGCCCTGCCCAACATGCACACCTTTGCTGAGACTGTCACTCCCCCACCTCCCCGCTCCCAGGCCTGTCCCCCACCCATGGCATCCCCATCCCCAGTCTTTGCTCACCTGTCTCCCTTTAGAGGACAGAACGTCACCCACATTCTTCTGCCCCAAATCTAAGACTCAGGAGCCCGCCAGGGCCTGGGGACCCCCATTACCTGATCGAAGGCAAGGGATGAAACCAACTGCTAACAACACTTTGGACAATTGTCACATTTTGATTTATAAACACTTTTTCACCCTTGCTGCATTCAAAGGAGCCTGGCAAGGATAAGGAGTGTTTCCCCCTTTTTGGATGAGGAAAGCAAGGCCCAGAGGGGACATTCCCTGCCTCAGAGAAAGTTAGAACTCAGGTCTCCTGCCCACCTGGCCCACCCTCCCTTGCAGGCCACCCCCATCCTAGGAAACCTTAGACTCCTCAGCTTAACCCTCACCAGGGGAGCAGGTGCCTGGACCAGCTCTGCACTTGGCCCTGGGCATCCTTTGCCCCTCCCGGCGGGACTCATGAGGCCTCTCAAAACTGCCACCACCTTTCACTACCGCAGAGCACAGCCCCCACAATCCACAGGTCACTAAATCATACCAGTGCTGTTTTAATACCTCCAGCGTCTGCCACCGCTGCTGCCTTGGTTCAGGCCTCAGCACTGCTCACCTGGAGACTGCACTGCTATCATACCTCATCTTGCCCCTCCAATCCATCCACCACCCAGACTCAAAGCAATTTTCCTAAAATTACAATTTAGACATGTTACTACTTTGCTTAAAACACTTCAGTGGGTCCCCAGCACTTTCAGGTACTGCTAAAAATTTCTTGGCAAGACCATTTAAAATCTGGCCTCTGCTCACCTCTCACTGTACCACCAACCTACACCCATTGTCCCCAGATGCAACCCCCTGACCTTGCCGTGTCTAGGGACACCTGTGATCAGTCTTGGAATACCCCTGCCCAACTCTTCTCTGCCCAGCCCAGATCCAGGATCACTTTCACCAGGAAGCCTTTGTGGATACACCAGGCTCAGTTAGGGGCCCTTCTCTGTTTAACCTGTGCACTCACCCAACCCAGTACCATCTACACAGTATCATAATAATTTGTCTCCACAAGAAGACTGTAAACATCTTAACACAGGGAGTGTTTCTCTCTCCCCAACACCCAGCACAAGGTCCAGCATACTGTAAACCATTCATAAAAATTTTAACAAAGGAACATTTAGATGAAAGAAACTTAAGTCCAAAACAGATTAGAAGCATAGAGTCATGGAACCTTAGTATTGAAAGGAGACTAATACCCTCTAATATTCTCATTTTACAGATGAACACCTGGACCCAAAATGCACACCTAATAGTGGAGCCTGGACATAGCCGGCCTCGAGTTGGGGCTCTGACCACACCCCACCCCAGGTCTGGTGGACCAAGACACACGCCAGGCTCCATCCTCCCAAAGGGCTGGAGGGGGCGGCATCTCTATACCCTCCACCTTCACGAGGGAAGAAACCCCCAGCGCCTACCCCCAGCCCCATTGAGATCTTGGCTCCTATGCCTGTCTTCCTAGGATGGAGGTTTCGGGGAGACCCCTACACACACTCCTCCAATTTCTGTGGTGCTTCCCTCTCATTGTTCTCGCCCCCATCCTCAGGCCCACTCATTTAATCATTTATTAAGCACCTACTATGTGTCACTCTGCGGCGAGCACTGGGGTTCCCGCCCTGCAGGAACTCGATCTTTGCGGGAGGCTGACACCGCTCCCGAATATCGGGACAGGCTCTGGCAGAGCGCGCCCGGAGGAGCCGGGGGGCAGTCCCCGCGCTCACCTCCGCGCCTCTCCCGCTCTCACGCCCCGCTCCAGCTCTGACCCGGCCTGAAGCCCCTTCCCACGCACGACCCGGGCCCCTCTCCCCGTGAGCTGTGCGGGGGTAAAGTTCGGGGCTGAGAACGCGGGGGGCTCGGGGGACCCCGAGGCCGCCTCCAGCCCGAGTCTGGGTGGAGACAGCGCGGGAGGAGCGGGGCCGGACGCTGGCCCCGCGGCACGGTCCGTCCCTCCGCACGCCCCTCCCCGCCCGGATTCAGAGGGACTCGGAGGGAGGGGACGGGAATAAATACCTTTGACTTTGTGGCTAAGGTTAACGGGAACTGCCACCCCGGGGCGACTTGGGCACTGAGCTCCCCGGCCCCGCCAGTCCCGGGGCAGGCGGGGCGGGCACGCGCCCCTGATTGGCTGGCGGGCCTGGCCGTCCCCGGGGCCGCCTCGCCACCTAATTGGCTGCACCTCTCAGATGACCAGCTCAGCCCTATCGGAGAAGTCTGCGGGGCGGCTCCTTTGTTCTCCGGAGCCAATGGCCTGCGTGGGCGGGCTGACCTCGCCTCCCGAGGGGCCAGTCGCGGCCCCACCAGGCATTAAAGCGGCGGCCGTGGGGCGCTGGGCCCGATCTCCCAGGGGAGGAGGGGCGGGGGCAAGTCCAGAGAGCTGGTGACCCGACGGCGCGGCAGCACCCTCTCCTTCCCTCCGTGGAGCTCTCCCTCCCCATCCAGGCCGCGCAGACGCGCGCTCTGAAACCGATCCAGTCGCTCGGCAACTCTCGGTCCGACGCCTGCGACGCGCCCGCACCGCCCTTGGTGCCGGGATCCGGGGGAACAAGACGCACGAACCCCGATCCGACGATCACAGTCGAGTGTGCATGTGACATGGTTGTGGCACTTGGCACTACGGCACACCAGGTGTTAGAGTGAGATGTGCGAGTCTCGTGCGACGGGAGAGAAATCGCCCTCCGCACTCACGCGGCCCTAGGCACGTCGTAGCCGCGTGATAAATGAACCTGGGGTCTCCAGGAGAGACTTAGACATCATTAAGTCCAAACCCTCCCTTTTTGTTGAGGAAAGAGCGACCAACGTTCCTAGGTCGAGTACTGCTGATTTAGAGGCGGGGTCCAGATGGCCAAGGAGAGTTTTCTGTTCCCAGAGACCGTCAGGAAAGAGAATTTTCACATCTACTCACCCAGATCGGAAGGAAATGCTCCTTTATGTCAATAAAATTCCTCACACAGCTACCTCAAAGGGGGCCGGCCAGCCAGGGCAACTCCCACTGGCAGATTCTCTCCGGAGCTGCCCAGAAACCGCCTTTGGGACAGGAGGTTGATATCAAGAGAAGCTGGCCTCACTCTGAGAGTTGCTACAAACCTTACTGTTAAGCCTATGGACTTTATTCTAATGGGTCAGCAGCTGCCTACTAGGCGTTTGCCATGGGCCCAGCTGCCATTAAGCCTCATAACACAACAGAAACGGGGGACCCAATTCTATCAGTTTTGCCACAATCTTCTTGTGCAGTTTTTACGAAAGATACTTTCTGTCCCTGGACTTTGACTTATTCATCTGTAAGAGTTAATAATTTTCTAGTTACAGTCGGCCTTCCGTATCCACAGGTTCCACATCTGTGATTTCAATCAACAGCAGACTGAAAATATTCAGGGGGGGGAAAAAAACTCCAGAAAGTTCCAAAAAAGCAAAATTTGAATTTTCCCAGGCACAGGGAACTATGTATATAGCATTTACACTGTATTAAGTATTGTAAGTAATCTAGAGGTGATTTAAAGTGTACAAGAGGACATGAGTGTGTAGGTTATATGCAAATACAATGCCATTTTATATATAAGGGACTCCAGAATCCAAAGATTTTGTTATCCACGGGGGGGCGGGGGGGGAGTGGGGGGGGGTTCCTGGAAACAATCCCCAGGGGATACTGAGGGACAACTGGGTTTTTGCAGGACCCTAATTGGTTCTATCCTCTACAGAAGCATTTGTAAAGTATAAAACCCTGCCCAGAGGCCGGAAATCACTAGGCCATCAACTATTCAAATAGAGTCTCATTCATCTTATTTTCTGAGTACCTAGTGAGAGTTCAACCAAGACTTGTGGAATTCCAGCATTGTAGCTCCACATCTGCCCCTGGCTATGAGTGGGAAAGTCATTTCCACTCTCTGGGCCTGTTTCTTCCTTCCACAGAGTGAAAGACTTCCTCCAGATTGACATTTCATGACCAAGGGTACTTCAAGGATGGAAAAAATGAAGCATACCTGGGATCCTATTTCCATGAAGCGAAAAAAGGGGAGGCTGCACGTGTGAGTTTGCAAATGCACAGGAAAAATGTCTGGAAGGCCACCCTCAAACTCTTTATGGGATTCAAAGAGAAAAGCCATGGGGTCAGGGGAGTGGGGGAAATAAAGAACTTTTACATTAAAAAATAAATCTACATTTTGTCTGTATTGTTTAATTTTGACAAGATAATTTAATACTTTTGTGATTATAAAAGAAGGAGAAACAAAAACCAAACCTGGACTCTTTAGAAGAAGGCAGCTCCCGTCAGCAAAGGGCTGACCCCTCCAACGGGGCAGTCCCTCCTTCAAGACTGCTGTCAGCATGTGCTCTGCTGAGCAAGGACTTGGGACCCACTTGGCCCCCTAAGAGACTTGGGGAGGAACCATGGGCAAGTTCACTCTGTTCTTACTTTACCAGCCCCTTCAAGGCCACTTCCATGGCTTTCCCTGAACTTTGGTCCTCTCCTCACCATCTCTGCCCAAAAGCAGCGGGCAGCATAGCATTAGAGGACACAATGCCGGGCATTTCCTTTACAAGTAATGGTTTTGCGAAAAGTCAGGAACCCTGATGAGATCCCCTCTACTTCACCCTTCCCCTCCGCCATCCTAACCCTGGATACCTGAGGACCTGTGCCCTGTTCCTTGCCCATAATCCCCAGACATCTAGCTACTTTCCTCGTCACCCCGCAAAAAGCACTGCTCCCGTCACTTGAAGCCCTGAGCTTCCTTAGAGAGACATATTTAAGTGAGGATTTCTGGAGACAGTGCTCCCAGGCCCTGAGAGAGAATTTGCCACCAACTACACAGGTTTGTTTTTTTTGTTGTTTTTTTTTTAACTACACAGGTTTTGAAGTGGCCTCCTACCCCCATAAAGCAACATAAGGCTCTGTCTGCTTCCATCCTACACACCTGGAACCCCACCAAACCCTCATCCATCTCTCTCCACTCACGATCTGTGTACAGGTATAAGTCCCCCCAGACTTCGGCCTCTTTGGGGTAAGACTCTTATTTTTGTAAACCCCCAGTTTCCATCACATCAAGCACACAGTAGACATTTAATACTTGTCTTCACCAAAAGCAGCAGCACTGCAGTTGCTCAATAAACATGCAACGGTGGTCAAGAGCCTGGGTTTTGGGTTGAACACACCCGGGTTTGTATTGCCTCTGCTGATTACCAGTTATATGACCTTGAGCAAATGTTTTCATCTGTAAAGAAAGAGTACCTGCCGAACTCTAAATTGTTAGATAATTGAACTTCTTTGCAAGGTGCCATGATATTAACAAACTGTGGTTGCACCAGGCTCGGTGCTGGAAATCTATGCAGAAACTACTAAGACAGACAGGAAAAGGGCCTATTGATACCTGCCGAAAACAGGCACTCAAATGCACATGAAGCAACCAGTGCAGGGAAGCGTACACGTCTGCTACAGATACGGGAACGGTAGCAGGCCAGCCAGGGAGGCACAGCAGGACAGAATCAAGTCAGACGTTTTCTCCCTGACAACTGACACCCAGCAAGGCTGACTTGACCCCTAGAGAGGAAACCCCACTTGCTGGGTGTGCCTGACCCCACCTCGGGGAAGTACGGGCGGGGTGCAGAGAAGCTTGACAAGCCGGCCACTCGGCCTGTCACCCCCCCCAACGCCCAACCCCGTCGGAGGAGAGCTGCTGCCCCTCCCTCCAACTCCACAGCTCCCCAGGACAAAGGAACACTTCTCAGCCACCGGTTCTAAAACCAGATCTTT
Organism: Leucopleurus acutus; assembly: GCF_964270905.1. NCBI lineage: Eukaryota > Metazoa > Chordata > Mammalia > Artiodactyla > Delphinidae > Leucopleurus > Leucopleurus acutus. Next base: position 102,417,516 of record NC_139144.1, on the reverse strand, counting down.
ATTCTCTAGTTTGAAAAGGAGGATAAGTGGTTGTGTTTAGTTCCAGAGAACAAGGCCCAACAGTAGAAATTACAGGGAAGCAGACTTCATTCATTATAAGGAAGAATTTCTAACAATCAGAATTATCCTACAGTAGAACCAGGGCCTGGGGGGGTGGGGGTGGGGGAACTCCCTGTCACCTAAGTATTCAAGCAGAAGCTGGGCATCCAGACGCTAGAAATGCTGAAGGGGAAACTCACCCCCATTTCCCATCAGCTGGCCCTCCGTTATCAACGGGGCAGTCCTCCCCACTACATGCCGAGTTCTGAAGGGAGTGAAGGCAGGCTGCGGTGTTCAGACAAAAGCCCTGGGAGGCTGGTGGGTAAAGCAAGTCAGACAGGTGGGGAGATGCCCAGGGCAGGGGACTGGATCCTCTGGGAGGAAGGCGAGCCAAGCACTAACAGTAGATGGGTCTCTCCAAACCTGGGTGCCTGTGCAGGGGCAGGACGGAGGGGATGTGGTGAGGCAGGCTGGAGCAGCTCGGCTTCGCCTCCCAGTACTGGAAAAGGCCCAGGTGCCGCCCGAGGCCGGCAGGTTCTCCCAGGTATATCCATCTGGTCCACTTTTCCTCCTGGGCGCTCATTCACTAAGGACTGAACCACACCTACTTCCAAAAAACGAGCTGAAGGAACTCATAACAGACAGAGACATTAAGGCGTTAACACCAGAGGAGAGGGGTCTTCCTGTCCACTGGTGGCCCCTCCGGCCGGAGGGCTCTAAGGGGTGGGTGGAGCTGCTATTGCTACTTTTCCAGGGCGCAGGGCAGTCAGGACTGAACCTTAGCAAACACCAGCTGGAGGCCAGGGTCCCTGCTCTGCAAGTGGACTCCCTGACTGCAGGGGTAGAGGACCCCCCTCTCTAACGGGGCAGGCTCACTCCTCCTCTCCCCTCCCTGCCTACAAGCAGTGGCACAGGGCACAGTATGAATGATGCCCAGGCCCGACCTCCCTCGGCCCCCCCCCGCCCCTGCCCCCTCAGACATCATGCTTCTTCTGATGGGCCAGGAGCTTCTCCTCGTCGTCAAAGGTCTGGCCACAGATGGCGCAGCAGAAGGCGCCGTCCCGGATGTGGCTCTTGCGGTGGGTGATGAGGTTGGACTTCTGACTGAAGCTGCGGTCGCAGTCGGGGCAGGCGTAGGGGCGCTCGCCCGTGTGGATGCGCCGATGCGACACCAGGTTGGACTTCTGGCTGAAGGCTTTGCCGCAGTCGGGGCAGACGTAGGGCTTCTCGCCGGTGTGGATGCGCCGGTGTGCGGCCAGGTAGGGCTTGTGGCGGAAAGCTTTCCCGCAGTCCGGGCAGACGAAGGGCCGCTCCGGCGCGTGGTCGCGCCGGTGGGCGGCCAGGTGGCTCCCCTGGGAGAAGCGGCGCCCGCACTCCTCACAGGCAAAGGGCCGCTCGCCTGAGTGGACCCGGGAGTGGGCCACCAGGTGGGTCTTCTTGCCGAAGTTCTTCCCGCACTCGGCGCAGGTGAAGGGCCGCTCGCCCGTGTGCTGCCGCTGGTGGGCCCGCAGGAAGCGCTCCAGCCGGAAGCTCCGCCCACAGTCCTCGCAGCTGTAGAGAGAGGGCGGGGCCTCCGCCTGGTGGCCGGGGGGCTCCCCTGGGGCCTCCAAAGGCTCCGGGGCCGGCTTCAGCGGGGGCTCCGGGGCGGGCTCTGACGAGGGCTCCGGGGGGCCGGCGGGAAGCTGGGGGCTCCCCGAGCGGGGGGCACCCTGGGCAGACCCTTCGGAGCGCTTGTGGATCTTGCTGTGCGACAGCAGGTTGGGTTTGTGGCGGAAGCGGCGGCCGCACTCGGTGCACGGGTAGGGCTTCTCGCCCGTGTGGATGCGCCGGTGCGAGGTCAGGTAGGGCTTATTGGTGAAGCGCTTCCCGCACTCAGGGCACTGGTGGGGCCTCTCGCCTGTGTGCACGCGGCGGTGGGCGATCAGGTTGGGCTTGTGGCGGAAGCGCTTCCCGCAGCAGGTACACTGGAAGGGGCGGTCGACGGCGTCTCCACCGGGCCGGGGCGCGGTCACCGCAGGACGGCCCCGAGGCCGAGGCCCGAGGGCCTTGGCCGCCGCTTCCTCCAGGGCTTCGGCCACGTGAACCCGCTTGTGAGCAACCAGCTGGTCCCACTGCGCGAAGCTGCGGCCGCAATTGCCGCATATGAAGGGCCGGGCCTCGGGCGCCGGGGGGTGGCAGCGCCGCAAATGGGCCCTAAGCTGCTTTCTCCGCCAGAAGCGTCTCTCGCAGTCGGGACAGGCGATGGGCCGCTTTGCCGCCGAGTGGGCCAGCAGGTGCAGAACCAGGGCCACCCAGCCTCGGAAGCTCTGCCCGCAGAGGTGGCAGGCAAAGCCCAGGTCTGGGGTGGCGGCGGCATGGACCTGGCAGTGCAGTGCCAAGAAAGGGGCGTGGCGGAAGCGACGGCCACACTCGGGACAGGGCAGGGGCAGCCGGGCCTGGCAGCGCCGGGCATGAAGCCAGAGGGCCACCCAGCCCGGGAAGTGCCTTCGACAGTGGGCACAACGATGGGCCCGACCTAGGGCCCGGCTGCCCGGCTGGGCCACGGCAGTGCCTTGTGACCTCAGCCCTTGGGGCTCCTTCTCCAGGGTCTGGGGCGACTCCTGGGAGGGCCCAGAAAGGAGTCGCGGCTGGGTGGGGCCCATGGCCACGGGGCCCCTGCAGCGACGTTCCAGCATCGGTTCTTCCTCTGCTGGGGGTGGAAAGGCACAGTCACTCTACAGAGCCACACAGCCTGCCCCCAGCTCCTCCCCTGCAGACCCCAGGCCCAAGAGGAGCTCGCCCCCTCCACTCCTGGGGCCCTGGAATCTAGACTACTAGACTACTCTTCTATTTCCTTGTATTATATGATTTAAATCTTGGGCTTCCAGATACCATTTCAAATATATCTGTCTTTAATTCTTTTTTTTTTTTAAGTTGAAGATATTTAAATTTATTTTTACTTTCCCACATCACTAATCATGGGTATGAGTGGCTTGTATCTCCATCCGGAAAACATAGCACTATCAAGTTACTATTACATCCAGTGGAGAACTCAGTCTTTGGGTTAATTAAGTCTTTACTGACCCTGGAAACTACCAGAAGGAAGAACCCTGACACTCCTTGGAATCCCCCTCAGCCCGTGTCTGGCATGGAGTAGACACTCCGGTGCTGGCTGTATGAACATTCCTGCCTTAGGACGGAGCAGAAAACGCAGTCACCTCTCCCTACAGCGCTTTACGCTTTTCCAAGTATTTCCCTTCTGCCCTCTCCTTATTTCTACTATTTCCTGTTGCCGTATCGGAGCTTCACAGCAACTCAGTGAGGCTGGACCAGAGGTATTAAGTTCCCTGTTTCATAGATGGAGCAACGGTGAGGCATAACAGGGTGATGGGACTTGCCCGAGGGCACAGAGTGAACCAACAGCAGAAGCAAGACTAGGGGACAAGTCTTCTAAACTCCCAGGCCAGTGTTCTTTCCTCTAAAATACCTGAGTTTGTAAAGATCTCACAGAAAGAAATTCCAGTGGCCTCTCATTCCTATGATCCTCTCCTGGGCTCTAATCTAATCCAATCTTGGGGAAGGCACTTTGGCCTCCCTAACCTCGGTCTCTCACGGGAGCAGCCTGGAGCGCCAGTGAAAGCGGCTCTTCTCAGGACCAGGAGGGGAACACCGGATGCTACTGCCGGCCCAGCATGATGCCAGGCCACTGCTTGCCCAGACTGTGCCCACATTCTCCCCGCCTGCCCTCCTCCACCCCCACACACAATTTGGCCGTTTAAGGAAGGAGAGCGCTCTTGAATCCCAGGAACGCCCGCAGCCTGCTGCCCTCGGGGGCGCTCCTGTCTCTGCCTCCCTCGGGTGATAGGGATTATTGGGGCAAGAAAAGGGGTGAAAGGAAGAGACTGTAATCTCTGGCCCCTACCGGTCCTGCCCCAACCCCGCCAGGGGCTGCCCCACATTCGGCTCTTCCAGAGCCTGGGAGCGCAGATTCCTGCAGGGTGGAATGACGGATAGACTCCTCGGGACCTTCACTGCCTGCTCACAAGTTCCAGACACATCCTCCTCATTTCCGCAGAGCCTGTACTCCTCTCCAGAAGCACAGACATGACTCATTCCCAGCGGTCAGAATGAGCACAGGGAAGACTCCCAGGATGTGAGAACGTGACCCCTTCCCCACAGGCACCCTCCTTCCACCAGGATGGGGAGGCCTGAGCACAGGGGCCATGGAATGGTTCGAGAACCCAACAAAGAAGGCCACACTCTACCCTGCAGGCTGCGGAGCTGGAGACGAGGCTTTTCCCAGCTCCTCCCGGGGATGTTCCTGCGGCTGGAGCGCCTGCTGCCGCCCACACTCTGGTAGTCCCCAGACGTCAGAGAAAACTGCAGCAGTAAAGACACCCCTACCCCCATGGCAGAGCTCAGACCTCTGAGGGCAGAGAGGCCAGCCTTACCTGTGGGGAGGGGAGAAAAAACGTGCGTGAGGCTGTGAGCTCCCCCAGGGCAGTCATCTTTGTGTCCTCGCCAGCCTCCCCTCCCCCACCCTGCCCCACACCCCGCCTGGCAGTGACCTTAATGGATACTGGATTAATAAATGAACGTGCCCCCTTCACCAAGGAAGCACAGGGCCGCGTTTGAGGGTCACTTCCTCCACTGCTAAGGTCACAGCATGAATTATCCAGGCCGATGGCGAAAAGGCCGGCCTATGGCAGGAACTCTGGAATCCCTGCTGGCTCCCCTCCCCCCACCCTCCTCCCAGCAGGAATTCCAGGTCTGTTTCCCAGGGGGCTGCGCAGGCGAGCTCTGGTGACAAGGACTCGGTCAGAATCCGCTGGCGCGTGCTGGGTGGCAAAGGGCCGTGGAGACCCCACACCCGCCTTCTGTATTCGCGCGTGTTCCCCCCGTCCACGTTCGCGGACACACTGCTCCGCGCTCCCCGAGGGGGCCCTTTCCGGTCCCCACGCAGAGCGCAGCTCGCGGAGCCTGTGCGCAGGTGCGCGGACTCGCCCCCCCAATTCGGTCCAGCAGTGTGCCCCCCCCAAACAGCGCGCACTCGGTCACGCGCCCGGCAGGTAGGGCCGCCCCACCACGGGCCTGCGTGGAACCCCGCGTCCTGCCCGGGTCGAACCTCTCTGGCGGGGAGCGCGGAGGCGCGTCGCGCGTCCATGAGGCCGGAAAGCCGGCGCCGGCGGCCGCGCTCCCCACCCCGCCGCGGCGACAGCAGCAGGTTCGAGTTCACCACTGCCAGGCCCGTGCCCAGCCCCCCCGCCGGTTCCCAGCGCCACGTGACTACAGGAGCTGCCGAGGGTCAGTCGCGGGCTCGGGCCGGCGGTCGCGGCCGGAGGGCGGGGCGGGCAGCGGGGCCGGCCGCGCGGGATCCCTCCCCCGCCCCCAGCGCCCCCTCGCGGCCCGGGCCCGGGCCGGGGGCGGCCGCCGCGGGCCCGACTCCGTTGCCATGGCGACCACAGCCCGGATTTTCCGGGATGAGCCCGGCTCCAGTTTCCCGACCCTTTGTCCCAACGGAGGACGCACGTCCCTGGGCGACCGCGTGGTCAGCCTGCGGTCACTTGGCTAGATCCGGCTTCGCTGGCCTAAGCGCTCCTAGCTGGCCCGAGCCTTCGAGAGGGCGCCTCCCACCCCCGGGCCGCCCCCTCCTCTTCTCCTGCCACCTCGACCTTTGGCCGCGCCGCGGAACCTGATACCGCAGGGGCTGAGCCTGGCGGGGGGCGCGGCTGACCCGAAAGTCTGCCTTGTGGGTTGTTCAGAGCTGGAGGAAGGAAAGGCCCGATCGGGTGAACTTTGAAACGGGAATGCCCTCGCTTCCAGAAATTAGCGGAGCGCAGGCGTCCCGGCTTCCGCGGCCGCGGGGCGCGGGTCCGGGTCCGGGGCGCAGGGCGGTCCTCGTCCTCGGGGCGTTTCGCTTGGAAACGCACCGCAGCCAGTTGGCGAGTGCGGAGTCAGGTGCGAGTCTTGCGTTCGTGACTCATCGGCTAGCAGGTGGCCTTGGCTTTCCGCACGAAACACTTCCTTGATTTTCCAGGCTTGTACACTTTCACGTACTTTTATGTTTTGCAACACAGGCAACTTTCTAATTATACAATTATTTTTAAAGCACAAAATCTGTTGCATTAATAGGAAATGAAATACAAAAATCTCTCATACTTTACCTCCTAGAGTCAATTACACTTAATATCTTAGTATGTATTATCGGGCATTTTTTTTAATGCTTATCTATGCGTTTGACGTTATTGGGATAATGCCTTACAAAGATGTATTCTGCCTTTTTCACTGAACACTACTGTGAATTTTCTGACATTTTATTAGATATTCTTTTTTTGATATTCTTTTATAACATGATTCTTAATCGCAGCATAAATGCACACAACTTTTCTACTTTTCTATATCATTGTGGATTCATGATACAGGAGCTGCCGAGGGTCAGTCGGCATATGCTTTTATTGCACATACTTGATTTAAAAATTCTGGAAGTGGGGAACTGATAGGTCAAAGGCAAAGTATATTTTTCAAATGTTTTCTAAACTATCTTCGAGGAAAATGTATTGGTTTTCTTTTGAGAAATGCCCCTTTTTCCATATCCTGGAAAACACAGGCTATTTTTTTAAATTTAATTTAAAGTTGTTATTTCTCATTGTTTTGAATGTTGTTTCTTTAATTACTAGTTAACTGGCTTGTTCTTCCACGTAGTTATTTATTAACTGTTTGTATTTTCTCTTGTGTGAATTTGCTTTTGTCCCTTTGCCCACTTTTCTATTTGTCCATTTTAAAAAGTTGGGAAATTGACTCCTGCGTATATATCTGAAGAAAACGAAAACATTAATTCAAAAAGATACATGCACCCCAATGTTCATAACAGCATTATTTACAATAGCCAAGATACAGAAGCATCCTAAGTGTCCATCAGAAGACAAATGGATAAAGAAGTTGTGGTGTACATATACAGTGGAATACTACTCAGCCATAAAAGAATGAAATGTTGCCATTTGCAACATGGAGGATATTATGCTTAGTGAAATACACAGAGAAAGACAAATGCTGTATGTTATCACTTATATGTCAAATCTAAAAAAAAACACAAACTAGTGAATATAACAAAAAAGAAGCAGACTCACAGATATAGAGAACAAACTAGTGGTTACCAGCAGGGAGAGGGAAGGAGGGAGGGCAAGATAGGAGTAGGGGGTTAAGAGGTATAAACTACAAGAGGTATAAAATAAATAAGCTACAAGGATACATTGTACAGAACAGGGAATATAGCCGATATTTTATAATAACTATAAATGGAGCATAATCTATAAAAATTTTGAATCACTGTGTTGTACACTTGAAACTAATATCTTGTAAATCAACAACACCTCAAAAAAAGTTGGGAAATTGGTTTTACAATATTTCACATTGTTTGGGGGACACTCCTTATACAGTAAAAAGCCTTTCATGGTTTCTGCCTTCGGTGTTATGTTTAGAGCACCCACACCATCCCTCCCCAAATGAAATTTTATGCTTGTATTTTTGTCACAGAAAGTAAGTTTTAATATCTAGTAGTGTAAGTACTCCCCCTATGACACAGATTCCTTTTTTTCCCCACAACTTTCTTGGCTAAAATCACTCTCTTATTGCCTCTCGCCTTCTGAGATGGCCCACACTCTGTGGAGTATGTTTCTCTCTAAATAAATCCACTTCTTACCTAAAAAATTAAAATAAAAAATTAAATCACTCATTAACCTTCCAAATGAACTTTAGAATTTCTTGTCAATATTTTAAAATGTTTCTTGACATAATTTTAAAAATCCACTTGAAGAGATTTAAGATTCATGTCCCTCCGTTGGTTCGGGTCTTATTTTACCTCTCACAGTCAAGTTTTCTTATTTGTAGGTTAAATAGTATAACTTTTGTACTTTTCCTATAATAAAAGTTACAAATACGAGAAAAACTTTGTCAGATACTTTGTCAGAGTTTTAAGGTTCAGAAAATATGGTAGACTGTATATTGTAGCATGTAGGTCAAGTTTGGTGGTTACAGAAGAATGGATTTTTCTATGAGTGCAATCAGAAGATATTTGAGTTTTTACCTAAATACTTAGTAATAATAGTTAATATTTAGGGAGTCCTTATTTTCTGTCAGACATGGTGATAAACTTTTCACATACGTATCTCATTTAATCCACTTAACAACCCTAGGAAACATACTCTTCTAGTGCTCATTTTACAAATCAAACAACTGAGACTCAGAGATGTTGAGAAATTTGCCCAACGCCACACAGCTGGATCATGGCTGATAGGAACCTGGCCTCACTTTTCACCACTAAAGTTGTGTGTCTGGGAAAAGCACCAAGTGCTGAGCCCAGCACAGAGTAATTGTGAAATGCCTCTTAGTTCATGGGTAAATGTGGCACATCAGTGCTCCTGGATATAATACACTCCGGCAAGAACCCTCCAGGGGAATTCCTTCACAGACACACAAAGTGCCTTCATCTGTCTGTCATCGGTCTCTCTGAGCAGAAAGGCTCTTCCCTTAAACAACGCCTTAACTACTCCCCAGTCCCCAGCCCCCACTAGAAGTGTCCTCATGCCCCGTTAGGAATTATCCACCTGCTGTACTTTGGTCTTTTGGCAAAGACAAAGGACACTAAGTATAGAACAACGGGGCCTTCACTCTGCAGAGAGAAAATGCAAAGGAGTGGTGAGGGATTCCTGAGCCTTTATGCCAGTCAGAAATTCTAGGCCTTGGTATTCAGGACTTCACCCCTCAGTATGCCTTAGAGAGGGATGTGGCGAGGGATGGCGCTGTGACCGGCCAAACGGTCAAATGGCCGAGCCCGATGCAGATTGCCTCAGCCTTGACGCGCCTGCAAGAAAAAGATAGGGCTGTACAGGGTCAGGGGCCCACTGGACAGAGACACTTGAGAGGGGCCCTGGGAGGGTCCCTCTTCCCCTCCAGCAGTGCCTGACACACACACACCCCCACTACCGGATTAGATGGCAAAGTAGGTGGGTTTGCCAGGGGATGAGGGGAACGATGTCTCCAGAAATCCTCTGTGAAGATGTTACTGAACCAAACTTGGGTCCACTCGCCTGCTCAAAAAACCCAAACTCCCCGCACCTCGGGGGCATGTGAAACTTTCCTGGCCGGGGATCAAACCCGCGCCCCCTGCAGTGGAAGCCCAGATTCTTAACCACCCGACTGCCAGCGAAGCATTTTTAGAGGCCAGGTGAGGGAGGGGACTCGCAGGGTGTGTGATCAGCTGTGGACGAGTCTCTGGTTGATGGTGGTTAACAGGACGGTGTCACAGGGGTTAACACGATCAATCCTCAGGCTCCAGGAGGTCTGGGAGCTACGTGCTCACGGTCATCAAGTAGTTAAATGCTTGCATTTGGTGGGGATTTTAGCATCTGTAAAGCAACTCAGGAAATGTGCATCAGATACTGTACTCTAGGTACTTCGGGGAGGAGCTAAAGCAGAGGATATGGGGGAGGGGTCTGTCCCGGGAAGGCCCCATAGGGTCCTGCTCGGTTCCGAAACACCCAGGTATTGGTTAGCAGCAGTCCTGTATCTACAAGAGGGAAAACTGCATCTATGTCACAGATAGCCTGTGCCTGTTCTCCCCACAGGACTCACTCATAGCACCAGCAAATATTTAATCAGTGCCCACCATCTGCTGTGCCAGCTGCTGGGCCTACCGCGAGCCCGACAGAAATGGTGCTGCTGTGTCTCCACAGTGTGGGAGGGTATTGAGAGGAGCTGGTTTAGCGACGGAGGTATCTCTTGGGTTAGCACTTCGTATGAAACAAAACCAAATGCTTGTTGCTAATTTCTGAATGGATGACTAGGGGAGTAAGAGAGAAGAGAGGAAATCTTCCCTCCAGTGGGAACCGCTGTATTACTCACTCCGGCTTCAGATGGCCTCCCCAAGGCGGGTTTGGAACCTCGCACAGAGTCATTCCCAGCGGTGGCGGACCGTGTGGGGAGGGGGCAGGAAGCACACGCACGCTGACCTCGGCGGGGCCACGTCTGCAGGGAGAGCCTCGCGCGGGTGCTGTCACCCGTAGGTGCTCACGCAGCCTCGACCCCGGGAGCCCTCCCAGCTGCCCGCCTGGAGAGAAAACCCGACTGTCCAAGGCCGGCACCATGGGTGAAAGGAGCCTCTTCAGGAAGAGATCAAAGTGCTCCTCCTTCTGCAGTCCCCAAAATGTCCTTAAATGCAGGAACGTGGCCTGCAGGACCCAGGCAAGAACAGGCACTGTAAAGAAGCCCTAGATGGAGATCAAATGTCATCCCCCCAACTCTGCTGCACAAGACACTTCTGTTGCATATCTAGTTCCAGGAGTCCGGGGTTGTTTTGTTCTTTTTGTGGTTTTTTTGCGGTACGCGGGCCTCTCACTGTTGCGGCCTCTCCTGTTGCGGAGCACAGGCTCCGGACGCGCAGGCTCAGCGGCCACGGCTCACGGGCCCAGCCGCTCCGCGGCACGTGGGATCTTCCCGAACCGGGGCACGAACCCGTGTCCCCTGCATCGGCAGGCGGACTCTCAACCACTGCGCCACCAGGGGAGTCCAGGAGTCCTTTTTTTTGTTTAGTTTTGCTTTTTTATAAATTTATTTATTTTATTTTTATTCATTTCTGGCTGCATTGGGTCTCCGTTGAGGTGCGCGGGCTTCTCATTGTGGTGGCTTCTCTTGTTGCGGAGCACGGACTCTAGGTGAGCGGGCTTCAGTAGTTGTGTCTCACGGGCTCAGTAGTTGTGGCTCACGGGCTTAGTTGCTCCGCAGCATGTGGGATCTTCCTGGACCAGGGCACGAACCGTGTCCCCTGCATTGGCAGGCAGATGGATTCTTAACCACTGCGCCACCAGGGAAGCCCCCAGGAGTCCGTTTTTTTGGAAAGGAAAAGAACATAGTGGGTCAAAAGGAAACCAGGTTTCCTGCAGCGAGAGCCTCTCCTGCCACCTGCTGCTCCTGGCCCCTTCTGGCCGCCCGGAGCCTGGCCTCCCGGACCATTTGATCCTTTTAAACAGAGATCAGGTTGCTCACTCCACATTTTGACGACATAGCAAAGGGCTGCCGCGGCCTCTAAGGTTCCGCCTGGTCTGACCGCCTGCCAGCCCCTCCGCGCAGCCACAGAAGCTCCATCCCACCGTAGGGCCTTTGGAGTTGCTGTTTCATCCGCCTGGGACGTCCTCCCTCCTGCTCTTTATAGGCGGCACTCCTTCACTTTGTTCAGATTTGGGCTGAAGTATCCTCTCCTCAAAACATGCGCCCCGATGACCTTCTCTCTCCTCCGTACTCCCACCCGGATGAGGAGGTCCCTGATGCCACTGGGACAAATTGCCCCAAACTCAGTGGCTTAAGATAACGCACATTTATTCTCTTACGGTTCTGGATGTCAGAAGCCCCAGATCAGTTTCACTGGGTGGACGTCAAAGTGTCAGCAAGGCCACGTTCCCTGCAGAGGCTCTAAAGGAGAAACTGTTGGCCTGTCTTTTCCAGCTTCTAGAGCTGACTGTGTGTACTCTGTGTCTCAGGGCTCCCTCCTCCGTCCTCAAAGCCAGGAGGGTAGCATCTTGCTTCAGTTATCACATCTGTCTCTGCTGTAGTCAGATCTCCCTCTGCCTTCCTCTTACGAGGACACCTCTGATTACACTTAGGGGCCACCCAGATAATCCAGGATAATTGTAAGGGAAGATGCAAGTTAAAACTAAGAAAAGTAAGTTTTAATTCTCCCTGGTACAAAAAGGGAAAAACTCTCCCCGCCCTTCCCTAAGAGCATTTTCTTTAGAAAACTTCTAATTGGAAGTTCTTTCTCTGCCCCTTTGAGGTGCATGTAAATCTTTTTAAAGCTCACTAAGCCTCTTGCCGGCTTTACAACCCAGGACTGCCTTTCTCGAGGACCTGGGAGCCATCTCTCCGAAATGCAAACATCAAGGGAACAGCGGCCAGTGTCCCCTGCCCGTGGGAGTGGGAGCCTAACTCTCCAGCAGCTCCGGGCTCGGGGCTGCAAACCTCCTCCCATCACCAGGATACAAGAAGTGGATGTTTCCTTTGCATAAAGGCAATTAGCTATCACGGGTGGCCTCCCCATTCCAGGCGAATTTAGGGTGAACTCTGTGTGACAAACGGTCAAGTCCTCTTACCCGAGGACTGGCTGTGCTTTCCCTGGAGAACACGTGCAGTGGGGTCGCATCTGCTGGGCTATAAAATAGGGTGAGGACTTCCCTGGTGGCGAAGTGGTTAAGAATCCGCCTGCCAATGCAGGGGACACGGGTTCGATCCCTGGTCCGGGAAGATCCCACATGCCACGGAGCAACTAAGCCCGTGCACCACAACTACTGAGCCTACACTCTAGGGCCCAGGAGCCACAACTACTGAAGCCCGCGCACCTAGAGCCCATGCTCCGCAACAAGAGAAGCCACCACAATGAGAAGCCCGTGCACCGCAACAAAGAGTAGCCCCTGCTCACTGCAACTAGAGAAAGCCCACACGCAACAACGAAGACCCAACGCAGCCAAAAAAAAAATTAGGGTGAAATTTCTTTCTGTCTTTGCCGTCTCTTAGTGCATTGCCTGTGACGTGCATCTCCTTCTGGCACAATGCTTATCCAATAATACAGCTGTTTTCTTTCTCTCCTACCGTTGTGCAGGGCTTTTCTGGGTAGGCAGGAGATTTTCTTTTCAATTTTATTTCCCCGACATAATCTCCCCATCTCAACATTCTTAGGTTAATCACATCTGCAGTCCTTTTTGCCATATAAAGGAACATTCACAGGTTCTAGGGATTAGGGCCTGAGCAGGGACTAAAGCCGGACAGGGATTAGAGCCATTATTCAGCCCACCATCCACTCCTACCCCATCACCTTCTAGTCTCCCTACTCAACTTCATTGCTCTTCATAAGTCTTATCCCCTACCTGAAATTATTTGGGTAGTTTTTGTCTAGTTACCCAGCACAATGTAAGCCACGTGAAGGCAGGGATTGAACTGTCTTTTGTAACCACCGCGTAGCCACAGCCCCTAGAAATGTGCCAGCCCCTGGCAGGAGCTCCGTGAGTGTTTGTGGACCAAATGGAAGAGGAAATACGAGTTCTTCATCCCATGGTGAAGCGAGCTGGATTAGACCACTCGGAGTTGCCGAAAGAGCAGTTCCAGCCAATTATCAGCCAGTGAACTTCAAACCTGCTCCCTCGGCTACTGCTTGTTAAGCGGGCGATGGAGTCGGACAGAACTTTTAGGGAGACAGAAAAAAACACTTTTTCTTACAGAAAAACTCCAGTCAGTATGTGAGTGAGGCAAAGAACAAGGAACCTGGGAGAAAACTTCAGTCCATAGCTCTCCCACTGGAAGGGCTCTGATTGTGGGCAGCAGTGCCTTGAACATATTCCTTTATCTCGAACATTATTGCAGAATAACTGGAGGGCAGGAATCCTTAGGGAACCTCTGGCTCTGAGGGGGACTGACACAGCCAGTCGCATGTTCAGCAGCGGGGAGGGTGCTCCGTGCTCGGGAGATCACGACTCCCACCCGCTAGGGGTTTGGTCTTAGGACCACACATCGCCAGGAGAAGCTGCCACAGATCACCTTGGTGTGTCAGCCGAGAGAGAAAGTACTCGCTGTCCCCTAGAAATCGACATTTTTACCCTTTCAAGGTCAAATCTCATCTATGTCTTTTGTACTCCAGACTGGCATCAGGCTGTCTCTCCTTCAACTAAATTCAAAAGATGGATTTAGAGGCCGGTGTGTATCCGTTCTTGGTTTAAAATCTACTAAAAGCCAAGCTTGATTTGGAAACACAAGACAATTCTAAACAAAATCTCTGTGAAGCCTGTGATTTAGCAGAAGCAGGTGTGTTTTCAAGGGTTTTGTTTCCTGTGAGTGCCATGTGCTGCTGTTTGTGAACTCCATCTGTACCTGTTCACCAAATAGCAAAAATGCTGCCTCTAACCTTAGCTCATTCCTACCCAGACTCCTCTTGGAAAAAACCACGCGAGGTAGTTGGAGGGATCAGAGTGTAAACCTGGCTTCAACCTGATGCCTTCTGATCGGCTCCAGGATCAAATCCGGGTCACAGTTAGATTTGGTGCCTCCGGAGTTGGCCAGGGAAGTCTCTGATGTTCTCAGAACTGGTTTGCCTTCGCTGTCTCAAAACATGAGAAGAGAGTTTCCCCTTACCAGGATTTCAGGTTTATTTTGGGGGTGTTATTAGAAATTAAAACAATATAGCATGTTTAACTACTGCACAGTAACATTCTATTAAGTTACTACATGCAACAAATAATATACCAAGTAAAATTCATTTTAAAAAAGAACACTTGAGGGCTTGCCTGGTGGCGCAGTGGTTGAGAGTCCGCCTGCCGATGTAGGGGACACGGGTTCGTGCCCTGGTCCGGGAAGATCCCACATGCTGCAGAGCGGCTGAGCCTGCGCGTCCGGAGCCTGTGCTCCGCAGCGGGAGAAGCCACAACAGTGAGAGGCCCGCGTACCGCAAAAAAAAAACAAACAAAAAAAACACTTGAAAAGTATTTAATTTCAGGGATTCCCTGGCGGTTCAGTGGTTAGGGCTCCGCGCTTCCACTGCCGGGGGCCCAGGTTCAATCCCTGGTCGGGGGAACTAAGATCCCACAAGCCACGCAGCGCGGCCAAAACACAAACAAAAAAACTGTTTAATTTCATAGTATCTAAACTACCCTGTGTGCCTTCCACTGGCTGAGATGCGGCTTATTATCCCTGCTGTGCTGTGGTTTAGGGTCATAACAAACATGCATATGATATATGAATACAAAACCACTGCAACAAATTGGCATGATTTATGGGTCAGATGGAGTTAAGAGAAGTTCTTAGGATTAAATCAGGGACCAAAAAGTGATGATAGGCTACCGCAAGTATGTAAGAAAAATAGTTCCACAGCCTTGTTATTTAAAAAAATAGGGAATTGTTAAGGGCAAAGACCTAGCTGGTGCTCACCATCGCCATCTAGTGGTAGATCATGGAGTGACGTCTAATGGGCTTCTTGGTATCTGTTGGACATTCAGCTTGATATTTGCCTTCAGACCACTCCGATTTAGGAAAATATTTTGCACTCATGAAGCGTCTTTTTAAATGTATTTGATAAAGGTGCAAGTTCCTTTTATTAGTTTTCTGAATTTCCTTTAAAGCCTCATCCTAATGGTATGTTGTTACATTAATGGTAAGGTGCATCCACTGATTAAAATCCAAGTTTCATTTCCGGCCACATTAAAACGTTAGCATCCTGATTTCTTATCCTTTCCTTGGAGCTAAATAAGATTCATATGTTTATTCTCAAGAAGGCAATTGTTAGTTTTTCAGCTTAGCACTAGCCATTGTTCTTTTGATCACAAAGCACCTGATTATCGTGTCACAAAAACTTGCCTCTTCTAATAATCAGGTTGAGTGCATGGCACCAAGTCTTAGGACGTGGACTCTGCTGGAGACCACAGGCTTTGCTCTGTAAAAGTGGAATCAGGTGAGCGCAATGGCCCAAATGAGAGCAGAAGGGCAAAGTCAAAGTCCCCAGGCTAATGATGGCTCTCAGCCCCCTGACCCCACTTGGCACCCAGAACACAACCAGCCTAGCACTACTCACAAGCAAAAGCTCACAGGACTCTTGGAAAAATTGGACGGCTACAAAGAAAAGACCTATGGATAATACCAACACTGGGGATCATTCAAACAATAACAAAAAATCAGGCTTACTACCCGATCACCCTACAGTGCAGCCCACCAGTGGACAGGGCCCCAGACTTTCCACGAAACTTTCAAGTGGGCATTTGAGGAATGCTTCCGACATGAAAGACCAAAACCATGAACTGAAATAAGGAGCAGATAGAACTTTTTAAAAGAAATCCCATAATTACAGCATGGTATTTTTAAATAGGAAAGAGCTTTTGACACTAAAAAACACTGAAATTTTAATTTAAAAGTTCAATAAAAGGTATGAAAGATAAGGTCAAGAATATCACATTACTAAAATCAGAAATGAAAGTGGAGACATTACTACTGATCCGACAGAAATAAAAAGTATTACGAGAGTACTACGAACAATTGTATGCCAACAAATTGGATAACAGATGAAATGGACAAATTTCTAGAAACATAAAACCTATCAAGAGTAAATCACAAAGAAATAGAAAATCTGAATAAACCTATAACTGGCAAGGAGATTGAGTCAGTAATCAAAAATATCCCAACGAAGAAAAGCCCAGGACCAGATGGCTTCACTGGTGAATTTTATCAAACATTTTAAAGAAGTAATATGAATTATTCTCAAACTTTTCCAAAATATTGAAGAGGAGGGAACACTTCTTAAATAATTCTATGAAGCCAGCATTGCCCTGATACCAAAGCCAGAAAAAAAAAAAAACCCTGCAAGAAAACTATAGACCAATATCCCTTATGAACATTGATGCAAAAGAAAAAACCTCAACAAAATATTAGCAAACAAAATTCAGCAGCTCTTAAAAGGATTATATACTATGACCAAGTGAGATTTATTCTTGGTACTTTCAAGATATTTCAACATATTAAAATCCACCAATTTAATAAACCACAATAACAGAATGAAGAAAAAAAATACATGGGGAATTACCAGGCGGTCCAATGGTTAGGACTCTGCGCTTTCACTGTGGAGGGCTCGGGTTCAATCCCTGGTCAGGGAACTAAGATCCCACAAGCCTTGCGTGCAGTGTGGCCAAAAAACAAACAAAAACAAACAAACAAAACAAAACCCACATGATCATCTCAACTGAAGCAGAAAAAGCACTTGACACAATTCAATACCCTTTCATGATAAAACCACTCAACAAACCAGTAATAGAGGGAAACTACCTCAACTTAATAAAAGCCATATTTGAGAAACCCATAGTGAACATCATACTCAAATGGCAAAAAACTGAAAGTTTTTCCTCTAAGATCAGGAACAAGGCACGGCTGTCTGTTTTTACCATTTCTATTCAACAAAGTACTGGAAGTTCTAGCCAGAGCAACTGGACAACAGAAGCAATAAACAGATAAGCTGAATGTCAAGAAAATTGAAAACCTTTGTGCATCAAAGTACACTATGAACAGAGTGAAAAAGCAACCCATAGAATGGGAGAGAGTATTTGCAAATCCTATATCTGATAGGAACTAACATCCAGAATATATAAAGAGCTCCTACAACTCAACAACAAACAAACAAACAAGTTAAAATATGGTCAAAGGAGTTTCATAGTGATTTCTCCAAAGAAGGTATACGAATGGCCAAAGAGCACAAAAGAGTAACCAAAAGGAACAGGAAGATTTGAAAAAGAAGCAAATAGAATGTCTAGAAAATTTTTAATGGAACCTAAAATTTAATAGAATGATTAAAAGCAGATTACACATAACTGAAGCAGAAATTAGTACACCTGGTAAATAATGAATGAAAGATTTAACCAGAATGCAGCACATAGAATAAAGAGATGAAAAATAAAAAAATACAGAAGGGATTAGGAGATAAGGAAGCTAGAGTGAGAGGGTCTAACAAGCATCTGATCAAAATTTCAGAAGGAAATATTAGGGAGAATGTGGGAAAGGAACTATAAGGCATAATTCAGAGAGTTCCCTGGTTTTTTGTTTTGTTTTGTTTTGTTTTGCGGTACGCAGGCCTCTCACTGTTGTGGCCTCTCCCGTTACTACGCGGGCCTCTCACTGTTGTGGCCTCTCCCGTTACGGAGCACAGGCTCCGGACACGCAGGCTCAGCGGCCATGGCTCACGGGCCCAGCCGCTCCGCGGCATGCGGTATCTTCCCGGACCGGGGCACGAACCCGTGTCCCCTACATCGGCAGGCGGACTCTCAACCACTGCGCCACCACAGAAGCCCTCCCAGGTTTTAAAAACAAGAGTGTGTGGAACTTCCCTGTGGTCCAGTGGTCAAGACTTCACCTTCCAATGCATGGGGCTGCTGGTTCGATCCTTGGTTGGGGAGCTAAGACTCCATATGCCTCACGGCCAAAAAAACCAAAACATAAAACAGAAGCAATATTGTAACAAATTCAATAAAGACTTTAAAAAATGGTCCACATCAAAAAATAAATAAAATAAATAAATAAAAAGAAGAATGTGAACTCAGAATTCTTTAGAGTAATTCTTCAGGCGGAAACCTGGAATTCCCTCCTGATACCCCTCTCCGTGGAGCCCACGTTTGGTCTATCATCAAACCCTTTTACTTCCCAGGCGCTCCACTTATCCGCCTGCTTTGCTCCATCTTCACCGCCCCCATTTCTGCCACGTTCATTGACAACTGCCTTTGTCTCCTACCGAGGGCGTCCTGCACCTGGACATGTCCCCTCTCGTCCACTCTCTACATACTTGCCAGGGTGAGTTTTCAAAAATGCTGTTTGTCTTGTGATTTTTAAACTTCTAAAAACGAATTTTACACTTTACGCAACAAATTACCCAGACGGTATGAAATTGTAAAAATACGAAGGGCATGCAGTTTCCTCACTTCCCTTTACTTCAGCCAGACAGTTCCTCTCCTCAGAGGCAACCGTTGCTACAAGTTTTTTGTTTTTCCTTCTAGAAATAGCCCACGCATTTATGAACATATATAGACACCATGGTTCATAATGAGCACTTGACATGTGGCCAGTGTGACTGAGGTGTTGGAATTTTCAAACAAGAGACCGATGTTTCCCACATTGCTTCATTCCACTGAATACTGAAAATATTTGGGCTCGCTTTTCTGAACGGACTCTGTGCAAGCGTCATGGACACAGTTGTTAAAATTGTTCGGTACTTAAGTGCAAATACTATGAAACATCAGCAGTTTAGGGGACTATTTAAAGGAGTAGGAGATCATGAATTTAAGAAGCTTTTCGTTGCCAACACTCATTGGTTGAGTCATGGAAGGGTTTTACTAAGGTTTACTGCACTGTTAACGCCAAGATTTTCTTTTTTTTTTTTTTTAACGCCAAGATTTTCTTGAAACAAAAAAGAATGTTAACCAAATATTCAGCAATCAAAGATTTTAAATGTCAGTGTAAATTTTCTCACCAATATCACACTACGTATGATCAAGGGACATCTGAAGCTCCAAAGAAAGGAAAAGTTCATTTGTGACCTGTCCAGACAAATATAAGAATTTCAGATTAAATCTTTTACGAATAGAGATCAATAATTATGACTTTGCATACTTTTCTCACATGAATCAATACGTAAAGGGTTTTAATTACAGTAGACAGCATGATGTAAAGTGGCTGCAAAATTTACAAGCAAAAATTGAAGAATAGTTTGTCGATTTGATACATTTATAGTTGCTTTTGAATTCACGCAATATTCTTTTGAATGTATGTCAATTATACTGAGTTGATACAAAAAGTAGTGAATGTACCTAACTCAGACAGGTGTAGTTTTGAAAGTGATATGCTTTTGCTTCAAGGTCGAATTGATTCTCTGAAAAAACATACACTGGTTTGTCTCTGTGGCAGCAAACATTAAAGGAAAATGTTTTGGGTACTCAGTTCGGTTATTGGAAAACTTTGCCAGAACGACTCGGATATGTGAATCTCCACTTTCAACTGTGATGCCGGGAATATCATTAACCACTACTAAGTAGCTAAGTGCTGTCACCGCTCCCCTGGGTTGGGACGTGTCACCTGGTGCTGAGCTCATGGATGTGCGTTAAGTAGCCCCTTCACATGTCCCCACCCGCGACTGCCCTGCAGTGCGGTTGCCCGCCCCTCACGTTCCTTTCACCCAAAGGGAACTTTGTCTCGCTGTGTGACCTACACTGTATTTGCACCCAGCCCCCAGCCTCCTTACTTGCCGGCTGCCACCAAGCTGCGCCAAGCCTCCCTTGCCCCCCCAGGCCTCATACGGCCCCTACCAAAGGCAGGAGACTTCTGTCCCAGCTTGTCCTCAGCTCAAAGTTTTCTCTGGTCACCCACCCCCAGGACGTCCCCCAGCACGAGGCCCTGGGCTGGGAAATGTGTTCTGCATGCCTATTGTCTCTCTAGCCCCCACCTCGGAAGCTCCTGGAGAACAAAGACCCCAGCTCTCATCTCTGCTTAATGATTGTCCACAGCTCACAGATGGGACTGAAATGTTGATGGTGGGATTTCAGCCACCAGAACTGGCTAACTGAAGCCAAGGATCTTTCTGGCGCCCCCAGAGCACACTGCAAAGGAAGGTTTCAGCTCCACGTGGAGAATCCTGGCAGGCGTACATAGGGAAGGGAAGAAAAAGTTGTGCCAAACACTGGGTCATCTGTCACTTTCCACTTTGCTCATTTAATCCTCAAAACAACCCCTAAAGGTAGGGTCTCTGACCCCCTCCTCACAGAGAAGGGAGCAGAAGTTCCAGGGATTTGGGCAGTTAAATGAGGTCCTCTCTGTGGGAGATCAGCCCTGGTGGCGGACACACCAAGTCCCAGAGCTTGTTCTTATTTGCTCAGGACCAGCAGGAGTTGGGACCCCTGTCTTCCCTGACTCCCCAACAGCCTTGTGAATCCCACCTCACCCTTCACCCACATGAGACGCTGCAGTCTGTCGCCACCATGGGTGGGACGTGATCCTTCACGACTGGACATGTTTGCTGGTGTTGGAGGTGGTCAGACACCAGAGTCACCTCTAAAGGAGACGCCTTCCCTCTCAGAGCGGCTTTAGGGCGTGGGAAGCAGGGGGAGGGATCAAATGACTCAAGGTCTCATGTGGTTTTGAGGATGTCTGTGTTTCTGGCAAGAATTTCCTGAAATCAGTGTCTCGGGGACGCGAGGGACTGGTCGCCCGGGAAGGGCCTAAGGAAAGGGCAGCCCTACCTGGGGGGCAGGGCAGTCCCACATCCCGCTGCGAAGCCTGGCCAGCCAAGCCCAGCCGAGAAGGCCAACAGCTGGGGCTCCTCTGCGGGGGCAGCGGGAGGAGAGGGGAGGGGAGGGTGGGTGGGATGGGGAGGGAAGTCCCGGGAGGGCGGGCGGTCCTAGCGGGGGGGAGGAGCCTCAGCTGCTGGGAGCTGGAGGGGCCCAGGAGGTGGGAGGGGAGGAGATGGGGGCCGACCCGAGAGACAGCGGAGAGGGTGCCGGGAATAGGCTGACAGCCTGGCCAGGAGTAGGCCTCGGCCGTGGCCTCGGGAGGGGAAGCGTAGGAGAGACCCCAAGGCGCAAGAAAGGAGGTGAGGGGGTGAGAATGGCAGGACAGCTGGACGGGAGGATGGGGCGGGCAAAGGGTACAGCTCCAAAGGGCAAGATTGGGCAACTTGTCTGTGGGCCGTCTCTTCAAGGCGAGACCCTGGTAGCTTTTCACTGCCGGGGTCTCAGTTTCCACATCTGTGGCTTTCTGGTCCCAAGAAGACTGTACAGGCAGAGTTCCCAGGGAGGGTCCAGCCCTCAGGAGACCCCAGTCATGGATTGCGGGAGGCGGGATCAGAGGGCTGGGAGAGAGCTGGTGGCGAAAGCTCCAGAAAAAACAGCTAGGGAGGGAGGGTCTGCTCTGGAAAGAAAGCCCTGGTGGGGCCGAGGCCCCCATTTCTGGGGTGGGGGGCTCGGAGGGCCAAGGGCACCGGGCCATTTCAGCACAGGGAGGGTTAAGCATCCTCCCACTTCCCACCCGCTCTGGGCCCCTCCCTCGTGTTTACGTCCTCCCCAAAATATTCAGCCTCCAGCTGGCCTCCATTCTGGGCCTGTCCCTCCCCACCTCCAGTAGGGGGGCGGGGGCCGCAGGCTGAGGGTCAGGGCCCGGGACCCCACAGAGCCAGCAGTCTGGGGACTGGGGTCAGAGAAGATGGGCCAGAAAAGCAGGGGAGGGCTGGAGGGGGCAACAGTGCTGCCCCCAAGGCTGGCCTGAGGACCACAGCCAACTCAGCACCTACCCAGGACAGGGCCAAAGCCGCCCTGAGCTGGACCTGGGAACAGTGGGGGCAGGGGAGGGGAGGGGAAGGGCCAGGGGAATACCAGGGGAATCTCTGCAAAGCGCCACTCCCTGTCCCTGCACCTCTGCCCAGAGCTCTACCAGATGTGGTCCCCAAGCCACAGGGCCCGGGAGTTGGTGGCTCCGCGGGCTGGCACATGAGCTGAGGATCCACACATACCCTTCGCAGGGTCAGGGTGACTAAGGTGAAGCCATGTGGCAGCTGTTGCTCCCGCTGGCCCTGTGGCCGGGCGTGATGGGCTTGGGCAGGGATGAGCTCACGGCGGCCCAGCACCTGGGCCTGCAGGTGGCCCTGGAGGAGTTCCACAAGCATCCGCCCGTGCAGTGGGCCTTCCGGGAGACCGGTGTGGACAGTGCCATGGACACGGTGAGCGGCACCCCAGGGAGGGGAGGGGGATGGTCGGCACGTTCCCAGGGAGGAGGTACAAAGGCGCTTGGGCCCCGCAGGCGCCCAGCTCTCCAGAGAAGGGCCGGCCAGCCCAGCCATCTCCTGGGACGTGCTGTCTCACGGTGGGGGGGAGGGAGGAGGGACAGGTCACATCCAGGAAGGGCGCTGCCTGCTCAGCTGACTGCTGGCCTTCCTCTGTCTGTGGGTAGCCCTTCCCGGCCGGGACCTTTGTGAGGCTGGAGTTTAAGCTCCAGCAGACGACCTGCCGGAAGAAGGACTGGAAGAAAGCGGAGTGCAAGGTCAAGCCCAGCGGGGTGAGTGAAGGCACGTGCATGTGATGGGGCACGCGCTCAGCGCAGGGGTGCGCGACTGGGGTTCAGGAGGAGATCCAGCGAGAAGCCTCAGGTTGGAGACCCCAGGGCGGGGCAGCCTCCCTGGCAGCTGACTTGCCTGTCTCGGCTGGTGGTTGTGATGGTTGCAGGTGGGCTGGGGGCCTGGACAGGCAGGAGGAGGGACGGCTGGGCTACCCCCGAGGACACATGCTCTTCAGAGTGGGTCCACCTTCCATGCCATCCAAGTTCCTCTCTCGGGCTTCGCGTCACCGGTGGAAGAAGGCCACGGTATGGGCTTTGGGCGGTCCCCACCCTAGGCCTGGTGAATGCCCCATTTCCTGTGTGTTTTCAAGTGGAGATGGCCCAGCCCAGGCTGATTCCTAACAGGGCTCGATTGTCATCAGCCACCTTGGGGGCAAAGTCACTGCCATGGGGGCGATCCTGGGGCCGGAACGCAACCATCTGGTGTCCAGTCTCAGCTCCGCCAACCACCAGCCCTGTTACTTCCCAGGTTCTCTGAAGGCCTCAGTTTCCTCCATCTGTTAAGGGAGGGACTGGATTATCCTAGTGGTTTTCTAGACTTTTATACCAGGACCATTGTGTTCAAATCTTACAAGAAAATACAAATAAATATAACAGATGACAGCAGAGCAGCTCAGGTGGAAGTCCAGGGGGGGAGAACCCACCTGGACGAGGAGTCCTACCTACACACACACACGCGCGTGCGCACACACACTCACTCAGGGTTCATAGAAAACTGCAGGATGGTTTGACTTCCGAAATTTCCCGGTCTGAGGGTGGGCTGAGCCTGGAACCCCCTGGCCTGCCAGGGGAACCCCCATTGTATGCTGCCCCCCAGCTCCCACTCTCACTCTCGGGGCCGCAGGCCTCCCCTCACTCACCAGTTTCCTCTCTGGGCTCTATGCGCCCCTCCCCAGAGAAAGCGGAAATGCCTGGCCTGCATCAAGCTGGACCCTGAAGATAAAGTCCTGGGCCGGATGGTCCACTGCCCCATAGAGACACAGGTTCAACGGGTAAGAGTGCGCGGAGGAGGGAGCAGAGGTTGGGGAGGGAGCTGGTGGACAGAAACTGGGCCTGTGGGAGAGGTCGGAGGCGGAAGCCTGCATGGAGGGGCGAGGAGGGCTCTGGGCCTGGGGGATGGGGGCGTGGAGGGGGCACGGCCTGAGCGGTGCCGCTGCCGAAGGAGCTGCAGGAGCTGCAGGAGCGCCAGGAGGCCCAGTGCAGCAGGGTGGAGCGTGCCGGCGAGGACCCTCACGGCCACTACTTCCCCGGGCAGTTCGCGTTCTTCAAAGCCTTGCCCCCCAGCTGAGGCCTGACTGGTAGGTGGCCCGCCAGGAAGGAGGGAGGAAGGACGAGGCGGAGGCCAGCCAGGTGGGGCAGGGATGGAGAGGAGGCTGAAGCTGCGGCTGGGCTGCGCTGCGGGAGGCAGGAGGAGAGGGGCCGGGAGCCTGAAGACAGCTGGGGCGGGGCCCAAACAGCCCCCGTCATACCCAGTCTTAGTTTCTCTTCCCTTCCCTCTAGAATTTCACCCGGCTTCCTGGAAGCAGCGTGAGGGAGGTTAACAAGTGAAAGCCTGCCCTCCCTTCTCTGCGCCCAGGGAGGACTGTCCCATTGTCCCTAATAAAAGTGCTCTAGAGCTGCGTTCTCTCCTCCCCTCGCATTCCTTCCCTCCCTCCTGAGAGCAGCGGGAGAAAAGGGCCCCAGTGCTCCAGCCTCACGGGGAGGAAGCAAAGCCCCGAGAAGGTGAGGGCGAGGGCGAGCACGATGCCTCCCATCAGAAGGACACCCAGTAAGCTGTGTGCTCCTCCTTCCCCAGGAAAGGCCAGAGGCGGCAGGGACCCAGGCTCGTTTTCAGGGGCCCACACGCAATGACAGGCAGAGATGCAAATTAAAACACGAGTATTTAATGGGGACTGGCACGGGTGGGCATGGCAGTGGAAGCTTCAGGGAGACCCGGGACTGGGGGGCACAGCGCAGGGTCACTTGGACAGGCCAACCTGGAAGATGCGGCTTCCACGCTCCGAGCTCCGCCGCGTCCTCTCCCAGGACGGGCTGGGCAGGAGGCTCGCCATCCTTGCCTCTCACCTTTAGCCTTGGGACCAAGCAACTTTATTCCCCTAAGCCTCAGGCTCAGGCAGCCAGGAGTGGCAGCAGCTATGGACACGGAGGCCGGGCCTCCTCCCAGGAGCCTCAGGCTCAGGCAGCCAGGAGTGGCAGCAGCTACGGACACGAGGAGGCCGGGCCTCCTCCCAGGAGCACAGCGTAGGTGCAGAACAGCCTCACACAGCGCCAGCTGCCTGAGGAGGGTCCAAGGGAGCTGTGTCCCTGATGGATGGAGGTGTGAGAGGGAGGGGGGCTGCTCTTAGGCAAGGGGGCCCGTAAGACGCCCATGTGCAGGGCCAGTGGCCAGCAGGATGAAACCATGAAGAAAAGCAGGGAGGCCGCAGCGTGCCAACCCCAAGGGCCACGGCCACAGGGTGCATTCAAAAGACAAAGGAGGTGGCGCGGGCGGGGCTGAGCGCCTGCTCGGCCTGGGCCAGGCTGTCCCTGGCCTGGCGGTCCAGGTCGTGGCACTCCTGCAGCGTGTCCTGGAACTGGCGGCAGGCCTCCTCCAGGATGGAGCTGCTGCGCGTGGGCCAGGACTCCCAGTAGCCGGGCTCCACCCAGGGCTGGGCCTCCACGGCTCGCGGGCCGGAGCTGGAGCCGGGGCGCAAGGAACTGTCCAGGTCCCGGCACAGCTGGTAGAAGTCACTGCCGCGCCCGCTCACGCGCTCGCCGTCAATGACCTTCAGGCCGGGCAGCAGCTCTCGGACCGAGGCCCAGTAGGAGGGGCTGGCGCACAGCGGGTTGCTGAGCCGGGCCGAGGGGTCGCGGAGCCGCAGGCGCTCGAGGCCCGGCAGCGCCGCCAGACACTGCAGCTGCCCAGGGCTGGCCAGTAGGTTGCCTGCAGCGTTGAGACTCTGCAGGTTCTCGCAGGCGGCCAGGGGCTCCAGCCCCGTCAGCCGGTTGTTGGCCACGTTGAGCACGGCCAGCTGGCGCAGGGAGGCCAGCGGGCCCAGCTGGGTGAGCGCGTTGCCCGAAAGGTCCAGCCACTCGAGGCCCAAGCACTCCCCCAGGCAGCCCAGGTCCACCAGCCCCAGGCCCTGCAGCTTCAGCAGCAGGATGGACTCCAGGGCGAACTCACCTGAGCGCGCCTTGAGCAGCTGAGGGGTGACGCGCACCCCGTCGGCCTCTCCCGACTTCTCACCCCGAGGCTCCATGAGACGAAGTGGGTCCCGGTGGCCGGGGCCCCGGCAGCTCCGTCACGGTGACGCAGGTGCCACTGGCGGTCAGCGGGCTGCTCACCCCAAAGGACGCCCCGTCCACTCGGCCTGGGCTGGACGCCTGTCTCCGACACCCCCGCTCAAGGGCCAGCAGGTCCCTGAGGAGAAACAGTCAAAGAGTAAGCGGGCCTCTGAGAACCTCAGTGACCGCCCAGCCTCCACCACCAGGGCCAGAGACCTAGACGGCCCGGCGGCACCTGAGGACGGGAGTCCAGGGTGCAGGAGGGTCAAGAGCCCCTTCGAGGGAGGTGGGCCAGGCACAGGCCCTTGCCTAAGGGGGTCCTGACTCGGCCCTGGCAGTTATGGCCATGCTGGATGGGATTCAGGCCCGCCTTTACCAATTCTTCCCATCTCCCAAATCTGCTCCAGCGACACAATCTCATTACTTTCCTTTCTCGTAACTGCTCACGATTACCTGTATTAACTCTGAGATGTTTCCTTTTAACCATTTACACTTATTTTTGAAGAGATAACAGGTCACTATCATCGCCAATCTCGTTTCCTTCCTGGGAGAGCCATGCATTGGCGAACACAAATGAGAGCACCTGGGCCTTCTTGACAATTTTTTTTAAAAATCAGCAATGAATTCAAAGTGGTTTCCACGTTCCATGGGCCAACTTGTGACCTCTGGAGGCAGCTGTGGGGCCTGAGGGCTCAGCCTTCAGTCCTTGATGAGGAAACTGAGGTCGAGGGAGGGAAGGGACAGCGGAGGCACAGGGAGTAAATGGCAGCACTGCCAGGCCCCTCACCTTTGCTCCCCGAACCTGCCTGTCAAGACCAGCTCTTCACTGTGGCACCAACAGAACAGTGCCCATCGCTGCCAGCCAGACAGCATGGTTCCAGCTGCAAACATGGGCAAAGGGGGGTTGGGGAGGGGAGGCCGGGCAGTCAAGGAAGCCATCCTGGAGGGAGGGGCAGGGTGGCACCTATGCTGGATCCAGAAAAGGGGAGGGAGGGTACTTTCTAGTCGCCAGTGGCCGTGGGGTGGCAGCAACCCAGGTGTCAGTGCAAGACAAGAGCGCGAGGCAGGAGGCCGGGGGAGGGACGCGGGCGATGCGAGCGAGCGCGGAAGGCTCAGGGTCTAGGAGAGGAAAACAAGCAGAGCTCGGCTCCAAGTGGCAGCTCCCCGACCCCACAAACTCCGGCCGGGCGCAGGCCGGGCTGGCTGAGGCCTGCAGAGAAACAAGGAGCCATTCACTTCTGCTGTTTACAAAGCCTGGGGCTCCAGAGCCCCCGCCAGGCCCCGAGGCTGCGTTTCCATAGCAACGCCGCTCCTCAGGCCCCCTCCAAGGAAATCAGACCCAGAGCTCCTCCCGCACGCCCCAGGACGCTGGCGAGGCTGCTAGCACATCTGACCCCCACCGTCTCTGAGAAGGGGGCCCTACGTCTTTCCCCAGCCCCCTCCAGTCTTCAGCAGCCCAGCTCCTCCTTCACTTCTACCAACGTTTCTGTCCAAAAGGCATGGAGATACCCGCTAAGAAACCTGGTCACTCCGGGGGAGCACCTGCTGCGTTTGTAAGCAGCAAGCAATACAGTCACCTCCACGCTGGTTAAACCTGCTCTGGCCCACAGGGCACTGGTCACCAGAGATGGGCCATAAAAGCACTAGCCAGATAGCCAGAGACGAGGACCCCGCCTGAGGGCGAGGAGGGAGGAGAACGTGTGCCCGGAACCTGGCCATGTGACTGGAGGCCGGGCTCCCGTCTTGCACTTGGGGTGTCCTGTGGCATCGGCCTCAGGAGGCAGCGGCGAGTCCAGGATGACGGGGTCCAGGCACCGTCTGTGAGAGCGAGGCGCAACGGGCCAGCCTCGGGGGACACCACCTCTTCAAGTATCTGCGGGCCTCTCTCCAGGGGTGCGCACATCCTCCCAGCGACTACGTTGGGGGTGAAAGCGGTCAGGGAGCCCTGGTGTACAGCCAGGGGCTGAAGTCGGGCCAACACCCACATGCTCGAGGCTGAACGGAGGGGACCGCTGAGCAGCCGGGGGTGGGGAGGACAACACGCCAGGCCTCCAGGGAAGAGCCACCAGCCCCGTGTCCAAATGCCCCGCCGCCGCCGGGGCAACGGGCTGTGGGGGAAGCGGTTCCCTGAGGAACCCCGCCAGCGATGGGGATGGAGGTGGTGCGCAAAGGGAGAGAAAGAACAAGGGGGCAGGCAGAGAACGGTGTGCGCATGCCCACGTTCTGCGGAAGAGGACAGGGGTGCGGGAAGATGGCACTGGGACTGGACATCAG
This sequence comes from Leucopleurus acutus, assembly GCF_964270905.1. Classification (NCBI taxonomy): domain Eukaryota; kingdom Metazoa; phylum Chordata; class Mammalia; order Artiodactyla; family Delphinidae; genus Leucopleurus; species Leucopleurus acutus. The sequence goes on along the minus strand of NC_139144.1, from coordinate 102,389,301 downwards.
GCCTCCTGTGCCCCCAAGGTCCCATCTGGCAGGAGACACGTGCCCCGCCAGCACTTGGCTCTGTGCCCTCGGCCCTGGGTCCCACGCCCTTGTCTGCAGTTAGATGAACAGCACTGCAGTCAAACCCTGATTCTCCAGCGTGTCCATGACCTCTGCTCCGCTCCTGTGCCCCACTTTACCTCAAATCTGCACACTTCAACCAGGCCGGGGCCCACACGCCTGTGCAAACCCAGCCAACGCAGAGGCCAGCAGCGGACAGCAGTCTCCGCGCAATGCGAGAACGGCTCGTCCACATGCAACAGCGTCAACGTTCCTCTAAAAAACCAGAATCACCCTGGTCCTCTTATGGAAATGAGCGAACAGAGGCACTGGCCCAACGTGTGTCTGTGAAAAGGACTCGGTCACACAGACAAGGCTATGACTGAAACAGGTAACTCCGGATCTCCGGGGGGAGGCCCATCTTCCCTTGTTCAGAGCCAGCAGTTGTGAGTCTCAGTTTACCTATGTAGGGAATAGGCCAGAAGAGGATGCCGTGAGTCGCCAGGGCAGGGCAGAGCCAAGTCTAGGGAAGAAATGGTTCAGCTCGGAGCAGCCTCAGGTGGACAGTCACCTGGCCGCTTCGGTGAACTGGGGCCCCTTCCTCCGCCCCATTCCCTCCCAATCACAACCGGGCGCAGGGTCCTCGGACCCGGCCCTGCTGCCACCTGGGGCCGGGCTAAGTCTCTGCTGCGGAGGCTCCTCTGTGCGTCCCTGTCTTCCACCCACGAGAGGACAGTGGCAATCCCCCCACAAGCTGTGACAACCAAAACATCTCTAGGCGTTGCCCAATGGCCCCTGGGGGACAAAACTGCCCCCGGTTGAGAACCACCTCTCCAGAGCCCAAGCCCCCAAGCTCGGGACCGTCAAGCTTCTCATCTCCTCCCTTTCACTGCCCTCATCTTCCTCACACACCCCCACCCTGGTGCCTCGCCGGTTCAGGCCTCCCCTCTCCAAGAACAAGGAGAGCCGCTGAGGGGAGGCCACACAGCAAGGGGACAGTGCCTCTCCCAGGAGGAGCTCGAGGGGTGGCAGCACTGACCAATACATGGCCCCCTGGACTGCTTTAGTTAGGGCGCATGACATCCCTGCCCCCACCGGACCTACTACACCCGAACCTGCGAGGGAGGGACAGGACGCCTCAGCTTTAAGATGCTCTCAGGTGATTCTCGTTGAAGTCTGAGACCCACATGCAATTTAAGGAAGGGAGGCAGGGAGACAGGGAGAGGTCCAGGGCCAGGCCCTGATCTCACCACCCAAATGCACTGGATGCAGAGTCCAGACGTTAAGGGAGCGCAGCCCTAGTCCCAGCCTCTCTCCCAGGCGCGCTGGCCTCTCCTCACAGGGAGCCTGTGAAGACATGCCCTGCAGCAGCTGGGGAAGAAGACACCTGAGCAGTGTGGAGGTGAGACTTCACTTCCTATCGTGGTGCTCCGACCACTAAACACAATCTGTATAAAGCCTTATTCAAGAAAATGCCATGTTACGCTGTTAAACTGAAAATACAGCATACTAACTAGCACAGAGGATATGACCTCAAGGAAAAAAGGAAATACGTCAAAGTTTTCATAGAGGCTGAGTGAAAGGATTACGGTGAATTTTTCCTGCTTCCTCACATTCTCAGTAACTTCCAAACGTCCTACAGTGAATTAGTCACAGTGACACAGGGGAAGCGAAGGGACAGGCTCCCGGGCTCAACCGCACAGCCAGGGCCAAAGTGCCTCTACACCCCCCCTTCCCTCTCAAAGTCCCTCTCCCAGCGGCCCAGCACCTCAGCGGAGCTGGACTTGTGTCTTCTGGGTGTGACGAGCCCCACCCCAAACACTCCGGCCTCACCCTTCCTTCTTTTCCCATTGATCCCACCAGAGCCTGGGCCCCATGCCCTCAGGTCCTGCACTCGACCCTAAAGGAACTCAGGCCGGTCAGCCACTGGGATACATGCCCTTTCTTGCTTCCTCAGACTGCTTTCACTGTAGAAAGAAAAAACCCCAAGGCTTCCAGTAGTCTGGAAACAAACTACAGGCGACAACGGCCACGTGATGACTGGGCGTCCCAGCTCTCCTCGATCACACGCCCGCGGGAGCTGGGCGGTGCCCTCCACCAGGGCTCTTGGGAACCCCGGGATCCACGGGCAAGTACAGACCCTAAGAAGACCGGTGTGCGTGTGGGCACCGCCCTCTATCGTATCAGGGTTTCTTTCCTTTCCAGGAAGTGTGTCCACGGCTTCCCCAGGCCCTAGGTGGCTGAGGGTATCCCGTACAGCGCCTGGCTGCTGAGAACACAGACCTTGAGGGCCTGCCGCCCCGACACACACGGACAAGCCGCGTGTAGGGCCCTTCGCCCAGCGACACTTTCAAGGAGGACCGCGGTCCATACACTGCGTGGTACAACTCAGAGTCACCGATGACCAGAGCCCGCCCTCCCGCCCCCGTACTGCCGGCAGTGACTCCAGCAGTGGGCAGATGGAAGATGACATCTCCGTGAAAACGAAAATGACGATCTGTCAAGAACTGAGAAACTGTCCTCATTCCTTTCAAACAAGGTTTGGAGCCTGGTTGTCCCCGTCTAATGTCCTAGGACGCGACACTGTGCCCCCTCCCGTCATCTACGCAGACTTCCCACAGGCAGCTTCTCAGGGCATCAGACCCTGCGGTCAGACTCACCGGCCTGCGCGCCTCGGCCAGGTCCCTGCTGGGGAAGATAAGGGGCGCGGGTGTAGCTTGGGAGATGCTCCAGGTTGGTCTTCAAGAAGAGAAGACGCTCAGCCGTCTCCCCTGGGAGAGGGGAGTCATGCTCCACGATGGCGGGGCCGCCCAGGGTCGCAAACACACTTGCAGAGAAGGCGCCCGTCAGGGCGCAGGATAGATAGATGGTGGCCAGTCTCGCCAGGTCTGGCCGGACGTCCCGCCGCTTCTGCCAGTAAGCAGGGGGTCCTACTGGGCACCCACTATCTCGTTCTCACGCAGGTACTTCTTGCGGATGATGCTGACCAGGTGGCTCTCCGTGGAGAGGGAAGCGCCGCTCCTCTCCAAGACCAGCAGCCCCCCGCTCTCCACCTGCTCCAGGAGGCTCCTCTCCCCCTGGCCCAGCAGCAAGGACCCAGAGGTCCCGCTTCTCTGCTCGGGCGCTTCCCGGCCCTTCCCTTCGGCCCCAGGGCTCCTGGCTCCTGCGCGGCTCAGGGGCGTCCACACGCACAGCAGTGGGGCCCTGCAGGGAAGGGGAGGGCGGCAGGAGTACTCAGACGCCACGAGCTCCTTCACCTCGTACGTGAGAACTTGCTTCCAATGGTTGATGTCGGCCCCCTCGGGGAGGGCAGCCTCTATCCTGCCCTTGAAGCGGGGTCCAGCAGGGTTGCCAGCACGAACTCCTCACGGTGGAAGAGCTCAGGGAGCTGGTGGTCTGTGGAGAGCTGCAGGGCCAGGCCCTCGGCCAGCCGCACGGCCGCGCCCATCTCCCCGGTGCTCCGCTCCTCAAAGCGCCCGCGAACCTGCGCCAGGAAGATGTGCAGGTAGCATAGCTGGGGCAGCACCAGGCTTAAGGCGGCCTGCGCGGCGCTCGCCTCCCGGACCTCCATCCAGAAGGGCTGCGGGAGCTTGACCAGACTGTCCGTCAGGCTCCGCAACACGGCCGACAGGGCCGCCCCTGCCTTCCCCAGCTGCCGCTTCTCCAGCCACTCCAGCAAGTGGTAGGCGGACACCCAGGGATGCGAGAGCCCCAAGAAGGGCTGGTGGGCTGGGAGGCCGCACTGCCGCTGCAGCTGGGAGGAGCTGCCGGGCTTCCGCAGAGCCTTGGAAGTGGCTGCAGATGGCCCTAGCCGTGCAGCATGATCTGGACACTATGTTGGTGACACAGAAGTTTCCCACCAGGGAGTTGAGGCAGTGGGTGAAGCGAGGGGCATGGGTGTAGCCCCCCGTCCTCACAGCCTGCTCCAGACTCGGGCAGCCGCCCGACACCAGGAAGCCCAGGCACAGAGCTGTGGCCAAGCCACAGAGGCTGAGCGGCCCCTGCAGCTCCCGCGGCCCGTCTCCGCAGCCCTGTCCAGGGGCAGGTGTCGGACCCAGGCGTGGCCTGCCTCCTCGGGCTGCCTGACGCCACCTGCCGGCCACCCGGCTGCGTCACCCCACAGTGGGCGGTGACAGCCGCGTCGTCCACATCCGCGACACGGGCTGCCACGGAAACAGCGAGGTGGACGCGGCTGCCCTCGGCCCACTGCATCCCGACGCACCTGCTCGCCCATCGCCCCGTGCAGCAGGGGCAGGGCTTCACGGGAGAAGGCGGTTGGAGACGGCAGGCGGTAGCGATGGTCCACCTGGGCCCTAAACCTCCTGAAGAGCGGGGCCAAGACAAAGGAGAGGGGCAGCGCCGGGCTGCAGGGCAACTCGGCAGCGCTCTGGCTCCAGGCCCGCGCTCGGAGCTGGCTGGGGGCACAGACGCCACCTCAGTCCTCCCCAGCTGCCGTGGGTGGGAGTAGGCGGGGGAGGCCGAGCCTGTACCAGCTGCTCGGGCCCGCCTGTCCGTCACCATCTTCCAGAGGTGAGGCACCCGGCGGCAGCATGGTGAATGCACCTCCTCGGGGCATGGCTGGTGGCCCCCGTGGGCAGGTCCTTCTGCTTCTTTTCGGGCACCCCTCCCCGCTCCCCCCCGGGGCCAGCTGCAGCTGGCTTCCTCCCCACCTCCCGCCCGCGCTTAGTTGCCAGGTGGCAGACCAGAGCTGAAGGCTGGGACCGCCCCTTAACCCTGCCCTGTCTGATGCTCGGCGGCACAGAGTGCACGTGACACGGCAGACATTCCTGCAGTTGATGGTGAAGAAGCGTCTCACGTCAGGCATGGTCTCTGACCCAGGGTGTCCAGGGGGCCCAGGGAGTGCTCGGCAGCCCAGCCCTTGGCCTCGGCCTGCGCGGTCCTCCCCGGGAAGCAAGCGCCTCTTCCATGTCTTGAGATGACGCGCCTCTCCGGCCAGATCGGCTATGAGGATGTCGGCTGGCCTCGCCGCTTCATCCTCGCCAGGCTGGCCTGCCTCCAGCCTGTCCAGGCTGGCCGCCTGGAGCAGCAGCAAGTCAGAGGCGACCGGACTGCAGCTGAGCTCTGGGTCCCTCGACTTCTTTCCTGCCAGCTCCCCCTCCTCTCACCTTCCACTTGGACACGTTCTTCTCAGGCTGCACCGGGGGCTCCTGCCCCAGCACGGACTGGAGGCCACAGTGTCCGGAGTCTCCCTCTGGCTTATCCTGCCCGGCACTGGGGTGGCAATTTGCACACGGGGCAGCCAGGCCAAGACCACGCCTCTCCAGGGCAGGCTGCTCTCTTCTCACTGCAGACACGCAGCCCCAGGAGGCCTTCCTCCTGCTCCTCCAGGAAAGCCTGGTCAGGTGCTGGGACCCGCCGGCTGCTGCCGAGGCGCGGGCTGGTCTCTTCCCCTGCAGGGATAGGTCCCTCCCACTCCTCCTTTGGGAGCCAGGGCTTCTGATTCTCCCGGGTCCACTGCAGCCTCCTCCCCTTCACGTACAAACTCAAGTCTGACCTCAGCCTCTGGCAGGTGCTCCCTGGCGCCCCGGCCAAGTTCAGAAGGGGTGTTGAGAGCTCCGGTGTTGAACTTGGAGCCAGGAGAAGCCAGCGTGGCAGGTGGGGTCTTGGCTCTGATCATGGAGGAGTCAGCACACACAGGGGGCTCTTGCCCCGTGGATCCTCAGAGTGTGTGTTTCTTGTGGGGCTTTTTGACTTTTCCGACTTCTGACGTGCCTGGGAGCTTGGGGCAATGAGAAGACAGGCCCAGGCTGTCCTCTGGCAAGGTGACAGAAGACAAGGCAAGATCTAAGGCAGGCCCAGGCTGTCCTCTGGCAAGGTGACAGAAGACAAGGCAAGATCTAAGGCAAGATGAAGAGAATGGCTCTCAGCCAGCTGCCTACTCACTTCGGGGCCCACTGACGGGACAGTGAGGCCGGAGGGGAGAGAAGAGAGCAGAGGATGTAAGGCGTAGTAACAATATGAAATCAATCCCAGGACAAAACTCTCCAGACGCCACCTCCTGGGTGAAGCCTGACATTCACTCCTCCAGACCCAACGGAGCAGCCCTCGACCGGAGCCCCCAGCCCTCTGCACAGGAGTGGTTTCTGTGTCCATCCTCTTTGCCACGTTAACTCACATCTCTGTTTTCCTTCAATGTTTATCCAGAGCCTAGTAGGCACTGGCAGTCTTCCTGTGTGATGGATACCGTATAAGGTAGGCCAGGCCCCTGTGTGCACGTGGCCCTCAGGCTGGCGGGGGGCAGATGAGAATAAAATGCCCCCCCACACACGGCAGGGAAGACAAGAGCCGAGGTGCAGGGCGTGCAGGGGCGCTGCAGTGGCGCTGCAGGGCCGGGGGACCGCGGCGGGAGGGACCTCACCAAGACGTCAAGCAGGCTTCCCGGGAAGAACTGCGGACGCTGGCGCTGTCAGCACAGGCCACGGGGGTGTGGAGGCCAGTCTCTGCGTCCTGGGCACCCGGGCCGTGCCTGGCACCCGCAGGGCCTCATAAGCAGGCAACGTCGCTCGGTAGCGGGGAGCGACGCGGCCCGAGGCTTCCCAAGCCTCTGTCAGAGCACGTGGTACGGGGCAGCTCCTGATGCCAGCGACGCAGGCCCCCAGCGCCCCCTCCCCTCGAAGCCCACTCCTCTCTGGCTGCGGCCCCTGCTGCTCCCTGAAGTGCTCCCGCTGAGGCCCCAGGGACCCCCGGGGCCCCGCCTCAGCGCGCTTCTCCGCACTACAGCACCTGCCCACGCCCCCCACCTGGAATGCTGCTACCCGCAGCTACGGGACAGCACATCTCCTCAGCTTTCCTGTCACCTGCGACTCCTTTTCAGTCTCTGTTCTAGTCCCTCTTCCTCTGCCCGCCCCTTAATGGTGTTTCCTGGGCTTCCTCGTCTCCAGGCCTCGTCTCTCCTCCCACACCCTCTCCCTGACCAGGGCCACCTTCACCGGCTGAGCACCGCCAGCCCCTCTCGGCTCACGACTCCCTCGCAGGCTTCCCCTCACCTGCTCGGCCTACAGTCAACTCGAGCTCAGTACACAGGACTCCTGTTCACCCAGATGCTCAGACCGCAAACCTCAGCACAATCCTCGACTCCCTTCCCCATCCCGTTCATGCTCCTGCAGATGAGGTCAAATCCAGGGCTCTCAAAGAAAAGACCCATGAAGAAGTCAGAGAAGAAACATGCGGAAAGAAGAAAAGAAAATGAGAGGGAAGGAAAAGCCCAGTGAGCTAGGCTGTGTCTCCTTGGGAAAGAGAAGATTCAGAGTAAGATGGCACAGATCCTTCCCCAAACAGCTGAGAGTGAGCAGCGTGCGTCTCTTCAGACCAGAGCGAGATGCAGCTTAAATGAGGAGGTTTAAACCAGAACATTCTGACACTGAGTGACGTTAAACATACAGAAGGATCACCAGGGATGGCAGCACGGCCTTTACTGGGGACGAGCCCGCTGGGCAGCTCAAGCGAGACTCGGCTGTGAACCAGGGTGGACAACGCGACACCGAGGAGCCCCTTCCAGCCACAGGGGCCTCGGAAGAACCGAGAGGCAACCACCCAAGCCCATCACTCGACGACCCAGTCAGCCAGCACCATCCCCTCCATCACCCACCAGTCAGCCAGCACCAAACCAGGGGGCTGAAGCTCACGGGAGGCGACGCGGTGGAGGGGCTGGAGCAAGGGGTAAATGAAGCACAAGACACCGTCGTGGTCCAGGGGAAGGGCTCTAGATGTCAGAGCCAGAGGGGACTAACCTTCGCTCTTATCTTGATTGAAGAAACAGAAACCCAGAGCAGCAACGTGATGCTCGGTGGCAGAGCGGAGGACCAGAGCAGTCCACAGGCTTCACTGCTCCCGAGAACACAGAACACGGTACTGAAACAGGCCTATGTCCCACCTGCTCTCACTGATGAGGGCAGAGAAAAAGAAAATACCTGTGAGTTAGGCTGCAGCCTGGGCTACACCCCAAAGCCTTCACCTGAGGACGCACTAATTGAACCCAGGGCACCAACCCTGTTCTGTTCCCTGACCAGCCTTGTCCCACCAGCCCACCTGTACTCTGCAGATACCCTTGAGCCACTCGACCATTTAACAATACTTCGTCAAATATCTACCATGAGCCAGCACCGTGCCCTAAACATACAAACAGGATAGTCACTGCCCAGCTGGTACGTGGGGCTCAGGACGAGAAGACAACTTGGAAACGGCTACTGGTACCAGGGCAACGCAAGCAGGGTAAGTGCTGTGGAGCCAGGCCACGGGCTGACCGAGAGGCAAATCGAGTCTGTGACACGGGAGTTAGATTCTGTCTTGGCAGGGTCGCTTACCCCAGGCTACTGCTTGAGGAACCTCATCCCGACAGTCCCTGGGGCAGGTCTGGGATCTTGGGCAATGACCGGCACCCCTTGCTCTTCACTGAAGCACATCAGGATGACAGCGGGGTGGATGCTGTGGAGAGCCAGCCTGGAGTCGACACGAATCTAAAATGCAAAATTTAAAAAGAAAATCACCCACAGACTCCAGGACTTTGATTATTAGTAAGAAATTGTTTGTGACATTTCTCATAAGAGCTGATACACGCACCTGATACAGCAACAAGGTGGAGACTCCGGGGCCGCATCGGGTGGGACCACATGAGGCAGGCGGCAGATGCAGCCCTGGGAAGCAGGTGGGGAGGAGGGCAGGAGCAGGTAACAGAGGTGGGACTGGAGGGGAAGGGACAGTCTGGAGAGCCATGCAGATGATACTTGGGCTGCGGTGTGGAGGAGGAGGGGATACAGAGGGACACCCCAGTCCCTGTTAAATACAGTTCAGTTACAGATATAATGATTTTGAGGTTCTTCTGGAACAAATCTTCAGGAGTAGATGTGACAGATACAGGGTCAGGGGATAGAGGTCTGCGCTAAAGATACAGATCTGTGTAAAAGTCTCCGTAGAAACTGAGGGGAAACACCGGTGGGAGAAGAGAGTGGAGGGTGGTTGCCCAGGCAACACTGACACTATGGGCAGGGCAGAGGATGAGCAGACTCCAAAGATGCCTGACAGGTAGAGGACAGAGACACAGAAAAACCTAAGTAATGTTAGGGAAGCCAAGGGAAGACTTTCCAGAAAGGACAGACAGGGTCCCTTCAGCAGATGAAGCAAGTGGAGCCCCGGGCTATGCAACGAGAAGCAGAGGACGCAGGCACTTGCAATGTCAAAGGGTCACGCTTTGGGGTGGGAGGGAAAAGGCTTGGCTCTGTCTCAAAAGAGAGAAAAGGTACAGTGGGAAGAAAGGGAGGACTGATGGCAGGAGTTCCTGAGGGAGAGGGACTCAAGGCACAGGTGGGTGGGTTTATCCTTGCAGATGAGAAAGAAGTTTCTTTACTTTTCCTGACACAGCAAAGGACGACGGCTATGGTGGCAGGCAGGTCCTTGAGTGTGGGCACGGGGAGGGCCCAAGGCAGTTATGCCCAAGAGCCTGTAGATTCCCGAGGGGTTAGCAACCTGCTGGCTGAGCCTGAGACAGGAAGTGCCTCAGCACTTACACGTGTGCTGGCTCCGTGGGTTAGAGATTTCCTCCTCACTGCGCTCACCAGGCCTTTCCCCACACGCATGCCCAGAAGCACAGTGGTCACTTTTCTGTTTCTCCTGGGCCTGCCTCACCCTAGGGCCTCATGCAGAGCTCAGTCCACCCTCGGCATTCGATACCTATGCCAGACCTTTCTCGGAGTTTTCACTCTGCCCAGTCCTACCAGCCCTCTCTTCTCTCAGCCCCTGCACTGGGGGGGGAGGAGGAGGAGGTGGTGTCTGTCTATCCACCAGACCCCAGGAGACTTCAAAGCACTTGGTAAGCCTACAAGTCCTCGGCTTCTCATTCCCCCACCCGCTCACCTATGAGGAGATGGAAGATGAAGAAAAGCATGGGACCAGAGGAATGTGTGGAAGAAAAAGAGTAGTGCAAACCACTACACATTTTGGGGTTTTGTCCCACATGCAAATTTGGCTACTTTTAAACCCTAAGGGAGAGATTTTAAATAACCAAGCTTCATTAGATTTCACAATATGCAAAAGTGACATAAAATGAGATGTTTTAAACCAGCAGAACCCTTTGCTCTTTTCTGCGAGGCTGCTCTCCACAATGGATTGAGAGCACGAAGTCCAGAGCCGGTCTATGGGGGTTTAAATTCTGGCTGCTACCCACCAGCTGTGTTCGTCTGCTAGGTGCCTCGGTTTCCGAGCCTATACGACAGGGATAAAAGCATCCACCTCGCTGGCTTGTGAAAGATTAATGGAGTTAATGTACGCACACAGCAGCAGTGTTTAAAGACACTTCTTGACACAGAGTGAGTGATGGATACGAGCCGCTGTCCAGTTCTGGCCTCACCGGGTGTTTCAGGTGCGGGGCACTGGGAAAGGGAGGGAAGCTGGAAGGGGGACACCTGGGCCGCCCGATGGGCAGGGCAGGTCAGGGAAAGCCGCCTCGCCCCCAAGTCTACGTCTGTGACCACAACGCCCCCTCCCCGGTTTACCTAGGGCCAAAGGTCTGGCTGGCTAGTGGGGCTGGCGAAGCTGTGAAGCCGGCGCAGCTCCCACGGCGGCCGACCGCGCCCCCACGGCGGCCGACCGCGCCCCCGCGGCGGGTAGTAAGCACAAGCCATCCGCCGCCCCGCTTGCTCCCACCCCCGCACCGCAGCGGGACCTACCTTGAGGCGCCAAGGGCCCTGCAGAGCTTGGTGGGCGGTCCAGGTTCCTGGGCGACCTCCGGTAGCGACACTCAGCAGGTCCTCCGCGCCCACTCGTCTCCAGCCGGTGGTACGTTCCTCCAGCAGGAAGCCAGCACCGAGTGCGCAGGCGCAGTGCGCAGGCGCAGTTTCCCAGTGCGCAGGCGCAGGCGCAGCGGCCGGAAGCAGTGGTGTTACACCGCCTCCTCCGCCGGAAGTCGCGCGCTTTTCTCACCTGACCGGGACTCGTTCGTAGAAGTTTAACAGCGCTGGGGTTTTTTTTGTTTTTTGTGGGGGGTGGGGGGGCTTTGTTTCTTTGTTTGTGTTTAATAGTGCTTGTTTAGCTGTGTGGCCTGGGAGGAAGCACTCGCAGGCGCTCCGGGCCGACGGTGGCCTAGTCTTCCTCCTCCACTGGCGGATTCGTAAGGCCCCTTCCATCCCCGGCTCTGCGCCGCAGCAGTCTGACCGCCCGAGTGCAGCCCGACCGCCCGAGCGCAGCCCGGGGTTTGTGCGCACGTGCGGACGGAAGGGACCACGGTAATGCTAATGATCCGTGTGTCGGAGTCTCTTCCCGCCTTGAGAGCTCACCCAGCATTTCGTGATACCCACCCAGGGTATCTCCTGGGGCAAATTCCCGGTGACACCGCGGAGGCCTCGCCGACAACCAGGGGTCGTCCGTGCGCGCCTCCACTGAGGTGCTCTGCCAACTCCCCAAACTGAATTATCCCGGGGCCAAAAAGGCCGCGTTTCCTGGGCTGAGCGGAGAATGCCTCTCCTCACCTGGTCCCACCTGGACACCAAGGTACCCAACACTTGTTTCATAGGCTACCTTGAGCTTCTTTCCACCGCCAGAGTCAGACAAATCCAAGGGCCTAGGCTTGGGCACCACCAGGCCTTGGGCAGTCCTCCCTGCTCGCTTTCCCAGGGCTGATCTCAGTTCTTTCCATCTCCTTCCAGCGCCCCCGCTCTGGGCCCATCAACTCCAGGCTGGTGCAGTCCTCCAGCTTGAGCTAAAACTAGGACCCCTGCAATAAGAGTATATATCTTTGCCCTTTATCAAAGTGATTTTTAATCTTATTTGATTCTCTCCATGCCTCAGAGATGGAGGTATTGGTTTCTCCATTATACAGATGAGGAAACGAGACTCAGTCACACGGAGAGTTAAAGTAAGAGATGGAGGGAGCCACAGATGATTTCACAGTTGTACTGTGGCATGAGGGTCCGTATAAAATGGGCTCAGCTGGTCCCTTTGCAGTGTTAACCCAGAGGCACTCTAGAACCAAGGATGACTTGATTGCAAAACTGGGAGATACAAATAATAAAATGAGAAAACTGTTGTGAAGTGTGGGTTCAAATTATTTGCCCACTTTTAAAAACTGGGTTTGTCTTATTGTTGAATTCTTTATATTCTTCATATACTTATATTTTGTTCAGTCCTTTATACATTCAGGATACAAGTCCTTTGACAAATATGTGCGTTGCAAATATTTTTTCTTAATTTGTGATTAGCTTTTCATTTGTTTAACGATGGTTTCAAAGAGCAGTAGAAAAGATGGGGCTGTTTTTTATCTCACCACCATCCCCTCCAAACACACCGTCTTCTTCCCTCTCTCTTCCTGGCACTAGATTCTCTAGGATTAGGGGGACTTGTAGCTAAAATACATAAAGAAATTATATAAATCAATAGGAAAAATACCCCCCAAAAAAAGATAATAGAAAAGCAATCAATATGAACAGGCACATTAGAGAATTGGAAACCCAAATGGTCAACAAACATGAAAAGAGAGTCAGGCTCACCAGTGATTATTAGGGAAATGCAAGTTAAAACAAGATACCATTTCACACACATTATCTGATTGAAAAAATAAAAAAGGCTGAATAACAGATGAAGTCCAGGAGTTCATATAATGTGAGTAGGAGTGTAAACAATCTCTTTGGAGGGCCATTGGGCAATATCTTGTGATGTTGAAAGTAAACATCACCCAGAACTCCGCTCTTTACATGGAGACATACATCCTAAGGAAGTTCCAGCACATTTGCACAGACACATCTAGGGATGCTGATTGTTTATAACAGGAAGACCTGGAGTAATGCAAGTGTCATCAACAAGGGAGTAGAAACATAACATGTATATCACCCTGGGCTAGATCTATCTGTCATAACACTGCATCAGTCAGCTATGTCACCATAATCCTGCATAATAAACACCTGAAAACCCTGACTTGGAACAAAAAGCATTTATTTTTTTGCTCATTTGACTCTGCTTCTGCTGAGGTTTGGCCAGACTTGGCTCCAGGTCATTTTGGGATTAGTCTGTTCCCCATGTTTCTTCGCTGGGTAGGCTGCCCAGGGCATGCATTTCTCATGGTGAAGGCAGAAGCGCAAGCCATCTGCTCTATGGGCGCCTGGAGCTGGAGACACCCTGGGAGCGTGTACATACAAGTCCCATCAGTCATTGGTTGAGGACTGTGCTGATGGCAATAATTTCCTGACAGCACTTCCAGCCTTTGGCACAGGACATGAAGACTGCTGGCAGTGGGAAGTTGGCTGGTATGCGTGGAAGTACTCAGAACATGGGGAGATGCAGGGGACGTTGACTATGGCTACTAATATACGTGTCTAGTCTATTATAAGTTTTGATCTTTGCTAATATAATAGGTACTGATGGGGCTACATTGTTGTTTCAATTTGCTTTCCTTGATTATAAATGATGAGAAGCATCTTTTCATGCTCAAAAGTCATTTCTACCGCTTCTTTTGTGATCCATCTGCTTGACTCCTTTTCTATTTACCTACTCTGTCCTTTTTATCTTGTTGATGACCTCTGTGTCTGTCATGAGTTGTAAATCGTTTCCCGTTTGTCATTTATCTTTTTTATTTAATTTTTTTCTTTTTGCCTTGCAGAAAATCTAAATTTTAATTTAAATTTATCAAACTTTATCTTCATCACTGCTGGATTTCTTGTTTCCCCCTCTTAGTTAGATCTTCCCCATTACAAGATAATTTCTTTTCTTTTTCTTTCTTTTTTTAAGCAAAGGAGGAACAGGTTCAGAGCAGTTATTTAACTGTGACCCAAAGTCACAGTTATGCAGCAAGTTGGAGGGTCTGGATTGAAGATTTTACCCAACTCCAAAGTGCATGTATCCTATTCAGTTTATATGATTAAAAATTCAGGGGTCCAATCTGTCACAGTATCTTCGACTCAAACAACAAGCAAACAAAATGCAAACTTTAACATACTTGTTAATCACATTAGTGTACATGGTCGCCTTGCTCTCACCATAATTTTCACCCTTTCCTCCACTCTCATCACCGTAAATCATTCAGCGTCTAAGGGTTAGCAATTATGCTAACAGTTGATCAGGAGAACAGGCTGGCTTCTAAATAAAAATGAACAGTGAAAATCTGTGGTGTGGGACTAACTCCGAACACCTCAAGAAAAAAAAAATGAGCTCTTTGGGATGGTAATCCTTCATTCACGGCTGGGCGAGAGGGAACCTCCCCACACGCTGGTCCCGAGGATTCCCAGCGGGCGCGTCCCTCCGTCCCTCCGAGCAGCCCGCGGGTTGGCGCAGACCGCGCAGGCGCGAGCCCCAAGATAATTTCTTTTTAACTCCCCTGTGTTTTCTTCTGGTACATTTATAGTTTCATTTACATTTGTTAAATCTCTGATCCAGCTGGCATTTATTTTGTTGCCGGGAGGGAGAGAGTCCCGACACTGTTCATTGCCTTTATTCATCTTTTCCTCACAGATTAGCTTTGCCATGTTTATCAATTTATTTCTGGACTCGTTTTCTTCCATTGATGTGTCTATTCATGTCCCAGCACCACTGTCTTCATTTCTGTAGCCTTTCATATTGTGACTGTATAATACTTTTAAACATCTGGGAGGGCTAATGTCCCTGTAAATACTCTGCTTTTTTCAGAAATTTCCTCTTTCTTTCTTTCTTTTTCTTCCTTTCTTCTTTTTTTTTCGGCCGTGCAGCGAGTCTTGCGGGATCTTTGTTCCCCAACCAGAGATCGAACGTAGGCCCTCGGCAGTGAAAGCTTGGAGTCCTAACCACTGGACCGCCAGGGAAGTCCCCATGGTTATTTCTTACATGTTTATTTTCCCTGAGAACTTTAGAATTCAGCAGATCTAGTCTAGTATCCATTCTCTCTTCTCCCCTCACTCCCCCAAAGCATTGTTTTCAACAAGAGGACACTACGTTTATAGATTACATGAAGGACATTTGACGTGAAGCACAGAAACACAGATGCATACACAGGCCCCAGGTATTTTTCATGGTGCTTACTTCCCAGGTCCTATCGCACACGTCGAAGTACCCAGGGGGCTTGCCACTTCCTTTTCCACAGGGTGGATCAGTGTGGTGTCCATGGTGGGAACAAGAAAAGGTGAAGGAAGCTGAGATCCTGGCAGAACGAAGGGGGCCATCGAAGTAAAGAGTTACTACGTAAAAGTCGTGTGATTTACTGATGGCATTTTTGTGACGAGGCAGGCACTTTAATCCGTTCCCTCAGCTCACAGTCAAAACCTCTACGAAGCAGGCACTGGTGCTATTATAAAACTGAGGCTCAGAAAGACGAACTTTCACTCAACTAATGATCGGGAGGAGCTGGACTTTGAACCCAGGGAGCCCAGGTCTCGATTCTCTATCTCGACCTTGAAGCTGACCTGAGGCTGTTCGGTCAACAGCTCCTGGAAGGCTGGGCAGAAAGAAAAAAGAGAAAAATATGTTTGCCAAATCAATTGCTGCAGACCAAAGGCACGGCCGTTGCACCCAGGATCACGACGGATCAAGGCTGCAGCCTCTGCAGTAACCCTTCCCGCCTCCCGTATTCCTGCTTAGGAGACGGAGAGTGGGTGGGCGCAGAGAATCATCTCCCTAATGTCTGCCGGGCTTTGTCAGGGGAAGAAAGACTGACCTTTGCAGCAGGGGGGAAGCCATGCTACAATCCCGGCCCTTAATCCTGTGGTTAGGAAGCTGAGGTGGGGCTTCTGCGGGTTTCTGAGAATATCTGTCCCAGCCCCTTTCCGGGCAGATGCCTGCAGGGTTAGCCAAAGTTCTACTGGGCTTGCGCAATGCTCCCCCCCACCCCGGCCGAGCCCCCCCCCCCCCGCCCCCGCCATCTGGCCTCTGCTGGACCACATGGTGCTGGGATTAGAGTCCGCTCAGGCACCCAATAATCCTCTAAAGCTTCGGTGCTTCCTTCTCCCCAGGGCATGGTCTCCAGGTCAGAAGCTCCAGGTCCTGCAGGGAATGGCTCACGGGGAACCCTGGTATTCAGGATACCAGCTTCCCTCAAGGTTCCCCAACCTCCTGTCTGGGTTGATAAACTGATTAAATTTTTATCAATCACTTGAGGGGTTGAGATTCTAGAGTAGTGATTCCCAACGTAGGGGTGGGGGAAGGGACTTGGACCCCCAGAGAACATTTCAAGATGGCTGCAGACGTGTGATTGTCAGAGCCAAGGGCAGGGACAGCGGTTCTGCTGGCATCCACTGGGCAGAGGTCAGGGGTTCTGCTCAACACCCTACAATGCACAGGACAGCCCCGCCCCCAATGGCCCCCAACAGAGAATTATCCAGCCCGAACTGTCAGCAGTGCCGAGGCAGGGAACGCCTGTCCTCACAGACGTGCGTGGCTTTGGTCCCAGCGTTCTATGGGTTTGTTTGTTCCGAGTGATTCTTACGCAGGTTCGTTACACGGAGTGTGGGCTGAATTAGCATAGACTTTGGTCACCTGCCCTCACTCTTCTGGGTCCAAGTCAAGTAAAACTGTGGTGGCTGCCAAGTGACTTCATTCCTGGAAACCCCAAGGTTTTTAAACAGACGTCACGTCCAGCACATGGCCAGCCCCTTTATTTCTCTGCTCCTCGTATTTCCAATGTTATCAACGAACCGACTTCTGTACAAAGCAACCCAAAGGCCCTCATCAAGGGCCCTGCTTTAGGTGCTTTATCAGGGAGGCGTGACCCTGCGGTCTGCAGTAACAGCCATCTTCTGTATGGAACTTTTCCTCTCCACTGAGAATCTGGGCTGACGGGTGTCCCTATTATAGGCTGGAATGTACCAGATCTCAGGTTGCTGAGGTGGGAAAAAGTCGCGGAAGATTGCTGGGAAGCTTGGCCTCAGAGCAGCATCCAGTTGGCAAGAGGCCCCTTAGTTCTTGCCCTCTGGGCTCCCCGAGCAATGCCTGGCACCTTGCTGCTGCCATTACACATCCTTCAAGGAGGTTTCATCCAGGCTCTGGCACCACCTGGAAAATCATCCCTGTTCCCAATAAGGGCCACGCTCTAAGGCCACAACCTCTCACATCAGTGCAGGGCGTTGCACTCCCAGTGGCAGCACAACCTGGTCTGGAGGTCTCCGTCCCTTGGGCGGCACTGCCCTCTGTCGGCCACCTTCTGTACGTGCAGCTGAGCTAACCTCACCTGCCTTGTCTTCTCCACAAGCTTGTCCGGTCAGTCCCAGGAGGGTCTCCCAGGCTGCTTCCCGCTCTGCCACTAGGGTTGGTGCAGGGGTATCCCACCCCCAGCCACTACCCATCTTCAGGGATCTTGTGCTACTTGTAGTTGCTCTGAGCATCTACGTCAGAGGCTGACATTTACTGATGTGCCTCCCACTTGGCAGGGGAAGGGGGGTGGAAGATACTTCTTGCCTGAAACAAACAACGAGTCCGTCCACACCAGGCACTAAGAGACTTGTCCAGCCAGGCCTGGCTTCGGACCGCCTAAGGCCGTAACCCAGGGACGACCTGGCCCCATCCAGTTCCTGTCTGACCAAGCTCTGGGCTGTCAGAAGAACTTACTGTTTGTTCTAGCCAATACCTGACCACAGGCCTCTGGCGCCTAGCCCCTCCACCCTTTCTGAGAGTGTTCACGACCGTGGATCTTTCCTCTGTCCCCCTGGGATTAGATGTACCTCCCGCAACCCAGGAGTGGCTCCCAAGGACCCTTCCTCTGAGGTGGACTCAGGAAGGCTCGGGCCTCTGTCCCCCGGTCTCTGTGGCCTACTCACACTTACGCCAACCCATCCTTTGTGACTTTTCACTCTCCTGGCTCTACTTGGCCCCGCCCACCCCTCCCCTCCGCTCTCGTTCTCCTGTTAAAGTGCCCAGTCACCCTGCAGGGGCACGGACCCCACGGAGCTCACATTTCCCTACTGTCAGTCGTTTCGGAATAAAACCTGATCTTCCCTCTGTAACTAATGTCTGGTTGTGTTCATTTCTGACAAGACCTGCTCACCCTGCAGTCCCCCTCGGAGTGGGGTGAGAGCTTTGAGGTCAGCGCCATCCACGCAAAGCGGGTGGGCACGGATCCTGGGAGGGCGTCCCAAGCTCCCCCTCCCTGAACGGCTGCACAGGCAGAAAGGGAGGACGGCAAGATAGTGTGCTGGGAGGGGGTGTGCCAGCCCTGAGTTGCAGAAGCTGCCCAGAGAGCAGGGGGCGCGCCCCAGGACCCGGGGAACAGAGGTCGCCACGAGTGGTTCCATGAGAACTCAGGGACAGACATACACTGCACGTCTTCAGGCCACATCTTCCTCCTGAAGACCAAACCCACGTATCCTACCACTAGCTGGGCATCTCCATGGAGATACCCGGACACAACCAGCTCACCAGGACACACAGGAAACCCCAGGTCATCACGTGCCCTCTGTGGCCTGTCACTGAGAGGTTCCAGCCGCCAGGTACTGGGCACCGCATTTGCCCACTCCTCACCACAGGGTCCACCCCGCCTCCCCCCTCCCCCCATGGCCAAGGCGCTGGCCCCCTTCAGCTCCTAACTAGACCTTCCATTCGCCCACTCGTCCCCATTCTCACCACCAATCTCATCTGAGGCCCATTATGCACCCTGTAGAGATCATCCTGGAAACCAAGTTGGGTCACGTCACTCCCCTGCTTCATCCTTCTGTGGCTCTGCATTCTCTCTGGATGCACTCCTCAGGGCTCAGGGTCTCTCCTCCAAGCACCTTCCAGCCCCAGGAGCTCTCCCCTCGGCTCACTCCATCCCCCTGCCCCAGGCAGGAAGCTGATCCCCGCCCAGGCCAAGCACAGGCCAAGCACGGAGCCTGCTGGCTCCCCGGTATGTAGGGGTATTAGGAACATGCAGGCCACACTCTGTGGAATGTTGGGGACCAGCTTTATTGCAGAGCCCCGGGGGCCATGCACTCTGTAATCTGGGGCACAGATGGGTGGTGGGGCAAAGTTCCACTTGAACGAGTCCTCCGTCTTCCTCCTCCTGCCCGGCCTGGTTCTGGGCAAAATCCAGGACAGCAGGATTCTCGCTCAGGTCTCAGGAAAATGTAGTCTCAGTGTCCACATCCCAGAGCTGCAGCTCCAAGCAGCTGCCAGTCCCTTTCCTGGGCCCCAAATCCACCCACCGAGGGAATGGGAATCAGGTGGGCAGGGGAGCGGCAGCCAGCAAACTTGGCCAGGACTTTGCCACCAAACAGGAATTTCCTCACCACTCATTAGTCACTAGACACGGGTCAATCTAGCCGCCAATTGAGACTCAACAGCCCCACTCCAGGGGGGCCACAGAGGTCAGCACAGGAAGGGAGTTGGAAAGGGGGTGGGTGGGATGTTCAAGGGAGGCCCCGATCTGAGCAACAGGCCAAGCCCAGAACCAAGAAATCCAGGTGAGACATACCACGTTCTACCACCGCTCCAAAAACGATGCCTACTAAACAGAATGCCAATCAACTCAACCGCCAATAAATACAAGAGACTGGCTTCTTCCCCAGGGAGGCAACGTGGCGCAGCAGATGGGGGACTCCAATTAGCTCCGGGGCTGCGGGCAAGTGTCTGAGGTCTCCACCCCAACTCTCCGGGCGTCACCAGGCCCGGGGCTCCCCCACCCGGCAGCATCTCAGCAGAGCCCAGCCCACATCTCGCCCACACCTGTCCCTCTGCGCCCTCCCTCGCTCCAGGTGACCTACGTGCTGCCGTGAGGGGCTCCGAAATCCACCCTCACCGCTGCCAGAGTCTGGGCCCGGCCTCAGCAGGAGCTGCCTCCAGTTTCTTCAGCTCCTGCCGTGCTCAGGCTGAGCCTCTGGGAAGGGAGGGAGGCGATCCAGGTGGGGAGGAAGGCGGAAGAGGATATTCTGAGGAGATCCCACTTCCCGAGCAAGCCAACATAAGTGACTTCGTGACTGTAAAGGACGCTAAACATACCTGTTCCAACCTCGATCCAAATTACTGTGACGCTTTGGATCCTGATGTTTTGTGGGACTGTTTTTCCACTTCGTCAACAATTCCAGAAATTTCACATCGAAACGTGTCAAAAATTAAAGGAGAACTCCAAGAAAGGCCTTTGCCACACCTGACCGAGCCCCTCCATCTCACAGGTGAGGAGGCCCACACAGGCAGACGCTTCCTGGGGTCACACAGGAGGACGGTGGCAGGGCTCTGCCTCTTCCCCCAGGGCTTCCTCCCCGGCCCGGCCCACCTGAGGCTCAGAGCACCCTGGGCTGAACGGCCTCCTCCCCAGGACAAGCGGCCTTCTCTGGCTGCCCCACTGGGTAAAAGGCGCAGCCCCACCCTTGTCAGCTCCTGGCCTGGACCCACTCGGGAGCGGGCAGTGGGAACTTGAGGGCTGGACATCTGCTCCGGCCTGGCTCTGAGCTCGGGGCTTCCTGAGGCCCAGACTGGCTGGGGAGGGTGGTACTTTCCAGAAACAGGCAGGCCTTGGGGGAGGGAGCACGGAGGGACTGGGACACAGCTGTAGGGGTGACAAAAGGGTCATCAGGGACAGCGGAGCCGAGGTCATCCAGAGAGCTGGGGCACCTGAAAAGCACATCACAGAACAAGTCACGGCCTCGCTGTGGAGACCCTTCTCCCCCAGCCCCGCCCTGGAGAGCCTGTGCCCGTCACCCAGCTCACCTCAGACCGCTCCCTGCCCCCACCCTCCCCTCACTCAGAACAGATTCTGCAGCCGGCCGCCTCCTCTGGCGCCTGCAAACCCGCAAACAAGGCTGGGCCCACATGCTCCCCCACAGGACCCCGAGTCTTCCGCCCGTCCCAGCCGCCCAGCGCACCACTGGGCAGGAAGGGAGCAGGCGCTCAGCATTTTTTTTTTTTTCCTTAATAAATGAATGCCTGAATCCACACGCGAAGTCTTACAACCCTGCCTGACCTTGTCCTCCCCCCGCCCCGGGCCCTTCCCCACCCCTGCCCGTCCGCCCAGCAGTACCTGGGGCCGAAGAGGCGGCAGTGGTCACTCCCACAGGAAGTGCACATACCAGATGGTCTCATTCTTCAGCTGGGGCCCGAACAGGGGGTTCAGCTGAGCCAGGATGGCGATGAGCCAGCTGCCAGGGACAGCACAGTGAGGGTGAGCCCAGACACAAGGAACTCTGCCGTGCACACCTCCCACCACGCCTTTGGTCACATGACCGACCCAGCAGCAGGGTCTGGGTTCTGGAGGGAAGGGTCTCATGGAGCCACCCACACTGCGGCCGGCACGGGGGCTCAGTCTAGGGCGTGTGGGTTTGGGTTTAGGTTTGGTTTGATCTGATGTTTTGTAGATTTATAAGATCCCTGCACTGGGGCTGGACCCTGGGATTAGCGAAGAGGTAAGACAGTCTCTAGGGGCACAAAGGGAAGCCATACCGGCTTAACTGAGCATGAGAGAGGCCTCCCTCAAAACCAGGGCTTGGATTTATTCCTCAGTTTGGCAGCCAGGGTGATTTAACACGGAGCAACCTAACATAGGAGGATTGGGGAGGGATAGCGGAGTGCCTTTTTTGTAAAAGGGGAG
This sequence comes from Leucopleurus acutus, assembly GCF_964270905.1. NCBI lineage: Eukaryota > Metazoa > Chordata > Mammalia > Artiodactyla > Delphinidae > Leucopleurus > Leucopleurus acutus. Next base: position 102,367,802 of record NC_139144.1, on the reverse strand, counting down.
GGGCTACCATGAACGGCAGTTTTAGAAAGAGAACCTCTAGACATGAAGGACCTGGAAATTGATTCCCTCACACTGTCCAGGCACGCGCATCTCTTGGAACGTTTTCTATATCCCAGGGACCTTTTCCAAGTTTGAAGACTACCGCTCATCCAGTGGTTCCAGACTGGCTGCATCACAGTCATCCAGGGGCGTGCATTCAAAATATGGATTCCCAAGTGCAGATCATGAGAACTGTGATTTAGTGGGTCCAGGGTGGAGCCCTAAAAGCTGTGTTTTTACAATCTCTCCAGGTGATTCTGATGTCCCATCAGGTACAAAAGGCACTGAGCTGGCCCAACTCACTCATTTTGTGGATGAGAAAACTGTAGCCTATGAACAGGACAGAGCTTGTCCAGGTGCTACATTCAGAACCGGAACCCAGAGTTCATGACTTCCAGCCCATCGCTCTCTTTGCCTCTCCAACTGCCTCCCCTTCTGTGCTTTACAGCCTCAGCCTTTCAAGAGCTGAATGTGCCAGTACCAGGACAGAGGGGAGAGCAGGGCTGGGAAAGGAGGAAAGAAGGGGGCACAAAGGCCCCAGCTGACTTCGAGCTGGGAGAGCAGTACTTACAAGAGGTAACAGCAGACAGCGGTGGCCACCAGCATGGTGATGGTCACTCTGCAATGGAAGAGGACGTCAGGTCAGGACGGATGGAAGCGTTGCCCCCAGGAGGCCTGGCCGAGGCCAGAGAAAGAGCTCCTGGTGCCAGCCCCTTTCCCGTCTGATACCACCTGAACACAGGGAGGCTGAGTTCTACTCAGGGTAAGAATTGCTAGATGGAAAATAAAAACGCCAAGTGTCACCTCTTGGGGAGGCCAACCTTGATCACATCCAAGTTACATTATGCATCTTTCCCTTCACCTATCTGCCTTCTCAATCCCACTGTTTCTCCATCTTAATGCAAACATGTTGGGAAAAGACACTGCACAGAGCTGCACTTGCAGCCACCCACCATGGAGTGGCCTCTGGAATCCAAAGTTCATCGGGCAAAGGGAAGGAAGACAGGAGACCAGAAGACAGGGCAGGAGGCAACGAGACCGTGAGCCATCTCTGAGGCACAATGGGCAGTTATAATGACAATAGCAACTGGCTACCTTGAATCTACTCAAATGCTGGAGACAGAGGCTTTAAATGCAGGAGGAAAACTTCAGAAGGAAGAACTCACCAAGGTCTGCAAGGGAGGCGAGGCACTAAAATGGTTTACAAAGTGAAGGCCATGGGACCTCAGCCCTGCAGGTCCTTTTTTTTTTTGCCACTCCGCGCGGCATGCAGGATCTTAGTCCCCCAGCCAGGGATCGAACCCGTGCCCCCTGCAATGGAAGCCTGGAGTACTAACCACTGGACCACCAGGGAAGTCCCTAGCCCTGCAGATTTTTAAGAACAGAGGCAACACCCAAATGCAGCCTCCAGCCAAAGCTAAATCTAACCCAAACCAGGCCCCAGGACCTCTGATCTAAAGTACTTTAAGTTGGTGCCAGAGCAATTAGCATTTGATCCATTCTTTCAACATTACCAAGCGCCGTGGGCCAGTCCTGTGCTGGGCAATGGCGTCTACAGTGGTGAACAGGACAATCTTCCACCTCGAGGAACTTGTAATCAAGGGGAGAGAGTGCTTTACAGCTGAAGATGGTATGAAGCAGAAACTGGTAAATGGTGCAAGAGGTAGAGAAACCTGCTAGGGGACCTTCAAAAAATAATGATACTAGGCTTCCCTGGTGGCACAGTGGTTGAGAGTCCGCCCGCCGATGCAGGGGACACGGGTTCGTGCCCCGGTCCGGGAAGATCCCACAAGCCGCGGAGCAGCTGGGCCCGTGAGCCATGGCCGCTGAGCCTGCGCGTCCGGAGCCTGTGCTCCGCAACGGGAGAGGCCACAGCGGTGAGAGGCCCGCATACCACAAAAAAAAAAAAAAAAAAAAAAAAAGATACTGTCTAAAGATTATTCAATACAATATGTGCCATGCACTAAGAGTCTTATATACATTATTTTGTGTAATCCTCACAGCAACCTTAAAAGGCAGGTATCATCATCACCCCCAATTACCTAAGAAGAAATGAGGCTTGAAGGTGTGATAGACGCTCAAGGTCACAGCTGGGCGGGAGTGGACAAACTGCATCAGTGTCTAGCCACAGCCTTTACCTTTACGGGCTGGAGAGGGTGACCCGTAACTGTCTCCACCTTTCTAAAGCACGAGCATCTCTGCCCTTTGGCCCCGACCGCCTGCCTGTTCCCTGCTGAACGCGGCCCAGCACAGACCCGAGAGGAGGAGTGGGGCGCCGTGCGCGCGCCTGGACAGTGCTCGCTGCACCGCGGGCCGCCGCAGCCGCCGCCGCCGCCGCCGCCCGCGCAGCCGCCGGGGGAGGGGGAGCGCGCGGCCGCGAAGGTGTCCACAGGGAGGCTGGGCCGCGCGATCCTTACCCGCGGTTGGGTCCTTTCGGCACGAACCAGGGCCCGGCGATGCCGATGAGGCCCCAGAACGTGGTGAAGATGATGACCGGGAGGGCGAAGGAGTGCGCCGTCATGGCCCGGCGCGGGATGCCCAGGCCAGGATGCGAGTCAGAATTGCAGATGCTCCGGTGCGCGGAGGTCCGGCCCTGGCAGTGGGCGCCGAGTATGCGCAGCAGGACCCGGCCGCCTAAGAAAGCCCTTTCAGCGAGCCCGACCCGCGCAGGCGCTTCAGCGCGTCACCCCGGGTGGGGCGTGGGCGGGCTTTGCTCTGAGCCAGAGATAATTAGCTTTGAGCAGCTCCCCCAGTTTGCTAGTTTTGGTTACGGGATTAACAGGACTGAGGCATGTGTCGAAATAAACTCTGCTTTATTCAAATAGAAAAAGGTTGAGAATCAGACATGGTTTTTTTTTTTTTTTTTTTTTTGCGGTAAGCGGGCCTCTCATTGTTGTGGCCTGTCCCGGTGCGGAGCACAGGCTCCGGACGCGCAGGCTCAGTGGCCATGGCTCACGGGCCCAGCCGCTCCGCCGCATGTGGGATCTTCCCGGACCGGGGCACGAACCCGCGTCCCCTGCATCGGCAGGCGGACTCTCAACCACTGCGCCACCAGGGAAGACCCAGACATGGTTTTTTAAACCATGTTTTGCACATCTTTGAAACCAGAGGAGGAGAGAACATCCCCGGGCCAATTACCTGGGGTGACCTCGTCAGCCACTTGGATGAGGGAAACGGCCCGTCTTCACACTGTCCTGCTAAATACTTAGCACCCTAGGAACTGAAACTGCGCTTCGAGGGAAGAAAAGTGTCTGGAGTAGATTACACTCCAACGTGTCTGGCTAGAACAGGGTGTCGGGACCCCTCCTTCCCACCTGGTCTCTATGGCTATTGAACTCAAACTGTCAGTTAAAATGCTGGTCACTCAGAATGTCAGCCCTGTGGGCGTGTCTATGGAGATCACAGGTGGGGAATGAGGGTGGAGGCATGGCTAGGACTCTGGCCAAAGGCAAAGAGCTTGCTCCTTCCATCCCCAATGCCCTTCAGCTTGTTTTTTTGTGACGCAAAAATAGGAAGGCTCTCCAACAACAGGGTCTCCAGGCCCTGGGGTCTGAAATGCTGCAAGTCTCTTGAAACAAAACGAGATGTCAGCTTGGGCAAGGGGTCTCACCAAGCTTCAGCCTGAGGTCCTGCACAAAATGGTCAGCGTCCTCTCTGCCATTAGCGAACAGAGGGGACCCAGGGCATGCCTGTGCCCCTCGAGAAAGTGGGTAGTGCAAATCCCTGTGACAAATAGCATTTTCAGTCGCCCCCCCCCCCCCCGCCAAGGGGCCCAAGTTTCTCACGAGCTGGCATCGGAGGCTTCCTCAGAGCACAGATGTGGATAGGCAGGGGTGCACCTAGCTGGCCTCCACCTCCACGACTAGACTCGCACAGGGAATCGTGCGTGTGGCACTCAGGCACGGCACTGCTCGCAGGACTAGCCTCTTGCTCTGAGGATTCTTAAAGGATAGAAGGTGCCATGGGGAGGATGCCTACGAGAAAGTCACCTCAATCTGAATCGCTATGGATAGGGTGGGGGGGCCCACTTTAACGGGCCCTCCTCCCTTCCATCCCACCAACTCATACCCGCGGTGCCTGGCCTAGTGCAGATTCCTGAACTCCCCACGGTGACCTATGCGAATGGCGGAGGGAGGCCTGGGCTCCATCTTGGCCATGTGGACAGTAACACCGCCAGGGTTCAAGCTCTAAGGGCCCGTGGTACACCTCAGCCCCCAGAACACGGGGCTGTCAGGGAGACAGTGCCACAGGTGAAACGGCAGAAAGCGAAAACGGAATTCCTGGCTCAAAGCTGAAGAAAACAGGAAAGCGATGGCGCTAAGGCTAAGTGCTAAGGGTGGGGTGCTGGGAAGGGAAAGTCAGAGACACTGGGAACCAGGGGTTCTGCCAGACAGTGAGACACTCGCTACCAGCATCTCAGGGGCTCTCGGCACCTTCTAGGAGTGGGAAGTGGACAGATGGCTGCTTGAGGGCCAGGCCACTTGGACCTGCATCACAGAGCAGGGACCCCACCTAGGGCCAGGCAGCATGGCCAGGACAGAGCACTACTTCCTGCCCGTCTAAAACAAGAGAAAGGCAGCGGCAAAGAAGCCCTTCCCTCTAACCTGCCCTCGTTTCCCACCTGTGGTTAGGAAGGCGGGACCCAGACACTACATCATCCTCAGCCGGAGGAGCAGCCTAGGAACCTGCCCAAAGCAGCTGCCCTGGAAGGAAAAGTGCTTCACTTCCGGGAGGAAGAGGAGATGGGCTGATGCGGGGAGGGCAACGGGAACCAAATTGCGTGGGACACCCTTCTGTGCCGCCAGGGTGGTGGTTCTCATGCTTGAGTGAGCCCACAAAGTTTCTGGAGGGCCTTGCTGGAAACAGTCCCGGGGATCTGATCAGGTGGGTCTGGGGTGAAACAGATTTAAACAGACACCCCTAGTGATTCCCAAGCTGGTCCCCAGAGCAACCTTGGGAAGAGTGGACAAGACCATTATGTTGAGGGCATGTTGAGAGAGCACCTCTTCCCGTAATAAGGACTTGGGTGGCAAGGGACAAGGACAAGGGCTGAAGGCAGCCAAGTCCACTCTGCAGCCTGAGGGCCGCCTTTCAGAGCTGGAGGCGCTGTCATCCATCAGTCCTGTGGCAGCTGGGGCACCAGCAGGCACTTGGCTTCTCTACTGCCACTTCATGGAGAGGGACACCAAGGCACAGAAAAGAGGAAGGGATTAATCATGGTTGAACCACTGCCTGCAGCAGAGTTGGGACAGGATCCCAAGCCCCCCCAGTGCAAACCTGTCCTGTCCGCTCTGCTCCGTAGAAGACCCGGGCTCAGCACAACACAAGGGCTGCGACTGGTGGAAAACGCCAGGCCCCCTCCAGGGAAACACTCCTCCCCGGCCTGGGAGTTGCAGGGGGATAACCTTTCTTGGTTGCTCTGTGCCAAGGGGTTCTGCTTGCCTCATCCTAAAGGAAGCCCCTGGGAGGAGATAGAGAAAGTCTCTGATGCGAGTCTCCCATTTGAAGTTGAGGCTTCCCTGCTTCTGCCATGGAGCCAGGGGGATAGATCCCAGAGCCAGGCCGCTGTCCCTAGACCTGCTCATCCCAGGCCCCTCACCACGTGTCTACCCCACGCCACTCAGGCTGTGGGCAGCCCGCTGGGATGCTCCCCAGCTACCCAGGGGCTGGAGGGCTCCTTTAAGCCCCCTACCCCCAACCGTCTCTCCCACTTCAGAAAAGTCCTCCTGCCACCAAAACATGGGGTGAAATCTTTCATGATGGAATTGTCTCCTGAAGCACCTTTAAAATGAGCTTGAGCCGCGAACCCTCCTGCATACTCAGGTGCTGGGAGGTCTCGCCCAGCCTAGGCGGGGCCTCGGTAAGCAGGCTGTGCGCCTCCTGACCCCCGCCTCCCTGGGATGTGGGCTGAATTATCTTGTCACTGCCGCTTCCCAGTGCTTAGGGAGTCCCCACCAAGCGAAGACTCTAGGGCAGCCTAGAATCCCAGGGCCTGTCACCATGATCACGAGGGCCAGGGCAGCAGGGGGCTCCAAGGCAACCCCTCAGGGTCCTGCTCTTACAGGAGCGCTTTATCAGGACAGCCCAGGGCCTCTTGGCTGGGGTGGGGACACAGGAGTCCGTGGCGCGGCTCTAGGACGCAGTCCGTCAGGACCTCCATGGGTTCCCTGTAGGACGGGATGGGCGGCTTCTGGGTCACGGCCTCCTCCACACGGAGCGCTCCCATCTTCTCCTTCCTGAGCCCCGCCCCTCGTGCGGGAGGAAAGGGAGGGTACAGTCAGACAGAGAAAACAGATCAGATGATAATCCCCTCCCCACAACCAACTGCGCCCCAAGGTATGTTTGGTGAAGAACCCCTGGCAGAACAGACTGGAGACGGACAAGGGCTGCTCTCTGCAGGCCTGATGGAGTCCCACTCTGCTGACTTTCACCCTGGGGCAGCGGAGCTCATGCGGGGGAGGGGGGGCAATTTTGCTCCCAGGGGACATCTGGCAGAGTCCGGAGACCTTTTTGATTGCTGCAACGGGGAGGGTGCTACTGGTACCCAGTGTGTGTGTAGTGGGAAAGGCCAGGGGAGGCCAGGCGCAGGACAGGCACCCACAGCGAAGAATAACCTGGCCCTAAATGTCAGCAGTGCTGAGGCTGAGAAACTGCCTGGGAAAGAAGGCTTTATCATATACAACCTGGCCGTGTTCTCTGTTTGCTTCAGACCTACTAGTCCCATCGCCCTATGATTACAACTTGCAGAAGCGCACAGCTGATGGCGTCTTCTCCTTCACCTTCACAGATCGGGCACTGAGAGCAACTCACTCACCAAATGCGTGGGTGAAGGACTCCCATGTTGGAATCACCCTCCTTCCTTCTCTCCACTTCTACTGCCCCCTCCCTGCACCCGCCCCCCAGCTGCAGGTCCAGGGCCACCATGCTTCCTACAGAGCGTCTGTCAACCCTGAGGCCAGTCCACTGCTGCTGATCACAGACCCTGAGGTAAGATGACGGCAGAAGCAAGAGGACGGAGACCTGCTATAGGAAGACGCCAAGGGAGAAAAGCCATGGCTCTGTCACTGTTCAGTGACACAGGAGCAGCCTGGAGAAGCTCTGGTTTTCTTTGGTGTTCAGTGACTACTTGAAAAGAGGAAAATTTCTTACTTAAGACTTCCAGTAACTTGGCCTCCAGGATAATGTCACCTCCCCCTCAAGCCCAGTCCCCACCTGGCCTTCCAGGCTAGGTGGGAGGCTTTCCTCACGGACCCCTCCCCTGCCTGAAACCCCCAAACTTCTCCTCCACACAGCACCGTCCTCACAGCCCCTGTGACCTGCACCGACCTCTTCCCTCTGCAAACAGGGTCCGCACAGCCCCACGGGGATGTGGTGTCTCTGCCCTCGCTGGCCCAGTCCCCGCGTGATTTCTGGTGCTAGTCTGCACCTTTAAAGACTGCCGTGGGCACTACTGGCCAGATGCTGTTCCAAGCCCTTCACGTCTATTAATCCGCTTTACAGATGAAAAACCATAGCACAGAGAGATTAAGCTGCCCCAGGTCACGTGCTAGTCAGCGGCAGGACGAGCATTTGAACCTGGGCAGCCTTGCTCTGGAAAGTCCTGCTCTTAGCTCTATGCCCTGTGCCCTGCAGGGTGGGCGTCCTGCCTGCTAGCTGGATCATAATCTCCTGGAGGGCAGGTGTCCCGTCTTGAGCACCCACTGGTCTAGCAAATGGTAGGGCACGTGACACCTTAGGGCAAGCCCACTGTGACAGCTGCCTTGAGCAGACTCTACCAGGCTGTGGGCTCAGCATGGGGTTGGGAAGCTAAGATTCTCTTCCTTTGCTTCCCCATGTCCGGGAACTCTGCCACGCATACTTACTTGTGTGGGAGCGGGGTGGCACTTGGGCACAGGTGTAGACGTGGCTGAAACGCCGACCTGAGGAGGTCAGGTACCAGTGCTGGATGGCGGGCTGGGGGTTGTACTCTGCGACCGCCACACCATTCACCGCTGTCATCATGAGCATGTTGATCACCTCGTTGGACAGCTTGGTCCTCTCATCGGTCCTGATCCGGTTCATGGCACTGAACCCGCGCTCACAGCAGGAGGTGGAGACGGGCACGCAGACCACCACTGCCACAAGCCTGCTGAGCAAGGGGAAGCGGCAGTCCTGGGCCAGGGCGTTCCTGCACAGCATGGAGAATGGCAAGTTCTTGGCAATGGCTTTCAGGCCCAGCCACTCCTCCAGCAGTGCTTCCTCGCTGTATCCTGGGGGCAGTGAGAGTTCAAAATATCTGGCCAGGGCAAGTATATCATCATTCCCAAAACCGGCCAGTTCCATCCCACTTGGCCAGGCCATGGCGTCAAACACCTCCATGTTCTTGAGCTGAGGGGGACGGTCCACGTCAAACCTTTGCTGGAGGTATTCAATCCCAGTCAGGATCATTCTCTCCCTGTCCGCCTGGAACCGCTGTTCTGCCATCTCCATTCTGTCCAAGAAGATGCCGTGGAGCCGCCCATCCCTGAAGCCGGCATTGAACTCCTCCTCTTTGGGTCCTGCCTGGTGACGGAGGGTCTCCAGTGCTACATAGGCCCGGCCCAGCGTGGAGTTCACCTCCGTAATCAGCACGATCTCCTTCTGGCACACTTCGGACAAAGGCCTGTAGATGCTCAGGAAGTCCAAGAGGAAGTGGCAGAACTTGACGAAATGGAAGCCCTTCATCAGCTTCAGCACGCCCGTGGCCCTGTGCCCGACCTGGCCACCTGCTTCCGCCACGCTCTGCAGGTGCCTGGCCAGGGCGGGCCAGCTCACGATGAGCGCACTCAGCGTGCGCCTCTTGCTGGCCACCCACCTGACAGCGTTCAGGTCCTTCAGGCGGATGATTTCCTGCTCCAGCGGGGCCGCGCCTTCCTGCAGCTCATTCAGCCTTTTGTTCGAGGACTGATAGAACTTGAAGACGGTTCGGATGTGCCGGTCACACTTCTTGACCAGGTCGATGCCTCCACAGGCGTCAACCACGGCCAGGTGTAGCCGGTGGGCCACACAAGGCACTGGCAGCAGCTGGGGGACGATCTCCTGGAGCTTCTCCACCAGACCTCCTCTGCAGCTCAGCATGGTTGAACCATCGGTTCCGAGGCCCACTACCCAGCCAGGCTTCCGGAAGGGGATGTCCAGTTCGTCCAGGGCAGAGATGATGGTCTCAAAGTATCCATCCACCGTCTCGCTGTAGAGTGGGGCCAGAGTGATGTAAGACTCCTTCACCTCCATCCCCTTAAAGTAGCGGATGTAAATGCCCACACAGGACTGGTCGGAGGTGTCTGTGGCGCTGTCCAGCAACACGCTCACACACGGGGAGTTCCGGACATCCTCCAGGATCTCCTTCTTCAGAGTCTCGGAGATGTATTTGATGAACTGAGTGCAGGCGGTGCGATTTCGGTACTTGCCCAAAATCACGGTCCCAGTGCTTTGGAGGAGTTGCAGGATCTTCTCAAAGTCGTTCAGGGGCCTCGAGTGGTACGCGATGGAATAGGCGGCATTGAAAAAGTGCTCCATGTCGGCCATCAGGTCACTGGAGATCTCGGGGACGAGGGCGGCCTGCGGGGTGTCTTCCTTGACTTCCAGGGTGTTGACACAGAGCTTGTGTGCTTTGCTGACTTCATGGTACTTTAAAGTCTCCACTTTAAAAGGACCCGTGTAACCTCGGACTAACCGGGATGATTTGTCGTGGAGACTAGGTCTTTCTTTGCAAGCTGAGCAGAAGAGCTTGGTCTCTCTGGGGTCAATTACTAACCATGGGAACTGCCCAAACCACGACCTCTGAATTGAACGGGGTCTGTAAGTCCTCTTGATTTTCCTCCGTCCATCTGCTTCTACTTCACAAAGGCTGGGATTGCAGTAGGAGGTGCACGTCTCCACGGCAGGAGCTGGGAGCAGTGCAGATTCTACAGCTGAGGCCTGTGTGTGTGCCTCTCTAATGGCCACCGTCGTCTTCTTCCCTTTGGAGCAAGTCAAACTGTGCTCGGTTTTGCTGCCCAGAACTCTGCAGCCTCCTATCAGCTAAGACACCCCAATTCAATAAGTACCCCTTATGCAAAGCAGAGAGGATGAATGTCATCCACCTTTCTAGAAATCAGTAGTGGCTTCTATTTAAACCCTTTCCCACTAGTTTCTCTGAAAGCCAGTCTGTCTCCCCAAGAGTTGTCTGCTAATCCTTGTGGGTTCTTTAGCCAGCCTCCCCCTCCCTATCCACATATCTACCCTGAGATCATGTGACATCAGATGCTAATAAGCTTACTTAGCACCTTGGCCACAGATGCTATTGGATGGTTTTAATCCTCTTTCGAGGCACCACAAAGAAATGAGGTTAAACATCCAAAAGTCTTCTTATGAGTCTTGGAAACAAGGGAGGCATAGCAGTATACGCAGTAGCTATTAGCCAGTAAGTTACCGACAGAGATACGCGAATTGCTAACTCTCACAGACCAACAGTGTTGTCACTGAACACCAGAGGAGCGGGGAGAAGGCAGCAGAGGCTCCCAGCCGTGGGTCACGGGGCTCCTCATGGCCAGTGTCCACCACGCACCACCCCCATCAGCTCTACCACGGTCTCCCCGTTTCACTTCTGCTCATCAAAGCTCCTTATTTTTCCCAAACCGTCCCAGTTTCTCAGATTCTTCTACACTGTGAAGGCACAGTTAGTTTCTTATTCACGTTTTTCTGCCAATACAGGGCCTGGTGCACAACAGGTCCAGCAGGAGGATGGCAGAACTAGCACTGTGTGACTTGCCAGGGCTGCCTGGGCCCCCGGACAACCCTTCAGAACCCAGCAGGTCAAGACCCACCTGGAGGACGGCCTTTCCCCCACTTTGGCCCGTTCGGGTCCTGGATCCAGGGTGCAGCTCTCCGCTCCAGTTTTGAGATCAAGGCTGGTTTGGCAGCAGCAGGCCCTGTTGCAGGGACGAAGAGTCACAGTGACATCACAGCTCTGGACTGTCAGGTCAAGCAGCCCATCTGAAAGCCCCAGGGAGGCCTCTGGGCGCATCTCCTAATGAAACCTTCCCACCAGGGGCGCGAGAAGCACACCCATCTAGGGTGCCAATTTATTTTAAACCCACAGAGGCACCGAATTAGGGTGCATCCCTTAGCCCCACGGCTCACCCATGGGAGTGTGACTCAGCTAAACGGATCTGGAGGGGAAAGGGTGAAAACAGGAAGAAATACGGAGGACAAAATAGAAGGAGAGAGGACAGGGATGATAAAGAAAGCCACACGGGAAGTGGGAGAGGGCCACCAACAACTGTCCCATGCCTGTGGCCTGCAGCAGCACCCACAGCTGGCCTTGGTGCAGGTAGCTAACTACACGGGGCACCTGGAAAGCCCTGTAATGCTGTCTGCCACCTGCAGTGGAACCTGAAATCCGACTAGAAGAGATGCGTGTCCTTGGGTTAAGCACTGCCCTTTACTGAAAATATGAATATTCTGCAGGGCTATGCGAAGAAATTGCTTTCTTGATTTAAAGTAAAATCCATTAATCCCTACTTACAGGCTTTTTACGCATCGATGTGAAAGGGTGTATAGCTTTCTTTGGAAAGACATATACAAGCCACTGGTAACTGCGGGCACCTCTGTGGAGGGACTGAAGGACAAGGTGAAAGGGAGATGATTTCACTATTCACCTTTGGATCATTCAAATGTATTTATATGTTCCTGTGTGTGTACGTATCCACATATTTATTACTAATAAAAATATAATACATTATTAATCTGTGGTAGATTGAAACTTATTCATCTTCAAACGTCTCTAAAATGAGGGCAAAGGGATACTAATAAAAAGAAGCGTAAGCCCAAGACAAACATTGTACTAGAAATGTTAATACATTTTTAGATGAAGGAAAGGAGATAAAAGAGAAGAACTAACAGAGCTGGACACCAAATGCCAGCAGAGTGGGTAATAAGGACAAAGAAGTGAACTTGACCCCAGAATCCCCAAAAGAGCCAGTACCTGGAGGCACCAGGTGCAGCAGAAGGTGGTGGGTAAGGAGAGACCGGTTCAAGGCCAGGTCCGCTCACCTATTCTGGGAAGCCAGAAAATACCACCACCCTCCCCCAAGGAGGAGAGAGAGGTTGGTCTACAGAAAAACTTAACCAGAAAGGTTCCGGGCCCTGGGATGGTGGGGTGAGTGAAAGATGAAGAAGAGCTGTGATGCAAACAGATGGAGACAGTCTACAGACCAGAAGCTGCGTTACCCGGCTCCGAGAACACCAGCTTGGGGTACAGCCAAGCAGGAGACTGGAAGTTTTCTTTGGAGAAATGGAATTGCCCCTCCCCAAGCCTCCTCCCCAAAAGACCTACGGATCCAGACCTTGCCGGGCTCTTCAATGAAACATCCAGGTTCACAGCTGGTCACCCTACAATGTAACCTACCCCTTGAGTCCCAGCCATGCACACAGAGCTTCCAGCCAGTTTTTAAGGCTTTACTCTTAAATGTGAATGAACCTAAAGATATTTATTTAAGACAAACTGCTAACAAGTAGGGAAAAGGATTGAAGGAACTAGAGATACTGCAGGAAGCAAAACAAAATTTCAACCCCCTCCCCTCAAAACTAGAACATTCCCACAGAGAAAAATCATGATAGTTATCCATGAAAAGAGCAATAAGGACTCTTAGTTTAAAATATGATAGAAAAAAATGTTTTAACTTAAATAGAATTGTTAGAAAATAAAATGGAGGAAAACTCCAGGAAAGTAGAACAAAAAAGACAGAAGCAGGAAATAGGAGAAAAAGAAAAAAATAAAACAAAACCAGAGGCTTAATTTAAGAAGTCTAATATCTAACTAATAGGACTTTTTTGGAAGAAAGAAAAGAGAAAATATAAAGGAAGAAATAATACAAGAATGTTTCCCCAAAATGGAAACTGTGAGTTTCCACATGGAAGGGAAGCACCAGATATCCAGAACAAGAGATGAAAAAAAATCCATATCATTAAGCACTAAGTACTTCAAAACACTTGAATAGGCCTTAAAACTTTTCAGAGTGGAAAAACAGGCTGCGTTCAAAGATTTAGGAATAAAAAGGTATTTAGACTGCTCAACAGCACCTGTAAAACCTAAAATCAATGCTTTCAAAATGCTGAGGAAAAACATTTCCAACCTGGAATTCTATACCCAAACCACATTATCAATTGTGAGAGCAGAATAAGGGCATTTTCAGATATACAGAGTCTTTAAAAAATTTCCTCCCATGAACCCTTTCTTAGGAAGTTACTGAAGGATGTGCTCCAACAAAATGAAGACATAAACCTAAAAGAAGCAATAGATCCAGGAAATAGGAGAGAGATGAAGGAAAGTCTAAGCTCACAGCTGTGCAGCAGGCCTAAAGTATAACTAGTTTAGATAGAGCAGAGGAATGGAAGACCCAGTGACAGAAGTTTCCAGGAAAAAAAGTGAAACGGATAGGTCACAGGATGTTTGATGATGTGGAAAAGACTCTTCAAAGGAGTTATATAATTCCATGGAGAGTTTGAGAAGAATTGGTGATAGTACAGAAAGCTAGCAAAGTAAAAAAATAAGAAAAAATTTCAATTCCTGGGGGGGGGGAATCCTACAACAAAGGAAACATCATCATAATATGTCACTTTGATTAGAAGTAAATAATACATAATCATAATTAGGCAAATAATTTACATTGAATTAACCAAAAAAGTATGATATACCTGTTCTGAGAGGATGGAGGGAAGAGAAGTGGGGGCCTGGGCTGATGTAAGAGGGCCATATCTTCATCCTCCACAGTAGGAATCAATAGATAATATCTAAAATCAATAAATCAGGAATAGCAATAAACATATGCAACAGGATATTAAAGTGTGATTCTGTCTGCCTGTTTTGGCTGAAGGCCCCCCCAAAATAGGAGCCAACTCTCCCCCATTCCAAAGCTAGACCACCGAAGCCAACTTGGAAAGAGTGGCTGAAACACTGGGCTGTAACCCAAGCACTTGCCACTAAGAGGGAGTCAAAGCACTGGGAGTGAGGAGGTCAGGAAGTTGGATATTAGAGATGCTTTTTTTCACAGTACACAGTCAAGTGTACTGTGAACCTTCCACACTCCCATGGGGAGGGGTGGGGTGGACTGGGCTACTTTCCTCTGACCTTAAGCCTAATGGGAATGACATCCTGACCTGTATTTCCTGGAGCTGCGGGGCTGCTCAGGAATCCAGGCCTGGAAAAGACTAAAGGCATAAACTGACCGATGGTTCCTTGGTGGTGGCCATGTTGGGAAGAGCCTACATTCACAGGGCTTGTCAGAGCAAAGGATATATAAGTGTTTTCCATGGTCCAGATGTGAGCCCTGGAGGGAAAGAGAAGAGGCCCAGAGCCACTTAAAGGGGCTGCCCCTGTCTGCCTATTGGTGATGCTCCCCTAAGGAGCCCATATGGGGCAGACTGCCAAAGCAGACATTACCCACTGCAGTGAGAGATCTCCAGTAACGGGGGTTTGGGGGAGTGCAGAACCCACAAACACACTTGGAGAATCAGCTTTCAATTATCCCAGCTACATGTAACTGGTATCAGATTACATGGATGTAATTCTTGTACCTCTCCTCCCCACCTACACACCACCATTCCCAGCCAGGATGCAGCAGAAATCCTGGAACAAGCTGGGAGGTAGGAGGAGAACTTCTTTCTTCCTATCACAAGATTCCGGATTCTAGACCTAAAGCAGGTTGAGGTGGGAGAGGCAAGAAACTTCACTTTAAATGAAGTCCAGATTTTTAACCACTACACAAGGACTGGACTTCTGTTTCCTGATTTTTTTTTTTGGTCAATTTTTGATATCATTTAAAACCTACAGAAAAGTTTTAATAATAAAACAAGGAACTCCAATCATTTGCATTTTGTTCCATTTGCTTTATCATGCCCGTGTGCCCTCTCTCCCTCCCTCCTTTTCCTCTCTCTATATATAATATTTTTCTGGACCATTTGAGGCTAAATTGTTTTCATTCCTCCCTTTATCCCTAAATACTTCTGTGTGTAGTACTCAAGAAAAAAGACATTCTCTTATCGGGTTTGCAAAATTCTAACACGAGCTCCATGACCCTAACCCTTGCCTAATCCCTGCCCCTTGGAGTGTGACTGAAATGTGTGAACTGATATCACACCCGTAATTACATTACATAGCAAAAGAGATGTTGTCTGGGTGATTACTTAATGTAATCACACTAGCCGCTTAAAAGCAGAGGAAGTCAGAGAATCAAAACACCAAAAAAATTCAATGTATTATTGCTGGCCTAAGGATGGAGAAGGCCATGTGGAAAGGACCTGGGAGCAGGCCCTAGGAGCTGAGAATGGTCAGCAGCCAGAAAGAAAACGGGGACCTCAGTCCTACAACCACAAGGAACTTGATCCTGCCAACAACTCAACAGCCCAGTGATTCTTCCCAGAGCCTCTTGATAAGAGGCCAGTCTGGCACACTTAATTTCAGCCATGTTAGACCCTAAGCAAAGAACCCAGCTAAGCCCACCTGGACTTCTGAACTCCAGAACTGTGAGATAATAAATGGGTGTTTTTTAGCCATTAAATTTGTGATAATTTGTTATGCGGCAACTGAAAACTAATATGTCTTATATAGTCAAAGTATAATGATCAAAATCAGAAAATTTAACATTGATATAACACTATAATTTAATCCACCATACTGTTTTCCACAGTGACTTACCATTTTATATTCCCACCAACAGGGCATAAAGGTTCTATCCTCAGCAATAGTTGCTGTTTTCTATTTTTTTGATAGTAGGCATCCTTATGGGTGTGAGGTGGTATCTTATTGTAGTATTGATTTACGTTTCCCTAATGATTGTGATAGAGTATCTTTTCATATGCTTATTGGCCATTTGTACATCTTCTTTGAAGAAATGCCTATTCAAGTCCTTTGTACATTTTTTAATCAGGTTTTTTGTTGTTGCTGAGTTTTAGTTCTTTATATATTCTGGATAGTAAACCCTTATCTGATATATGATTTGCAAATACTTTCTCCCATTCTATATGCTGTCTTTTTATTATATTTATATGTATGTCTTTTTTTTTTTTGCGGTATGTGGGCCTCTCACTGTTGTGGCCTCTCCCATTGCGGAGCATAGGCTCTGGACGCACAGGCTCAGCAGCCATGGCTCACAGGCCCAGCCGCTCCACGGCATGTGGGATCTTCCCAGACCGGGACACGAACCCGTGTCCCCTGCATCGGCAGGCGGACTCTCAACCACTGCGCCACCAGGGAAGCCCCACGTATGTCTTTTGATTCACAAAACTTTACAATTTTCATGAAGCCCAACTTGTCTATTTTTTCCTTTCTTGCCTGTGCCTCTTAGTCCATCTAGCTAAAGGTTTGTCAATTTTGTTGATCTTTTCAAAGAACCAACTTTTGGTTCCATTGATTTTTCTCTAGTTTTTCTATTCTCTATTTATCTCTGCTCTCATCTTTATCATTTCCTTCCTTCTGCTAGCTTTGGGTTTAGTTTATTCTTCTTTTTCTAGCTCCTTAAGTTGTAAAGTTAAGTTGTTGATTTGAGATCTTCCTTGTTTTTTTTTTTTTAGTAAATTTATTTTTATTTATTTATTATTTTTGGCTGCGTTGGGTCTTCATTGCTGCATGCAGGCTTTCTCTAGTTGATTCACTTCTCTCTTGCTGCTTCCAAGATTCTGCCTTTGTTTTTGAAATTCTAATTATAGTGTGTCTCAGTGTGGGTGTCTGAATTCATCTTACCTGGAGTTTGTTGAGCTTCTTGGATGTTTATATTCATGTCTTCGATCAAATTTGTAGAGATTTTAGCCATTATGTCTTTCCCTTTCTCTCTCTCTTTTCCCTCTGGGACTCCCACAATGTGTATGCTGGTCCACTTGATGGTTTCCTGCATGTCCCTTGGGCTCTGTTCACTCTTCTTTGACCTTTTTTTTTCTGTTTCACAGGCTCCATAATTTCCATTGTCCTATCTTCAAGCTTGCTGATTCTCTATTCTGCCTGCTCAAATGTTTTTGTATTCCTCTAGTTAATTTTTCATTTCAGTTATTGTAGTTTTCAGCTCTCAGTCTTCTTTCTAGATCCTTTTTAGGTTTCCTCTCTTTAGTTATATTTCCATTTTATTCATACATTGCTGTCTTGGCTTTCTCCACATCTTCCTAAATTTCTTTTAGCATTTTTAAGACAGTTGTTTTAAAGTATTTATCTAGTATACCTGCCATCAGGTCTTCTTCAGGGACAGTTTTTATTGATTTAGTTTCTTCCTTTGAATGGGTCATACTCTCCTATTTATTTGTATGCCTTGTGATTTTTTTGTTGAACACTGGATATCTGAATCTAATAATGTGGTAACTCTGGAAATCAGATTCTCCCCGATCCCCAAGGTTTGCTGTTTTTATTGTTTTCAATTATTGTTATTATTTAAAAATTTTTAATCATTATAGGCTACTCTGTGCCAAGGATCAGCCTGAGGTGTAAACTTAAAGTCTTCTCAGGTCTTTTGGAGTCTTTCCCTGGGTATGCAAAATCACTTTCTAATTTTCCTTCTATATGTTTTTGAATGTCCTAGTCTTTAATGTCTGGTTTTCAAAAGAGGGAAAAGACAAAAATTAAGAGGAGGGGGAGGAACTTGCAAAAGTGGGGGAAGTGCAACAACACTGGCTGCTTACTTCTTTGTCTGCACCTCTGAGATGAGAAGCAGCGATCGGTGATCACAGCACTGATCCCTGATGCTTAGAGGACAGCATTCTTTTTGCCCGCCCTAATTCCTGCAATCTGTGTGCAAGCAGCTCCAGGAACACAGTAGGGGTGGGAGATGGGCAGCTGCTAAGGTGCTAAGAGCTGAAATTGACCGAACTTCACCACAATTTACTTTCCAACTCTTCTCCTGTAAGTTGCAAGCCTTTGACAGATTTCAGAGTTCCAAAATAGTCACATCAGACAGATTCTACCAGTGCAATTGTTGTCTACTGTGAGGAGACAGATTCCTGGAGCTCCACCAGAGTCCTCCTCCTAATCAGGACATTTTTGAAGAGTACTGTACTGGACATTTTATTAATTGAAATTAGATCATTAATGTGACTAAAAAGTGACTGGAGGACTTTCTGTTTACCTGAGTGTGACAAGTCATGCGCCCTGCCCCAGGTTTCACCCTGTAAAGAGAAACCAAAATGGAGGCCACAGTTTGAACAGACCCCTGGACCAAACAC
This sequence comes from Leucopleurus acutus, assembly GCF_964270905.1. NCBI lineage: Eukaryota > Metazoa > Chordata > Mammalia > Artiodactyla > Delphinidae > Leucopleurus > Leucopleurus acutus. Next base: position 102,349,562 of record NC_139144.1, on the reverse strand, counting down.
TCATAGTCACACAACCAAATCTTAAGCTGTCCTGATTTCCTCAAAATGCTGACTCTGGTCTTAAACAAAATTGAAGTTTCCTTCATGTCAGTGTGACCTTACAGCTTCCAAGCCAATCAGTACACACAAGAAAAGGTACACAGTGCTACGACCCTAAAGAGAATATAATCACAGTTAAAAACCAATGTACTTCTTCATTCATGTTTTACAAATTGAGCTTCACCTGCTGAGAGCCAAGTTTTTAACCACTTCGGGTTTGAAGTCTCCCAGTTCATGAACAGTTTGTTTCTTGCTAAAAAGTATCCATAGCAAGTAAAGCTCTTTGAATTTTCTTCTGGCAGCCCAAAGGGCGAGACGGGAAATCCCCAAAGGGCTGATCCAAACAAGTGCTGATGGAAAAGGATGAAGCTGTTTTATGAGTGCCTCCTACTGAAGTTCATGCTTTTAAAAATAATGTCTACAGCTGTTACTCAGAAATAATGAAACAAGTACTGGAAGAAACAGCTAAAAAATTGGGGGGAGGAGGACCTGGCAACAGACAATGGTAGGACAGGGAACTGTCATTTTTTGTTATATGTCTTATGAGAACTACTTTGATTAAAGAAACGTAATTATGAAGAAATATTTTTTAAAGATTTACTGAAAACATACATGATACTGAGTATCCCTGGATGTGTTTGCCTAAGTTATATTACCCTGGGGATTGGTCACTTTTGATTGCCCCTAGCACCACCACACTGGCCCCAGTAGTGCCGTACCCCAATCACACCTCTCTGAAGCTACGGCTGAAATGTTGCCAGAAACCTTTTCTTTTTGTTCTCTTCAGAACAAGTGAAACAGAAGGGAATTTTCAAACAGATTTTCCTATGTCTTAGTAATGGAAAAGTGACTAAGAAGACATAACTATAGCATGGCCATACACACACACACACACACACACACACACACAAACTCCATAAAAGCCCATAAAAATGGCTTGGCCTACAAAGACAGATTCTGATCCTTCCAGGCTAACTTCAGCCCAAGGTTGGCAGGCCTGCCAACGAATCAGTTGGGAGACGGCCACTCTGGCACCTTGCCTTGGTTCTTCTCTCTCTAGCTCAGCACGGCCCCCACTTGGAGGCCGTACATGGCCCACCATACAGCAGCTGGCCTCCTAGTCATCATATGAGCCATTCTAACTCCTGCTCATCTCATTGAGGGCTCTCCCGCTTAGTTTTGCTTTCCACTTAGTGACATGACTTCTTCCCCCAGCTATGTGAGGTCTAGCTGTAGCTGATGACCTCACATGGAGAAAAGACACTGCCCACCTGAAGTGAGTGACCTGCCACTCAGCATATGATGACACCTTTCCTAGTAAAAACGAGGGTTACCACATAGTCCCTATATTGGCTTTTCTGTTCTTACTGACAAATATTAGTTTCTTAACAGTGGAGTATAACTGAGTTTTCTTTTTTTGCAGGGGAAGCAAGAGACATCACCAAATATGGCCAAAGTTTGAAACCAGAACTTAAAGTACAGAAATAAAAGAACAGTTGGAACTCTACAGAGTGATAAATAGTTCTAAGCAAAAGCAAGTCCACAAAAGTAGAGGTTGACCCAGGAAAGCATTAAAAACAACATAAACCTCTTCTTTTCTCCATAATCAAAATGACTGTCCTCTGCAAGTTCAGTCCTATTGATAAGAGAGCTGGTGAGGCCAAGGAGGCTGTTGACAGGTGAGTGGACCTAACCTGGAAACTACCATCAGTTGAAAAGCTTTAGCTGACGCAATTTAACTGCCACACAACTGACAAATTAATATTAAATTTGACTGCATCAAATTGAGACTGTCTTTTTAAAAACAGGTACAAAAATTATAAAACCTAAAAGAACAAATCTACTAGTTGTAAATCCTAATAAGAGCAACGGAAGAATTAGCTGCGTTTCCTCAAATGATAAGAGCAAAAGGAAATCAACGGCATGAATGTGCTGCAATGTAGCATGATGAACACCAGACCACAAAGACCCATGACCTGACCTGAGCTGGGCTGAAGCAACCACACCCTCTCACCCCAGGGCATCAGCCCCTTTCTACACCTCAGTTCTCATGGAGGCGGAGGCAAGAGCACTAACAGTGACCTACAGAGAAGGTCTGAGACAGCCAGACCAAACTACTAACCCTCTTGCTAGGGGGACTGGGGATAGGAGTGGAGACTTCTAAAAAAATCCTAATACTGCTTGAATTTTTAAATAATCTTATATTATCCTTGGTGCTATTGTTATTTTAATATTAACAGCGATTAGCACAAATCTTGAAACTAAAAGAACTGGAGTCCAACTGGTAATAAACATATACGAAGCAGGAATTTTAGCCGAGTCTAGTGCACATGCAGTGGGTGGAATAGTAAGAATTTCAGTTTAGCCATTTTCCAGCTAAATGGGTGGGATTCTCAAAGCCATTGGGCTGTTTTCTCACCTGAAAATACTACTACTACCTGCTTTACAGGTTTGGTTTAAGGATTAGAGAGCAGATACGCAAGACACTCAACATAGCCTTTGGTAGGCGTTCAGTCAACAGCAAAAGCGCCTATTATTATTTCCAGACATAAGAATAAAAGAAAACATAAAGGCTTCCTGTAACACCCAATAGAAGCAGATCACAGTACTTCAATTAAAAGATAATAAACGTTAAAAATGGATGGGAGTGGACTTTCCTGGTGTTCCAGTGGTTAAGAATCCACCTTCCAATGCAGGGTATGTGGGTTCAATCCCTGGTCGGGGAACTAAGATCCCACGTACCGCGGGGCAACTAAGCCCGCACACCTCAACTACTGAGCCCACGTGCCACAACTAGAGAGCCTGCGTGCCACAACTACAGAGCCCACGTGCTCTGGAGCCTGTGGCCACAACTAGAGAGCCCACACACCACAACTACTGAACCCGCCCACTCTGGAGCCCGTGTGCCACAACTAGAGAGCCTGTGTGCTGCAACTACTGAGCCCACACGCCACAACTAGAGAGCTCGTGTGCCACAACTACAGAGCCCACATGCTCTGGAGCCCGCGAACACGACTAGAGAGCCCACACACTGCAACTACTGAGCCCGCGTGCTCTGGAGCCCGTGCACCACAACTAGAGAGCCTGTGAGCTGCCACTACTGAGCCCATGTGCCACAACTAGAAGGCCCGTGTGCCGCGACTACAGAGCCCACGCACTTTGGAGCCTGCAGCCACGACTAGAGAGCCCACACACTGCAACTACTGCGCCCACATGCTCTGGAGCCCCTGTGCCACAACTAGAGAGCCTGTGCATTGCAACTACTGAGCTTGCACCTCCACAATTAGGGAGAAGCCTGTGTGCTGCAACGAAGAGTTCGCCTGCCACAATGAAAGACCCACGTGCCGCAACTAAGACCCGACACAGCCAAAATAAATAAATAAATAAATAGGAAGGAAATTGAAAAACCAAACCAAACCAAACAAACAGAGATATTAAAAAAAATGGATGGGAAGGGCTTCCCTGGTGGCGCAGTGGTTGAGAGTCCGCCTGCCGATGCAGGGGACACGGGTTCGTGCCCCGGTCTGGGAGGATCCCACATGCCGCGGAGCGGCTGGGCCCGTGAGCCATGGCAGCTGAGCCTGCACGTCCGGAGCCTGTGCTCTGCAACGGGAGAGGCCACAACGGTGAGAGGCCCGTGTACCGCAAAAAAAAAAAAAAAAAAAGATAATGCCAAATAATATTAGGTTTTCTATTTTTAAAATACTTGTCACAGGACGATAAAGTATTGGAGGAAAAAAACCTTGTCAAAGCAAAAATAATAATTAGGTCCACTATATTTCAACACTGTTTTACATCCCAATTATCAGCTTGAGGCCCTTTAAAAGGTTATTTTTAAACATATAAATCATTTACGTTTGGCCCCAGTTATATCCTCAAGGCTCCTTAAAATGCTTTTATATCTCAAGCATGAGAAATCATTTCAACTGGAGGACAGTTGAAGGATAAAAGCTGGAGACCTAATTAAAGTAGCGAGAAGGACTCACACACATGCAATTCCGTTCCTAGACCCCTGGACCCATTTTAATTCCACAGACAACTGAAGAGGACAGCCCCATCCTCTATAAAGCCTTCCCTGATTCCTGCCCTCAACCCTCAAGCAAAATTAATTACCCCTCCCGTGGTTATACTTATTGTTCATCCAAACAACACTTAACTGAGGCTGAACTGTCCCTTAATTTCCCCAGTTCGTTAAGATTTCCCCACTTCCTAACATACGGAAGTTAAAAAGAAAATGCTGCTGTCTGGCTGAACAATACAAGTCAGGCCCAGGTTGTGGGAGACACGCTGTTATACCACTGGTCACCCACCACTTTCCCCATGACTTTCCACAGGGGTCCAAAGGGCAAAGGGCATCACTGCTGGTCACTCCTTCAAAGGGAAACCAACTTCTTGTAAGTGGGTATGTATTTCTTAAAAACGAATTTCCCTCTCGCTCTGTATTTTTATTTTTATTTATTTATTTATTTTTGGCCGTGCCTCATGGCATGTGTGATCCTAGTTCCCCAACCAGGGATCAAAGCCGGGCCCCCTGTATTGGAAGTGTGGAGTCTTAACCACTGGACCACCAGGGAAGTCCCTCTCTCTCTCTTTTAAACGCTGTCAGTGGTAGTGATGCTCTTTGAAGGTGCACTTGGTACAAGTGCCCTGGCCCAGAACACGATTACAGCACCTCTCTCCTCATAAAAGAAACAATTTCTCACAGCCTTTCTGAATGTTTGGGGAGCCATTTAAACATTGTGAACAGTGATAAAAACAAGTAGTCTATAGGTCAAGTATGTTCAGAAAATAATCCGTATCTCAGCTGCACATGAAAGGGCAGTGTGTAAGCTGGGGATATGACATCAGGTAAGCCACAAACACCCCAATTTCCTATTCTGTAGAAGTCACGATACAGGTCGCTGTCGGAATTCCTAAGTTATGTACAGCAGCCTGTTCTGCAAGGTTTCTGTTACAATATATGCTAGTAAAAAAATAGTAAATAACAGCTGTGTAAGATGAAAAGTTGTCTTTTTGGTGCCACATGAAAATCCTGGGTGTCTGATGGAAAAAGGAGGCAAAGACAAGAACAAGAAGCAGATGCAGGAGAGGAGCCTCTTCTGGGAAAGTAATGAACAGCACGTGCTGTTCTTCATTCTCCAGTGCCTATAACCTAGTGACGCCCAGGCCGAGACCGCCCACCATGCTGGCCCCTGATGAAGCAGCCCCAGCACAAAGTAGAGGGCGGAATCCAGGAATCCTCCCGGAGGCCCTTTCTCGCCTCCCTGCCTTTGCTCACGCTGTCCCCACCTCTGACATGTCTAGATGCCCATCCCTGTGCACCTGGCTTTCAACTCAGTTAAAATATTTCATACTCTGTAAAGACAGCCCTTATCCCTCCCTCGGATGCCTGGCCAAATTAAGTCACTCTTTTCAGCAGCCCCAGGACACTCTTCCTGAATCTCTAATGGAGCTGGTGTTATTGCATAGTTTCTTATTATAGTGTCTGTCTCTCCCACAAACCTGCCAGCCCCTTGAAAGCAGAGACCGTGACTCGTTCACGTCCATCCAGCACATAGTAGGTACTCAATAATGTTTGGTGGAAGATGGATGATGGGTGGGTGGATGAAGAGGAGATAAAGCACAGTACCCCAAAGCAGGGAGAGTTCTGAGACGCAGAGATATAAGCACTCTCTGCCTATGCACAGTGAGGGCAGAAATGGGAACACGACTACAAGCCACTGCTGCCCTCATGGGTCCCCACGTCAAGTGATGGTGGCAAACAAAGGTCTACACGGATCTTTACCCAGGGATGCCAACAGCTCATAATTCATCCGCATCACGTCTCTGTACAGCTCCTTCTGCCGCTTGTCTAGCGTGCCCCACTCCTCCCGGGTGAAATACACCGCCACATCCTCAAACACCACGGGAACCTCCTCAAACAGCCCCTCTTCAGAAGGATCCTGCAACAAAGAGTAGCAGTCACTCAATACTCCTCTCACGTCAGACACCCAGCATGATCCTTCCGGGGTCCTGCTCAAGGCCTTTTTCTCCTGGGAAGCCTGCCAAGAGGCCCCGATGCACTCTGAGGAATTCATTTATTCACCAAAAGTCAAAGAAGCAAATGTGTGTGGCCCAGAATTAGCAGGTAGAAACCAAACGAACCTCAGTGTTATTCTAGAAGGAAGGAATGATCCTTCCTCTTCTTTCCTGGAAGGAAAGGAAAATGCACTGAGGAACAGGGGTCTTCCAGAACCTCATGGCTGCACCCTGTTCTTTACAGCCCCAAGGGGCACCTTCTACTCATCCACAACTGCAAAGGTAGCCAGCTGCCTCTAGCAGCCCCTGCTAAGGTTCCCCACCAGGATGGGAAGGAAGAAGCAGTGAAAAAGAACTAAAGATGCTCATATTCAGTGACTAGGTTAACACACACTTTACTGCTAAAGGAATTCAGATTGTAAAAGGTTAGACCTGTTTATTAGCTTTGAATACTAAAAACTAGAAGGAACATGAACATGAAGGGAAATGAGCTTTGTCACTTTTCTGGATTCCATAAAAATTCGAGCTTACTAACTTTACGTATGATGTTAGGCACGTGGAACGTCTGAGCTCTTCTCATCGGAATACTAGAGGGGTTGCTCAAAGTGATTTGTAGCAAAATCCCGCTTACATGGAAGAGTTGAGAAAAGGGGCCAGATCTGGTTACTCAAAGATTCCAATTAATACAGTTTCTTTGCAGGACAATTTTCCAAAGAATTAGAAAATAAACCTATTTTATTTTACAAAATAAACCTGAGGTGAGAACTAGAGTCTTTGAGGGCCCACCAGTGCTGCAGGGAGTAGAAGGAAAGCACTGGGCTGGCGGTCAAGGGCTCTGAGGGGAGGTCACTGCCGCAAGAGCCCTTGTTCTCTGGCTACGTCACTCCCCCCCTAAGTCTTAGTTGTTCCCCAACAAGATGAGTTTAACTAGGTTTGCTCCACCCACCTCATAGCAGCATTAAAAACACTACATAAAAGGACACGTCTGAAGAAACTTTGCAGTGTTTAAAAGTGCTACATGATTTTGAAGTTAATGTTAAAAAATTTGTTTACATTGATTATTTAAGAGCTCTGTGGCTGTTTTGTGGCTGTGGAAAATTTCCTGAGTTCTGTGGTCGTTCTGGATTTTGGATAAAGATTACTGTTCTGAATTTAGGTGCTCTCTTTATATCAGAAGTTAGAATATTCTGGTCCACTAATTATGTTTTGTCATCTGCCAAAAGGAGATGATGAGAGTAGGGCTGTTGTCACAAATAAAGGAGATAATTAATACATGCAAAGCACTTAAAACAACACCCAGCACATCACAAGCATGTCAGCTTATGGTAACGTTATACAGAATCCTTCCCCTTGAGCAATCATTATAAACGTATTACCTGGCCACGGGGTTCAGGTGAGTCATTACACAAAATGTTAACATCTGAGGAGCTGCGGATGTCATCAGCAATTTCTTTTTGCCTGAAATCAGGAATGCAGTCTAGGTACAATGCAGGAACTGCTCCACTCCCTCCAGGGTCCTCCAGTGCAGCTCTCGAGCTGGGCAGGAGCTGGACCATGTTATCATAGATCCCCTGAGGCCCTGGGGGGTAACATATGGGGTAATCTGCAGTGAAGAGGTGTCCCGGACTGGCCAGCACCTCTCTGGACACATCGTGGATGCTCCGGAAACGGGCTGCCCAGCTGGGGTCCCGAGCTGCCAAGGCCTTGGCACAGAGCACGTGGGCCTTGCTCTTGGCGTGGTATTTGAGAGTCTCCACCTTGAATGGTCCTGTGTAGCCTTCTATTAACCTTGACCGTTTGTCTCTGACGGATGGGTACTCCCGGCAAGCCGAGCAAAAGAGAGCCGTCCGCTCCTCATTCATGACCAACCACGGGAACTGCGCAAACCACGCCTTCTGGATGGACCGGGGTCTCAAGGGTTTTCTGCTTCTTCCTGTGCAGTCTCCCTGGAGGCTGCCACCCTCTGAGCTGAAATGTGAAGGACAGGCTTTCTTCTGAGGAGGCAGGTAGAGTCCAGCTTCTCTGGCAGGACTTTGCATGTCCATTTCTTCCATGAAGCCCATCTTGTTTTTTCCTTTAGAAAAAAGAAACACATGGAATTTTCTCTGACATCCTATAGGTCGAGTCACTGCAACTCACAGAGGTGCTTAGATCCATGGACTATCAAAGCTGCAACCACACCCACAAAGTGACAGCCTGCACCCGTGTTCTCTTCTCTCCAGCCCCCAACCCCCAGGTCCACCTTGCCTAACCCAGAAGAAACCAAATGGGCTTTAAGAAAACAGTTTTTTTTTTAATATAAAGGACAGATATACCTGGCAGAAAAGAGATCTCTGCAACCTAAAACAGTGGCACAGTCTTCAGGAGAGCAGACTTATTTATGGATAAGAACACTGAACTAAGAGAAGGTAGGGTTAAAAAGGTAATTAAAGCAAACACTGCAACTGCACACTTGGCAGGAACCCCCCTCCTTGGTACCCCTGCCAGACAGGCATCTGCACTTTGCTCATGTACCTTTAGAGCAAGAGAGCAACCTACCTTCCGGGCAGACAGTTTGGTCCCCAGAGTCTTCCTTGGGCTGCAATCCGTCTTTGAGTACCTTCCCCTCAGGAGTGCTACTCAGCCCTTCCCACACCACAACCCTTCCAAGAAGTGAAAAATCCCATGACGTCACTAAGACTTTTCTTCTTTAAGCTAAACCAGCAGTTTCTTTATTCACTCCTTGGTTGAAATGCAGCTTAGACAACTCTAACTCCTCTGGAGCCATTTATTATGCACCAACAAGTTCAGATGCCCAGTGGGCAAGGACTCAACAGTACTTTCTCCCGGCCAATGGACCAGTCAGTCTACAAAACTGTAGCCAACCCCAGAAGCACAAAGCTACGAGTAAAGAGTCAATGGGCTCAAAGTTAAGAGCCAAGCACAGGAGAAACAAACCGAAACAAATTAGTATCTGTGAAGTCTAGGGCTCCTTGTGGTCCATCTGAGATAAAGCACAAGGGAGAGCAAACGTCCACAATTCGATCCATCGGGGAACTCGTTCCACCTCCCTTTTCTCCTGTAGAGGGGGTTGGGTTAACGTGCTCATCTTACACAATGACAGAGGCCATCTGGCCTGGCTCTGGGCAAGCCAATCCCTGAACAGGACATGCTTATCAAAGGAGGAAAGCAAACATCAGTCCCCAGGATTTAGCAGCCATCTGTTTATTCACCCATTCATTCCATGATTGTCTACTACGCAACCACATGCCAGGCATTGTTCTTGGTACTGGGACTACAGTAGTAAGTAAGACCAAGTCATGCCTTCACGGAACTTAGAATATATAATTATACATAAACATCTACTCTCAGGTAGAAATAAAATAAAGGGAGATGAGAGTTTGGAGAACAACATTGGGGGAGGTGTGTATATCTTAGACGGGGTGACAGGTGGGGGAAGAACAGCATTCGTGTGTAATTGGTGGGGAACAGGGAGAGGCAGAGGATGAGACTGGAGCCTTGGGACCCAGCTTCCTGCTCCCTCCCTCCAGCTAAGGACCCCTCCTCCCAGGGGCAGGTCCGCACTCACCTCGGTGGAGGCTCAAGAGACTCCTCTGGCCCTGGACATTGGCTAGCCACTGCTCTGGCCCTCGCTCAAATTTATAGAACAGCTCTGGGTTGGCAATAGCTGGTCCTGAGTCAGGAACAGAGAGATGCACTGTGAGGTCAGATCCAGGTCACACAGGCTAAGAAGGTATGAAAACTATTGGTCCAGAACAGAGGCTCAAACTCAAATGCGGAGCGGGACCAGACAATACTCTGAGGAAACCAGGCAGGGGTGGGAGGCTGTGGATTTGAACCCAGGTGTGGGGTAGCTACTCAAGTCCAGGAGGGGCCGCCAGCTGAATACAGGGACGGCATGGCCTCTAGACCATCCCAGTTTCCAACAGAAGCCAGAAATCATATTTCTATATGAAAACCCCCCCATGGCAAAATACTGACAACTTATTTAAATATTTTAAAGCCAAAGAAAAGAGATGAAAGAAAGAAAGAAAAAAAAGGTGTAGGCCAAATCTGGCCCACTGCTGCTACTTTGCAACTTCTGGTTTAAAAGAATCATTGGTTTTCAAACCATTTTTAGTAGACAGTAAGACCACAACCCCTCCATCCACAGAGAGCTGTGACTGTTGCCCCCAGAACCCTGAGGGGTCAAGAAGAAAAGAAGCAGAGAAAGGCATGGCGCATGGTCATCAAATTGAAATCCGAAAAGAGTACGTGTGCATGTACACATGATGAAATACATTCTTCTCTGTCCATGGTCTAGGAAGTCTACCCATAGAAGCAGAGAAAGGACATTCAGAAAATAGAAAAGATGAAAACTACCTACATGGGCACAAAGTTTCAAGTTGTTTTATTTCATTGAACCTCTATGACAAGCCTGTGAAGAAAGAAGCCAAGGCTTGAAAAGGCTAATGGGCTTGGTCAGTACCATGTGGCAGAGCTGGGACTGAGACCAGATTTCCAGGCTGCAGATCTGATGCTCGTTCCACCACCACCCACCACCTCCAATGTCCTCTGGGCACTGAAACAAAATCCACCTGCAGTGCCACAGTCCACAGGTGGGGCTTCCCTTCTGGCACGCTGGGATATTCTGAAGCATCCAGGTCTAGCCTTGACACGCCCAATTTCCCCACTTCTCTTGGCTAATTTAAGTGGAAAAGAGAAAGGGTGATGTGTGAATCCGTGTGCAGTTAAGTCAGATATGGGACTGAGTGGATAAACAGTATAAAGATGCCTGGAAAAAAATGGTCGGATTCCAGAAAATTCTCAAGTATGTCATAGTCAGACATGGTTGGGAATGCTGACCTAGATTCAGGCAGTGGGGAAGTGAACAGGAGCCCATACCCAGTGGTGCCGCCAGCTCATCAGAACCACAGATCTCCTTCTGTTGCTGACTCAGCAGCATCCACTCCTCCTGAAGCAAATACACCGTGATGTCATCAAACGTCACAGGAGCCTGCAAGGAAAAATGACACCAGCTAAGCACCAACTTCTCCCTTAATCTTCCACACCTGAGCTCACAACCACCTGAGGACACCCCTACTCTGGGAACAGATCAGACTGGGGGGGGGGGCGTTATCAATCTACATACAAGACCTACACCGCATTACTCTCACCCCCTGGGTTCAAGTCACAGCGGGAATGAGACCCATTCTTCTAGGAACAGCCACACACTGCAACAGAAGTGTCATAACGAAGGCCAGCTCCGGACTCTCACACGTGTCCCCCTGCACACTCCTCACCAGCCTTCGCACGGGATCCATTACTTCTCAGCCAGTGCGTCAGCAACAACCAACAGCACTTCTTTTGCAAAATCTTCAACGTGGTAAATCCTCACTTAGGAAGATGTATCTGATTTCTGTAAGTAGTCAACCGTCACTGAGAACTATGTCTGTGAATGTGGTCAATTATCAAGATGGGCAAAGCTTTAGAGCTGAGAACTGCATTCCATGGGGCTTATGAAGGAGCTCTCTCTGTTCCACCAGAGAAGGGCGAGGAAATTCAGAAAACGTTTCAGGAAGTTCTGAATTAAGATGGCAGATTGAACACGTACACTGAATTTTGCTTCCTCCTGTGAGTTTGAAAAGACACTCTCCCCCCGAAAAAAACTCCAAACAAAACACCCTCTAAGGGCTTCCCTGGTGGTCCACTGGTTGAGAATCTGTCTTGCAATGCAGGGAACACCGGTTCGATCCCCGATCGGGGAGCTAAGATCCCACATGCCGCGCAGCAACTAAGCCCGTGAGCTACAACTACTGAGCCTGCACACCACAACCACGCACCGCAACGAAGAGCCCATACACCACAGCGAAAGATCCTGCGTGCCGCAACTAAGACCCGATGCAGCCAATAAATAAATAAATAAATGTTTTTAAAAATTGTTAAAAAAAAACACCCTCTGGGATAGACAACACAACAAGGGGACAATAGCAATACAATTTTGTTAACTGAAAAGCAGATGAAAAAGTAATAACTGAGCAGATCCAAGAAAATCATACCCTCAGCCAGCAGTGGGCAAATGGAGAAACAACCCAATTTACATTTGCTAAATCCTCAAAAGACTCAGGATCTGGCAGCCCCAGGAACCTCGGCCTGGGAGTGAACGCAGCGAGGTTAAAATAATAAGAATTTGGGGGAAGCTGTTCGGAACAAATGCCTGCCCAGATCCCCGACACAGGCTCCAAGCTGGCAAGTCCCTCCCTTCCACGTGCTCAGAGCTTCCAGTTAGAATTCTGGTTTTCCACCGTTAAGCGTCAGCAAACAACTGGACTACCAGACATCTGAGGAAAGGCTCTAACAGGTCTGACAGAGATCCAAACAGACAGGAGATGAGCAAGAGTGAGGAGGAACTGAGGAAATGGAAGTGGGGCATGGAGCAAAAACCCTTTAAAAAACAAAACTATCATCACTAGCCTCAGAGAGGTAAGATATTGCAGCCATGAAAAAAGCGGTTATGAAAGAAATAATCGGAAAACAGAATCTGCTGCTGTTTATCCTTTTAAATTTCATACCACCAACATTTATCAGCTAGTCAAAGAAATAAAAAAATAAATAAAACTATCAACAAAAAGGAAATCCCCGGGCTTCCCTGGTGGCGCAGTGGTCGAGAGTCCGCCTGCCGATGCAGGGGACACGGGTCCGTGCCCCGGTCCGGGAAGATCCCACATGCCGCGGAGCGGCTGGAGCCTGTGCTCTGCAACGGGAAAGGCCACAGCAGTGAGAGGCCTGCGTACTGCAAAAAAAAAAAAAAAAAAAGGAAATCCCCGAACCCCCAAAAAACAACATTTTGGGAAATAGCATCCTTGTGACATAAGGATGTCCTTCCAAAGTGACAACTCTGAAGGGGACACAGTCATTTCCATTTGTAACAAGTTCTAGTACATTTGTTTAAAATCGCCTGTAATTTTATACTCAAACTTAAAGCACATGAAATATCTACTTTAACTTCAACATAGAGGCTTCTTGAGAAAAACAATACAGATAATTATCAGTCACTATTGATTTGTATATTTTAAAGTAAGTTGAGTATTTTTCTTATGAGTCAATATATGTTTACTGCAGAAAATTTAGACAATAAGCAGAAAAGATGTTTTAAGATCACCCCCAATCTCCTTACTGAAAAACAACTACTATTGACATTTGGTATGTAACCTTCCAGTCTTTTGTCTACGAATATGTATAAATGAACAGTCTTAAAAACAAACATGGAATTGTACTGCCAATGTGTATGTGCCAATAGTATGCCAATGTGTATTTTAAATAACTATTTGCTCTCAGAGTGTCTTCCAAAGCAAAATGTGATTATAATTGCAAAAACCTGCTGCAGGATGGGTTCCACTAAGAGCAGGCGGGCAGACAGCAAAGAGGTACACACAACATATGGCCTAAGGAGAGCCAATGTGGGGAGGGGGGAAGAAAACCCTCGAGATTATACTGAAGGCAGATCCTAGCAGGATGACCGTATACTAGGACTACAGGGCAAGGTGTTCCGATCAGGGCAGGTTAGAGTTTGTGACCAAGGGCAAGCAGGGTTCCCTATTCATTCCCACCCACCCTGTCTTCCTGAGGGGACAGGTGGGCATAATGAAAGCCAACAGACCCATCACTTTATGAGAGCCACAAGGATGAAGAGTATGGCCAGGGCTGAATGTTTAGATAATGAAGAACTGTCTTCCCAACGAGTAACTACGCTAAGCCTTGAACCTCTCTTTTAACGAGTATTATGGCAAGAGCCTTCAGATGACTGCAATGTAAAGGAAACACAAATCTGCTTGAATAAGAGGAATTTCTTACCTACATAGAAAGCAAGGACTATCTCTGGATGTTCAACTTTACTGATTCCCACTGTCTATAAGGCAGAGCTCCGAGTTCTCAGCCCAGCACCAAGTCCCCTGGATCTGAACCTAACTTACCTTCCTAACCTCAGCTCTAGGTATTGCCCCACCTGGAATCTCTACTACAGCCAGATTAGTATAACTGCAATCACTCAGGGACTTCCCTGGTGGTCCAGTGGAAAAGAATCTGCTTTCCAATGCAGGGGACGCAGGTTCGATCCCTGGTCGGCACGTTAAGATTCCACATGCCAAGGGGCAACTAAGACAGTGTGCCACAACTACTGAGCTGGCGCGCCTCAACCAGAGAGCCCGTGTGCCAAAAGCTAGAGCCCACGTGCTCTGGAGCCCACGTGCCACAACTAGAGAGAGAAAACCCTCACGCCACAACTAGAGAGAAGCCGGGGCACCGCACGGAAGATCCCGCATGCCTCAATGAAGATCCTCCGTGTGCTGCAACTAACACCAGACGCGGCCAAAAATAAAATTAAAAAAATAAAACATTAAATTGCAGCCACTCAAGCTATCTTGTGCCTTTCCTCCCTCTTCACACCCAATCTCTACATCCCCTGACTCTGCCTACTTCCTCCCACTCACTCATCAAGTTCCTACTCACATTCCATCTCTTTCCCGCAAGGGACTTCCTGCCCACCTAGCCCAAGCACTTCTACTTCTCCCGAGCAAGGAAGGCTTTATACCCCTCGTGGTGCCTGGTCCACAGGAAGCCTATGCTGATCATCTTATTTTATAACCCCCTTCACCATCACCACCCCTTTCCCCACAACCACATTACACAGAAAATATTTCATAGGCATTTAATTCATTTTTTCATTCAACATATTCTATTTGTTTCTGTGTGCTTGGAGATCCTAAGATATAAAAGACACTATCTCTATTTGTCAAGGAGAAAAACCCATCAGGAGATGACAGACAACTGTGATATAAGTGCAATAATAAAACTTCTAAGGGGGGTGGGGTGCCAGTGGTGGCTAGGAACCAGAGATGTTGAGGCAATAAATACATACACAGTAAATGTGTATGAAGCAATAAATACATACACAGTAAATACTCCTACTTGGCAGCAACGACAATAGTCTCCCAGAGGGCACATGAGGTGTCAGACTGCAGTGTTCTTCACAGCACCCACACCTACAACAAAAGGGCTCCTGTATGAGATGCTATCTTGAGTCATTCATTCAGAAAATACTGAGAACCTATTACATGCCAGATACTGCTCCACTAGTCTAGCTGGGGATAGAGTGAAGTCAGCAAACAAATAAATGTGAGAATTTTATATAGTGACAGGGCTGCGAAGAAAATAAAACAGGATAACGGGTTAGAGTGATGGGGAAAGGTCTTTGTCCTCTATCCATTATTCTGCCAATGGCAAGCAAGATACCCCACACTTAATCCAATAGGCTAAGACTGCTTTTACTTAATAAATATCACAAAATAGCATCTAAGGAAGATTCTAATAATACACCAAGCTACTACCTCAGGTGGACCCCCCAGTCTTCCAGCTTTGAGAGAAAAAAGTGATATTCAGAATGGAACTTTAGAACAGCACAGCTATTGCACCCAGGCCTTAGTTATTGTCACTCATCTGCAATACCTCTTACACTGCTAGTTTGTTTTGCAATTACTTTATTTCATCTTTGGATAACATCCTCATTCCCTAGGTTAAAAAACTGATGTACCTGGGAAGGGTGTCCTTTTGAGACACCTTACAATCACGATTAGAATCAAGGGTGAAATTTCCAGTCCCCAGTGTTTTCAATTAGTGGTTGGGCCTGAAAAGGACATAAAATTTCTCCTCCACCTCCCCAAATATCTGTATTTCACTCTTCTCACACCAAAGGCTAAGAAATCCTACAACTGAACAGAATACCTTGAAATCAACCTCAAATCACTAATTCCACTTTTCAGTGCCAATTGTGTATAGCCCTTCGGCTACTGCATTTTGCTCCCCCTCTGTCCAAATTCAGGTTCAGTCTAAACTAAACCTCAGGATATTACCTGAGGGCGTGAGCCATTTCCTTTACTTTTCTGGTATCCCCTAAAGTGCTTAGCATGAGGCTGGCATGCAGTTCACCTTCAATCTTTCTCTGGTTACGTTCTGTTGAGCTTTATTGTCTTGGACTGTTTATAGGTTGTTTCATCTGGAAAATGCATCACGGTAACTTGTGGAGAGGATGGAGTACGGAAGAGATGATTAAGCAAGGAGTAACTTCTTTTGTAATCCAGAGTCCTTCCCAGTCTTTCCAGGAAAAAGTACAGCATCAAAATAACCTCACTATCTCTTCTGTCTTTTGTCTGTTGGACAACCCTTCCAGGCTTGTCCATGTTATTGAAGTGAAAACTGCGGGAAAGCTCCTGGAGGAAAGTAGTCATTTCATATGTACTTCCAGCATCTCCGTCAACTTAAATCACGGATCACAAATGTTTATTAAATGAGCAATTTTTTTTAAAGGAGAGACTCAGTATGCACCCGAAAACGTTTGTTGAGGAGGTTCCCTTTCTGCCAAAGAAGAAACAATCCTCAAGAACTGGTATCAAATAATATCCAGAAAGATCTCGGTCCCCAAAGGCTGCCAATGTCTCCGAATCAAGTGCGTGCGACCACGCTCGTCTTTGCTGACACTGACTCCGAGCTCTAGCAAGCCTGTCAAACCCACTTAACTCTACCTTCAAGCACTTTTCCCCACCTTTTCTTCCAATTCACAGCCTCTTGCTCAAAGCCTGAAGCAAGTTTATGAAATACGCTTCTAAGCAATACTCAGAAACTCCACGAAGTGGATAAGCTAGAAACAGAAATCGGCAAGAAATGTGCCAGATGCCTTGTCTTTTTCTTCTCAGCCCTTCCTTGGGAAGGGGGATCCAGGCAGGGCCAAGCCCTCATCCCGCCTCTCGGTGATCCCCATGCCTGGCTCCCAGTGGGGTCCGATCCAGCCTCAAAGCCTTAAAACACGCTGGGCCTCTTCCAAACGCCAGTGGTGGTGTGGGAAAATAGGAAGCACTTTCGCACTACTACACTGAGCGGGTCACCCACCCAGCGTCAACCGGGCGGCGGGCTCGGCGGAGGGCTGCTAGGCCAGCCGCGTGGGGAGGGAGCGGAAGGCTGCGCGGGACTCGCCCGGAGCCGGCCGCCCAAGTGCAGAGGAAGAAGCGGGCGAGCGGGCGAGTCCTTCCCTGCAAGGCTGGCTCATCTGCGAGGACTCCGCCCGTACCGCCCGCCTCGCCCAGATCAGGGATCTACGGGAGGGGAGTGGGCGGCCCCAGGGCCCTTCCAGGCCTACCTTCCCCGACTCCCTGGGCTCCATGGCCCAGCTTTCGATGGCCCGTGCTGACCCCGCCACGGCCTCCAGGCCGCCCCCTCCCCCCGCGGCCTGGCCTGAGGATGCCGTAGCCGCGACCACCCTGGGGACCGGGACCCCCGGAAGGGAGGGCGCCCCGGCGGGGAGGGAGCGCGGCCCGGAACCGGCTGTCCCTGGTCAGAGGGGGCGGTGGCGCTCGCGGAGCCAGGAGAGGCGCGCAGCTGGTACTTGCGTCGCGCCGAGCGAGTCGCTTTACGGCAGCAGCCTAGCCCGAGGCGGCGGGGCATCATGGGAAGCGCGGTCCAGGCTGTAAGCGGCTCCCAAGGCTGCTATTGCTCCGGGAATACGGGGTCCCGATTGGACGAAGCAGCTAGCTCTCCGCCCTTCCCGCCTCCCTCCCCCGGCGATGGTTACTAGGTAGCGTACCCACGACGCTCTCCCAGGCCCTATAGGAAGGGCAAAGTACTCTGATTGGGCTATAAGATTGCTCGTGCTTGTGTCTATTCCCTCGCATTTTTAGGGCGAATGTCAACCTTGAAGATTCCAGACTGTATCTAATCAAGGAGGTAAATACTTTTTGTAGCATTCATTCAAAAAACATCATTGGTTGCCTGTCATGTTGCCAGGCATTGTGCAAAGGTTTGGGAATGCGCAGCTGAGTTAAACAGAAACTTTGCCTCCAAGGAATTCGTAGTCTATTGAGGAAACAGACCATAAACATAACTACAAAATGAAGAGACAGTGCAACGAAAGACGTAAACACAAGACTCTATTAAAGCACACTTTGTCACCTTAGGGTGCGGTGGTGGGACGATATGGGGTAGTTAGTCAAGGATTTCCTGAGGAAATGCTGCCTGAGTTGAATTAAAACAAGAGGTAGGAGTTAGCCACGTAAAGAAGGTGCTATGGTGTCCCCTCCAAATTCATGTGTTAACCCCTATGTGATGGTGTTTAGATGTGGAGCCTTTGGGAGGTAATTAGGTTTAGATGAGATCATGAGGGTGGGGCTCTCATGATGGGATCAGTGTCCTTATAAGACAAGACACCAGAGAGCTTGCCCTCTCTCTCTGCCATGTAAGGACACAAAGAGAAGGTAGCTGTCTGTAAGCCAGGAATAAAGTTCTCACCAGAACCCGACCATACTGGCACCTTGATCTTGGACTTCCAGCCTCCAGAACAGTGAGAAAATAAATTTCTGTTGTTTAAGTCACCTGGTCTATGGTATTTTGTTATGGCAACCTGAGCCAACTAAAACGGGAGGAGAAGAGGAGTGTTGCTAGGAAGAGCAATTGTGCATGAGAAACAACCTCGGCAAAGCCAGGGAGGTGAGCAAACAGTGTGTGTAGGGAAGGTGTGTAAGACAGGAAGTGGCGGGAAAGGACGCTGGAGAGACACGAGGGATGGATGTGGAAGGCATTGTGTGCTGCCTTTAAGGGCTGGAAGTAAGTTTTTAGCTGGTGACTGGTGTGGGCAAATTGCACTTTAGTTACTGAAGAGTAGAAGGTGAATATAGAGGGGAAAAGATAAAAGAGAGAAAACCAAACTCTAAATACATATATTTACTCTCCATTCTTCTCTCATCTTTTTTAAAAGTTGTAAAATTATATAAAGTAATAGTAACAATGTGTTGTTTCGCTTGTAATATATATGGATGTAATGTGTATAATAATAATACAAATAATGGACAGTAAAGTGCAGAAATCTTAAGTGTACAGCTCAATGTATTTTTACATGTGTACCATGTAGTCAACACCCAGATCATATATAAAAAATTTCCAGAACTCCAGAAAGTTTCCTTGTGGCCCTCCCATTATGTATACATAGGGGTAAAACTACAGAAAGTAAGGAAATGACTATCATAAAAGTGTTGTCCGACTTTTGCACAGCAAAGGAAACCGTAAACAAGATGAAAAGACAACCCTCAGAATGGGAGAAAATATTTGCAAACGAAGCAACTGACAAAGGATTAATCTCCAAAATATACAAGCAGCTCAATAACAAAAAAACAAACAACCCAACCCAAAAATGGGCAGAAGACCTCAATAGACCTAATAGACCTAAATGTATATCTTCTTTCTCCAAAGAAGATATACACATTGCCAACAAACACATGAAAGGATGCTCAACATCACTAATCATTAGAGAAATGCAAATCAAAACTACAATGAGGTTTCACCTCACACAGGCCAGAATGGCCATCATCAAAAAATCTACAAACAATAAATGCTGGAGAGAGTGTGGAGAAAAGGGAACCCTCTTGCACTGTTGGTGGGAATGTAAATTGATACAGCCACCATGGAGAACAGTATTGGAGGTTCCTTAAAAATCTAAAATTAGAACTACCATATGACCCAGCAATCCCACTACTGGGCATATACCCTGAGAAAACCAGAACTCAAAAAGAGTCAGGTACCACAATGTTCATTGCAACACTGTTTACAATAGCCAGGACATGGAAGCAACCTAAGTGTCCATCGACAGATGAATGGATGAAGAAGATGTGGCACATATATACAAGGGAATATTACTCAGCCATAAAAAGAAATGAAATTGAGTTATTTGTAGTGAGGTGGATGGACCTAGAATCTGCCATACAGAGTGAAGTCAGTCAGAAAGAGAAAAACAAATACCATATGCTAACACATATATATGAAATCTAAAAAAAAAAAAAAGTTCTGAAGAACTTAGGGGCAGGACAGGAATAAAGACGCAGACCTAGAGAATGGACTTGAGGACACAGGGAGGGGGAAGGGTAAGCTGGGAAGAAGTGAGAGAGTGGCATTGACATATATACACTACCAAATGTGAAATAGATAGCTGGTGGGAAGCAGCCGCACAGCACAGGGAGATCAGCTTGGTGCTTTGTGACCACCTAGAGGGGTGGGATAGGGAGGGTGGGAGGGAGGCTCAAGAGGGAGGGGATATGGGGATATATGTATACATATAGCTGGTTCACTTTGTTATACAGCAGAAACTAACACAACACTGTAAAGCAATTATACTCCAATAAAGATGTTAAAAAAAATAATAAAAGTGTTGTCCCAAATGCTTAGCTCAGCAGTGTGGCTTCTGGCCAACTGCTTTCTCTGGCTCCACAGACTTTGAGGGTGGATAAAACAGGGATTACATAAGTAGAGTAACTAGAAGGAGCGGAGTTGTGGGAAGATGATGAGCACAGTTTGGGACATGATGATTTTAAGTATCTAAGTGATATTCAAATTGATGTTCTAGTCAGCAGTTGAATGCACAAGTGCATAGCAAGTGTAACCTATCTTCGAGGACAGAAATCATGTGGACAATCAAATTATAATAGCTGCTTTATCATCAGGAATTGCAATCCTTTTACACATTTCCTTTCCTCAATATTTCTGACAGTCCTTCCCCATTGAGGGATATATGTGATTAAGAATGAATGATTGGGGGCTTCCCTGGTGGCGCAGTGGTTGGGAGTCCGCCTGCCAATGCACGGGACGCGGGTTCGTGCCCCGATCCGGGAAGATCCCCCATGCCGCGGAGCGGCTGGGCCCGTGAGCCATGGCCGCTGAGCCTGCGCGTCCGGAGCCTGTGCTCCGCAACGGGAGAGGTCACAACAGTGAGAGGCCCGCGTACCGAAAAAAACAAACAAACAAACAAAAAAGAAGGGCTAGGGGGCGTGGAGGGCTGTGGTGTCACCGGGCGGGGGCGCCCGTGGTGCCAGCACTCGCAGTGGTGTGCACGCACCAGGGTCCCGCGGGGCCTGCCCCGCACTGCAGCTGCCCTGAGTCTCCGTGGCGTTGGGCTCCCGGCAAGTCTGCTCACAGGGCCCCAGCTCCCCGGGGGGCCACCTGCTGCCACATTTCTCCGGGGGGGGCACTCTGCCAGGGAAGACCACCGAGCCCACCACTCGGGTCAGCCCTGGGTGCAGCCTCGATTCTCCCCCCTCCCACACTAGGCACCCTTGGGTCCCTGCTCCTATCCCCAGCGCTGCCCACTCGGCTCCAGCAGCCTCCAGACTTCTGGGTTTCCGAATATACCTCTCTGCTCTATCCACCCTCCCAAATACTAGTGGCGCCCAGCTTGGTAAGTGGAGGTAGCACCGCCTAGGACATGCAGGCCCCTCTCCCCTTATCAGGGCCAGCCTGGCCTTGGCTTTGGAGGGACCAGCAGGGATGTGGGCAGCCCACATCTCACCCCGACAGCCAGCGACGGGGCAGCTGAAGGCTCAGCCTTGGCCGACACTGGGAAGACACTGCTCTTGTTCAGATGCCTGCCACGCCTTCCTCCCCACCCCCGTTCTCAGCAGCCCCGCCCTCCATCCCCACCCACGCCCCCAGCCCTCACCAGCGGGTGCAGTTCTGGGTGAGCAGAGTCCCTGGGGGCATCTCCCGACCCTGCTCTTCAGGAGTCAAGCTGAGGCCCCAGGGCAGAGAGCTGGGCGCACGCACGTGCAGTAGCGCAGCAGCTGCCTCGGCGGGGCAGGCTCCGGTTACACTTGGACCATCCCCCCTTCCCCCCCACCTGCCTGCTCCCTCACGGGAGAGTCAGGGCATGGTGCCCACACCCACCTGCCCTCCAGGGCAGTCACAGCCAAGCTGGCAGGGCTCCTGCATGCAGAGGGTGCCAGGCTGCAGATGCGAGCACAGGCGCGGGCACGGGGTCGCACAGGGGCTGAGCACCTGGCCAGGTGGGCGCTCTGGGGGGAGCGCAGAGAGCGAGGTGGTGTCCCAGGGAGGGGGCTGCCTCGGGACCCTCTGCCGGCCGTGGCGATCAGCCGGGACGGGCCCTGGGCTCGGCAGCACGGCAGGGAACAGCAGGCACCCAGCGCCCTGGGTGCTCACCGGGGCAGGGCTGCAGGTTACGTTCCTGCCGTTGCTCCGTGTCCTGGGCCTGGCACGGTGCCCCCGCAGGACCTTCCTTGCAGCTGCTCCAGGCTGACCAAGGTCCGAGGGCTGGACACTCATGGGGGTGGCACACCAGGGACCCGTTAACACAGGTGCTGTGCCAGCGGTGTGCAGAAAGGGCTCAGACCCTTGAGAGCCAGGGTGAACAGAGCCTCTGCTCCCCAGCAAGGCCCATAACCCTGACCTGGCCCGAGCCTCCCACCCAGGGCTCCCCGTGTCCCTGCCTGGCCGCCGGCCGGCAGCCACACCAGCTTTTGCAGTCCAGCCATCCCCCTCGGCCGGAGCCAGCACCCATGAAGCACTGGGGCTGGGGAGGCCACAGCGGCAAGAAGACATGGGCACAAGGCGCCCATCCTGTACCAGCTGGCCAGGGGGACAGCGGCAGCCTGGGAGAGCGGGGCTGGGGCGGGCGCACGTGACGGATCCCTCTGTTAGCCAGCTGGAGTCCAAAGCCTCAGGCAGCCCTGGAGCACCCTTCCTCCCGCCCGCCCCCCCCCCACGCGACCTGTTCTCCACCTGCCCTGGGTGTGGGCACCACCCTGGGAAACTTTTTTTTTTTTTTTTTTTTTTTTTTGCGGTACGCGGGCCTCTCACTGTTGTGGCCTCTCCCGTTGCGGAGCACAGGCTCTGGACGCGCAGGCTCAGCGGCCATGGCTCACGGGCCCAGCCGCTCCGCGGCATGTGGGATCTTCCCGGACCGGGGCACGAACCCGTGTCCCCTGCATCGGCAGGCGGACTCTCAACCACTGCGCCACCAGGGAAGACCCCCTGGGAAACTTTGAGGCTTCCTGAGAGCATCCTTAGAACGCAGCCTGTCTTGACTAAGGCTCACTCGGGCAGGACCCCCAGCCGGTTGCTAAAAGTGACTCAGAGATCCACTCGGCTGCCCTATAACTCACGGCCCAGCCGTCTGCCCGCCGCCTGGGCGGCACCGTCCCTGCAGACACTGCACGCGTACCCAGAGGTCGGCACAGCTTCTTGGGCAGTGGTCGGCACAGTCCAGGGTGGGCACGGGGTCCCGGGCCTCGCAGCTCTCTCCTGCGGACCAGAAGGTAGGAGTCTGTGTCGGGACTTCGTGAGTCCCGAGCCTTCCCTGGGCACCTCCAGGGCCAGAGGCAGCATCCCCCTCAGGTGCCATACCCCTGGCCCCTCCTCCGCTGCTGGAGCCGGCTACCTGGGCAAGGCCCCATGGTGCAGCTCTCAGTCTGAGCCCATGGCCCCTGGCAGCCTCCTCCAGCGCAGCTGGAACCCCCCACTGCAGGGTACCTGGCAGTGGCTCCAGGCCCCCCAAGGACTCCACTGGCATCAATCTGGGGAGAAGAAGCGGAAGTCGGTCCCCAGGCCCGCCTCCTGCCTCCAGCTGAGCCCCCTTCCTCACCTTCTAGCTGCTGACCCTCCAGCCTCAAATCCAGCAGGCCCTGGGGACTAGCCGGAGGGCGAGCAGGCCAGCTGACTGCTGGGACGCTGACGTGAACAACGCGGCCCAGCCCTACCTGGCCAGGCCCGACTCCACCGCATTCCAGGCCCCTCCCCCTGTGGCCTCCGCCCCTCCCATCACCTTGGCAGGCTCCAGGGTCTGGGCAGAGACACTGCTGGCTGAGTGGCACAGTGCAGAGGTCTGGATCCCCGGCCCATGGCCTCCCCGTCTCGGGGTCCAAACAGAGGCGGCGGCGGTGCTGCTCTGAAGCCAGCGTGGGGACCGAGGTGGAGGAGAGGCCAGCTGGGTCCCCGGGCCAGTGCTCCTCTAGGGCAGTCCTGGAGGCAGGGCCCACAGGGTGACCACTCGGACCAGCGGCTCAGAGGCAGAAGACCTAGGAAGGGCGGCACGTGAGCATCCTTCCCGGGACCCTCCCCCAGACCCAGAGACCACAGTAGATAGGGAGGGAGGGGCTTAGCTTGTGACCAGGAAGGTCCGGAAACAGGAGAGGCTGAGGGAGGTGTAGGGGGCCAGGGCAGGGTGACCAACCATCCTGGTTTGTCTGGGACCGTCCTTGTCCTAGAAATGAAAGTTCCAAGTCCCGGAAACCCACCCCTCCACCCTGGGCAAACGGGGACAGTTGGTTCCCCTGGTCCCGAGTTACCTTGACAGCCCCGGCTGGTGCGCTGCAGCTCCCCATGCTGGCACTCACTGTGGGAGGGGGCAGTCAGGGTGGTCTCAGGAGGCAGGACCCAGCCCAGCGCCGTGGGCAGGGAGCTCACGTAGGGGTAACCTGGGCTCTGGGCTCATTTGGAGCAAGAGGAAGCTGGGACCGGGCCCGTGGGGCTTAGCTTGGCCTTCTCTGCGCGGCTGCCCTGGGGAACCCCTCCCCGTCCCTGTTCCACCCTCTGGTCCCAGTGCTCTGGTGCCGCCTTCCCTGCCCCCAACACTCACCACTCTTTGCAGCCCAGCTGCAGGTGGTCCCCGGGGGCCAGGGTCACCCCAGCTCCTTCTCCTGAGATGTGCTGGTAGTTACACTGCTCTGGGGGAATGCAGCCTCCAGCCTGCTCCAGCAGCCCCTGTGCAGAAGGGGAGACGAGGACAGGGCTGTGTGGCAATCATTTCGTCATCCTAGTGCCAGCGCCGTGCAGGGCCCACAGCAGCTGCACGCGTGTGGTGCTCAGCCAGGGCATGGGTGAGCGGCCACGAGGCAGAATGCGAGAGCTGTCAAGGCCCCGAGTACCGCAGGTCTGCAGGAGAGGGGTTCATCTTGGACGTCACGGAGGGAAGGAGGCGTGGGGGTGGACAGGGGGCCCCTCCTCCTGCAGCTCCTCCCCGGCCCCCCGCCCCCAAGCCGTCACAGTTCTCCCACTTGGCAGCCGCAGGCCCAGCTGTGGCTTTGTGTCCGCTTGTAGCTGCCCCCAGGCACAGTGGGTCTTGCCCACCTCCTGCCCTAGCTGCCCTCTGTCTCTGCCCCTCTGCCTCCCATCTGCCAATCCCTGGAGCACCTGCCAGTGCCAGGCCCCGAACCCTATGCAGCTCCCTGGCTCTCCACGGTCCAAACCAGTTGCTGCAGCCTGTATGGAGGGTCTGACCTGAGCCCAACTCATCTCCAGGCCCAAGGGTCTGACCCCCCTCTCCCAGAATGGACAGGTGAGCCCCCGGGTCAGCGCCGGCAGCTCGCAGCTCCTGCAGCAGCGAGGCAGTCAGCACACAGGAGCACTGCTGCGGGGAGCGCAGGAGAAAGTGCAGTGGCACAGGCTGGAGCCACCTGCCGGGTGCCAGCTCTCCGCATCTGTGCACATCCTCGGAAGGCGCGTGGGGAGAAGGAAGCGGGTAGGGGAGGACGGTAGGGGGCAGGGGTGAGGCCCTGGGCCCTAGGAGAGCATTTCCGGCAGCGAGTGGGACTGTTCACCTGTGTCAGGGGTATGAACGTGAGCGATGCAAGGCTATGGGCCTGATCGGAGATGGCCAGGCACCTTCCTGTACAGAGCACTTAGCCAGGACACGGCAGGGTCAACAGAGGCCCTTCTAGGATGGGACGGGGGAGCGGGGAGCGAGGGAGGAGGAAAGGGCCTCAGCCAGGAACCAGGACACCTGAGTCTGAGTCTAACTCTGCCAGTAACTGTCTCCTGACTTGGTGTGTCCCTTCCCCTCCCTGGGGTTCAGTGTCACCAGCTCTAAGTCAGGAGGCTTAGAGGCTGCCAGAGGCCACAGGTCTGCAGAAGTGAGAGCTGACAGGGAAGGGGAGAGGCGTGGGTTCCAGGCAGGGTGAGTTCTAACCGGGACACAGGCCAAACGGTGCAGGAAGGTGCCTTCGGGGCAGTGACGGCCCTCCTCACAGCCAGCGGAGAAGCAGCCCACCTGCCGAGTGATGTGGGCGCAGGAGAAGGGGCAGCCCTCGCCGGGCTGGCACTCCCGGTGCAGACGCCCGGCCGGGCAGCCTGCCTCTGAGGCAGCACCTGCGTCAGTGCCCAGCTCCGGCCCCGCTGCCCTCGCTGCCTCCTGTGCCCACCCCGCGGCCTGCCTCTGCTCACCCTGGCGCCCACCCCCAGACAGGCCAACAACACCCTCCCGAACCTGCCCCTCAGGGCCCGTGCCACGCCCGCTCCTGCGGTCCCCGCACACCTCAGCACAGCCCGAGTCTACCTCCTTCCTCCTTCACTTGCCCATCACTGGCCTGGGTAAGGGGCAGCCTGTGGGGATGGCGTGGGAGAGGTCAAAAGGCACCTGTGAGTCAGGGTCAAAGGCCAAAGTGGGAATCAGCTCAGTCGGAGTGTCCAGGGCAGAGCCTGGGCTGGGACTCACCTCTGCAGACCTGGGTGCAGCAGATGCGGCTCAGGCGGGTGGTCTGGGGCAGGGTGGCCGGGCGCAGCGCCGGGAGCACAGCTGCTCCCCTCCTCTACACGAAACACTGCCGTCCTCCCAGGGGCCCCAGGAGCCCCGCACCTCCCAGCACGGCAGGATGCCCGCCACACAGGTGCTGGGGACAAGGAAGGCGGCTTCAGAAGACAGGGCCCTGCCCGCTTCCCCGAGGGCCCTACTGCCCGGCTGGCAGTCCACCCCCTCCCTGGCTCACCCTCCCGGCTCACCAGTTGTCACACGGTCCAGTCGCCACCTCCCCGGGCTCCAGGTTCTCCCAGGAGCTGAGCCCAGACCCTGCGGACCGGCTCTGGTTCTCAGGGATCCCTGAGGACACAGGAGTGGGGGCGGACACTTCAGACGGCTCAGCCCCATCAATCCCTCCTCGTACCCTCCTGCCTCCTCCCTCCTCCCTCCCTCCCTCCCTCCCTACCAGACTCCACCCCATGGGGACCGGGATCCTGGACGCAGGAGATGGAAGTCCCAACCTGGACCAGCCCAAGGATGCAGGAGTTGCCCATTCCCATCCCACAGTCCCAGGTTGGCCCCTGTGGGCAGAGCGGCAGGGGCCAGGCAGGCGGGTGCTGCCATGCTCAGGGGGCCGTTGGGAGGGGGAGGGGAGGCACTGACCCATGGCTCCGGGCTGGTACTGGCAGCGGCATTGGGCTGGGGACACACAAAGGCCGTCCTGGGACAGCTGGCCAAGGGGCACCCACAGCTGGGCTGGCAGCCTGTCGAGCCTGGCTGGCACACGACCCCGGGGGACAGGTCCCGGCAGGAGCGGGGGCAGGGCCGCCCACAGGGGAGAAGACCCTAGCCACCTGCACAGTCTACAGCAGGAGGGAAGCAGAGAGGGTGGGTGCTGAGGGGGTCCACCCTGGGGGATGGCCCTCCTGCTATGCCCACCACCCGCTCGGACCTTCACCCTGCCCCAGTTCCACGGGGTGAGTGACCTAAGGGCTGTCCCTCAAAGAAAGTGACATGCAAGTGTGTATGTGGGGTGTCAAAGGTCAGAGGCAGCATCTCTAGCCTTACAAGGGACCCCCCAGAGCTCCACAGAAGCCCTCACCTGTGCATTGAGTAGAATTGTCCTGGCAGGGGCAACTCTGCCTGCGGCCCCCAGGGCAGGGCCGGCCTCCCTCAGAAGTGGGGGGCCAGCTACATGCTCGGCTCTGATGGGACTGCCCCAGGCAAACGTCACAGGGAGACCACGGTCCCCATGGGCCCCAGCCTCCATCCACTGTGCCAGGAAGACAAAATCATCCAGCTGCCTTAGGAGGCCCAAGAGGTCCCAACCTATTGGGATTGGAGCAACCTAGTGGGGCCTCACCTGGGCACTCAGGGGGGCTGGCGCAGGTCTCCCTCTGATGCTGGGCCCCTGCCTCCCCCGCCTCCCCAGGGCACGGGACCCCTCCATGCTGAGGAACCGGGCAGGTGCAGGCCCTGGAGCGGGTCCTCGTCTGGCCCCAGCAGGGTTGGGAGCACGCCGTCCTCTCTGACCACAGGCACCAGCCTCCAGGCACTGTGGAGGCGAATGGCGGGCATTGGGGTGCAGCCATCCCTCCCCTGGACCCAACTCTCTCTGCGCCCCTGGGCTGCTTCTCCTCACCTTCCCCGGAGCGGGGTGCATACCTGGGCAAGGCAGGTCTGTGCAGGTCAGCCTGCCCTCTGAGCAGGTGCTGGGCAGGGCACACAGGCACAGGAGGGAGAGGGCAGCTCAGTCCCGCCGGGTCCTCCACACACACCCCTCCCAATCGGCCCTCCCTTCCATCCGCCTGGCCCCATTTCCCTCTGAGGTCTCAGTCACCCTCCCCGTCCTCTAGCGCCTCCAGCCCCTGCTCCCTGACCCACTCAGGGCCCTCTCAGGTGTCCTGCGGACTCTGTCCTATGGGGAAATGATCACAGGTCGCTGCTGCTGACAGGGGCCAGACAGAGGGAGGAAACACCACATCGCCACCCCCTTGCCCCTCAGAGCACACGCCCAGCCCTCCGAAGTCTCCCAGAACTGCGGAGCTGGCTGCCTTGGTTTCCCCACCTGTCAGACAAGGGGTTAGGGGGCCTGCCACACCTCCTCAGGGCTTGTGGGAGCCTAGCGTGCATCCGCTGAGACCGGGAGAGCTCAGGTGCACGAGACACAAAGTGGACTAGTCCTGTCCTCACCCCTGCACCTGTCCCTGCATCCTGCATCCTACCCACACGGTGCCTTCACCCCTGCGTCTTCATCCTGCCCACATGGTGCCTCACCCCTGCATCCTGCCCGCACGCCCGCCTCACCAGCAGTTGCAGCCATCGGGCCTCACCAGTTGAGCGCCGGGACGGTGCCGCTCCCGGGTCAGCAGGCCCAGGCAGCTGCAGTGGCTGGGCTGCACGCAGACAGCGTCGTCGGCACTCAGCACCTGACCTGGCTGGCAGTGCCAAACCCAGTGCTGGGGGACAGCAAGAGAGGGCCCCGGTCAGCGGAAAGCAGGGCCGAGGGCACCGGGAAGGGGCGCCCGGGATGGAAGATGAAGTGGAGGGGGAGGGGGGCAGAGGGGAGAAGGTGCGAGGCTCCAGTTCAGAACTGCTACTTTCTACACTCAGTTTATGCCACGCGTCCACCGGAGTTTCTCCTCCAGGGGAGGAGGGGGAGGGAGAGGAGAGCCTGAGAGGAGCTTCCCTGGGCGGAGTGGCCTCCAAACGTGGACCCCATGGAGGGATGAGTGGGGACCGAGGCACCTCCCAGACCTCCTAGAACGTAGGGAGCAGGCGACTAGAAAGCTGGGGGGAGGAGGGCGTTTGGGAAGGCGCTGGGGCTCCCTGGGGGAGGCCGGGACCCGGCACCGCCTCCTCGTCCTGCCCCCGTGTGGGAGCCTCCCGACCTCCCTGGACAGGTCCGAGCAGGGCCTCCAAGCGCGTCCCTTCTCCCCAGCCCTTCTCTCCTCATTTTTGATTCGGGTCGGCTTCCTCACCACCGCGCAGGCGCCGCTGGACAGAGACCCCGGCGGCCTGCCTGTGTCCCTCTCCATGGTCCTGGGCGGGCGCTCAGAGGATAGCCCCACACCCGCGCAGACGCAGGCGCACAGGCGCGCGCACGGAGGCAAGGCCTGTGCGCCGATACGCCCCTGGGGTTTACGATGATATAACGGGATGATTGCCCCTGCCTATGTGTTTATGCTGCTTCTGTCATAAAACGTTTAAACTGAGAAATGTTTGCGGTAAGGAAGGCAAGGGCTGCTGGGTGAGGCTCGCTCCCACTTCTCTCTGGAGCAAGTGGGACCCTGATGGGCGCTGACCCCGCCCCTTATCACCACTGCGGGGCAATCCCAGGTCAGAGGGGCCACACCCCAAAGCCACACCTTGCCGTCCCCGCAAAGTGACCCTCAGGAGCCCAGACTCACCACGAGGTCGTCACAGGAGCAAGGACAGGGAGGGCCACAGGGGCTGGACTCGGCCCCTTGGATGGCGGTGCAGTTGGTCACTGGGGGGAGGGGACAGGATAGGCAGAGAGCTGGGTGGGTCGCCCACCCCGGCCCACCCAGGCCCCTCTCCCCGTCATGCTCCCTGCAGCTTTCCC
This sequence comes from Leucopleurus acutus, assembly GCF_964270905.1. NCBI lineage: Eukaryota > Metazoa > Chordata > Mammalia > Artiodactyla > Delphinidae > Leucopleurus > Leucopleurus acutus. The sequence continues at coordinate 102,319,608 of NC_139144.1, read as the reverse complement.
ACCTCTGCCCCTTGACCCAGCCCCGTCGCCAGCAGGTACCTGGGCATGGCAGAGCCTGGCAGGCGGCCCCCTGGGCCCGAGGCCCCTCGCAGTAATCCCCCAGGCCCCGGGGTGGGGTCCGGCTCTGGAGGCCGCCCACACAGGAGTGGCGGGGGATTGGCTGGTGCAAGGCGGCAGGCATCCACAGGGCGCAGAGGCCACATCTGGGCTCCACAGGACTCACGGTCACACCCCAGCAGGAGGCAAGGCTCCTCCTCTGCCTCAGGGCCTTGGCAAGGAGGTGGGGCTGAAGCCAGTGGGGGCAGCAGTGCCAAGCTGGACGGTGTAACGCCGGGGGGCCTGGTGCAGAAGCGGTGCCGGTGGCGTCGGGCAGGGCCACAGGAGGCCAAGCACTCGCTCCATGGGGTCCAGGGTGACCACAGGAGCCTGTGCTCCTCAACAAGAGAGGCCACGATAGTGAGAGGCCCACGCATCGCGATTAAGAGTGGCCCCCGCTTGCCACAACTGGAGAAAGACCTCGCACAGAAACGAAGACCCAACACAGCCAAAAATAAATACATAAAAATTAAAAAAAAAAAAGAATTTCCAGACCAATCAACATTTTACAAACAGGAAAACAGAGGCCCATACTGAACGCCACTCGCCTGGGGTCACGTGCTGGTCACGGGGCTGGCAGAGCAGAGCCACGCGCCCTGAGTTCAGTGCTCTGCAGCAGCAGCCAGGGTGGGAGGGCTGGTCAGTCCCTCTTGGGGCACTGAGCTCTGCACAGGAAGCAGGGCCCTGTGCACTGTCCAGCCACTGCTTGCCCAGGGGACACACACCAGTCATTGGCCCTGGGGACACAGAGATTGACAGCTCAGCCTAGGCACATTCACTTCTCCCCCGGGGTCCCACCTGGGAGAGGCATCAGCTCGGGGCGCGGCTGGGAAGGTTGTGGGGCTGCATGGGAGCTCAGGGAGCAGGGTCCCTGGGGTGACAGGGAGGGGTTGACAAGGCCATGGGTGGTGTGGGGATAAGTGAGGGCAGGGCGTGGAGGAAGAGGTGGGTGCCTCATCTGTTCAGAAGGAGTAGACACTAGCTTGAGTCTCCTGGATCTTTCTCTTGAGTATTTCCTCCCTTTTAGTTTTCTCCAATAAAAATGTTTTAAAGCCCACTTGTCAAATTTGTGGACATTCCAGAAAAAAAAAGTCTAAGAGAGAAAAGGCAAAAGAGAAAGGGGCAGGGGGAGAGGAAGAATGAAGGAGGGAATTGGGGGAGGACCAGGGGACAGAAAATAAAAAGAAAGAAGAAAATTAACTGAAAGGAAAGAAAAAAGAACGGAAAATTGAAAAAAACAGAGGGAACGGGGTTAGCGCACCCTCTACTGGCAGATCCTGGTATCCGTTTTGAGTGTTGGGTGCTTCAAGGTTTCTGAGCAGAAAGCAAGTGCACCCCAGGAAGTGAATTACACTCAGGAAAGACAAAGAGGCAACTGGAAGGAGAACGCAGAACGCCCCCACTCCAGGCTCTAGTTCCATCATAAATCGCCTCTCCCAGCTGAGCCTCAGTCCTCCCATCAGTCAAATGAGCACGATGTCTGGGGGGAGGGACAGGGGTCAGAGTGAACACTACCCCAGCCCACCAACCTCCAACGCCACCGCTACCTCCATCCACCGTCTGCCACCTCCTCCCCCAGCCCTTGCCCCCTCCCCACGCACCAGTGAGGTTCCAGGGCCGTAGCAGGTCCAGCTGCAAGTAGGGGGGCTGGGCGTGCCACTGAGTATAAGCTTCCTCTACGGGGCTCCAGCCCTGCTGCCCAGGTGCCTCCGTGGGAGGCCTTAGGATGGCAGCCCAGGTGGGGCGCTCCAGCTGCTGGGGAGAAGCATGCAGGCTCCCCTCGGGGAGTTGGGCCAGGCCCAGGGGAGAATAGCAGGGATCTGGGTGCATGAGAGAGGGGCTGGAGCTGGGGGAGGGCAGAGGCTGGCAGGAGCCTGCTAGGGGCATAGATAGGAAGGCACGAGGGGAGTTGGGGGATTTGAAGGGCCCACACAGTGGACCTTGCGGTGTCAACAGGGACAGAAGGCTGGTTCAGGAAAGGCAGGGATGCAGAGGCAACTTAGGCCGGGATGACGTCTAGATGCTTAGGCAAACCATCCTCCCCATGGGAGCAAGAGGTATAGCCCAGCGATCCTGTTTGCCCTCCCAGGTTGGACAGCCCTTGGGCAACATCCTCCCTCCGCCCTACGGTAGCCCGTGGCCCTTTACCTCTGGGGGGAGGCAGAATGTAGGTGATCAGAGGGGCCCCGATCTGGGGGCTTGGGGCTGGAGGGGCCATGTGGCAGACCGTGGGATTGTCTCCTGTGTGGGGAGACCCAGGCTCACACCAGCCCCTGGCCCAGCTCCCTGACCTCTCTCCACTTCCTGGGGCACTTTCTCGCCCACGACTTCCCAGGAGCTTTGAGAACAGCTCCCCAGCTGGAAAAGCCCATCCTCTTTCCCTTGTTGTGAGTTGGGGGTTTTCACTTCCATTGAATACTTAACGTAGAATAAAACCACCAGTCCAAAGCCACTTCAGGGGCCAGGACCGAGCGGCTGCAGTTCCTAATCCAGGGCTGCTGTCGCTAATTGGGTACCCTTGTGGGCACGAGAAAAGGGCATCTCTGGATTGAAGCGGTCCTCCAGGCTAGAGCCTAGCCCCCACTCGCCACGTAACTTGTGCAGTGAACCACCTGTACAACTGTGCGTGCGGGCTCTCTCCTAACCTCAGCAGCCTATGGGTGCACTTTTAAGATATGGAATCTGGACCCAAAGGCACATCAGTTTCTGAGCCTTTGTATCTTCCTGTTTTATTTATAATTCAGTTTCCAAGTAAAGATGCTCTTGAAAAGCCCAACTTTGTTATGGTTGCTCTTAGTGGGAACAGGGAAGGAACCAGATCTGGCCCAGCAGAACCAGAGAAAAGAAAGTGTCCTCAAGGGTGACCTCACAGGGGATGCAAAACCCCAAAAAGGTCAGAGGAGGCGGGCAGAGATTGAGGCCTGGCCTTAGGAGAGCAGAGACAAGCGAGCGCTCTTCCCCCCAGCCCCACCCGAGGGCCCCTTCCTTCCCCAGCATCCAGGACCCAGGCTCCCATCACCCTGAGGCTGGGGTAGCCGGTGCCCCCCACTCGGCGCTGTCACCTGTGGCTCGCTCTGAGTCCTCGCCACCCTCCTCCCCTTGGGGCCCCTTTGCTACCCCGCAGACCCACCAACCAGGCAGGACACAGTGGCAACATGACTCTCCCACTCCCTCCACCAGAACCCAGTCCTGCGGGCACAAGAGTCAGGCCAGACGTGCTGAACTGGCCACCGACCTGGCCCGACCTGCGACCCTGGCCTCTACACACCTCGCCCCGCCCCCGCCGCCCTGGCCCCAGGGCCCCTGCTCCCCCCTCGCCTGGGAGCAGCTGCCCAGCGGGCAGTAGTGGGAGCTGCGTGACATGCTGCCGTGCAGACACTGGCAGCCCTGCAGGGGCCCTCTCGCCAGCGATCCCCGACTCGGCGGACCCTCGCGGGGCCTCGGCTGGCACCTGGGGAGGGAGGGCCGCCCCTCACCTGCTGAGTGGCTCAGCTAGGCAACCGCCCCATCCTGTTTTGCCCGGAGCGAGGGGTTTCCCAGGACTCAGGACTTTCAGTGATAGAACCTGGAAAGTCCTGGGCCAACGGGGACACTTGGTCACCCCGTCACCCCGACCCCACCCCGAACCCGAGAAACTGCAGCTGGCCCAAGCGAGGGGTCTGGAAGAAGCTATGCCAGTGGAGCGGCCCCAGAGGGGACTGGACAGGCGGCTGTGGCTACTCCGCCTACAAGCCTCACCCAGGTACCTCCAGAGGCACAAGGTGCAAACCAGAGGGCCCATACCCGTCCCTGGACTTGTGGGCCCCCTGCACCCCCTTTTTGGACCTCCAGGGCATAAAACTGATGCAGGAGAAGGCCAGGGATCCCCAAAGATGCGCTGGGAGTCCTGGTGTTTAGATTAATAGGGGCACAGAGTGCGGGGGTCCTTATCTGGGGTCCATGGTGCCCGTGGAAGCACCCTGAGCACAGGTGGCTTCCCACGTGGGAGCTGGAGGTGAGGTCAAGGTCCCCGCAGGTCCCTGGCGGGTGCAGTAGCTGCGGGCCTTGCGGTGGATGCCCCAGCGCTGGCGACCTCGGCCAGCGAGGTGGGCATTGTTGGCGCTCTGGAAGGACCACTGAATGCTGCGGCTCCCACAGGGGCCCAGGCACTCGGTCCAGGGAGACCAGGATGACCAACCACAGTTCACTGAGGGAGGGCCAAGCGTCAGGGCCACAGCAGGGCAGGGTGCTCCGCCGGCTGGTCTGGGAGGAGACCAGAGGCCCCTCAGGAAGGGCCGGGGGGGCCTCACCGGCACCATCTGGGTTGGGCCGGCAGCGCCAGGGCCGTCCATCTCGGCAGATGCAGAGCCGGCAGTCGGCCTTGACGCGCCGCCCGCGCCAGTAGCGGGTGCCGTCCACCAGGCAGGGGCACTGCCGCGGCCACACACACCACCCCTCGTCACCCAGCACCTGCCCTGTGGGGCGCCAGCAGCCTAGGGAAGGCCCAGGGCGAGGCTTCTCTGCGGAGAGCTCGGTCCCGGCAGACATGCCCGCCGTACCCCAGGCCCAGAGCTCCCTTACCTGGGCTGCTGCAGGGCGGTCAGGGGGGCACTCGGCCTGACCAGAGATGTCATCACAGGTCAAAGGGCAAGGGGCACAGGGATGGAACACCAGCTCCCTGGAGCAGGTGACATTGGGGCAGCCGTCCTGAGGGCAGGGTCCTGAGATGAAGCCGAACCAGAGGTCATCGAGGGTGGGTCCCCTTCAGGGACGAGCCGCCCACCAGCAGCCCCTCCACACTTCACCCACCTTGCCCTCCTCCCGTCCACTCACTGGTCTGGCGGGTGCTGGGAGGGGCCCCAGGCAGCACGGCACAGGTGTGGGCCCCGTTCCGGGGTGGGCGGCACTGCCGCTGCCGGGCCATAGTGCCCCTGCATGGCTCAGAGCATGGGGACCAGGGAGACCAGGAGGTCCATTCACTGTCCACTGTGAGGAGAAAGGGCCGACCGGTGGGGAGGTGGGCCGTGAGGTTGGGCCGGGGACCAGTGCCTTCCTCCCGCGGGCTCTCTGTAGGTCCCGCCCACCCCACTGGCCTCCTGGTGCCCAGGACCCCGCACCTGGGCAGGCTGCCGTGAAGCAGGCCTGAGTCTGGTGCTCGGGGCCCGGGCAGTGCCGCAGCACCGGGAGACTGGGCGGGGAGCAGCGGCGGCTGCAGCCCTGCACCCCGGGCCTGCACATCTGGCTGCACGACGCCCATGGGCTCCAGGGGCCCCAGGCCTCACAGCACTGCTCTTCCCAGGAGGGCCCCGCCAATTCACAGTCAGGCTGCCCGGCGCACACCTGGGGAGGGAACGGGGTCAGGGCGACTTTCGCTTTGGGGGCACAGTGGCTCTACCTTCCGCACCACCCGTTCCCCACCCTCACCAGCTGGAAACCGAGGCAGAGGCCATCCGGGTAGGAGTATTCTGGGCCGGGAAGCCCTGTCCTGTTGGGGCCTCCTGGGACTGGCAGCCCCTCTGAAGGGAAGAGGAGAGAAAACAGGCAGGTGGGAGTGAGAGTCACCTCCCAGGCCCCCGCCAGCCGTGGCCTCCATCAGGGGAACAGTGTGCCTACCACAGCCCAGCTCATCCTCGCCCTGCGGACAGTCGGGGAGCCCATCGCAGAGCCGCTCAGGGTTCAGGCACAGCTGGGGAGCCAAACCACAGGGGAAGAGGCTGCCGCAGGGGGGCAGGAGGCTGCAGAGGAGGGCGGGGCAGCCGGAGGCACGGGCTGGGGGTATGAGGCAAAGCCCTCAGGGGACACAGCCTGGCTCAGACCCCTTTGTGAGGGGTCCAGGAGGGGCAGGCCACGGGGAGGAGATGGGGCCTGTGGACAGCGCCCAGCCGCCACCAGGTGGCCAGGCCGTGAAGGTCTGACTCGCGGGGACACAGAGGGGACCCCCAGGCCTGGTAGGGAGAAACTGGGGGAGCCCCCCCAAACTGCCCCCCACCACCTGCGGCAGAGCCACTCACTGCCCACCCTCTAATGCATCCAGCCCAGACTCCTCCTGAGATCACAGAGGGCAGGCTCTGGCAAAAGGGGCGCGGCAGCCCTCTGTGCCAGCCCTGTCACCATGGCCTTGTGGGCCCCTCCCCTCTGCCCACTCTGACCCTACACACAGTGCAGCAGAGTCCCCTCAGGACAGAAGCAGCCCTCCACACGGGCAAAGACAAAAGCCCTTTCTTCTCTCCCCCGGGGCTGGGCGGGCGGGCAAGAGTGTTCAAAGAGAGTTTCCAGGAAAAGATTCAAGGAGGACAAAACTCGCTCAGATTCGGCGGCCCCCAGACCTAAGTCGCTCTCTAGCGAGCGCCACCCCGAACCGCAGGCGCCGGGGTCCCCGTCCGAGCCGTGGGGACAGTGTGGGGCGCCGTCGCACAGCTGCGCGGGGGTCACACAGAGCGGGCCGCGGGCGCAGGGCGGGAGGTGCGGCGCGCAGGGCCGGTCGCGGCCGTGCTCGCCGTCCTCGCCGTCGCAACGCCAGCCCCGCGGGGCGCACTCGCCGCTGCCGCCGCTCGCGAAGAGGCCGCACGGCGGCGCTGCGGGGGCTTCCGCGCTCCACCCCGGCGGGGCGCCCGGGGATGCCTGCAGGCCGCCGGGCCCTTCCACCGCCTCTGGCTCCGCTCCCCCTCCAGGCCCTTCCGGCCCCCTACCTGCGCCCGGCCCTCCCCAAGTCCAGCCGCTCCCGCTTTTTGCTGCCCTACTGGTTTTCCAAAGGCTCTCCTGCCGCATCCAAGAATTCCCATTAGACGCCAGTCGGTTTAACGGGGGGCCTTGAACTTCTGGGAATAAAGTCTGGACTCTTTCAGTCCCCCGCAAACGCTCTTCACTTCCTTCATTCCGGTGTCTCCAGGAGGCTGAGTCTGGGCCCTGCTCCTTCCCACCCCCAGCATCTGCCCCAAGGCCTCCCTCTGAGGTGCTGTCCCCTCCCTTCCAGGCCTCCAGACCCCATTTTCTCACCCCCTTCCCTCCAGGAGACTCACCGGGGCTGACGCTGACTTGAGGAGTAGGTGCAGTCTCCCTGGAGACAGCAGAGGGGCCAGGCAAGGTACCAGCTGGGGGAGTGGGCAGAGAGAGGAGCGGGCAGAGCCCTGGCCCCACGTCGGCTCCATCTGGGCAGTCCCAGATTCCATCACACAGGTGGATGGTCCCCACGCAGGCACCATCGATGCAGGACACCTCCCCAGGGGTGCAGTTCACTTGCCCTGTAGCCAGAGAAAGGCGCTGGTCCCAGGGTGCTGCCCCTTCTCCTCACTGTTTGGGGTGCCCTCACTCACACACCCACAGGTGTCCATTTCTCAGCTGGAAGCTGGATTGGTGAAGGAGGGGAGGCAGACAGGTGGGGACCCACAAGATGGGTCTCTCAGAAGGGGACGGCTGGTGGACTGGAGTCCGGGGTAGGGACCGCTAACCCCAACAGGACTCCTCGTCAGCAGCGTCCGGACAGTCAGGGTGCCCATCGCAGAGCAGGGCGGGGGGCAGGCAGCGCCCGTCAGCGCAGGCCAGTGAGTCCTGGGGGCACGGGCAGCCCTGCTCATCCGTCCCGTCTCCACAGTCGTCCTGCCCATCGCAGATCAGGGCCAGGGGCAGGCAGTGGCCGGAGCTGCAAGACGTCTGCCCCTCCCCACGGCCTGGGGTGTCACAGCCTGGTATGGGGAGGGCAGGCAGGCTGAGGATGCCGACGAAGGGTCCCAGAGAAGCCCCCAAACCCAGAAACCAGAACAGCCCTGCCCACAGGTCGCAGCTGCTGGTAACAGGAGCGGCAGCTTAGGAAGCCGCCCTAGGACACATGCTTCCGTTACACTTTCAAGGACTAACCCGTCACTCGGCCACTGCCACCCGGGACACTCACCCACCTCGTCTGAGCCATCGCCACAGTCATCCTGGTAGTCACAAAGCCATCCGTGGGGCACACAGTGCCCGCCCTCCTGGCATGGGGCCTCTCCCTCCGCACAGCCCGGCACCGGCTCCTCCCCGCGGCTACCGTCATCCCCAGAAAGCCACTGACTTTGCTGGCACGTGCTGAGGACAGTGTCCTGGGCTCAGCCAGCCCAGGGCACAGGGCTCCCCCCAGGCCCGCCACTCACCAGTTGCCACAGTCTTTCTGCAGTACGGTGCCCGGGGGGAAGAAGCTGCCTCGCCACTCGCAGGGGCAGGAAGCCGGCTCGAGGCAGACTCTTCCTGAGATCACAGAGGGCAGGGCTCTGGCAAAAGGGGCGCGGCAGCCCTCTGTGCCAGCCCTGTCACCATGGCCTTGTGGGCCCCTCCCCTCTGCCCACTCTGACCCTACACACAGTGCAGCAGAGTCCCCTCAGGACAGAAGCAGCCCTCCACACGGGCAACGGCCTGGCAGTGCCACCCAGGCTCAGGACCGTAGTCATGGCAGGTTGGGGGGGGGACGCATGGGGCCACAGGCCTCATACCCCTGGCCCCCTTCACACTGCAGAGCTGGGTGGAGAGGAAAGAGGCTTGGGTCCCTGAGGTGCAAGGGCACCAGGGTGCAACAGCAGCAGGCGAGCCAGCCTGAGCGACACTCAGGAGGGCACGGGGGTGCGTGGCGCAGACTCCTGCCGAGCGCCTCCCGAGGCTATGTGCCACGTGCACGCTCCACAGAGCCGCAATTTCATCGCGTTTGGTTCATCTAGGGAAGTGGCTGGCGCACAGTAAGCACTCCACACGTATTCGCCCTTGAATGAATGAACGGCTGGCTCTCAGGCTAGAAGTATCCTGGAAGGAGCTGAACGTGTGGTGGGACTGGGCATCCGGGACCCAGGGTGGGGCACTCACGGCAGAGCTCCTGGCTGCGCCAGCGCACGTGGATCCCGTGCCGTGCCGGGAACACTCGTCTGCGTAGGTGGCGATGGCCAAGCAGAGACACTCACAGTCGCCCCCTGAATCACATCTGAGGGAGGGAGCGCTCGGGCCCAGCCCTTCCCCAGGCCTGCTCCTCTCACCTGCGGGTGTCACGCACACACCACTCGAAGTGCTGCTCTGGGGGCACCTTCGCACCGCAGCGGGAAAAGAGCGGCTGCCGCATCACCCCGCAGCGGGCGCGGGCCCAGCCGGCCCGGTGGGTGTTCACCTGCGGGCACACCACGGTGGACCAGCCAGACTCCTCCGCAGCACCCAGCCTCTCGAACCCCCCCACCCCGGGTTTCCGCAGCTGCCCCTCCTCGCTTCCCCCTTTCCTGCCCATCCTCACGGCACAGGGGTGCTGCAGGTCCCCTGGCTCGGGGCAGAGAGGATTGAGGCACCAGGAGTGGGCAGCCAGTTCAGCCGTGGGCTCCAGGCAGAACTCCCTGGCGGCTCCGAAGGTCATTACTGGCGTCTCCATCAAAGTCTCCACACAGCCCAGCCACCCGGCCGCGGAACTCGGGGGACAGCTGCACAAGGACCCGGGTGCCCGGACGGAGAGGGCAGCAGGGGGAAGGATTGTGGAGACAGGACCCCGGAGGCCTTCTTTAGGGCAGGGGGCTGGGGGAAGACCTAGGTGCCTATTATGTGGGCCTGCTTGACCTTCCCAGGTAAGTACCACCACCCACCAGGGGGCGCTGACTCCCTCTTTCGGGGGTGATGACTGGTGGGGATAGAAGAGACCTACCTTTGAGGGGCTAAGGGCAAGAAGTGAGAGCTTACTTTCCGAACTAAACCCAGGTTGGAGGGGGTAGGGAAATTCTCCAAAGGGCAGGATTCCAGACTCCAGGACGGCCTGTGACACCCACCAGCCCCAGAGGCCTCCGTGCAGGCGACTTTTTCCCACAGTGGGGGTTATTTTGCTCTCCTTTGATTTCTCAGTAACGGTTATTTCTAAATCGCCAACTGCTTGGGTTTGGGTGGTGGGATGTCAGGAAATGTATTTTTATTTCTTCTCTAAAACTTGGTATTTTTAAACTGTTTCTTTGGTGAGGAGGTATTGCTTTCATAATGAAGAAAAATATAATTATGAAAACATAATTTGGAGACTCTGACCACACATGAGAAGGAGTAAGAGTTGTGGGGAGCTTCGGGGTGGGGGTCAGATGGCTGGGGGCGGGGGCTGCCCTCCATCCCAGAGCAGGGTGAGGCCCAGGCAGGTGGCGAGCTGCAGGAAGAGGCCAGCACGGCGCAGGCTCAGCCCGGAGCCCGTGTAGACCTTGGGGGGCGTTACACCTACCCCATTCACTGTCACTGCCTGGCCTGTGGAGGGAGAGAGACATTCAGACTCAGCCTTGGAATAAAGGGGCTCCAAGATCCCCACGAGGCCCTCCTAGCCTCCCCTCCAACCTTTCCTTTGCTTCTCTAGCTGTGTGACCTGGGGCTAGTCATTAGACCTCTCTGGGCTTTAATTTCATGGAGCCTTCCGGAATTATGATTCCCAGCCAAGAGAAGAGACGCCAGCCCCGCTGCACCGCTGGCTAGCAGTGGGGAGACACGGGGAACCCCAGACCTCAGCTACCCACGCAGAGCTGTGATGCCACCTGGGGTGCCCCTCCCTGGCAACGTCACCCTTCAATGTCGCAGCCACCTCTCAGCATGTGCACAACGGTGCTCTGCAGGCGCACGGTCAGCGCCTTGGTGCAGGTGATGCCGCTGGCCCCGCAGGACAGGTCCTGGGCAGAGACTGTGAAACGGCCGCTGGCCCCACACCAGCAGATACTCGCAGGCCCCGGGGAAGGTGAGGGCCAGCCCATCGAACGTCACATAGTGGGAGGCCTGGAACCGTCCATCGCACCGCTGGCCCGTGCAGTGCCACTGCCGACCCTGGCACACCCTGTGGGCAACGGGGAGAGGGGAGGCAGATTCACGAAGACAGGGACCTGGAACTGTATCCAGGGGAGGCAGCCGGTCCAGATTCCAAGCAACTCCAGACAGACCCTCAGTTTGGAGAGATGCTGAGGACTCCGGTTGTCCAGGCCAGTCTGGATATCGCACCCACCATCACCCCAGCCCCTAGCCAGGGGTCACTAGGTCACAGGGTTACAGGTCACGGGCTGGGCATACCAAATGTTATAGTCCTCCTGGATTGCAGCGTTGGGCGGGTACCACTGCCCACCGTGACGGCAGGGACAGAGCTCGGGAGGTACGCAGCCCTCATCCTGAGCAGAGGCCGGGGACAAAGGGCTCCTTGGCGGACTGCCTGATCCCCCCCCACACCAGTTACACACAGGCAGGGGTCAGGGCAGAGCTCTGGTTCGGGTAGCCCCCTCCAGGACTTACCAGCAGCACGGCTCCTGGGGGACAGACACAGCCCCCCATGCTGCCTGCGGGGCAGGAGCCGTTGGCACTGGGGCTGTCACAGGTGAGGAGGGAGGCACCAGGGACGTAGACGAGCCCACGGGGGCAGAATGCCCGTGGTGGGGCGCAGCGTTGAGCAGTGCAATTCCACAGGCCCCTCTCCTGGCAGACGCTGCCAGAGGTGGGGAGGCAGGTAAGGGCCAGGCCCAAACCCAGACTCACTTCCAGGCCCCCGACCTGCCCTGGGAGAGCCTCAGGATCCCAGGGGTCTGGAGCCCCTAATGTTGAGGGAAAATCCAGCTCTGACACTGGAGACCTGAGCGTCTCACCCCCGACCCCAGTTGTCACAAGCACAGGAAGTGTTTCCAGCACCTGGCCATACCTGGGATAGACACTGTCACCCTTTCCTGCCCCAACTCGAATAGAGGCCATTCTCTGGGCTCTGGGGAGGGGCAGAGATGTTGAACAACCCTACTCCCAGCACAGGTAGGAAAAGGATTTCACTGAAGTCTCACTCTCACCCACCAAAGCCTGAATCTGGCACAGCCCCTGTAGGTCTGTAACTTGCCTTTACTTCCTAACCCATTGAAGAGCCTCTGGACCACACTCACCTGGAATTCAGAGATCTGGGTTCTAGTCCTTCATCATTAACAAGCTATGTGACTCTGCAGGCTATTTAGCCTATCCAAGCCTCAGTTTCCTCATCTGCAAAATGGGAACAATTCTTTCTCTTCCTACTTTACTAGGTTATTGTAAGAATTAAGTAAGATTAAATAAGGTAATATACGTGAAAGTGCTTTATAGACCCTGAAGTGCTCCACAACTGAGGGCAAGTTATCAGCATTTTGTCATTCTGCATGCCATCGGCCCGGAACCCACAGAGCTACATCCCCGGCCCCTTTTCTCTAAGCTCCACCTCTTCACCCCCAAGCTTTTTGCCTCCCCTCACAGGTGTGTGCTCTTACCAGTGGTTGCAGTCCTTCATGGTAGCACTGCCAGGGGCATAGCGATGGGCCCCAAGCTGGCAGGGGCATGAGCCGGGGGACACACACTGGCCCTCAGGGTCCCAAAGCAGCCCCAGGGGGGCAATTACAACCGGCCACACAGCTGCCCAGCTCCCCACAGCCTTCAGTCTCCCCACAGTTCCGACCGCACACTGGGGCACACTCCTGGTACTCCTGGCCACCAGGACACAGGACAGCTGGGCACAGAGATGCATGCAGGTCACGGGCATTGCCACTGCTGCTCTGCCCACCCCTCCGAACCCGCCAGTTCCTACGTCTCTGAAAGAAGGCAAACCCAGCAAACTGCCAAGGTCAGAGGTCCTTCTGGGGACCCTCCCCTGCTGCAAAGCCATTGGATCCCACTGAGCCATTCCTAGAAGGTGCTGGAAGAAAGAGCCTGGGGATGGGGCTGGCCGGCTGAGCAGACTCACGGCAGAGGGTCTGGTCTCTCCAGGAAAGCAGGGCACCCTCCTGGGCACAGTGCCGAGCATAGGCAGCGAGCACGGGGCACAGGCAGTCCCCGCCGTGGGTGCAGCCACACACAGGTGCCAAGCAGTGCAGGTGGAACCGTGCCCTGTCCACCAGCCCATGGCACTCCTTGGAGGGAGATGAGGAAGGGGGTCGGCTCCTCCCGCACGGATTCCCCTGTCTTCTCTGGTCCCCACTGCCACCTCCCAGTGCTCAGCAGTCCTGGCACAGCACCAGGGCCCTCCCGGTAGCCCAGGAGGAGGGCAGGGCAGGTGCTGACCCCATTTTACAGGTGCAAACTGGAGGAGTGCCCCCAAGCTGGCTACCTGGAAGACTGGGCCATGCAAGATGGCACAGGCTGCCTCCACGAAAATGTGACGCTGAGTGTGGGTGCTGCAGCGGGAAAGTGGGGCGCTGTCCTCCGAGGGGCACCTTCCCTCGCCTGCCACTTGGAACTTGCTAGCAAAGGCGGCAATGCTGGTCTCCACGTTGCCAGCAGGAGTCAGGAAGTCATCCTGCTGGTTCCAGGCCCTCTGTGGCTTCGCCCAGCCACTCACCCGCTCTCTGGCACACCTGGAGGGCATGGCGGGCGTCCAGGGTGATGTAGGGTCAGACGCTCCCCAGAGGACGCGGGCCCCAGGCCAGCGCAGCAGCAGGAAAGTGTAAGAGGCGCCGGGAGACACTGAGGCCCCCAGGGCAGCTCCAGGGCAAGACCACATCCTGCCCGTCCACCAGTACTGCTCCTGCAATAGGGGGTCTGTGAGGGGGCCACCCCCAAAGGGCTGGGCTGGGCTGATGACGGTGGGGGGAGGGCACATTGCAGGATGGGACTGTGAGAAGGGGAAGGACCTGGGGTAGGAGGGGGGAGGGCCTGTGTCATGGTGGGCTGCCCACCCTGAGCAAGGGGAACTGGAGTGATCCCTGGGAGGTCATGCATCCCACCTACAACCCCCACATGACCCTTCGCACCCACTTTGCCTTTGCCCTTGGAGTCAGTGTGCAGGAGGGGCTGGGACTGGGCCTTGGCTGTCCAGAGCTGGGAGGGGCCTGCCTGCCTCGCTCACCCCAAGAGGCCTTTCAGATCCCTCAGAACATTATGAATTGTATTTTCCCCTCAGGATGGGGCAGAAGATGCCTTGGGAAATTTCCACAGGACTTTATGTCTGCTTCAGAGATGGCAGAGTGAGGCGGAAGTTGAGGCAGTGATTTGGGCTGAGGGAGTCGCGGGAGAGTTGGGCTCAGGAACCACAGGGCAGTGTGGATGGAGGGTGCTGGACAGAGTCCAAGTCCACAGGGAGAGGAGAGATGACAGGAGGCCCCTGGGGCCTGAGCCACACTCCAGAGGGCTGCTAGGAGCAGAAGGCCTGGTAGGTAGGTACCCTGAGAGCTGAGGCCACCTGAGTCCCTGAGCTGGACGTGGGTGTCCCCCAGGGAGACCGAGATGGCGTGGAGGCAGCTCCCAGCATTGCAGTCCCCGTGCTCCAGTACAGTCAGTAGCGGCCTCTTTACGAAGTCCTGGGGCCGATGGTGAGGAACATGGTGGCGGTGGGGCAGACCCTGAGAGCAGCTCCTGTTCTAGTGGTCACCAACGGCGCACATCGGGGCAGCTTCCACGCAGCACATACGCTGACCGCCTGCCAGCCAGCCAGACTCTGTGAGGTAAGGGGCTTAACCCTCACCAAGGGCTGGCATATGTGACGTGTGTGTGTGTGTGTGTGTGTGTGTGTGTGTGTGTGTGTGCGTGCTCGCGTGCACCCGCATGTGGAGGTGTGTGTGTGCATGTTTGGGCAACATGTCTCCTCTCCCTCCTCCCTGTGGGTATGTACGCTCATCTCTGTGTGCCCGTGCACACACACACGCTAAATCTATGTGCACACGTGTGAGCATGTCACGTGCGAGCTCCTGTTTGTGCCTATGTGTGTAAGAAGGTGGCCTGGGCCTGGAGCTGGGAAGTCACCTAACTTTATTGGGGGAGGGCTGGGAGGAAGGAGGACCCTCATTTCCCCTGGGGTTGTTTTACAGGAAGTAGCGTGTGACAAGTCCAGCTGTCCCGTGTGTGAGAAAGGACCGTGAGGTTGGGTTTTGTTCTGGGCCCCTGGGCTGGGGTGGCGATGACGGCGGGACTTTCACAGGAACCTAAGGAGGAGGCAAGAACCCAAAGGGCAGGCTTGTGGGTCTGCGGCTGCCATCTTCCCTCCAGAGTCGTTTCTCTCTCAGCTTTTCCCTGGACGACTGTGTGTTCTGTTTATTTAGTGGTTTGCTTACAGTCCCTTCTCCCCCATAGCACCCCTGCGAGAGCCCCCGCTCTGGCACGACACCCCGCTCCCGGACTTGGTCCTCTGGACACCTGCACCAGGCTGAAGCGGCGACCTGCGCGGCCGCGGAAAGAGAAGCTCCGCCCATCGAAGGTGAGGTAATGCCCGTCCCCGCCCACCGCGCCCTCGGCGGGGCACGGCGCCTGCGCGCAGAGCCAGCGGCTGTCCTGGCCAACGCTGTGGGCGCGAGGGACTGGAGAGCGCGCTCTGGATCGGCCCCACGGCGGAGGCGGGGGGTGGGGGTGGAGTGGAGGGGGGGTGAGGGTGGAGTGGAGGGGGGGTGAGGGTGGAGTGGAGGGGGGTGGGGGTGGAGTGGAGGGGGGTGGGGGTGGAGTGGAGAGGGGGTGGGGGGTGGACTGGTGAGGGGGTGGGGGGTGGAGTGGAGGGGGTGGAGGGGGAGGGACCGAGCTGGAGACGCCCTCCTACCCCCCCAAAACCCTGGTCCCTCCCTCCCCCAGCACCCCCTTCTCCCCGTTAGCACTAGAGGTCAACTGATGGAGGTCACCGGCTAGGTTTTTAAGCAGGGCCGTCACTTATGCCTTGAGAGGTCACAGGTCTCTTGTGAGGGAGGCCCCAGAAGGGAGGCAGGTTGAGGAGATAGCATAAGGGAGGGATCAGAGGGGACCAGGGAGCCTCCAACCCGAGCGAACAGGCCAGCAAGGCCCGTGGACCCACCGCGGGCTGCACAGCTGGCGCACGGTGTCACCGGGGTCGTAGCGCCGGCGTCGGTGGTAGCAGGGCCAGCGGGCGGCAGGCACACAGAGGGCGCGGTCCCAGAAGAGGCCGGGCGGGCACTCGCAGCCGCTCACGCACTCTTCCCCGCAGGACCCCTCGCCCCCCTCGCCCACTGCCGAGCAGCTGGGCGGGCAGGCCGAGGCGCAGTCCGAGCACAGCCGGCCCCCTAGGCACAGGCGCTCTGCGGGCACAGGAGTGGCTGTGAGGCCCAAGGAGCTTGCCTCCTCCCCTCAGATCCCGCTGCCGCTGGAGAGCCAGCAGGCCTTGGCAGCCCCCCGAGAGGGGCGCTCAGGGGGTGACGGACCCCTCAGGAAACAGGAGCCACGTGACGGCCCTCGGTCAGTTCCCAGTTCCACAGGGTGGGGAGGCCAGAGGCTGTGCACAGAGGGACAGGCGGGAGCCCTACCGCAGAAGCCGGGCTTCCTCCAGCGCACGTGGATGCGTCGCGCCGCACGATCCTGGGCGTAGCTGGCCAAGGTGGGGCACGCGGCCTCCAGCCGCTCCTCCCGCCCACTGCCCGCTGGGGCCCCAGCACGGTAGGCAAAGAGGAAGGCCTCGTGGTACTCAGCAGGGGGCACCTGACGAACCGGGACAGCCCCTCAGCCAACCAGCCTTCTGCAGTACTCATCAGCGCCTCCCTCCTCTTGCTTCCAAAACGCCCTGGTTTATAACCAAACAGGTGAACACTGCAAGGGACCTTAGAGATAATATATAGGAGCCTCCCAGAGGGGGCGCCCTGACCGACGGCCCAAAGCAATTTGGTGCCTGGACCAGGTGCCCCGTTTGGCAGCTCCCCAGCACTCCCCCTTCCCACCCCTCCAGTGCCTGATGCTACCTCCACCCCCACCCGTACCTGGGCATGGCATTCCCTGCATGGACCGTCCAGCAACTGATGGCACACATCCTGGGCTGCAGCCTCGTAGCGCAGTGGTTAAGAATCCGCCTGCCAATGCAGGGGACACGGGTTCGAGTCCTGATCCGGGAAGATCCCACATGCCGCGGAGCAACTAAGCCCGTGCACCACAACTACTGAGCCTGCGCTCTAGGGCCCGCGAGCCACAACTACGGAGCCCATGTGCCACAACTACTGAAGCCCGCGTGCCTAGAGCCCGTGCTCTGCAACAAGAGAAGCCGCCTTAATGAGAGGCCTGCGCACCGCAACGAAAAGTAGCCCCCACTCGCTGCAACTAAAAACAAGAAAGCCCATGTGCAGCAACGAAGACCCAACGCAGCCAAAAATAAATAAATAAATAATTAAAAAATAAAAGAATTCTAACTGCCTGTCAGGGGAGCAGGTGACGGCCGGGGCTGTGCCTTTCCCGCAGGCTGGGGTCTGTGGACCCACCAGGGAGTTCGTGGCTGGAGCAGCTGTGGCAGGGCTGGGAGTGGCCGTCCCGCCAGCTGTGTCCCCAAGGCCAGGCTCAGCACTCCTCCAGGCCCCACAGAAGCGTCAGCTGAGCCTGCCCTCGGCTGGCACAGCCATGTGGCAAAGCAGTGGCCCTCAAGGCTGGCTTCGGCAAGGGCTGTGGTGGGTAGAAAGAGAGAATGGGCAGAGCCAGACGGTCAGCCTGGACCGGACTTCCCTCCCCAGGCGGACTGCCACCTCCAGGCAACCCTGGATCTGGGCTAATCTCAGGCGCTTACCCAGGGCGCAGTGGGTGCCCCCCCCCCCGCCCCGAGCCTGGGCAGCAAGCCCTCACCGTCAGGTTCCATGCAGCAGGCCTGGTTTCCGGGGGCCTGGGTCCACCAGGTAGGGGGAGGGGAGAAGATGTTGGTGTTCAGCCCCATCCCTGGGAATGGCCTGGGACATTCAGTCTGGTCACCTACTCTCTGAGAGGCTTTATCGTGTAATTTTCCCTTCTTGGTCTCCATTTCCAAAGCGAGAATGATCTCGGGAAGGCGGACTGAAGGGGGGGCACGGGGAGCAGGCATCATGACTCTCCCTGCGCTGCCCACGGAAGTGCCCACTCATCCCCCACCCCCACCCTCCGCCCCTCTGGAGCCCACCCACGACCTGCTTCCCAAATGCCCGCTTCTCCAGGTCACCGCTCAGTCCTCCCCTACTCTAAGGATGTCACCCCACGGCGCTCTCCTGCTCGGCAGGTAGCCCAGCCTCCATGTCACTCACTTGTAGATGGGGCAGAGCCCCGCACGGCCACTCCAGGTCAAGTCCAGCCGCCAGCCCCGGCGCTGGTAATGATGGAGGCTGGTGCAGGGCACCAGGTCCTCCTGACGGGGGGTTACTTCCTCCTCCACCAGGATGGTCTCTGTCCACTCACACCACCGCCTGCCCACAGATAGGGAGCGACAGCTGCGGCCACTGTCCGCATCTGTCCGGGAGGCCCTATCCTGTGACCCCACTCCCCGTGTAGAGTTAGTTAGCTGAGGGGGAGGCTAAGTTACGCAGGCTGAGAGAAGGGGGTGCGGGAAGGAGTCTGGCTGCCCCAGAGGGGCCTGGGCCTGCGGCAGGAGGAGAAGGATCTTAGTCCGAGGAGCCCCAGGGTGGGCTGCTTACCTGTTAGCCAGTGCCGATGCCGTCCCACAGAGGAGGGCAGGGAGCAGCATGGCGACCCCCAGGTCACCTTTGGGGGCTGTGGGGCTTTGGGGAGCCAATGCTCTGGCAGGTGAGCAGAGGCTGGGGCTGGCCTCCCCAGCCCCACACTGCTGCTACTGCAGCCTGGGGTCAGTGTGTCCAAGGCGGCCTGAGACAGCGAGCATGAGGCCCGTGGCACAGGGGAGGTGTTATCTCAGCCCCATGCCCAGCTGCCCAAAACCAGATTGGACCTGCCTGCACATCACTCAATCCCCTCAGAGGCCAGCTGAGGCCAGCTCTCCCTGGAAACAATCCCCTTCCTGTGTGTGTGAGTGAGTGAGTGTGTATGTGTGTGATGGGGGGTCCGTGTGTCCCTGAGAGTACACTCTCAAGCCCTACCACCAATTAACGTGGACAGGGGCAAGCCACACTCTCTTTCTGGGACTCAATTTCCTTACTAGTAAAAACCTCAGGGGCCTCCCGGGGAATCACAGGTGGGACAGGGGCTCCACGAATACTTTGAAATTGTGTGTGTGCATGTTTTTCTGATGACAGTTCCATAACTTTTATTAGATTCTCAAGGGGGGCCGTGACCCCACAATAGTGTTAAGAGTCACAGGGCCACGGCCTTCCAGCCCTCAAATCCTGAGTGTACGATCCTCTCCCCTGTCCCTTTCCTGCTTCTCCTGCCAAGCACTCCAGAAACGAGGGTCAGTGAGCAGAAGGAATGGGGTTTCCAGGGCAATTGGACTGTTTGCGGACAGGGGGGTGACATGCGCCCTTCCCTCTGTGCGGTCTTACTTCTTACTGAGGGTGATCATTTGTGGCTGGCGGGGTCCATCTGCTCTCCTAGGGTCCCTGGGATCCAGAACCAGGAAGCCCAGATAGGGGAAGGAGAGCCAGCCTCAGGGAGGAGTGCCTGGGCTAGAAAGTGTGGGGGGCAGGGGGCAGAGGGGCCTGCAGCCAGCTCCCCCAGCCCTTGGGGCAGGGCAACCGGATGGGATAATCTGAGCAGACCATCTGGTTGGAAGAGGGTTGGGCAGCAGCTCGCTCCCCAGGGGAATCCTGGTTACATCCTGGTTACCGGTTACCAGCTGCGAGGACACCCAGGCTGGAATGTGGCCTGAGCCTCAGATCCTGTAACCCTCCAACCCCTAAACCTGACGTGCCTCCAGGCATCCCACACAGTCACCCCACCTGTGGTGGGCAGGGTTGGGGGGGGCTGCCGGGAACCAGAGCCCTGCCAGGCATTCTTCCAGGCCGACCCTTGGTCCTGGGCCAGGAGAAGGCGCAGTGAATCCCTCAGGGAGCTCTCGGAGGGGGTCCTCGGAAAGGTCCAGGGTCAGGCCGTGGACACCCAGCTGTTCCCAGCCTCTCACACATGCACACCTGGACACTCTCCCTCTGGCACCTAACACACACTCGCACTGCAGGTCTTACAAGGACAGACCGAGGTGCCTGTGCCCCATCCTGGCACACAGTGATGTGTTCTGCTCCCAGGGCCGTCCTGCAGCCCGATGACCAGGCCAGACACTGAGCGGCTGAAGCAGCCCATACAGAAGGTAGAAGAGCCCTCCACAGCTGATTCCGAGGCACCCTGTGCTCTTCCAGGCACCACCTGTTCCTGTCCCCCTCATCCTAAGCATCAACACATGCTGATGTGCCCCTGCTGCATGCTGTGCTTCGCTGTGCCCTGGTGTCCCCTCCAGGTGATGGGGTGTGGAAGCCAGGGGAGGCTGCTCTTCACACCGAGTCATCCCCACCCCTCCCGGAAAAGCCACACGTGGATTGGGAGAAATACAAGTCGCATCCTTCCCTCTAAAGAGGCCAGAAGGGAGGAAGCTAGAGCCCAGAGGAGACTGGAGAAAGAGATTAGAGAGGGGGGCCTGGGGTAACCAGGAGGGAGGAAGCTAGAGCCCAGAGGAGACTGGAGAAAGAGATTAGAGAGGGGGGCCTGGGGTAACCAGGAGGGAGGAAGCTAGAGCCCAGAGGAGACTGGAGAAAGAGATTAGAGAGGGGGGCCTGGGGTAGCCAGGAGGGAGGAAGCTAGAGCCCAGAGGAGACTGGAGAAAGAGATTAGAGAGGGGGGCCTGGGGTAACCAGGAGGGAGGAAGCTAGAGCCCAGAGGAGACTGGAGAAAGAGATTAGAGAGGGGGGCCTGGGGTAACCAGGAGGGAGGAAGCTAGAGCCCAGAGGAGACTGGAGAAAGAGATTAGAGAGGGGGGCCTGGGGTAGCCAGGAGGGAGGAAGCTAGAGCCCAGAGGAGACTGGAGAAAGAGATTAGAGAGGGGGGCC
This sequence comes from Leucopleurus acutus, assembly GCF_964270905.1. NCBI lineage: Eukaryota > Metazoa > Chordata > Mammalia > Artiodactyla > Delphinidae > Leucopleurus > Leucopleurus acutus. Next base: position 102,298,933 of record NC_139144.1, on the reverse strand, counting down.
TGGGGTAACCAGGAGGGAGGAAGCTAGAGCCCAGAGGAGACTGGAGAAAGAGATTAGAGAGGGGGGCCTGGGGTAACCAGGAGGGAGGAAGCTAGAGCCCAGAGGAGACTGGAGAAAGAGATTAGAGAGGGGGGCCTGGGGTAACCAGGAGGGAGGAAGCTAGAGCCCAGAGGAGACTGGAGAAAGAGATTAGAGAGGGGGGCCTGGGGTAACCAGGAGGGAGGAAGCTAGAGCCCAGAGGAGACTGGAGAAAGAGATTAGAGAGGGGGGCCTGGAGTAGCCAGCCCACATTTTAGATGGAGGAGGACGGGGTACGGGGAGCTTTCAGGGGTTGGGGCGCCCAAGTGGCAAAGCTGAAGAGAAACGTCACAACCAGGGACAGGGATGTCTGAGGGCTGAGGGCACCCCTCCACACCCGACTGGCAGAGGTTTCCAGCCGGGTGGGAGGATCCGCTCCCCACCACGCCCAGGGGACTCTGCCCTCTCGTCAGCAGCGGCTCCCCTGGATGCCGCCCCGGGGAGTCTTCACCCCATCCAACTCCGGCCTCCCCCCCGACGCCTCCTCGCCAGCCCTGCCTTTTCCCAGGTGACCTGGTTCAAAGCCCCCATCCCAATTTCTACTTCGAAGATCACGTTCTTAGCAGGCACTGGGGCCCAGCCTGGTCTCCTTCGGGCTCTCCTCACCGCCCCCAAGGGACCCGGCTCCCGCGGTGGGTCTAAGATCGGTGGGGGGCGGGGGGCTACGGGTCTGGGTGGAGCCGAGTGGGATCAGGGTGGAGAGCGGGGGCAGGGCCGCAGGTTCCCAGACCGACCCCACCGACCGACAGTCGGGGACTCGATCCCGCCGCGGGAGCGCGGCGCAGACACATTCCGCCGGACACTTGCGATTCAAAGACAGCAGCGCAGACACTAGCTCCCTTCCCCTTAACAGGCCCCCTCCTCTTCCCCCCAACTCCACACCGCCCCCCGACGCCCCGCGCTCCACCTTTCCCCTGGCTCCTCCCTCCGCGCCTGCCGGCACCCTCCCTCGCAGCCCGAGTGCCCTTCCTCCTTGCCTCCTCTCCCTCCTCCACCCCTTCCCCCGCACTCCTCTCCCCCCACCCCTTCCCCTCCCCCGTCCTTAGCTCCCACTTTCCATCACCTACTGCGGGCCGTCGTTCCTCCAGACCCTCACCTGCCCGCCTAACCCGCTGGGCACCCTCTCCACTCCTGGGCACCCTGTCCCCGACCTCCCCCACTGGCTGCCCCGCTGCCCCCTCCCGCCTCCTCGCTCCCCTCCTCCTCCCGGGCGCCGCTTCCCCGCTCCCGCTCCCTCCGCGTCTTTTCCTCTCCCCTCCCCGCGAAGTTTCGGGGCTGTCAGTCTGTCAGTCTCCGGGCAGTCCGCACCCGGACTGCAGGCGGCGGGCGCCATCGCGAGCCGAGCCCGCGGGGGCAGGAGGCCGGGGCGCCGGGGTCCGGGCGGCAGCGGGGAGACCGTGGAGGCGCCCAGGGCGGGCGCTCCGCCGCTTCCCCGCCACACCCGCACTCGCAGCCACCGCCCGTGCGGCGCAGGTGACAGCCCCGGGGGTGCGGGCGCCCGGAGCGCAGCAGGGGTGGGGTGGGGCTGGAGGGGAGCGAGGGCAGAGGAGCGGCGAGGGCCGGAGAAGGGAGGGGTGGGACCGGGGAGGAGGGCCGGCTCGGGGGTCAGGGCTTTGAGGAGAGCGGAGAGGCGGCCTCCGGAGGGATGGGCGGGGGCTGGGGAGAGGGGTCCGGGTGGGAGTCAGGTGGGAAAGGGTGGGAGGCCCCCGAGGGCAGGGAGTGGGGCGTCTCCGGAGAGGGGGCAGGGAGTGTGGGAGGGGGCCGAGGGGCACGGGCGGGAGTCGAGGCGCGGGGATCGGGCGTTCGGGAGGGGCGCGAGAAGGGCGCTGACAGGTGAGCCCGGGAGCCGGGAGGGCGTCGGGACGTGTAGTGAGCTCCAGGCGAAGGGGCTCCGGGGGACAGACGGAGGCGGGGAGGGGGTGGGAGGGGTCTGGGCGACAGGAAACCTTGGGAGGGGTGAGAAGTCAGTGGGGAGCAGAAATGGGGAACGGAGCACCGGAGAGGGAGGGGAGGGACGCGGAGGTGGGTTGGGAGGCAGGGGCGGGGAGGGGCAGGGCCGGCGAGGCAGTCGGAGGGAGCGCTGAGCCTCAGACCCGAGGCTTGCTGGGGGGCCGGGCGACTAGGCGGGAGCTCGGGTGGGGGGGCGGACTGGAAGGGGGAGGGGAAGAGCAGTTCTGGGGAGTGGGGACCAGGAAGGAAGGGAAGCGAGAGCCCGCTGGGGAGGCAGAGGGGGAAGGGAGACGGGGCCTCGGAGGGGAAGGAGAGCTGCAGGAGGGAAGGATGGAGGGAGGGAGAGGGTGGTGTGGGGAGAGGAGGAGGAGGGCTGGGGAGCGGGGGGGGGGGAAGGGAACTGAGGTGAAGAGAGGAAAGGAAACCAGAGTGGGGGAGGAGAGGGAGAGGGGAGGGGAGAGCCGGGAGGAGGAGGGCGGTGTTGGGGAGGAAGGAAAAGAGGAGGGGGAAAGGAAGGGAGAGGGTTTGCGGCCGGGGAGGGGGAAGGAGCCGGGGGAGAACCGGGAGGGGAGGGAAAGGCAGCCCTGAGCCTGGGGAGGGGGAGGGGAGCTCTGCCGCGGAGGCTGCCCCAGCTGAGGGTCAGGGGGGCGGTGGCTACGGAGGGCAGACCCGAGGGGGCCGAGAGGGGTTGGCAGGCAGGCTGTGGGCAGGGGGAGGAGCCGGAGGGGCGGGGCGGGGGGCGGGGCTGGAGAGCCAGCCAGCTTCCGTGGGGAGAGAGGGCGGAAGGCGGAGGGAGCGGGAGAGGGGAGGGTGGAGGGAAGGCTGCCAGAGACTGGGGGGGAGGGGAGTCTGCTGGGGGAGGGGCAGGGGATCCGCTGGAGGAGGAGCCGCGAAGGCGGCTTGAGGGCCGGGTGTCCAAGCCTGGGAAAGCCCCGCGGGGGAGGGGCGATGGTTTGGGGGAGGTGAAGCCAGAGTTATTCCTGCCTCCGGTGAGGACCCTCCTCCGAGGGCCTCCCCACCAGTTGCCCAGTAGTGATATTCACCTCCGCCCCTAGGCTGGCTCCTATTTCACCGGCTACTGCAATGACAGCTGGAGGGCCTAGGAGACGAAGTTCCCCGCTCTCCCCTCCGGTCTCCCACCCTCCACCCTCTCCCCAGAGAATCGATTGATTCCTAACACCCCCAGGCAAGGGCCCTGGGGGGTGGGGAGCGCTGAAGGGCCGGTGCTGGCCCTGAGAGACCTGCAGGTGAGGGTGGCAGGCTGATTTCCAGAGCTGACCTGAGCTTAGCTTTCAGATACGGCTTCAAGGCCTTCGCCTTGGTCCACCTTCAAAGGTCTCTGCTTTCTGAAATCCACGTTCCCTCATTTCCCTCGCCTGTACCTGAGGACATCACCTTTGGAGCTCCTGGAGATAGCTGACGGGGAGAGGTTGGGCAGAGCCAGGACCCAGGTGGAAGCTGAGAAGAATCTGAACAAGGTTGTATTTCTCCTTAGGGTCTGTGGCCGGATCCCCAGGAGGAGTTATCCTGGGTTGCCATGAGAGAGACCTTCGAGGCCCTCAGGTCCCTGGGTGAGCCAGCAGAACTGAAGGAACTTGGATGGGGGGCAGGGGAATAGGAGGATTCAAGAGCATACTACGCCTGCTGCTTCCCTAATTCAGACAGCAGAGCATCCTCAGGAGGTTGCCACCCTGATACCCCGGAGACCCGAGGAGCCTTTCTTTAGGGCAGCATCCTTTTCGGTTTCATCAGGAAGATGCCTGGTCCATGTTGGAGGTTGTGCTAGTACTCACAGAACACCAGGATATTTAAATCTATTCTCTCTTCCTTCTGTCGCCTGTCCTTGACGCAGTGCAAGGGGGCTGAGGTCAATACCTGGCCAAGCCACTGCAGGGCCTGGCTGTCCCTTGTCCTGGTTAGAGACCCTTCCTTCCTGAGCACATGGGGAAAACCCATTGGGTGGGCTGGGAAGGGGAAGACCCCTCATCTTTGATCACCTCTTCTGTACTTTGTGCTTTACTTGGACCCATCCTTTTGCCTGTAACAGGACTCTCTGTGGGACAGCCGGAGATGGCCCCCCAAAGTGAGCCTGGGGAAGAGTCCCATAATGCCCAGGAACAGATGTCCCCTCCCCGGGAAGAGAGAGCGCTGGGCAAATGCTCAGGTAAGTAAGTGGGGACCAGGGAAGGTGGCTCAGGGCAGTCTTCCTTCCTTTGTTCATCAGGTGTTTATTGAGCACCTACTACGTGCTCCATGCTATTCTAGATATTCAGGATACCTCAGTGACCAAGGAGACAAAGATCCCTACCTTCCAGGAGCTTAATCCTAGTGAGGGCAGAGGGTCAACAGACAACAAATGTAGAAATAAGAGTACTTATAACCCGTGTTAGAAGAGGCTATGTGCTTTGGGGGCGTAAAGCAGGGTGAGGGAGTCTGAGACCACTGCAGGTAGGGGCGGGGCAGGCTGGAGAAGTAAATAGTGGGGTGAAAGTAGGCCTCATTAGAAAAGTAAGATCGGAAAGAGGTGAGGGAGGCAGCTAAGCAGATGCGAGAAGATGCCTAAGGCAGGCGTGGACCTGGCTTTCTGACACCCCGATCTCCTCTAATGATTTGCCTTGGAACTGGAGTCCATCTGGTGGCTGGGAGGTCCCCCATCTCCCCTCCTAGGAGCCTCATGTAAGCCTCAGGGCAGGGACCCTTCCTTGCTTCCACTATCTTACACACACATATTCCAGAAACTCCTCACAGCTGTGGCTCTTGCAACCTGCACGGCCTTAGCAGCTGCCCTGCTTGAAGGAGCCTGAGGCTGCCCTGGGGCAGCTGGGAATTCAGCCCCTGCAGGTATGATGTGGGATGCAATCCTGCCGGTGGGGCTGGGACCGGGGTGTCAAAAGCCCCTGCTTCCTAGCGCCAGTGGGGAGCTCTGTCCATCTCTGATGTCTGCGGCATCCTTGAGGTAGCCTGTTCTCTGCCAGGGCGCGAGGCCCCCAGACCAGAGGAAGGTGCCCCCACTGAACAAGCTGGAGCTCCCTGCAGAGGAGGCCGGGCATGTGCACCACGGAAGGCTGAGCCCATGGGCTCCTGCCCAGGTGAGTCTCCCCAGCGCTCCATCCCACCAGGGGGCCAGGCGGAGGGAGCCCCCCCAGGCCCTACCACCCCAAGATGAATCAGGCCCTGGCACCTTTCTGCTGTAGAGCTTCAGCACGCAGAGGGAATTCTACATCCACAGACAACAGGAATCAGAGAGGCTGGCCACCAAAGAGAAACACACTCTCACTTCAGCATCCTCCAGAAGCCTTAACTTCCCAGCCTGTCTCCCCCAAAGTTCATTCCTATTGACAGCTTGAAATATGATTCCCAGGAAGCCACATGGCGTTGATCAACCTTTTCATTGTCTCTCCCCAGACATGCTCCTTCCCCCAAATCTCCACTGATCTCGGTGCTCCGCAGATGCTCCGAATCTGTTGTAGTTGACGCATCTCCCCCATACGCAAGGCGATCAGACAGTTCGTTCTCTCTCCACAGTCCTACCCGTCACTTCCTTCCACTACCACCAGCTTTATCCCCTTCTGCCTGAGTGATGTCACTTACGCCACGAGGGCTTATTTCGTGCCCACTAGGTCCAGGCTGTGTTAGGGAGAGCGGGAAGAGAGGGGCTCTAGAGTGACACAGTCCTGGTTTGAATCCTTGCTCCACAATTTTTGCCTGAGCGATCTTGGATAGGCTAGAGGAGCCTCAGCTTGTTCACGAGAAATAAGACTCACTTGTGCACAGGGGTTTTTGTGCAGGTTTGTGAGAGAGCGTATACAGTGCTTCATCTGCAGTTGGCACTCAGTACATGGTGGCAACCCTCATTTTCATTAGGCGCATAAAGAAACAGAACACAAGATGTCTGCCCTCCAGAAACTGAAATCTGATACCAATATGAGCCAGGATAAAGAATGAAAAGAACAAATAACAATAAAGGCACGTCACAAGGAAGCGTAAAAGTGTCAGCACTTAAGTGTTTATATGAGATCCTCGTGCGCTGGATCTCAAAGGTTTTGTGCTGCATATTGAGAGAGGTGTAGACTCCAGCTTGGATGAGGTGAGGGTAGAGGATGGGAAAACATTCTAGGCTAAGAGACTTCGAACTAGGGAAGTTGACATGTGACTGGGGTTACAGAAAACCAGCTTGCCTGAAGTGAGGGGTTTATGCCTGGGAGTATTAAGAGAGTTGGACTAGGTTGGCGTGAGCCTCAGATGCAGCTAGAACTTACTTTATCCTCTAAATAATAGGGAGCTATTGGTGGTTCTTCAGCAGAAGAGTGGCACAGTGAAAATGAAAGCGACATCACAGTACGATAAATAGCTGTTTGGAACTGATGGATGGATAAAGGAAACCAGGAGTAAATCTAATTGTGATAGTGCACGTGGAATGTAACCAAGGCTCAGGCTATTACAGACGTTTAGAGCCAGACAGGACCTCCGATCAGCCGGTACAAAGGTTCTCAAACAAGAATCACTTTGGGAGCTTGAAAGAAAGAGAACAGATTCACGGGCCCGGCTCCCATAGATGCATTTTGTGAAAGTTGCCCAGGAGATTATGACGTGGCACCAGATTTAGGAACCATGAACTGGTCCAACCTTTACGCCTAAGCAAGCTAACACACTTAGTTCAAAGAGATTAAGTGACTCAACCACGGTCACACTGCTGCTGAGTGGCAGAGGAGAACCCAAGGGGACGCTCCCGGTCTGGGTCCTGAGCTCCTTCCTCTTGGCCGGGCCATTGCAGTGCCCAAGAGTGGGCAAAGCTCCAGGGGAACCCATCTCCAGCCTGCTCCCTCAGAGGGCCCTCCCTGCTTCTCCAGCGGTGGTACCATCTATTGGTCCTCCAAGTCCTGTAAACTCAATCCTCTTCTTAAACTGGGATTTCCCACCTGGCCCTAGAAGCAGCAGCGAAGGGCGTATGAGCAGGGGGAGACTTTGAGAAACCACAGGAAGGAACGCAGAGGTACTCAGTGTCCACTGGGGAGGAGTTAGAGAGCAAGGGGGGCGTCAAAGGTGAAGGTCAAGGTTCCAAGTCCAGCCCTGGGAGAAGGAGGCTGTAGACCTACCGTTGACATCAGCGGGGTACATCTGGGAAGGTGGGGTGTTTGGCGGTAAGCCTGCTGAGCTGTAACCAGTTCGCAGGACACGCAGGGGAGTTGCTCAACTGGGGATGAGAGGTTGAGGTTCCAGAACAGAAAGATCTGGGGGGCCACGTGGACATATGAGCCAGGACAGGAACCTGAGGACTGAACCTTGAGGGGGAGTAAGGGGAGGCTAGTCCAGAGGCAGGGAGGCCGGCAAACCGGGGCGAAAGCGTCCCCGCAGCAGAGCCCGCGAGGAAGACTTTCAGTGATCTTTGGGTTTGGTCATTCCCAGGAATTTCCAGTGGAAAGAGCAGAAGCTAGACTTCAGGGCTCCAGGAAGTGGTGGTCGTATTGGCAGATAAACGGCGCATGAATAAATGTGGGGCTTAACAGACTCGCCTTGTTTTGATCTTTCAGGGGAGGAGTGGATGATTCGGCAGGTGAAGGTGGAGGCGGAAGATCACGAGGCAGGAGAGGAGGTGGAATGGCCCCAGCATCTGTCATTACTCCCCAGCCCCCTTCCCGCACCTGACCTGGGGCCTCTGGCCGCCGCCTATAAGCTGGAGCCGGGGGCCCCAGGGGCACTGGGCGGGCTCGCGCTGGCGGGGTGGGTTCCGACCTCGGAGAAGCCCTACGGCTGCGGGGAGTGTGAGCGCCGCTTCCGCGACCAGCTGACCCTGCGGCTGCACCAGAGGCTGCACCGCGGCGAGGGCCCTTGCGCCTGCCCGGACTGCGGCCGCAGCTTCACGCAGCGCGCGCACATGCTGCTGCACCAGCGCAGCCACCGCGGCGAGCGGCCCTTCCCGTGCTCCGAGTGCGGCAAGCGCTTCAGCAAGAAGGCCCACCTGACCCGCCACCTGCGCACGCACACGGGCGAGCGGCCCTTCCCGTGCGCAGAGTGCGGCAAGCGCTTCAGCCAGAAGATACACCTGGGCTCGCACCAGAAGACGCACACGGGCGAGCGGCCCTTCCCCTGCCCCGAGTGCGAGAAGCGCTTTCGCAAGAAGACGCACCTGATCCGCCACCAGCGCATCCACACGGGCGAGAGGCCCTACCAGTGCGCGCAGTGCGCGCGCAGCTTCACGCACAAGCAACACCTGGTGCGGCACCAGAGGGTCCACGAGGCGGCCGGCCGCGCCCCATCCTCCCCCGACGCGTCCGCCTCGCCCACGTCCCCTGCCCCGTCCCCCACTCCGTCCCCTCCCGGGCCCAAGCCTTTCTCCTGCTCCGACTGCGGCCTGAGCTTCGGCTGGAAGAAGAACCTCGCCATGCACCAGCGTCTGCACCGTGACGAGGGGCGCCCTTTCGGGTGCGACGAGTGCACACTGGGCGCCACCGTGGACCCCGCCGCTGCCACCGAGCCCTCGGCCTGCGCGCCCCGAAGCACACCGGCGCCCCCGGGCGCTCCCGCGAGCCAGCGGTCCTTCCTCTGCCCAGACTGCGGGCGCGGCTTCGCCCACGGGCAGCACCTGGCGCGGCACCGGCGGGTGCACACGGGCGAACGGCCCTTCGCCTGCGCGCAGTGCGGCCGCCGCTTCGGCTCGCGGCCCAACCTGGTGGCCCACTCAAGGGCCCACAGCGGCGCCAGGCCCTTCGCCTGCGCGCAGTGCGGCCGCCGCTTCAGCCGCAAGTCGCACCTGGGCCGCCACCAGGCGGTGCACACAGGCAGTAGGCCCCACGCCTGTGCCGTGTGCGCCCGCAGCTTCAGCTCCAAAACCAACCTGGTCCGCCACCAGGCCGTCCACACGGGTTCCCGCCCCTTCTCCTGCCCTCAGTGCGCCAAGAGCTTCAGCCGCAAGACCCACCTGGCGCGACACCAGCGCATCCACGGCGGCGCCGCCCACCCGACCTCCGAATCTGACCTCTTGGCTCCCGTCTGGCCCACTCCCACCGAGGTGGTGGCATCCCCGCTCTTTTTCTGAGCCTCGTTCTAGGCCGGACCCTGCCTTTGCCTTCTTTTGTTCCCTGGTTCCAGAGACCCATGCCCGACGACATCTCCTGGGCGGAGGAGCACAACGGCCTGGACAGCCTCTGGCCATTTTCCTTCCCTATCTGTCTTGCTGGGGAGAAGTCTGGATAACCGGCTTTGACATTCTGGGACAAAAACAGTGCTGAGAGTGAATCCTTGCTAAGGAACAGTTAAGGCCTGAGTTCCTGGAAATCTCCCACCCAGAGACCCCATCGGAAAGCAGACATTTCCCGGACCACTCCTGACCAAAGACTGAGTCAGGAACCTCTAGGAGGGAGGGAAAGAATGGTGATCTGTGTACTGAAAGTTTCATTAAAATTACAATCTGAAGGTTCTGGGGCTGTGAAATGAGTTGGGGGGATGGAACTCCAGACTTTTCTCATCCACTCACCCACCTTAATCCACACACAGATACCCCTTCCCTTCCTATCCTGCGTGAGTTAAATTTAGCCAACTGCCGGTAATGGCCTTTATCAAATCAAAATGTGATCCAGCTAATTGCTAAATCACCATCTTGCTCCCTGCCTTTAGCTCAAATTGACAAGGAAGAAACATCAATATACATTTCTCATGCCAGGTGTCAAAGGCTAGAACTGTAGGGAATGCAAAGAGAGGGGACAGTGTGCCCCTGGCCATTCCTATGGGGACGGCGTGCCGCCAAGGGCTCTGGAGCTCCAGGGCTCTGCCTCTGTTTGCAGCTCTCCCAAGGGGATCTCAGAACAGCAGCCCCACCTGCCGCTCTGCCTGGCAGCAGGAGGAAGGATGTTAGTGACAGATGAAGGTTGCTTTCGCATCACACTTTCCCATAGGTTCTCTCTTTACCATGGGTGCAGACGTTTCTGTAGCTGTGCTTCCCCAGCCTAGACTGGCAGGAGAGCTGGGCTGGCTGGGAGTGACTGGGAGGGGTGGGATGATGGGGGAACGTGTTGGACTTGGAGTCAGAAGTCTTACCTTTGACCCTTCCTCAGCCTCTTTTAGGACTTGCGGCAGAGTCCTCATTTTCCTGGGCCTCTGCTTTCTCATTAAAATAATATTGCTGGGGCTTCCCTGGTGGCGCAGTGGTTGGGAGTCCGCTTGCCGATGCAGGGGACGCGGGTTCGTGCCCCGGTCCGGGAAGATCCCACGTGCCGCGGAGCGGCTGGGCCCGTGAGCCATGGCTGCTGGGCCTGCGCGTCCGGAGCCTGTGCTCCGCAACGGGAGAGGCCACAACAGTGAGAGGCCCGCGTACCGCAAAAAAAAAAAAAAAAAAAAAAGATTGCTGGTGTTGATGAGGGCTGAGGCTTTTTTCCCAATTCTAATGGCACTATCACGAAAAAGAACCCTAGCCCTGCGCTAGGCACTGGGAAACAATAGTAAGCAAGACAGACAGGACCCTGCCCTCACAGAACTTGCAGGAAACGTGAGGAGTGCGGGCTGAGGGCCAGCACAGAGGGCTTTGGGAGTGGCGTCCCAAATTCAGGAAAAGTCAAAGGAGGTTCCCGGGATGAGGACACCTGTAAAGTGAGCCCTGAAGGATGGGAGCAAAGAGCAAGTGGGTAGCCCCTCCTCCTGGTCCTTTTCCTGGGTTCCCACCTCCTTCCTATCCCAGTCTTATAAGTCCAACTGGTCTGAATATGCAAGACCTGGGAAATCTTAGGTGGGACCCAGTCCCACAGCCATTCTGGTGATGACCAGTGTGCTGGGGGAGGCGGAAAAGACGAAGAGCCAGGCGGCCCTTCTGAGTCAGAGCACAGTAGTGAACAGAACACAGTAGTGAACAGAGGACAGTAGTGAACAGAGGACAGTGCCTCTTGCCTGCTTCGGGCATCCCCACGGCTTAGCTGGCTCCTTCAAGCACCCACACCAATGAACTGGCACCCAAAGCACACACGTGCTCCATTCCTAAGTTGTTGCCTTTCCACTTTGAGAAGGAGGGGAAATGGTCAGCGAAGGAGCCAGCCTGGTGTGTTTCAAATACAGGTTTCCCCAGCTATCCTAAAGTAGGGCGTCCCTATGAAACCTTCCATAAGCTAAAACATCGTAAAGTGGAGAAGCAATCACTTTTGGACATATCTTGCTAATGGACGCACAGAACAGATAGAGAAGAAGCACAGATGCTCACGGACACAGTTCAAAGCTATGGCGGCTTGATGCTGGCATGCTGAGTGTGGTTCCCAGGAAGGAGCTTTGCAGGGTCTCTCTCACTGCCTGGGGTACGCTGCCTCTATAAGGGCAAAACAAATGCTAGATGCTATTTTCACTTTTCATAAAAGCAAAACTCCTCTTCAGATTCCTTGCAGTTAGCGGAAGCAGGTACTAACGTAGGTCTTTCATAAAAGTGAAGTGGCGTAATTCGAACTTTCAAAAAGGAGGAGATCGCTGTAAACCCCACAGCCGGCGCGCCTTGTATCAGAAAATACCCAGATGCTCTAAATGTTCCTATTTTTCTTCTAGGTAACACTATGCTCGGGCAACTAAGTTAGTGATAAAGAGGCTGCTTGGCAGCGATGGAATCAGAGCAGAATGAAGTCGGTAGACTTAGAGCCTTAATCCAGGCTTTAGTGAAGTCTACCTATCACATAATTAGTAAGACAAAGAACTTTCCGAGTGGCCTCCTCCTGTATCTCCTTCCTCTCCATCTGCAGGGTTGGACGAGAACATGCCAGTTAGAGTGACCTGCCGGACATCCCTGCGAATCTTGAGTCAGAAAGATTCCAGATGTTCCCCCGGCTCGGCCGGCTAGATCAGAAGGCAGGGAGACAGGCATTGCAATCCTCCACCCAGAAGGACTGGTGAGCTTTGAGTCCAACCAGCCTTGCGTAAACATTGTAGGGAATTGAACAGAAGATCTTGTCGTTGTGGCATCTACAGTCCAGATATAAGACAAGCAGCTGGTTGCTTTGGGGCCCAGAGCGCTGGGTGCTCTGGGACACTCCGAAGAAGAAAAAGCCAAGATCCCTGACTCACAAACCTAAACCTTAGAAGGGAGACAGGCTTGAGTTTCATAAAACACCTGGACCATCGTATGTGGTGGTCTGGGCCCAGGTGTTCTATTCTATTCTTCAAGATATAGGTATTGGAGGAGTTCAGAGAAGGGGGAGGGCCTGGGCTGGAACAGTCAGGGATGGCTTTGCCAGGAGGAGAGTCCTGGTGAGTCCGGAAGGCGGCTACAACTGGAAGAGACCGAGAGGAGGTGGGAGGAACCAGGAGGAACTGGGAACCCTTAAGTGCTAAACCTTATGTTGAGGCGCCGGGCTGCAGGGGATCAGGTATTTGCACACAGTTTGAGATGAGAACAGGTCACCCAGCTCAGGGCCAGTGCAGAGAGAACTCACATCTCCAGGGCGCCCTGTTCCAGGTCCTCTGCCAGCGAGGCATCGAACATTCAGGACTCCCTTCTCCCATAGCCCTTCACCGAGCTGGTCCCAGCACAACACCTCCCTGTGTCAGCCACCCCGGAAGAAACTATCGAGGGATGAGGGACAGGGTAGGCAGTATGAAAAGGGGTTGTTGTGATTACCGCTAATCGTAATGGTAGCTAATATTTACCTAATACTTGCTATGTGCCGGGGCCCGACCTGAGTTCTTTACATATGTATTAACATAGCCAAAACTCACAATAACTACCATTATTATCCCCATTTTATAGATGTGGAAACTGAGCACAGAGCAATTAGGCCATTTGAACAAGGTCATTCCTTCCTTCCTTCATTCATTCAACAAACATGTATACAGTACCTGCTTGTGTGTCTGACACTGTTCGATGCTGGGAATAGTAATGGTAGTTATAAACTAAAATGTGTCTAATACTCTGTGCTAAGCACACTACAAATTAAGGGCTTTACAAGTGTTGCTCTCTTTTTCTTTCCGCCACCCTGTGAGTGGGCATCATTGTCCTTGGTCAAGTTTTTCTGATGAGGTAAAAGAAACTCAGAGAGTCTAAGTTACTTGCACAAGTCACACAGCATATGTGATGAAAGCAACCCAGTGGTCTGATCCTAGAGGCTGTACTTTAAAAAAGCACATTTTACGTTCCCACCAACAGTGCAGAAGGGTTCCATTTTTCCTCGCCAACCCTGGTTGTTTTCTGTTCTTTTGATAGTAGCCATTCTAACAGGTGTGCGGTGATCTCTCTTTGTGGTTTTTTTTTTTTGCGGTACGCGGGCCTCTCACCGCTCTGGCCTCTCCTGTTGCGGAGCACAGGCTCCGGACGCGCAGTCTTAGCGGCCATGGCTCACGGGGCCCAGCCGCTCCGCGGCATGTGGGATCCTCCCGGACCGGGGCACGAACCCGCGTCCCCTGCATCGGCAGGCGGACTCTCAACCACTGCGCCACCAGGGAAGCCCTCTTTGTGGTTTTGACTTGCGTTTCCCTAGAGCCTGTATAGTTAAACACCAAGCTCGGTGTCTTTGCAGAGAGGACCCTCAACGTTCCTGGTCCTCAGGGGCTCAGTGGATGGATCTAGTGATCAGCGTGGAAGGGAAGCATGCGAAGGGCCACGGGATGAGGGGTGAACAGCAATGAAGTGCACGTGGAGGGTCGGGAGGGGTCTCTGGAAGGTGGGGTGACTTGCTGAGATCTCACCTCCTCGGACTGGGCTCTCGGCCAGCCGGGTGCTGTGGTCACATTCACTCACCGTATTAAGGAGTGTCTGTATCCAGGGAGAGGGAAAGGGGTTCCTGCCCCTGGGCCCAAGGCAGCAAACCACACTTCCAGGGGGCAGACCCCTGAGAAAAAGCAGGAAGCAACTGAAAGCAAGCTCATGTATTGGTTGCAGAATGTTCCCTTTCCAGAAGCGATGGTGAATTATGGAGTCACCCTGAGGCGGGGATATGGGAGTCGGTAGGGAAGGGTGGCTGTCGGCTGTAACCGGCTTGTAACTGGGACAACAGCCTGTATCACAGGCTTGAGTGACACCGCCCAGCGCAGCCCGTCTCTGGGCCCCAGTATCTGAGAATCGCCTGGCTGCTGCCTGCCTGTCTTCCCTGCCCCGCAGGCCTCTCCCCTGCACACACGGGGGGCGGCGGGGTAGGGGGTGAATAGCCCGGGTCTGTGCTGCGGGACTCCTTCACCAAAGGCGCTGTGTTTGTTTCCTAGGGGCCCAGGAACAAAGCACCACACGAGGAGGATGGAAAGCAGCAGACATTTATCCTCTCAGTTCTGGAGGCCAGAAGTCCAGAATCAAGGTGTGGGCGGGGCCACGTTCCCTCCGAAGGTTCTGGGGTGGGTCTGTTCCAGGCCTCCCTCCCAGCTTCTGGTGTTGCTGGCAACGCTTGCGATTCTTGACTTGTAGCCTCGTCCGTCCAACCACTGCCTCCTGTGCTCACATGGCCTTTCCTGTGTGTGTGTGTCTGTCTCTGTGTCTCTTCTCTTCTTTTTTTTTTTTTTTAGATGTTGGGGGTAGGAGTTTATTATTTATTTATTTATTTATTTTTGCTGTGTTGGGTCTTCGTTTCTGTGCGAGGGCTTTCTCTAGTTGTGGCAAGCGGGGGCCACTCTTCATCGTGGTGTGCGGGGCTCTCACTATCGTAGTCTCTCTTGTTGCAGAGCACAGGCTCCGGACGCGCAGGCTCAGCGGCCATGGCTCACGGGCCCAGTTGCTCCGCGGCATGTGGGATCCTCCCAGACCAGGGCTCGAACCCGTGTCCCCTGCATTAGCAGGCAGATTCTCAACCACTGTGCCACCAGGGTAGCCCCTCTTCTCTTCTTAGAAGGACCCAGTCATAGTGGACTAGAGCCGCCCCAGTGACCTCATCTGAACTTGACTGCATCTGTAGGGACCCAATTTCCAGATAAGGTCACAGTCCCAGGTCCCAGGGTAAGGACTTCAGTCTGTCTCTTTAGGGGACACGTTTCAACCCATCGCAGGGAACTTCACGGAGATACTGTGTCAGCCCTGGAGGAGGACACATTGAAATGCAGGCTCCCGGTGCTGGGAGGGGATGACTGGCTCCACCCCGCAGGGAAGGGGGCTCGAGCGGCACAGCTCTGATCAGACTCGACTTGTGCTCCCCAGAGCTCTTGCCTTGCACGTGACAGGCTGGGAAACTAGCTCTGGAGAAACATCAGAGTGTTCACAAAAGCCCAGCGACAGCAACAGAAATGTCTCTTCGTGTTCCTTTCTTCTGCAGTAATGTTTTAAATTGATATGTTCTTACTTCTAAAACAGTAAAGTAGCTTTGACATGACTGTAAACAAAGAAAGAGCACAGCTGACTTTTAGGAGACTGTAGGAGCAGCTGAGAACTGAGCTATCTTCATTCAAACGTGGCTGTTGTGTTTAGTGTCTCTGAAAACTGTGTGTGTGTGTGCGTGTGCGTGTGTGTTTGCACGCGCGCATGCACGTGCCTATTCTAGGGTTTATTTGTGGGGAGACCTAAGATGGAGGAATGGCATGGGGCTGAGTGTGCCTTGAGGGGTAAGTGGGTTTGAAGGGCAGGGGGTGCAGTTCAGAGAAATGGGCTGCGCTGGGGTGGGGGTGGGGCTTTTGCACAGCATCTGGAGGGAGAGAGGATGGGCAGACTGAAGCGGGATGAATTGGTCTGCAATAGTGAACATTTTCTCTGCCCCAGGAGACTCAAAAACCCTCCTCGGAGTTGTGGTGGGACCTGGCATAGTGTGGTCACAGCACGGCAGATGCCCTTCGGGAGGAAAGTAATTCCGAGGACCTGGTGGAGAGCTTCACCCCACCTTAGGGTGGGAGAAACAAACGACTCTACCTTATTGGTATCTCGTTAACCAGAGACAAGTCCGGATTTCACAATCAGGGGTGACTACTCTGTTGCAGATGGGTGACATCCTATCCTTTCCCGGGAGCAGTAATTTGGGGAAAGGTTGCAGAGCGCTGTGCTGTGGCCTCAGGTGGTAGAGAAGCTGGGGGTCCTCACGACAGGGCATTGCCGGAAACACTTCCCCAACTACCTGACAGAGAACAGAGCCCCGGGCTAGGAGGAGGTCAGCCTCATGGCAGGGACGCTCTTGGTCAATACCAGGGCCTGGATTTACACCATAGGCTTATGTAACATCATTACATAAGGTCATTAGGGGCATTTCAAGCGGATTCTGCTTTAGGCTCTCCAGATGCCACACCTGGGCTCCCCTATGGCCCGGCCAGGCGGCTCCCTTCCCTCACTGAGTTGCTCCGCTCAAGGTTTCCCTGGAGGGCTTTCAGGGCCCCTGAGACTCGGCCCTGTGGCCCAGCTTCCCCCCAGAAGGGCTGTGTTTGGGTGGATGAGGCAAACTCTCTCCGAGTAGCTGGTCCTCGGATCGTCTCCTCCGGGACGCGAGCCCGGGCATCCGCGGCGCACTTGTGCTCCCCACGCTGACTGGTCCTCGCTGCGCGGCTGCCCAAGCCCAGGCTTGCCGACCACCTGGACCACTATTACCTCCTCCCGTCGTCTGGCCTCCAGCTCCTCCCACTTTCCAATGTATCCTCCAGCTGGTAGGGGGGGTCTTGCTTTTAGCTTGTTATGCCCCAGCCTAAAACTTTCATTCATTTCCTACAGTTTAAACGCACCTTCTTCACGAGGCGTATCCGAATTCGCAGCAGTTGGTGCATTGCCTTAGGTCAGCTGTGGATGCGTCCGTCTTCCTCTGTGGGTTGCGAGCTTCCCTGGCATCCAGCCTGGCTCCCGTCCCCCAGCCAGCACTCAATAAATATTTGGGGTTTTAATTCAAAGCCCTCTGCAGTTGGCCCCAACAAGCCTTTCTTAACTTATTTCCCAAACCTCCTGGGTAAAAACCCTCCCCAATCTCAACTGATCTTGTGTTCTTTCGCCCTCATCTTGCCGAGTCTGTCCCACCTCCCCTGTTTTCCTCCCTTGGTTTCCCCGTCATGAGCCCACCCAGCTCAACTTCCCTTTTATTTATTTATCTTTGAAAAAGGTATTTATTTACTTATTTATATGTACAGCAGAAATGAACACAACATTGTAAATCAACTATACTTCAATTTTATTTTATTTTTTATTTTTATTGGAGAATAGTTGATTTACAGTGTTGTGTTACCTTTTGCTGTACAGCAAAGTGAATGAGTTTTACACATGTGTATATCCAATCTTTTAGATTCTTTTCCCATGTAGGTTCCACTTCCCTTTTAAATCCCACCTCTTCTTCAAGCCCAGATGGAGACCCCCCTCCTCGGGTGGGGTGGTGGTCTTTCCCGAGGGCCCGGCCTCAGGGATCTCCTCCTTTAGGTACTCAAGGCCGCATCTGATGCTATCTGCAGCATTGTGTTTCCAAATACCTAAAACTTACTGAGCGCTTAGCTTAGCATGACCTAGGCTCTTAGTTAATTCTCCAAAGTGCCGTTGGGTTATCCTCGTTTCACAGGTAAGGAAACTGAGGTTTAGAACAGTTCAGCTCTCAGGGATGTGAGGGCCTCGTCTCCCCAGGCAGACTGGGGGCAGCTCCAGGTCGGGCGTCTTGTTTACCGTGTGGACTCCTAGGACCCAGTTCCCTGGGTGCTAGTTGAACTGTGTAGCTGGAAGAGGAGCCCGCCCATCTCTCCCCTCCTGAGAGCCTTGGCGCCTAGAATCCACCTTTTCAGAGTCATAGCTTCGGGCTAAGTCACGGTAATGGCGAAGCATAAATCCTGGAGAGAGAATAAAATTCAGCGATCTATCCCTCCCCTCCCCCCCATTCCCCCCCCCCCCCCACCAGAATGCTTACGGCCGAATGGACTGCTCAGGTGCAACTCTCAGAGTTAGATGTCAGGTATATCTCACATACTTTACGTCTCCCCCATTTTAACAGCCAGATGTAACATATGGTCTTTATTTGTGTTTCCTCCAGATATACCTATACCTACGTTACCAGATGAGAAGACAAACACACAGACCCAGAAGGGGCAAGAGCCTCGCTTGGCGGAGCAGAGGTGAAGGGAAAGCAAGAACATTGGTGTTGGAGGGGCCTGGGAATTTCCTAGACCAGCAGTCCCTAAACTTCTGTGGACCACCAAGCAGGTTGGTAAGACGTTTGAAACGCTCCCCAGAAAAACGTGCAGAGAAACGACAGTTTGCGTATAATTTCAGAGGGCACGTGGACCGCTCCACCCCGACCCCAAGCCCACCCATGGCCTTCAGAGTCTCTGAAGCTCTGAAATTTTAACCCCTCATCCTGCACGTGAAAGAACAGAGGCCTGGAAAGGGAGAGAGGCCCCCAGCCCAGGACTGAGGGTGGGAGAGAAGGGAAGACAGAATCCTCGGTCTGGCCAGGGGAGGCCCTGCTGACACGCTCTCCGTGTAATCCTCCGCAGGCTGCCCCGGCCACAGGAGGAGCCTAAAGGCAGTTTGGAAACTGCGATGGGGCCGGAGGAAACACCCGGGCTCTGCAACCCCCTTCCTGTTCAGCAGGCTTGGGAGGGTCGGGTAGTCAAACCCACAGCTAAGTGAGCTGAAGGGCTCGGACCAGATCAGGAATCATAATTAGCCAAAAGACCCACACACCTTCACCTCTGGGCCCAGACAGAAGCCCCCCAGCCTGGCTGGGCCTGGGGGCTGGAGTTCACCCCCGGGAGGGCCTAGCTGGGCGGGAACCAGGAAGCCCAGTGCCTCCCTGCCCACGGGGTACCCCCTCCCCGTGAACAGTCTGACCGGGGCTTTTCATTTCGCAGCTGCAGCTGCCGGCACACCCCTGCCTCATCTGGCTTTGTTGTGCTTTGTTTCAGGAAGGAAACAAAGCAGCCGTCCTCACCCCTCACCCCCACTTCTATTCCCAGTCAAGGTCACAGGCTCTTCCTCTCCTCCTGGGGCCAGTGCTAGCCATGACCCGTCAGGGTTTAGAGAGCGATCTTCCGAGCTTTCAACGGCTCTGTGAAAGTGGTTGTTTGGGGAACCATTGCTGAGCGGGACAGGGGAGATGCCCCCAAACTCGAACTGACTATCTGAAGTCAAGCAGGTACTTGAGAATTCCTGGGAAAAAATCGAGGCCCTACCCAGTGTCACCGTGGGGGCTGCCTTTTGCAGATGTAACTGGTGCATTAAGTGAGCCGCACTGCGTGGCTGGCAAGCAAGAAGCGACTTTATGTCTTCTTCCATCGTCCTATTCAAACCCATTCTGTCAGACCCGCCTTCTCCACTGGACCAGGTTCCACTCCTGCGCGACCTTCACCCGAATACTGAGTGACTGAAAACAAGCACCGCTCACGTGCTCACAGTTCTGCGGGTTAGCAACTTGGGTGGGGCCCTGAGAAGAGGGTTTGGGCCCGCCCCACCTGGGGTCCTTCATGCCACTGCCGTCTTGTGGCTTTGGGGCTCAACAGGGCCTGGACGGTCCCAGCTGGCCCCGTTCACGTCTGGTGGTTGGTGCCGGCTGTCGGCCTGGCCCCTCCTCTCCTACTCCAGCTTTCCTGAGGCTTTATTCACGTGGCCTGTGAAAGCGGCCTCTCCTCAGCCTCTGCATCTCCAAGTTCCCACTGTCACCGTCAGTCAAATGACCGACCGACTTTCTCAGTTCCAAATTCCCAGAGGGGAACATTGGACGGTCTAAGCTCAAGGTAAGTTTAGCCAGGTTTGGTCAGCCGTGACCAGGAGGCTGAGGTCACCTGGTTGTAGTATGAGTGCTGTGTTCTGCCCTGTTTATGGGAGAGATGGAAATTCCCAGGGAGAGGGGTGGCCGTGAGCCCCCAGGCTGGACAGACAAGCCCAAGAGGCGTCTGCCGCGGGGGCACTGTGACCAGATCCAGCCCCGTGCCAACTCTTATACTGACAGTTCCTCCAGGACCATCAGGCTGGTTAACTCTGAAATCGTTGGCGGTTACTTAGAAAGCTGCTTCGGCAGAGTGTTGGGGCGGAAAGTAGATTGAGAGGGTGCGAAGGTAAGGCGGTGGGGGGGGAAGTGGGGGCCAGATAGATGTGCAGGCTGCTCGGAATAGACGTCTGGTTCTTCTTCATCCAGCACAGCTGTCCTTCCGGGAAAAGCTTCCCCCTTATTCTTCCTGCTTCACCGATGTGGCCGGGTGAGGCTGCCACGTGCTCGCAAGGTCCTGCCCTCCCTACTGGCCAGTTGTCCAGGTGAGAACCCAACATCGGCTGGGCCAGCTGGGGCCCTTTGCAGGGCACTGAGCTTTGCATCAGAGACTGTGTGAGTCAGACCCTCCCGGGGAGCAAAGGCCGTACTTGTCAAAGTCGGAATCTTTTGTAGGCTGTATTTCTTATCACGCGGATGAGGCGAATGGAGCTGACCACAGAGAAAAGCAGGGATGAGAGATGGAGAGAGTCTTGGCATCAGATGAACCATAGATTCTTGACATTCCCAAGGCCAAATGGCATTCCTGGCTTTCTGAGGCAGCCACGGAGATGCGCCGCTTGGGTTTCCCTTCCAAACCACCTCCATTCCGCTGTGGGTGAGTGTGGCACGGTCGGCCTGCAGAGTCCACCTCAGCTTGTGAGCCGAGACCAAGCCCTCCCCAGGAAGTCCCTAGCCAACCCGGAGTGCGGCTGGAACTCAGGCCTGGCTACCCCTGCCCACCGTGGATCTCTGCTCCGCAGCGCCCTGTGGGTCAGCCGAGACTCTCTGCCTCGCGGTTTGAAGTCCCACCTGCACGACTCTGCTTCCTCCCAACTTGCCTTTCTGAGGTGTCAGATCCACATTGTGCCTAAGACCGTTTTCTCCCTTTTTTCATCTTTCACAGGAATCACCTCCCAATACATCTCTTACCCCCTCCCTCTACCTGCCTCCAGAAGGACCCATCCGACACCCTTTCCCGGGAATTCAATGAGCCGATACATTTCCCTTTACATCTTGGTTAGTTGAGTTGGGCTCCCGACCTTGAAATCACAAGATTCCTGACATTCTACCCTTGACTTACACAAACAGTATTAAAAACATGACGTAGGTCCTCCAGCCCCTTGCCCAGAGCGCCTTCCCTTCCTGGAATCCCTTATTCTTCTCCCACCACCAGAGGACCCAGCTGACCTGGTTTCCCGTTGAAAGAATGGCTCTCCTGGCCCCTGGCTTTTCCCCACAGGCTGAAGGAGGCTGGAGCCCAGCGCCCCCTCCATCAGCGGTGGGAGCCGGAACTGTGGTCCAGAGAGTCCGTTCTCGTGGTGTTCAGCGGAAGAGAAAAGCCCAGATCTGTGAAAACATCCACTCCTTCTCTGCTTAACCCCTGATTCTCAGAAGATGGAGACTTGCCCCTCCCCATTCCTCCAGGTGAATCAGCAGTGGAAGGGCCTAAGACCCCTGCTCAAAGGGAGCCCAGTTCAGTGCAGGCCTCCAAGGGGCTGTCAGAGTCTGACACTTGCAAGTTTCCAGCTGGGGTCAAGGTTATTAACAAGTCACCTTGCCCGACATCCAGGTGGTAACCATCCCTGGTGACGCCACTATGCCGAGCATCGTTGCATTCCTGACAGCTAAAGGAAAAGAAGGCGGGAGCAGTGGCCCTTCAAGGTCGTCTTCATCAGCCTGTTTTCCAGAACCATCCTCCAGACCAAACCAGCCATGATGCCACAGGGGCAGAAGTGACAACTGAGGCCCCGGGGCCAACGCCTGCCGCTAGGGATGCAACTCTTCCTGGACCACCTGGAGCCGTTTCCAGGCAAACGTGGGAGACCCGTGCTGGTGAGGCAGCCTTCCCTCTAGACTTGGAAAGATGCGTTCTGATGGACTGGGCTCCAGCAGCATCGAGCAAGAAATGGAAGAGGAGGAACACGTTCCCTGGAGTGGGGCCCGTGAAGGAAGAGGAAGCCCCTGGCAGGAGCGTGACAAGAGGACTCTGCACTCTTACGTGGACGGGATTCAATGTACCTCCAGTACGACTGGGAAGAGAAGACCCTGGGCGGAGCTTGTCTGGCATCAGCGCAGCCCTTTCGCTCACACGGCGGAGCAGGTGACTCACTGTTCTAAGCGTCCGTTTCCTCTCGGCACGATGAGGATGAAGTGACACTTCACTGGACGAAATGAACTGGTGTATAATAATGACATGATGGAGCACAGGGCCTGGCGAATTCTGGGTCTAAAATTAGCTCACGCTACTGAAAGACACATTGAATCTTATTGCATAAAACTCAGCCAGGGAAGGACTATTTTCTGATCTTTCCAACCGCGGTTCTTACAGAGCGTCATGGCTGTGAGCGGCACATAGCAAGTGCTCAGCGAGTGGCAACCAGCGTTGCTCTTCTTTTTCCCCATCGGAGACAGGAGCTTTTATTGATGCTGATGGGGGTAGGAAGGGCCCCCGGGAGCCCGGAGTGGGCTGGGAGGGCTGAGTCAGTCAGCAGATGCCCAAGGCCTGGGCAAGTGGGAGTGGCTTAGGGCACACTCATCTTCTTAGGATTCTGCGGCTCCTTCTTTGGGGAAGGGAGAGAGCATCTTGAGGGGGGGCAATTTGCAGACCAGCAAGGGGAGGTTAGGGATGGCTGAGAGCTCCTAACCTGAGAGAAGGCACCGCAATAGGCACCTTCTGTGTGGAAAGCTGGATCAACTGGTCAGTAGGGGAAAGGGAGCGGGGCACTGGGTTGGTGATGGAAAAGAGCTGGGGCGAGTGACAAGTAAATGCTGCGGACGAAGGTCAGGCCAGCGCCAAAGACTCATTCCTAGAGAATACAGGGTCTAAATTAGAATGTGGGCTCAGCGAGGAATCATTATCTTTCAACAGCAACACACAAAGACAAGGCCACCAAGTAAATCGCGTTACAGCTGAATCCTTTTATGGACTCTTGGAGACTTTGGTAAAATGTCATTGGGATTATGCGTTTTTCCCCAGACTTGTGTAACGTTGTTTCAGACCTTAAAATCCCTTCAAGTGGGTGTCAGAATTCCGTCTGAAAGTATGCCTCAAACATACAAAAGCCGAGAGCCCTGGTATAGCAGGTGAGACGTTCTGGCTGGAAACCCGGCGGAGGTAGGTTTTTATTCTGAATCCACCACTTTTACTCGCTGTGTGACTGCAGGCAAGCCTTTCACTCTCTCTGAGCCCCAGTCCCCTCCTCAGCGGGGGGTGATTGGAGGATTAAATTAGGTAAAGTTTGTTGTGGTGACGGGCACATTTACTAGCACTTAATAATGTGAGCTATTGTGGGGTATTTTTATTTTCTTCTTTACACCTTTTTTTTTTTTTTTTTTTTTTTTTTGGTGGTATGCAGGCCTCTCACTGACGCGGCCTCTCCCGTTGCGGAGCACAGGCTCCGGACGCGCAGGCTCAGCGGCCATGGCTCACGGGCCCAGCCGCTCCGCGGCATGTGGGATCTTCCTGGACCGGGGCACGAACCCGTGTGCCCTGCATCGGCAGGCGGACTCTCAACCACTGCGCCACCAGGGAAGCCCTGTTTAGTTTTTTTGTAGGTGAACGTTAGCATCAGGTCGTTTTTGTTTGTCTTAAACACTAGCTCACAGGCGTCACCTTCGCGATTGCTCAGCAGAGAGGAGGGAAAGCCTCCTGCATGAGTGTTCCAGAATATTCTCCTCCATGTACCGGGACGGCTCTATAAACAGCAGTCACAGCAAAAGTGGCAAGGTCCCAAGTGAAGAACCGTGGTAATGAGAGAGTAAAGAGAATGGGATGGATTTTAGGAGAAAAGTTGCCTGTTAGAAATATGTGTAGGTTTGGGGGATGTAGCTCACGTGAGGGGCACTGACTGTAGGTCACACCGTCCAAGGTCCAAGTTCATGTACCGTCTAAGTACTCTGACACTGCGATGTCCCTGTTGGTGTAGGCGTCTCTCCACCTCTCTCTCTCTCCCCCGCTCAGCCCTCTCTCATAGCGCTGATAGCGTGAAGTCTCATCCCCACAACAGAGCTGCTTTTCATCAAGCGCATGTCAGGTAATCAATCTGCAGTCGGGCTCGTCTGTCCACCTCGGAGACCAGGGCCTCCTGTGTGAGGATTAGCGAGCAACGGGGCCCGAGGAGATGAGGGGTCCAACCTCGCAGACCCGGGGCCGGACACCGGCTCAGTGGCGGTGCCAGAGCGTCCCGGGAGTGGGTGCAGGACAGCCGCCCACGTTGCCCTGAGGGGCAGTCAGGTCTGACAGCATTAGCTTCAGGATGTCTAAGATACCGGAAAACATTAGAGTCTAAATCCCACCTTCCACTGCAGGGAGATTTCTTTTATTTTGTCTAAAATTTCCCTTTTCCAGTCTCAAGGGGAGGCCCTCTGAGTGGTCACACCTAACAAGCCCCGGGCACTTTGCCTGTGCTGGGCACCACGTGGGCGCTGAGGGACGAGCTCACCAAGTGTCAGCCGTGGGTAAACAGTAGGTCACCTGACTTGCACGCAGGAGAGCGCCGGAGGGGGCGGCTGAGGCTCCCTTCCTGCCACTGCGCTGGCTGTGGACACAGGCTGCCGCTCGCCCAGCTCACCCCACACAGCCGTGGATGCTGACGGGGCCCGGTGGGGTCAGCAGCATGAGGACCAGTAGCCAAGCCATCGCCAACTCCGCAGTGGCCCATGGCCACCTCACCCCGGGGCCGCTTGAGGCCCCTCTCCCCAGACTGTCCCCTCTCTCCCTTCCTGGGGGCAGGGACTTGGACAAAGGCTATGGAATCCTCACCGGCCCCTCTGCTTGGATTTCCATCCCTTTCCCCAGGGTCAGGGAGGAGACTCGACGTCCCACGTCCCCTCAGCCATGAGCGAGGTGCGCTGTGCAGGCTGGAAATCATAGTTCCTGGCAGACGCCTCTCCTTCCCTCATGTTTTCCCTGGACCTGGGGACCCTGAACTGCCTGACGCAGTGAAGCAGTGAGAGGCGCTCAGCATCCCCTCGTCTTGATGAGAGCCTTGAACCTGAATCCAGTCATAAGAAACAATGAGTCCAAACCAGACAATGGGGTGTTGTACAGGACAACCGCTCTGACATATTAAGAACTGTCAGTGTCCTTAAAAACCTAAAAATAGAGTTACCATATGATCCAGCAATCCCACTCCTGGGCATATATCTGGAGAAAACTCTGATTCAAAAAGATACATGCACTCCCTATGCTCATAGCAGCACTATTTACAATAGCCAAGACATGGAAGCAACCGAAATGTCCATCAACAGATGAATGGATAAAGAAGATGGGGTATATATACACAATGGAATATTACTCAGCCATAAAAAAGAATGAAATGATACCATTTGCAGCAAGATGGATGGAGCTAGAGATTATCATACTAAGAGAAGTCAGAGAGAGAAAGACAAATACCATATGATATCACTTATTTGTGGTATCTAAAAAAAAAATGATACAAATGAACTTATTTGCAAAACAGAAACAGACTCACAGAGATAGAAATCTTACCAAAGGGGAAGTGGTGGGAGAGGGATAAATTAGGAGTTTGGGATTAGCAGGTACACACTACTATATATAAAACAGATAAACAACAAGGACCTACTGCATAGCACAGGAAACTATATTCAATATCTTGTGACAACCTATAATGGAAAAGAATCTGAAAATATATATATATATAATGTGTATATATATATATATATATATATATATATATATATACACACACACACACACAAAACTGAATCACTTTGCTGTACATCTGAAATTAACACAACATTGTAAATCAAGTACATTCATTAAAAAAATAAAAAAAGAATTGTCAATGTCATGGAAGAAAAAAGGGTAGGGGCGGTTCTAGATTAAAGGAGATGAGAGATGTGTCAGCCAAATGCAATGCATAACATTTAGTTGAATCTTGGACAGAAATAAATTGTAAATCATTATTGGGACAATTGGGAAAATTTGAATGTAGACTGCATTATGCAATGAGGTTATTATGTCAAAGTTAAATTTCTTGGGGGCTGTAGTAGGATGATTATGTAGGGGATTGCTCTTAGGATATATATGATGAAATACTTCAGAGAGGAATGCCATGATGTCTGCAGTATACTTACAAATGGTTCAGCAAAAAAGAAAAAATGTCTATACATATGGCGAGAGAGAGGTGAAGCAACTATGGCTAAATATTAACACCTGGTGAATTCTAGGGGACGCGTGCTTGGCTGTCTGTAGTACCATTCTCTCACATTTTCTGTAGGTTTCAAATTAAACGGAAGCATATCAATTCCACTACATGATATATATTTGTAAAATTGATATAGCTATGTATTGTTAATGCTAAATGTCTTTCAGAAACCATTTGACTTTCCCTGTCCAGAGCCTTAAAATACATATTCAGTGATCCTATTTTAGGGGATTTCAAAACAGGAGAAAAGCCGTGGGCACTGCAAGCCAAACACCGAACAGTGAAAATACGTCCAAATAAACGATGGTGCCTCAGTTGCATGAAATATTGTCCAGTGATTAGAACTATAATGTGAAACAACCCACATAGTCACATGGAAACACTTAGGATAGACTCACTTCTGGCTGCAGGAAACGTGGTGGAGGTACCAACTTTGGGCTTTGCTAATAGAATGGACTTTGCCCAATAAAATGTGAAAATTGAGAAAGGGTATTTCTGGCGGGGGGAACAGCAAGGAAGTGAATGTTTGGGCTCAGGTATGCGTGAGGAGCCGGGCTGAAGTGTAAGTTCTGTGAGAGAAGCCAGTGCGTGATGAGATTGTTCGGCTAAGTCGAGGCCAGCCCGTGGAAGGCTCTGGACGCCGGGGTGAGCTGAGGGACCTGATTCTGCCGCCCATGGGGAACCTCTGAAGGATGCTGACCCCACTCCCCACCCCCACCAAGCTCTGCTTTAGGGAGAGAAACCTGGCGACAGTAAGACATGGGCTCACCCCACATCCAGGATGCCCACACAGGATGACCTCAGGTGCTGCACAGTGGAAGCTTTGAGGGTCCTTCCAATTGTTTAGGAATAGAAGGGGCCTATTCATGGCTTCTCAGCCTTCCTTTCAGCCCTCGGACCACACTGGTTGCAGCTTTGATCTGTAATTGCTTGTCCTGCCCTGCAGGTGGCGCCGAGGCCCTGGAACGGAAGCCCAGCAATTGCCTCCTAAACTGGAATTCAGAAATGCAGCCACTCTGCCTCGGTTTGACAGAGAAAGTGGTCTCTGTGCAATCTGATGGATGGTGAGGGGCGTCCCAGGCTAAGAAGAGCCTCCTTTTCTGCTCACAACCACCTGAAAGTCAATATATAGGTGACACAGGGCCGGGCCTCACTCCAGACCAATAGAATCTGTGCAAGTGGGCCCCGACCTGACCCCAGTGTGTGCCCAGGTCTGCTTCTCTAGGGTCTTGTCCTTCATCACCTTAAAGACCAGCTCACCGCCAAGCCAGAAGCATTTACAACATTGGGAGTGGAGAGGAGGGAGTGTCTGAGCCCAGTGGACACAGATGCTCCAGGACTAGGATAGAATGTTTCTAACTTCTTTCCTGTAATAATGTGTGACCAACCTCTTAACGGGGGGGTGGGTGGGGAAGCAGAAACACAGCGCTGAACCCCAGGTGTCAATGGTATTAGCTCACGGTTTCATTTAGAATCCAAGGGTTCTATAAACTCTTGGAAAATTTCAATGAATTCATTCCAATACCCTCCCTCTCTGGTGTCTCAAATCCAAATAAAAGCGTTGTTCAGATATTCAACACATGTTTATCGAACCCCTACTATGTCCCTGACCCAGTGTTGGTGCAGAAATACAACACGTCTCCGCCCTCATTCATAGAGCTTAGATTTGGGGGTGGGGAGCATTCAACAAATAACGCACAAATAAATGTCTCCGGTTAGTAGTTTTAAAGATAATCTTTTTTCTTCCTCCCTGAATTGCCTCAGACGTGAAGGTGCAGCTTTCACTGTGCTCTTGCTCTGCATGTTTTAGGATCTCACTTTGCTCTGAAGCCAGATTACCCAAGCTCCCAGCACAGCTCAGTCCCCTAGTGGCTGTGTGACCTCGAGACCTGGCGGCGCAGTGGTTAAGAATCCACCTGCCAGTGCATGGGACACGGGTTCGAGCCCTGGTCCGGGAAGATCCCACATGCCGTGGAGCAGCTGAGCCCGCGAGCCACAACTACTGAGCCCGCGCGCCTAGAGCCCGTGCTCCGCAACAAGAGAAGCCACTGCAGTGAGGAGTCTGTGCACCGCAACAAAGAGTAGCCCCCGCTCGCCGCAACTAGAGAAAGCCCACGCGCAGCAACGAAGACCCAACGCAGCCAAAAATAAATAAATAAAATAAATTTATTTTTTAAAAAAAGATAATGATAGTATTTACAGCTACCTAAACTGTTGTGAGGAATGAGGAATGAAGGAACTCATAAAAAGTACTCAATGGTTTTCTTCATATAAATCTTTGTTGGATTTGTTCCTAGATACTTGAATTTTTGTTACTATAAAAATGTTATCTTTTTTAAAAAAATATTTATGTATTTATTTGGTTACACCGGGTTTTAGTTGCAGCACATGGGCTCCTTAGTTGCAGCATGTAGGATCTAGTTCACTGACCAGGGATCGAACCTGGGCCCCCTGCATTGGAAGCACAGAGTCTTATCCACTGTGCCACCAGGGAAGTCTCCCCCAATTTTTTTTCTAACTGCCGTTGTTGGTATATGCAAATACTGCTTACTCTGGTACATTGGCCTTTAGCCATTTATAAACTCTCCCATTAATAAGTTATCTATAGATGTTTTCAACTGTCTATATATATAGTCATATCACCTGTGAGTAATGACTCCTGTGTTCCTTTTCTGATCATCAGACCTGCATCTTCCTTGCTCACTGTTCTGCCTGGGACATCCACTGCAGTGCTGAATTACAGTGTGAAAGGCAGCCTCCTTTACTTGTTCAATAGGTCATCATTAAGTATTATGTTTACCGTAAGACTTTTTTTTTTTGGTAGATAATCTTTATCAAATTAAGCGATGTCCTTTCTCATCCCAGTTTACTTAGAGCATTTATGGATGTTGGCTCTTATCAGATGATCTTTATGCAGCTACTGAGATGACCTTTCTCCTTTATTATGATGGCGTGTTACCACTAGTGATTTCCAAATGTTAAAACCATCTGAGGGCTTCCCTGGTGGCGCAGTGGTTGAGAGTTTGCCTGCCGATGCAGGGGACACGGGTTCATGCCCCGGTCTGGGAAGATCCCACATGCCGCGGAGCGGCTGGGCCCGTGAGCCATGGCCGCTGAGCCTGCGCGTCTGGAGCCTGTGCTCCGCAACGGGAGAGGCCACAGCAGTGAGAGGCCCGCGTACCGCAAAAAAAAAACAAAAAACAAAAAACAAAAACCATCTGAATCTCTGCAATAAAACCAACTCAGTCATGATGTTTTTTTCTTTTTATAAACTGCTGCATTGTTTGGCAATACTTTAAGATTTTTGCTTCTTTGAACACTTTGGGAGATTAGCCTGTGACTTTCTTCTCTTGTACTGTCCTTCTCAGGTTTTGGTTTCAGGCTTATGCTAGTCTCACAAGTGAGTCAGAGTATTCTATATTTTTCTGTTCTTTGGAATACTTTGTGTATTAGTGAAATTACCTTCTCCTTAAATGAGGTAGAATTTATCAGAGAAGACTTCCAGGTCTGTACTTTTGTGGGAAGATGTTTGACCACCGATGCAATTTTTCCAATGTCACGGGACTAGTCAGGTTTTCTATTTCTTCTTGAGTCTGTTTCGTTAAGTTGTATTCTTGTGGGAGTTGTCTGAGTTTTCAAATTTTTGGCGAAGTTTGAAGTATCTTTTTATCTTCATACGGTCTGTAGCAGCATCTGAAGGGGTGTCACCGCCTTCTTTTTTCAGTGACGAATCACACCACGAACTGGTCAAGTTTGTTAGGTTTGTGAAAAACACAATTTTTGGCTTTCTTGATTGTATCTATTATGCGTATGCTATTTCAGTAATTTCTACTCTTATGCTTACATGCCTTAATGTTTCGGGGGCTTTTGCTGTCCTATTTGTACCTCCTTGTAAATTCTCAGCCTTTTTTTTGCACGCTCACCCATTTCTAAGTGCTGATTCAGCTGTATCCTACAAGTTTTGATATGCCGTACTTTCTTATAGTGCAGTTCGAAATATTCCTTATGATTTCTTCATTGATACACAGGTTACTTAGGAGCACAGTTCTTATT
This sequence comes from Leucopleurus acutus, assembly GCF_964270905.1. Lineage (NCBI taxonomy): Eukaryota > Metazoa > Chordata > Mammalia > Artiodactyla > Delphinidae > Leucopleurus > Leucopleurus acutus. Next base: position 102,268,893 of record NC_139144.1, on the reverse strand, counting down.
TATATATATATATGTATATGAATTTCTCGTTTCTTGTTATTTGCTTCTAGCTTAAAAGCTAAAGTATGGTCAGGAAGCATATTCAGTGTAATTTGAATACTTTCAAATTTGTTTACACTTAGGGCTTAGTATAGGGTCAGTTTTTGTAAATGTTCTGTGTATGCTTGAAAAGAATGAATATTCTGTAGTTCTGTGGTGCAGTGTTCTAGATTCATCAATCAAGCCAATTTTGTTAACTGGCTCGTTCAAATCTTCCATATACTTCCTGATTTGTCCTATCAATTTCTTAAAAAAACTATGCTAAAACTTCCCAAATACAGCTGTAAATTTGGATGTCTTCCCTTTTATTTCTTTAAATGTTGAGGCTGGTTGAGGGGAAAATGGAATGACTGATAACAAACAAAACCCACAACACTGTCAGTACAAAAGGTGGCAGGAAAGACGGGAACCCCCACCACCAAGTGAGACAAACGTACGCACAAAATAAGATGCTATATTCAAATCTCAATGTATCAGCAATCGTTCTGCACATAAATGGATTAAGGGCTCTGAGTAAAGGACCAAATTTGTCAGGCTGGATTAAAGGACAAAATCCAACCGTAGGCTGTTTACAGAGGCCACATCTAAAACACAAGGACACAAGGTCTAGAGCAAGCCTGGTCTGCCCATGCGCCGAGCTCCTTCAGCACAGACCGGTGACGTTGTGGGGCGTCTTAGGCAGGGACTGTGGCCCCCGCACCCCTTCACCTCCACAGCGGCCCCCCTTCTGCTGGACTGTGTGGGGCCCACTCCGATGCCGACAGGCTGAGGCGGGACCTTCCCACCTTCCTGCCTCACAGCGGCCTCGGGCTGGCGGGGCAGGTGGGCCGCCGGGGACCCTGACTAGAGGGAGCTCCGTGGGAGCAAAGGTTCTCTGCCCCCATCTCCAGACCCCGGGAATTCCTGAGTTCCAAAGACCCCTCGGTTTCTCCCACCAGAGTGACCCCATTTCCTCACGAAGTAGTTGGAGATGGACACAGGACCAAACTCCTACACTGCACACAGATTGCTCACCAAACCAGAGATTCTAGAAGGCTTTTCAGTTAATAAAGGGTTTTGTCCACGTGGCAGGCAGTGGACCTGGGGGACGAATGTGGCTGCAGACCAAGGGGTGTCTCACCCTTTATTTTATTACTCGTTTTCTACATTCTTGAGAAAGGACTTGCACTTTCCTACAGGGTCCAAGTGGACCCGGAGCCCCCGGCCTGGGCCGCAGCCGCCGCCGTGCGCGTTCCCCGCCAGCGCCAGCAGGAGACCCGCGCAGCCCGGTGCAACCGCTCCTGGCCTCTGGGCCCGCGTGCTCCCTCGCGCGTTGACGTGCAGGCTGATTTGTAAAACCCACAAAACCGAGCCTTCAAACATCACGCAGAGGAGGACGGCGCGCTCCGCCCCGTCCCCCCGCTGAGAAGGGCGCGCGGAGGGGAGGCCGCCCAGAGTGATGGGCAGGCGGATGGGCGGAGGCCTCCTCCGCGAGGCCAGGGCCCCTCGCCCGCAGCACCAACCTCTCTCCCCGCCAGGCCGGCAGACCCTTACTACTGGCTCTGAAACGGGCCCAGGGTCGCTCCTGCACAGCCTGGGAACGAGCTGGACTCATTTTCCTGAGTGGAAAGCCTAGAACTTTTCTGTTCCTTATGCTCCATCGAGTATGGCTAACCGGAGGCTTCCCTAGTGGCGCAGTGGTTGCGAGTCCGCCTGCCGATGCAGGGGACACGGCTTCGTGCCCTGGCCTGGGAGGATCCCACATGCCGCGGAGCGTCTGGGCCCGTGAGTCATGGCCGCTGAGCCTGCGCGTCCGGAGCCTGCGCTCCGCAACGGGAGAGGCCACAGCGGTGAGAGGCCCGCGTACCGCAAAAAAAAAAAAAAAAAAAAAAAAAAGTATGGCTAACCGTGAAGACTGTCTCTTAAACATCCTACTTACATGATCTGACGAACACTAGCTTCTGAGACAGTCACCTTGGGACTAGCCCTGGAAATGCTCTAACACCCCCTTCCCATGGTCTGTCTGCAGGCTACTGCCGTCGGCATGTGTGGCCTGCTCCTTCCACAGAGGCAGCAAGGAGCACAGGCCAGGCCCGGCGTGTGTCCCCAAAGACCCTGATTTTAGGGGCGCACTGGGTACAGCAGCCACAAGGCCCCCCTTCAGCACCCATTGTGGCTACAGCCGCTCTGGCCCCGAGTCAGCCTGGGCCTCAGCGCCGCACCCGGGTTCCCTGACAGCACAGCTAACCACGCCACAGGGCCTTCCCGGATGACAACCATCCCGAGGATTCCTCAAATCAAGTAAGGACTCAGGCGGGGAAAGATCGGGAGAAAAGATCTGACCCTTGGGAGGGAAATGCGGCAGACGACAGGCAGGCTGTTCCCCGTGCTACACCGAGTGCCACCTGAGGGGCGGGGCCCAGGGCAGGCTGGTGGCCGCCGGGAAAGCAGACCTAGTGACCCCGCTCATGCTTTCTTCCCCCACGAGGAACCCAAGTTTAGCTCAGCCCCTCACGTGTGTTAGGGGTTGGAGTGTGCACGACTCCCGCGGATCGTATATTGGAGTCCTAACCCCGGTACCACCGAACGCGATCTTAGCTGGAGGCAAGGTCTTTACAGAAGTAATCATGTTAGTGAGGGCATGAGGATGGTGTCCTCAGACGAAAGGGACATTTGAGGCATGAGCTCAGGGAGAGCACACCGCGCACATGAGGACGGTCAGCGACCAGCCACGGAGAGGGGCCTCGAACAGCCTCAGAAGGAGCCAACTCCTCGACCTTGGACATCTGGCCTCCAGAACCGCGGGGATGTAAGTGTGTGTTGTTTAGGGCGCCCGGCCTGTGGTACTGTTACTGCGGCCCCAGGAAGACAACACATGTGTTGCTCTTTCCCAGGGAGTCGTGTGCAAATTCCTCCCCCAGCCGCGCAGGGGGCTTGGGGGGCGGGGTAGGGGGGTTGCTGATTCTCTGGAGGCTCTGGGAGGGCAGGCTTGTCCCCAGTGCTGGTAACAACCAAACAGCCATGCCCTGGTGTGGCCCCTCTGGACTCTTTTCTGTAGGAGCCATGGGCCTTTTCCTTAGCAACCAGGGTCGGTAATTTTAGAATCCACCACAGGTATATCCAGCTTAGACCAGGGGGTGGAGTTCTGCCCCAAATGAAAGCTAAGCCCCCATCCGCCAGGAAGAGGACAGCCATGGCTTCTCAGCGCTGAGGTCAGGACAGCAGGCGGGAAGAGGTGCTCTCCTGCGTGGCGCCCCTGCAGGGGCTCGCAGCGCCCCGGCAACGTGGTGTGCGCACGCGTGTACGCATACCACCCCCTGCCGGCGCTGGCAGTTCCAGCGCGAAGGGCCGGAGGGGAAGCGACATCTAAACGAACCTGAGTCAAGAAAGCCAGAGGCGTGGCTGGGGAACGCACCTCCCTGAGCAACAGGCATCCTGAAGTCTGGGGCGGTCTGGCCAAGGGCAGACCCCTGGCCCCCTCACAGTCCAGACACGGGGAAGGTTCTGCTGCAGGGGGCCGAGGGCGGAGGCCGGCCTCCAGAAGAGGCCAGGGGTGGGGCATCCTCGGAAGGATGCAGCCCATTAAGACGGCGGCTAGGGGGCCCCCACCCGGGGTCCCTGTGCTCCCCACCCCACAGCTCCCCCTCAAGGGCTCTCTGGAGCCCCGCCAACAGGCTGCTTGGATCCTTGGGCCACTTTAGGGTCCTGGGCTGTGCCGCTGCTGCAGCCCGAGGCTCTGCTCCTGCACTGGCGGCCACCTGGAGGGGTGGGGCAGCAGGCAGCAAAGGGGGTGGGGGGCTCCAGTGGCTCTCCGGGAGTCCGAGGGGGTGACAAGCGGTCAGCACAGCGGGGCTGCTGCATGCCAAGGTGAGAGGGCCGGAGCTGGGCCCAGAAGCCTCTGCCAGGGGCACGTCCGGGGGCAGCTGAGGCACCAGGCGGGGCCTCCCGCTGGCCTGGCCTGAGGAGTCGCCGGCCCTGCAGCCTTCCACCTGGCCCCGCAAGATCTTCGGTCTCGGCCTGCGGGGGCCCTTGTGCCTCCAGTAGGGCGGGTGTCTGTGAGCAGGGCCACCGGTCCAGCGAGGGCCCCAGAGGAGGCCCTTCGTCCCCAGACCCCACGGGCGCCGCCCCAGCCGATCCACCTGGGTTCTCACGGCGGCCACTTCCTGAGCCAGGCCGGCCAGGGTCCCGGCCAGCCGATCCAGCTTCTCCGAGAGAGCGGCACCAAGGCCGCGGAGCTCGTGCTGCAAGGAACTCGTGCAGGGGCACGGTGGCCACGGGGAGGCGCGCGGCAAAGCCCCAGGGATGGCGGCTCCGGGGGTAGGCCCAGGCGGATCTCCGGGAAGGGGCCTCGGGTGGGTCCCGGCTGAAACCAGAGCGGTACGCGGGTGAGGGTCCTCGAAGGCTCAGGACCTTCTGTCCCCCCAGGGTCCGTCCCTTCAGCTAAGGCCGGGCTTCAGACGGGTAGGATCCTAGTGACTCAGGCTGGGGAATTATGGATAAATCACAGACCGGGTCTCCATGGTAACCAAGCTCGCTTAGGACAGTGGCCTTCCCATCTTCTAGGAAAAGGTGGGTTCTCTATGCCACCTTTGGGCCCTACTGATGTCCCGAGTAGCTCTGCCCTTGGGAGTCAGTGGGCAGGGCCTGGAGAAGCTGCAGATGGCATCAGGCCAAGACCGTGGGCAGCATCTGGAGAGGGCCCAGGAGGGCCAGTCCAGCCTGGGTCCCAGGTGTTGCTAGTGGGGTGACGAGGGAGCTGTATCAGCACCCAGTGCTACTGGTCACCAGTAAACCACAAGCGTCCCCACTCCCTCTTGGCCTTTACCCTCCCTCTTCAGAAGTTCCAGACACAGGACTTTAAGTCTTCAGTTGCTTTAAAAAAAAAAAAATCACCTCCTCCTTCACCCTAAGTGCCCTTGGAACTGGTCTCCACCCGAGGCACTCCACCCATAAAGAAGCCCCGTTACCACCCGGAGCCGCAGGACAGACCTGCTCTCCGGCCACGTCTGAGTCCCCAGCCCGGCTCTGGCCTGCGCTTCTCAGGACCCCAGAGCTTCAAACAGAAAAGGTGGAGACTGGAGCCCAAGGACCCAAACGATGCCCGGCCACGTGCTTCAGGAAGGACCTCGGCTAAGGGCCCGCGATAGTGCTGCTGTCCTAGGTGCCCTTCTACCCATCGTGCAGCAGCGGGGCTGCCGGCCTCAGGCCAGCTCAGCGCTCCCGATAGAGCAGCTGCACCTGCAGGGGCGCCAAGCCCACGATACGACGGAGCCCCCCCACCGCAGGCTTCAAGTGTGAGGATCTGGGTGCACGGCCCAGAGCGGACCAGGGGCCGAGCCCTGCCCTCCCGAGGCGGGTCTCTGACGTGGTGTAGGGAAGAGCTTCCTCGGGGTCGGGTGACACAGAGCCACATCTCTGGGGACGCCCCCGCCGGGCCGCTCACTACTGCGCCTGTTCCCCGCTCTGTCCTCTAAAGCCGCCTCAGACCCCGAACTTTGATCCTGGACGCACCTATTCTGGGGAAAGTCTCAATGTCTGTTTTGCCTCTAAAAAGGGTCTGCACACTCGTATGAAACAGCCCACTAGTCCTGGAGGAAAACCCTGAAATGAAATAAGCAAGCCGAAGTGAGTTCAACGTGAGACTCTTCCTGCCTGTGACCCAGACGAGCCTGGAAGGCTGTTATGAAAACGCCTTTCCCAGGCTGTGAGCCCGGGGGTCTGGCTGGCCCACCCCGCCACAGTGAGCTAAGCAGTGGGGAAAGAGGGTGGGTGGCCGTGCAGACGCTGAGGCCCCGCCAGCCCCGTGCTTGTAGGGCTCCCGATACTTGAGGGGGCGGGGAAGCCACCAGCTCACCTGTAACACCTGGGCTTCCGTCTCTGGGCCCCAGGCCCCTGGACTCTTCACCAGCCGTCGGATTCCAGGACAGGGGCCCACAGGCTGACCCAGGAGGCTGGCAGGGCCCAGACCCCGACCTTTTCTCCAGCTGAGAGGCAGGGTCCACAGCTGCCCCCGCAGGAAGAGCACAGAGCCCTTGGGGTGTGGATACACATCGTCTTCCCAGAGCCACTCTGACCGGGGATATATGGACACGACCTAAAAAAAACCCAAAACAACCAAACTTTCAACTTTCAAATACTGGTTAAACGAGACGCAAGAGGGATATACTCGGCTGGTTAGGATGCCCATCTCTGGGCACCAGGGCACACAGGACGAGGGTGGCCCAGATTATTTCCGGAGTCCTCTGCGGCTCCGGCATGATGCCTCTGGCTCTCCCAGTAGGTGAGGGCTGGAGAGCGCCATGCCTGCAGTTCCCACCCCCAGTGAGGCCCCTCTGGAGACCTGATGGAGGCCCTGTGGGTCCACGCCTGGCCCCCTCTGCTGTTTCCCGACAGGCCCACAGCCGGTGAGGAATGTGGGTACAGCCGGGGCTTGCGCAGAGGCCAAGCGTGGGTGGAGCCACCGGCCTGAGTGCGGGGAGAGGGAGCCCCCTTCCCCGACCCTGCACCCCACCCATACCTACCTCCTCCGGCGCTGCCCAGGGGGCCAGGCGGGCCCAGGCTCTCCAAGCACACTTCTCTCCAGGGCGGATGGGACCGGCCTCCCACCTTCTCTTCTGCTTTTCCTGCTGGGAGTGAACACTGGGTCAGGCTCCGACTGAGAACTGCGGAGGCCTGGAGTAGCAGGCAGCCGTTTCCAGCTTTCCTGACGGGACGACCGCTTCGTTTCCCCGGGTGGAGGGATCTCACTTGTGACACTGTTTCTGTTTACCGCCAAAGCTACTGGCAACACAACCAGGTAAGGAAGCAGGCAGCCCCCAGATCTGGGTGACCTAGATCAGTGACCACTTGAGTGACCCTACTTCTCCCTTCTTGGGCCCCAATTCCACGCTTATGCTTTAAATAAGCCAATAAAGAGTGAACCTGCCAAACCCTAGATACCCTACCCTCCACCCTAATAAAAACACAGTCAGGGCTGCGCACGCTCTCTCCCCCACACCTCGCCGGTGGGCGTGCCACGTAACCTCCACGACCTGCAAGTAATACATCCTGTGCTTCCCTGTTCCCTGACGGTTTCTGCCGAAGTGCGTCCTACAGCACACAACGCTGGCTCCAGTGGGGCTCCAGTGTGTGGGGCTGGCCCGCTACGAGTAACACGAGCTGGGGTGAGGGCCCCAGGTGTTCCTAGCTGAGAGCTTCACTATCGATATACTGGGACCGACACAACAGTATATATACGTACATATGTTATTAAGTGTGTGTAATGTGCATATAGTATATACACATATAAAAAATATATATATATATCAAGTTTACTGTCGGACTTTCCAATTAAACACACTCATTTAACACTCCTGGGGCCCCATGTGCCTCAATGTCCCCGCCTTCTCTCTTGGACACAGCTCATCCTACGGGGAACTCAAGCGTGACAAAAGTAGAGAACTTTCTGGCAAGAGTCAGGCAAAGTGATGGGTGGGACTCAGAGAACCTGGACCCTTGGCCCTTCTGGGGGACATGCCCCCTTCTCAGGAGACCCCAGGCTCACCTGCACTGAGACTACGGTGGTCCCCGGTCTCGCCTCTTCTCCGGACTTCACCAGGGCTGCTGCCAGCGTGAGGGCCGCCAGGGCGTGGGGAAGGAGGGCCAAGGCCCTTGCAGCTGGGAAGGCGGTCCCTCTCTGTCACAGACAAAGCCGGGGTCAGGGCGGTGCCTGCACCCTGGGGCGGGGCTGCCGGCTCTCCTTCTCCCCAACAAGCTCACCCTGCAGGAGGGGCTGCCAGAGCTCAGGCTCCAGCCTTGGGTCTTCTCCTTCTGAGCTGCTGGAGCTGGAGCTGGAGCTGGGGCTGGGGCCCAGGACAGGGTCAGCCAGGCAGGCGAAGCGCAGGGGCCCCCCGGGCAAAATCCCCTTCAGAGAGTTCTCCAGGCAGTGGAGTGGGGAGGGCTTGGTGGCTGGCCCTGGGCAAATGGCAATAAAGAAGCCCTCTGTCCGTCAGCCCAATGCCGGGCAGGAGGGCCCTCTGCCTAAACGGGCGGGCTCGGGGAGCTGGTCCCTTTTCAGCTCAGCCCCATACAAGCTCTGGTGGACCCTGAACAGCGTCCTCTCTGGCCATGGGGAGTGGACAGATGCAAAGCCAGAGCCTGGCCCGGTCCCCAGTCACTCTGGAAAGGCCGCCGGGGACCCTTCCAGAAGTCTCAAGACCCTGGAAGCCATTAGCAGTCTGGTTCGAGCCAGGCTCTGGGTCTTATAACCCAGGCAGCACCTCCCACTTGCACTCACTCAGGACCTGCAGCCTGAGGAGAGATTCAGTTATGCCCACAGGAGGCCCTCCAAACCAGCTCTTTCTTGCCTGGTGGGAGTATTAGAAATACTGTACTTATTCAAGTGAGTCAGACCCTACCAACCCACCTCAGCAAGTCTAGGAAGGAATTCTGCTGTGAGTTCAGCTACACTGCAGCAGCAGGACACATGCCTCCACCCCCAGGCAACTAGTACAACAGAGGAAACCACCAGTCCTTCCCCCAGAGAAACGCAACTTCTGGATAAAAGCAGTGCTCTCCCCACTTCTTTTCAGTACACCTCGGGGTGCTCCAGCCAGCAGTCTTTGGGAAATGTACACACTCTCCAGCTGGCAGTCCCGAATGGGTGAGATAAGGAAGGAACAGAGGAGTACAGAGGGAAGGGGACATCTGTTCCCTCATCAAACACCGTTACCGGGAGGGAAGACACGCCAGCAAGTCCCGGGGCAGAGGCAGCTCACCGTCTGGGAGCCACCTCCACGGTCCTGGCCTGGCGGCCCCGGGGTCCTTGGGACCTTGCTGGTGGCAGGCAGGGATGGTGCCAGGGGCAAGTGCCTGTGGGCTGGCCAGGCGGAGGCTCCTGGTGGGCACGTCACCCCCTCGCTGTCCCAGGTGGGCTGGCTCACAGGCCTCGCCCCTCAGTCCTGTTTCAATGAGAAGCCAAGAGGCCTGTCAGCCCGGGGGCCCCGTGCTGGCACCGAGGCCAGGAAGTCACTGGACAGAGAACAACTTCTGTCACGTTGGACTCTCGGGCTCACAAGCTCCTGGAGCGCGTCATACAACAGTCCCGCAGACGTTCCCGGAGCCTCCCGAATCCTCCAGGATCTCCTTATGCCCCGACCCAGCTACCCAGACTCCCAGCAGCCCCACAGCTCAGCGGCCGTGCTGGACGCCAAGGCACGTGGGGCCGACAGCCAGGACACAGACACTCTGCGGCCCAGGCCCCGGCCCAGGCCCGGATTTGGAGCAGCAGCCGTGGGGCTGGGTGTCCCGTCCCGCCTCACCGCCGACAAGCCTCTGCCCAGGCTGTTTCCAGGACATCATCTCATCTTAGCCTGGGATGGGGGCCCACCAGCTTCTGGGGAGGCAGCGCCCAGGGCGGTCCCTGGTGCTGGCCTCCAGCTGCTCTGGAAGGCTGCTGGGGAGCCTTCCAGAAGCCTCAAGATCCTTCAGACGCCGGGCAGCGCTTTACCTTCCATGCCCGCCGTCCAGTTCTTGGGCTCCACCCTCCATGGCCCCCTGTGCCCTGCCGAGGAGCAGGGCCAGGTGGGCTGCGGCCCAGGTGCAGGCATCTCTCTGAGGCAGTTCTCCAGGCCCTGGAGCGGGGAGCTTCCCTCGCGTCTTCCTGTGAAAACCCAACGCTCGCGGTCTTGGCTGGTCAGAGCTCGGTCCTGTGAACCCCAGGAGCCTCGCCTGTGCCCTGTGTCCGGTGCAGCCGGAGCTACTGGAGGAGGCGCAGGGCCCGAGGCCGGTCACGCCGGCTCAGGGCACCCGGGGGTGGGGGCGGACCTGGCCCCAAACCCATCACTCCTGCCTCCCGGCCGCCCTGGGAGAGGCCTCCCCAGCTCGGCCACCTACACAGAAACTGGTCAGCGGGCTGTGGTGGGGGAGATGGGCCCTGAGGCTGGAACATCGTCAGGCTGCCTTCGCTACTCAAAGAGGGAAAGGCCAAGGATGGAGCAGGTCAAGAAGGGCAACGTGGGCTTCCCTGGTGGCGCAGTGGTTGAGAGTCCACCTGCCGATGCAGGGGACGCGGGTTCATGCCCCGGTCCGGGAAGATCCCACAGGCCACGGAGCGGCTGGGCCCGTGAGCCATGGCTGCTGAGCCTGCGCGTCCGGAGCCTGTGCTCCGCAACAGGAGAGGCCACAACAGTGAGAGGCCCGCGTACCGCAAAAAAAAAAAAAAGGCAACGCTAATGCCTTTCAACTTGGGAAAAAACTAAACTGCCAAAATTGTACTTCTAGTGACAGAGCCGTGGATACGATAGGAACTAGATGGACTGAAACTGTTTTTCTTTTTTTTTGGCTGTGCCACGCGGCACGTGGGATCTTAGTTCCCCGACCACTGACTGAACCCGCGCCCCCGGCAATGGAAGCGCAGAGTCCTAACCACCGGACCACCAGGGAAGTCCCTGGACGGAAATTCTAGAAAAGGCCCTTCCTGGGTCAGCTGTCACCTCAGCCATGCTCTTCCCTGAAGGCGTTTGCCGATGCTGGGCCAGGCAGAGCAGGAGAAAAGAGAAACTTCCAGAGCTTCAGGCCCCTGTGAGGCTGGAATTGCAAAGTCACGAGAGGAACCCCACACACAGCTTTCCCCACGGACGCTGCTGAGTTCTGGGGCAACACGGGGAGCTGGGGAGCTGGGCTGGAAGCTTCTACAAGGCGGCGTGAGATTGCCCGCCATTTGGGTGACTTAGAAAACCAGGTCTGTTGACAGAGGATGCTCAAGAAGGAATGTCCTGGTACCGACCGCAGCCCACCGCGCAGCTGCGGGGAAGAGAGGAGGGGGCAGCACAGCGCTGAGGATGCTAAGACCAAACGTGGGAAGACGCCAAAGGGAAGCATGAAGACAGAAAGCTCGGTGGAGAAGCTGCGCGCAGGATGCGGGGCCACACGCAGCGTCCCTGGAAGTCACGGCAGCGGGTGGCTCAGCAACACAGGGCAGCAGAGGGAGGCAGACGCCACCCTTCCTCCGCAACCGTCCGCAGCTTTTAAGCAAGACTGAACGATCTATTACCTACTAAGAACTAAAAATGAAAAAGAAACTTCGGCTGCATGTTGGGAGGTAAAGCCCCCCCCCCCACCCAAGGGGCTAACCCGCGGCAGGTGCAGGGACCCAGGCCCAGGGACACTGGAGGACCCGGGCCGGCCCGATGGCCCCAGCTGGCCTGGCGCAGAGCCCTGGGTGCAGCTCCAGGCCTTTCCACTGACAGTGGGTGAGGCCAAAACACAGAGGAGAGCCCCGGGGACCGGGTGTCCATGGACAAGGCAGGCAGAGAGCACTGGGATTATTCAGGTGGAGAAAAAGGTCCAGTCCTGCAAGGTCCCAAAGAGGGGACAGCTCACATGGCGGCCTCCACGAGGAGGTACCCTGACGCACAGCCACCAAACACACCCTCTAAGGTGGTTTCACACAAACCTCATGACATTTTTCCTTAAGTTGGAAAGTCAGTGAATATGACAGACACTGACTTCTTCGTGGCTGGGATAAGGAAGAATTTGATGTTAAAGATCTTTTTACTTTTTAAGACATCTTAGTTGTCGTCCTGCCCCTTCTGAGCCAAGTCACTAAAAGAGACCCCCGCCCCCCAAAACAGGTCCTGCATCTGCTCCCGCCGTGGCATCCCCGCTCTGCTGCCGGCACCGGGCACGATGGCCTGACTTGCTTGGGCCAGACACATGGCGGTGGGCAGGGCGCGCCTCCTGTCCTTCCCCAGAATCCACTCCCAGCCTCAGGCCGGCCAGCTCACCTTTTCCAGGCCGATGCCCCTGGCTGCCCTCAGGGCTCTGGAAATCCAGGTCCCCGTCAATGCTGCTGGACGAAGAGAAGCTGGCGGAGGTGCCTTGGGAGCCTGCAGGGAGGGCAGGGGTCTCTCATGCAGCCCCGCAGGCCCAGAGCCAGAAGAGGCCCCAAGACCACCTCTGCGGGAAACAGCACAGCTGGCGTCATGGGAAAACCACAGGAGAAGAGGTCCCCTGGGCCCTGGGCTGTGGACGGGCGCCCAGACCGGCCCCAACGCCTTTCCCACTGGGCTCTCCCCTTAGGTGAGGGCACTCGCGGCGCTGATTAAAACCCTGTAGCACGTTAACCCACATAAACCCAACCACGGGTCTTGTGGGCCTAGAGGGCAGGTGAAACTCTCAGTGGAGACAGTGGGCAGAAGAGTTTAACTGGCTTCCACCAAGTGCAGGGGCTGTTTGGGGGTAGGCGTGAGAGGGGGCTGGGGGAGAAGGGCTGCACCCCTGAGGCCTGGGATGAGGAGGGCGGACCTGACGGTGTCCTTGGCATCCCCCGTTCTGTGCACAGGGACAAACGCCACCCCGAGCCCATGACGTGGTCTACCTCTGCTGTGTGATCCGAGGCGCTGCAGCTCGGGCCTCTGAGACCCAGGGTCTCCTGGCTGGGGGCTCTGGGACCAAGAGCTGGCCGGCGGCTGGGAAGGTAACGACCCACTCAGGGGGATGCCCCTCAGACAGGCCTCCAGGGCTTCCAGGGGTGAGCTCGAGGCGCTGCCGGCTGGGATAGGGGAGATGCCCCATCACCATCTCTGGCCCATCCCCCCGGCCCAGCCCCGGCTGGCTGCCTGGCCTGCCTTCCGCAGGGGTGGCGAGTCCTGCACCAGGCGTGGGAGCCTGCCGGGCAGGACACCCTTCTGTGCGGGCTCTGATCTGTTTTCTGCTCCCCAGTCTGGGGAAGCAACACCAGCTGTACTCAGGCCCAGGGGCAGCGTTGGGAGAGCCACACGTAGGGGCCAGCTTCCCAACTGTTGGGAATTGTCTGCAAGACCACGGTCCTTACAGTGGAAGGCTTCCTGGGCAAGGGCCTGGGTTAAGGAGGACGGGAATTAAGGGAAGGGATTAACTGCCTGAGAAGGACGGCCAGGTGGCTGCCTCTCCACCCAGGAGACAGGCAGGTGCCCCGTCCCCTGTGGGCTGGCAGAACTTTGTTGGGGCGCTGAGAACCCCACCCGGGAAGACTCGAGCAGACAAGCCCAGGCCTCACCTCGAGCGGCAGAGCCCCAGCTGGGCACTTGGACCCGGGCGGTGCCTCCACTGTCCCCAGGGCTGCCCGCGGCGGAAGGGCCGTGGGTCTGCTTGCTGAGCTCACAGGCTGTGGGCTCTGGGGGCCCCTGGGCCCAGCCGTCCTCCACCTTCACTGCAGAGAGCACGCTGCCAGCTCCAGGACCAGGCCCGGGTGGAGGGGTCTGGAAGGGGCGGGGCCCTGTGGGAAGCCCCGCATGAGGCCTTCTCATAGGGTTAGGATGGGGCATCCAAGGCCCCCCGGCCTCCACACCTGCCTCAGCTCCAAGGTCGTCGCTGCTCAGTCATCGGCAGCTGGACCCAGTCCCACCCCCGCCTCCAGGGATTTCTGCTGAGGGATGATGCCAAGCAGCCCACCCCAGGTAGCACCGAGCCAGGGTCCTGCCTTCAAGGGCAGCGCGCCCATCTCAGATCGACTTTCTCAAAGTTCTGGGACGCTGATGACCAGTGGAGCCCACGCGAATGTGACAAGAACCCCCTCGTCAAAATGATATCCGGCACGTCTACTGCCTGGAGCTATGTCTCCTATTTTCCTTCTCTCTCCCTCCCAACCATACCCTGCTTCCTCTGGAACCCTCAGCTCCTACTGTAAGAGCCAATCTGGAATGTCACTGCACTGCTGCACCTCCTACATGCCTACGCCCTTTTACAGCACGATCCCCGACGTCTGGCTACTCCAACCGACACACTGATGTGGACGCCCGAGTGTCTGGCTGTGGAGGGTCACCTACTGCCCTGCTTGGAGGGGAGAAAGGCAGTGGTTGACGTCCAGGGGCCTCCCTGCCCAGCCAGTGGCCTTTACCTCCAGAATTCCTTTTCCAGGCCCCTGGGTCCTCCTGCAGCCATGGGTCCCTTGCTCCTGAGGGGCTGGGTTGCTTGTCCCGGGCCTCTGGGATCTCCTTCAGACAGTTCAGCAGACTCTGGAGGGGACAAGCCCCTGAGGCTGTCTCTGTCTTCACTACAGAGAAAAGGAGCACACGTTCCCCCTGAATCGGCGACTTCAGGCTCGGTGACAAACACCCAAAAGGGGAATTCAGTTAAGAGGTCCAAGGCCAGAAATCTGGAGACGCAGGTCTTCTTACAACTCACTCAGCCTTGCACAGGCCACTGTCTTCTTAGTGCTTGGTTTAAAAATGCCTGTCTACACACCTCCCAGAACTGGATGGATGAAAGGAGGATGTGCAAATGCACCCTACGGGCAGAGTACATGGTGCTACTCTGAGTACAAACGAAGGAAGTGGGTGGACTGGGTTGCTGCTTGTAGATGGTTCTCTGGGTCCTGAACAGAACTTAATTTGAGGAGGCCCAAGCTTTTTACACACACACACGCACACACACACACACAGTGTACCTATGCCTCACAACAGCCCTCTAAGGTGGGAACAATTGTCCCCTTTTACAGACTGGAAACCAAGGCTCAAAGCCTGGAGGAGCGTCTCACAGTCTGCCCGGCTAACAGGCGTCAGGGTCCAGGGCTGGGGCTCCTGCCCGCACTGCGTCACCCTGCTCCCCCAAGCCCACCGCAAGCATCCCCCTTCGTGTCAACATGAAGTGACATCACGCATCATCTCCTCCTCAGGTGTCCCATATCAGGACGAGTAAAGAACCCAAAGAACCCAGGGCAAAGTCTATTTCTGAGCTTTCTTACACCAGCTGACCAATGCTGCTCCCCTAAGACAGCCATCTGGCTCCAGAAATGTGACACTGACGATACTGGAATGGCCAAGCTGGCGACGATCCTCAGGGAGGATGTTGTATTTATAGACAAAGATCCATCCAAGGGCAATTCCGCGGGCTCAGAAACCTTGGCGCGCGGAGACGGGTCCGCAGGGACTCACCTGCCCAGGGCGGGCTCCCGGGCCGCAGCTCTGCTCCGGTCAGCTGGGACGCACCCAGGCTGCGGGCTGGCGGCAGGAAGCGCGGGGGCCGCTCAGGGTGCTGGGGCCCGGGCTCGAGGATTTCCTTCAGGCAGTTGATGAGGCCTTGCAGGGGGCTGTTCCCAGGAGAGGTTCCTGCAGCTCCTGCAAGGCCCGCACACTCAGGGCAGCCCTGAATGCGGCAGCTGTGGGAACTTCAGGGTCAGACTTCCCACCCGTGAGAATGCGGGCGACGTCTGAGCGCCACGCCGGGCGGTCAGGAGGCTGAGGTGGGAGCCACACGACGCCTCCCTTTTCCCACCCCCTCAGCTCCGGCGCAGGCCCCGCCCTCAGGAAAGGCAGCCCCTCACCTGCCCCCGTGGCCCCTCTCTCCTGATTCCTGTGGCTCTTCCGCCTGCCGGGGCTACAGGTAGGAGGGCTAGGCTCCTGGCTGGGGGCTCCTGGGCTTTTCTCCTCCACAGGCCTTGGCACGTCAGCAGTTTCTGTTGCAGGAGAGACAGGAAGGCCTCTCTAGCCCCAGCTCCCGACCCTGAGAAGCCACGCAGGATCTGATCCCCCGAGAGGACAGGCCTCTCCAGGCTCTAAATCCCTGAGGGGCAGCCAAGTCCTGGGAACCTGGATTTGCGGCAGAGCCAGCTCCCGCAGGCTTGTTCCAGGAGTCCATCCTGGGGAAGGCAGGGTCTCTCCCTGTTTCCTTCTGGTGTAAATGTAAGCACAAGACTGTCCACTCCGGGACCCTCCCCCACCCCCAGCCTCTGACTCTGGCTCAGCAGGTCATATGCCCATAGCCTCAACACGCAGGCCCAAGCCTTGTACATGTTTCTCAAAGCTGGGCACGTGGCAAAGGTGCCAGGTGACACCTGAAACTACAGGCTAAATGGGGTATGTTTTTCAGGAGTGCCAATTTTATGCCAGATTAATTTGAAATGTTTCAGATAAAAACAGATATTCAGACAAATGTATAATTTGCAAAAATTTTAAAATAAAATGAGACCCAGAGAAATTCCAGTGGCCACCTTGCCCTCCCCGACTATTAACGCCGCCATGGCGAGAAGCTCTGAGAGTCAGGTCCGGTGCCACAGGCACGCTGCACACAGCACCCCGCGAGTGGGGCCGAGCACCCCGCATCTGCGCTGGCCCACGGGCGGGGGCCCAGCACTAGGCCTGCTCCCTGGGGCCCCCGTGCTGGGTCATACTCACTGATGGGGAGGGGGCTCCCCTGCCCCCTGGCTCTGGGCGGGCTGCGGGATGAGCTGCCGCTGGGCATGGCGGCCAGGCCAGGCCGGCCGACAGGTGTGTCCGGAAGGCAGCCAAGCAAGCCTCGGAGAGGGTAAGTATCCCCCATCACAGCTGCTGCTGGGGGCGGGACACTGGAATTAAGCCCCGCAGGAGGCAGAATGCCCCCACCATTGTCCCGTCCTGGCCCTTCCCTGCCGTGTTCCACTAACAACGACCAGGACGTCAGTAACCTCTGCCCTGTCATCTCTGGGCTCTGACACATAGATTCACAGTCTAGGTCTTGTTCTGATAAGATCCCTCTCACCCGACCATCAGCTGAGCGGACTCAAAGGAACCCTACGGGCTGGGGCTGCTGGGGACACACCCCTGAGGAGGTGAGAGTGCCGGCGAGCAGAGCTCGGGGAAGGAGGGAGAGTCTGGTGAGGCGGGAAGAGTGCAGGCTCGGGGGGCCTGGCCGCTCATCTACAGAACAGGGCTGGCCTCGCCCACCATGCAGGGCACGCCACGACGGGGGCCCCAAGGGCGTGGATGAAGCCAGGCAGAGCCAGTAGAGAAGAGTCAGAAGCTGCTGTCTCACCACGATCCACGCACTCTCAGAGGACAGGCACGCCGCCCGGGTTCATGCAGTGGGGCGACTCCACCCAGGGCCTGGCAGGGGCCGGGCAAGCGCACAGCGCTGCCCACAGCTTGAACTTGTCTGTGGGATGCAGAGGGCCCGCCCGCTGTCAACTCACCCTCGGGGCTCGCCCCCTCTCCGTCCAGGCTGGCTCCCCTGCTCTCAGGGCTGACTTCCCCGAACAGGAACTCTGGGATCTCCTTCACCAGCTGCACCAGGGCGCTGAGGTGCAGGCTGTGCTGGGGGGCTCCTCCTGCCAAGAGGCCACAGGGAATCCCCCGCATTAGCTCGAAACTCATGCTGCTGCTTGCGGCGTCACGCTGCGTCTCATGTAATCCTCCCACCACGTGAGGGGCAGCAAAGGAGAAACCCATGTCCGCAGACAAAGAGGACCTGGGCTCAGGGCACAGCCAGGAGCAGGACACTGGGGACCACGGGTAACTGAGCTCCTGTCGCTCGTTCCCTGTTACTCCTCCGAGGGGACCACCAAGGAGGGCTGCCTCCCCGTGCCCTGCCACTATCCGGGCCCCTGCCTTTCCTGGCACCCCCTGGACCACATCCACCGCCCAAAGCCTCTGGACCTTCAGGGGCTGCAGGCTGGCTCTGCACGGGTGGTGGCGGGAAGGGGGCCTAAGCGGGGAAAGCTCTCCAAGGGTGACCCCAGCTTTCTTCTGAGCACTTCATGCGATGGGCAACAGCGTACCAGGCTCCCGGCCCAGAGGGGTGAGGGGTGAAAGGTCATGGAGGGGTCGGTGTGGCGAGGCGGGGAGGGTTGCGGTCACAGCGTCCCAGAAGGAACGGAGCCAGGGGCTGAGGACACGTGGGAAGGACACGAGTGAGTCCACCTGGGCCTAGCCTACCCAGGAGGACCAGGACCCCAAAAGGGCCTGTCCTCGTCCGCCAAGATTACTCACCCAGGGGCCCTCCTCCCCGCGGAGGGTCCTGCCCATCAGCAGCACAGCCCCCGCCCCCCACGGCTCCTCCAGGCTCCGAGGGACACAGGAAGGCAGAGAGGGGCAGCAGCTCCACTGTCCCTGGGAAGGAAAAGAGGGACAGTCCCCGGGAGTGGAAGCCGGCCTCCGCCCCCCCCACACACAATCGCGCCAGCAGCCCAGGCACCTGCAATCCACGCACCTGTGCACGTGTGTGTCCGTATGAGCACCCAAACCCCAGGGACGGTCAGAACCTCGGGGACCAGTGCTGTTTTGCCAGTCTGTTAGGGTCCCCACTGAATCACACCCAGCACCCTAGTACAGTCCACAGAAACGACAGCATAGAAGACCCGCGAGGCCCCCAGCTCAGCGCAAGGCTCTTGACGCCACCTCATGTGTAAGCAAAGCCCAAGGCCCGGTGGGTCCCAGGGTCCAGAGCGACTCGGGACCCGGCCTCCCGTCCACCCGCCAGCCAGCTCCTGCCTGCCCCTCACCCAGGGAGGCCAGCGTCTCGTAGTTCTCCCGCATCACGTCCAGGTAGAGCGCCCTCTGCCCCTCCCCCAGCAGCCGCCACTCGTCCTCGGAGAACCGCACGGCCAGGTCCTGGAAGGCCATGGACACCTGTGGGCACAATCTCAGGGGAGTTGGCTGGTTCCCTCCTGGCAAGGCCCGCCTAGTCATCCTCAGCTTGCCTGTGTCTCCAGGTGGACACCAGAGGGGGGGCAGTAGTGACAGAGAGCGTGGGGCAGGCACCTGACACACAGGAACGGGCAAAGGGGCAACGGGAGTCTGCTCAAGAGACAGTGACGGGGTCAACTGTGTCCCCCAAAAGTTACGCCAAAGACTTCACCCCAGTACCTGAGAACGTGGCCTTATTTGAAAATAGGGTTGCTGCAGATGTAATTAGTTAAGATGAGGTCATAATGGAATAAGGCAGGTCCTTAATCCAATATGACTGGTGTCCTTAAAAGAAGAGGAACAGAGACGGACCCACAGGCAGGAAAAGTCCATGTGACAATGGAGACGGAGGCTGGAGTGCTGCAGCCGCAAGCCAAGGAATGCCCGGGGCCACCAGAAGCTGGAAGAGGTGAGGCAGGAGCCTCCTCCAGAGCCTTTGGAGCCGGCTTCGGAAGATTAAAGAAACATTGTGCCCTAATTTCTTTAAAAATAGTCATTAAGTGGGCTTTAAAATGGCCGTCGGACCCTAGAAGATGACCAGCATCTCGAAGGCATGTATTTTAAATTACAGCAAAAATTAACTTCATGCAAATTAAGCACAAAGTTTACATTTATATTAAGCAGAATATAAATTACGGGAAGGGTCCTTCTGGCTTAGGAACAAATGCTAAACTATTTATCTGTAAGAAAAAAATTATTAAATAAAATGAAGACACTCCTAATAAAGCAAAGATAATCTACTGCCTTGTTTCATCAACTCAAGTGAGTGATTTTAAAAACCGTCGCTGTGGGGCTTCCCTGGTGACGCAGTGGTTAAGATCCACCTGCCAACACAGGGGACACGAGTTCGAGCCCTGGTCCAGGTGGAGCAACTAAGCCCGTGCGCCACAACTACTGAGCTTGCGCTCTAGAGCCCGCGAGCCACAACTACTGAAGCCCACGCACCACAACTACTGAAGCTCGCGCGCCTAGAGCCCAAGCTCCACAACAAGAGAAGCCACCGCAATGAGAAGCCCGCGCACTGCAGCGAAGAGTAGCCCCCGCTCGTCGCAACTAACTAACTAACTAACTAACTAACTAACTAAATAAATAAATGTAAAAACCATCGCCGCCACCAACCATGGCCTTGTCACCAATGGCATCTGCTCCCCGCTCTGTCTCCCGCTGACCACGGGCACCACGAGGACACACCCGGCTGGAGGCAGCCTCTCCACGGGCTACCTGCCTTCGGTCCAGAGTCCGAAGGCCCACAAGTGGTCAGACACCGCAGTCTCCTCCTCCTTGGCCCCCTGTGCATTCTGACCACCGGACAGCCACTCAGCAGGCCAGCGGGCTCTCCTGAACTAACCTCTGCCCCCTGGCTGGGTATGGGCACCTCCTCTCGGGAACATGCTCAGACGCCCTCCGAAACACCTCTCAAAGAGCCACCCTCATCTCTTCCTGGCCTTCTGGACAGAGAGCTCGTAGCCAAAGTTCAGGTCCGTATGGAAGAGTGGGCCTGACGCTGCTGCCCCGAGAAAGGCTTGCCTGCGAGGCTGGCCTGAGGCTGGTGTTGGGGAACTTGGATTTGGGGAGGTTCCCACGGCTTCCTGACTGATGAGGATGGTTTGCTGGGCCCAGACTGTTTGTGCAAACAGTGTGGTTGATGCTGAACACTGCTTTCCTTCTGGGACTC
Organism: Leucopleurus acutus; assembly: GCF_964270905.1. Taxonomy (NCBI): domain Eukaryota; kingdom Metazoa; phylum Chordata; class Mammalia; order Artiodactyla; family Delphinidae; genus Leucopleurus; species Leucopleurus acutus. Next base: position 102,248,802 of record NC_139144.1, on the reverse strand, counting down.
TGGGATTTCAGTACATGCCAGGAGGAGGGTGTCCACATGGTCTGCCTCCAGTGAAAACCCTGAGTCTCTAGGGAGCTTCCCCAGGAGAGGACATTTCACACCGGTTGTCACAACTCACGGCTGGAAGAATTAAGTACGACCTGTGTGACGCCGCCAGGAGAGGACGCGTCTCCTGCTCCGTCGGGACTCTGCCCCGTGCCTTGCCCCTCGGCTGATCGTGACTGCGTCCTCTGGCTGTAACGAATCACAGCCGTGAATACAACTATACGACGGGCCCCGGGAGTCCTCCTAGCAGATCCCTGACCCTGGGGTGGTCTCAGGGACCCCGACACAGGGTCCCATTACACGTCCCAACAGGACACGAGCACTGTGCGGGCCCAGAGGGTGTCCCACCTGGCACGTCTGGCGGGGAGGCCTCAGCCTCACGACCCAGCCTGGCCCTAGCTTTGCAGCCTCGTCCCCCGCTGCTTCCACTCACGCCTCCCTCCTGGCATCCACAGCCCACCTGCCTCGCTCCGTCCTCTGTTCCTCTCTCCTCTTCTTCCGTCTCTCCCTCCCAGAGTCTGAATCCCAGCCAGGCTCGGGAACCCTGGAGCTGGTGGAGCAGGGAGACGCTTTGGTTAGGGAGTCCCTGTCTGCTCTGCGGACCGTGATGGAATAAAATTTGTTTTTAAGGCAGAACAAGGAAACTGAAGCATAACGTACTCCCTGCCTGTGCTGGGCCCTCCTAACGTGCAATGGGCATCTACATCATACGTTAAGCAGACTTCCACAAAGGCAGGAATGTCTGCTCAACCATAAAGATCAATGCGTTTTTTCCTTCTTCATTCTTTTCCTAATTCTGTATGGGGTCATGGTGACCTGCTGTACGTGTAGATCTGGACTCTGTATCTTTGGTGAACTTTATGTAAAATGTCAGTGTGTCATTTTGACAAACGATCCTTTGTCTCTAGAATGTACATAACTGTGCCTTCGACCTCTAACAAGTGGAACAGTCCTCAGAGTTTTCTGAAAGATTGTCTCTCGGGTTATAACCCTCAGGTTGGCATGAATAAAATTCTCTATTTCTCCTTTAGATCGACGACTGGTTAGCTTTTTGTCAATGTTCGGGAGGCTCAGACTTGTCCCAACAGGCCCAGGGGCTGAATGGGCACAAACGCTGCCAGCAGGCTGCATGCACACGTTTATAGATGCTGTTGTGATGAACACATGTGTGTCCTTTAAAGGTAATACTGAATTTATTTTAAAATACATGGAAAGGCTAAATTCTAATGTACTAAGTTTTCAACGTTAAGAAAGAGGGTCACAGAATCAAAAAGGTTGGCACCCCCTATCAGTAGTGCCACTCTCTCACCACCACAGCCAAGGAAAAGTGGGGAGGGGGCAGGAGAGGGTCAAGGAGTTACAATTACTTCACTCTCTTTTCCCTTAGACACTCAAATATGTGTTAAATTCCCACTATGACCAATCGCTAGAGAAAAGTAAGTGTCCCCAGAGCCTGGAAACAAGTCACACCAAGCCCTGGAGGAAAGATCGGCCACCTGGAGGGGGCCTAGCAATGGCAGGGAGTTTGGAAGCCCCAGGTCCTGGCCTTTGGACCTGTCAGGGAGGCTGGAGGGCAGGCGGAGGGGCTGGAACTAGGTCGCTGCTGCCCGAAGGGAGAAGCCACCACCACTGCGGCACTGTCACCATGGACCACACCTAGAGAAGGGCACTGGGGGCTCCAGAGTCTGTCTGGGCTTCTTGGCCTTGCCCAGGTGACAAGAGTCTCTGTCCTGCACCGCAGGGCTCTTCCTAAGGGAGACGGGTGCTTCAGGCCATCCTGGCTCCACGATGCCAGCTTATCCAGCAAACCTCTGTGCTCGGACTCTGTTAACCCTGGGCTTCCCATGCAGATTTCACGTTAGGTGGTCAAACACGTAATCGGCCACCATATAGTTCCAGTTTGATTGTCAGCTCTATTTTTCACCGTAAGTTAAGGAACTGGCATATTCTGATTTATCTCTCTGTCCTTTGTGAGTCTGGTTCGTGTACGTTGATCCCCCTGAGAATTATAAGGGGGGGGGGATGCACTGACCGACACCAGGCTCTGCACCTGCAAAACAAAAATGCCACCCAAAACACACGCCCATTTTATAGGAGGCCGGTAAGGAGAGCCAAGGTGGGCTTCGAGGCCACGTCTTCTCCACCTTCTGGCAGCTCCACACAGGGCTGGCTCTGCAGGTCCCTTAGCTCAAGGGCAGAACACGCAGATCCCAGCTACCGAGCTGCAGAGGGCCCGCCTGTCTAATGAGGCCCCGCCCCCGGCCCTCTCTAGGGAACACCAGCCACGCTGAGGACTGACACGGCCTCGACACCTCCCTCTCTGGAGATGAGAGCTGGGGTCGTGGTACCTTCTCTGCCTGTACACTTTCCCCAACACGCCACATTTTATATGTGGACCAGGTGCGTGAGACCCCAGCCAGCCTCTCAGCTCCATCCATCTCTGTCCCTCCCTCTAACCCACTCGGATGCTAAGTGAGATGTCACACACAGGGGGCCTAAACATCAGCAGAGGGGTGATCCCTACACACTTGCGAGCACTTCAGATCTCTCGTTCGATTGACAGGATGGCCCTACGCAGGCAGCTGCTCAGGCACTTTATCCTGGGCTTGGGGCGAAGGTTCCAAAGCAAGGAGGGGTGATGCAGCAGGAGCAGGCAGACAGCCAGGGGCCAAGTCTACGACCCTAGACTCTGCTTGACTGTGACTATAACCTATCAGAAGATCAGTAAACCTTAACAAACCAAGCATCAAACGCCTTGCGGCATGTGAGATCTTAGTTTCCAGACCAGGGATCAAACCCACGTCCCCTGCATTGGAAGCACAGAGTCTTAACCACTGGACTGCCAGGGAAGTCCCAAACATCCACTTTTTAGAAAATCATTATTACCCAGTACAGTTTGTGGCGACAGATTGTGGGAGTATCTGTTACAAACAAATTCTCATTCTCAGTAACCTCTTAATAAAAGCTGAACTTTTAACAAGATTTTCAAGATGGTGATGGAGGGGAGGGGTAGGGTCTTGGGTAAAAATAAATGATCCTGTAGCCACTGATAATGGCAGAGTCCAAATGGCATGGCCCTTGCTGGAGCAGGAAGTGGGGAGAGTAAGGGTCCAGCAGAGCCAAGTGGCAGGTCTGTTGCAGAGCTAGTTCAAGTCAGCAGACAGCTTCTCTGTTTGTCAAACTGGGTGAAAAATACTCTGTCCTTATCTTCTCCCATCAGAAGCTATTTACTACCTAACATCTGAAAAAACAGAAAGGCTTTTAGGTTCAAAGGATTTACTTCAGAATTTCCTTTTAATTAGGACTGATTTTCTCACCTCATCTTAGATCTACTAAATCATGATTATGTTTAGTGCTTTCAGAGCCCAGAAATTGACATTTTCAAGTTTCCCAGATGATTCTGACACATTCTAAGTTTAGAATCACAGGGCCATGGGAGAGCTGCCCTCCAGTCACGGCCCCGGAGACTGGACAGAACCTGCCCCGCCTGCCAGAATGAAAACTACTCGGGTGAACGGGACCCTCTCCTCCCGCCAGGGGCCAGCTGTCCACCGCAGCATGTCTGTGAAGTAGAAATCACCGACAACTGCTGTACACCTTTAAGGCTCAGTGAACATTTAGTGCCAACTTCCACTCACAACAGGGGGGTTCTTCAATTTCTCCTTGAACACCTATAGCAATGGAGGGCTCACCACAGTCCCATCGTTGGCCTGATTTGTCAGTTAAGAAGTTCTGGAACACGAACGGGCAGAGTGTGGGGCTTTGGGCTTGACCTCAGGAGCCAGGCTGCTGGAGTTCCAATCCCTGCTTTGCTTCACATTAGCTAAGGGCTCGGCAAACTCATCTATAAAACGGGGATCAAAACAACCTCTCTCGGGACTTCCCTGGTGGTGCAGTGGATAGGACTCTGTGCTCCTAATGCAGGGGGACCGGGTTCGATCCCTGGATCGGGTTAGATCCGGGTTAGATCCCACATGCATGCCACAACTGGGAGTTCGCATGCCACAATGAAGGAGCCCATATGCTGCAACTAAGGAGCCCACGAGCTGCAACTAAGGAGACTGCCTGCTGCAACTAAGACCCGGTGCAACCAAATAAATAAATAAATAAATATTAAAAAAAAAAACCCAAACCTCTCTCATAGGGATGTTGTGAAGATTAAATGAATTAACATAGGAAAAGTGCCTGGAACAAATGCTGGGACGTGATAAGTGCTACGATTCCTATTCTTAGAGCCGAATCTGTCTGCCTAGCGTCCACCTGTAGGTCACAGCCGGCCACCTCCAGCTGCAGAGTGGGCTCTTACACACACCATTCCTGACCTTGAGTGCCTCTTTATCTCCTGGCTAAATATACCAGCTCTTTCAGACATCTGGAAGAGATGGTTTCCAGGCCATTCATCACCTCAGCCAAAAGATAAACTCTTGTATGACAAAGTTCTTATAAAACGGGAATGGGTTTTGACTGTGGCCAGGGGAGGTGGTTCCATCAGTAGTCTCCCCCTACCCAGAAAAAGCAGAGGAAGAGTGAGGAGTGTGTGTGTGTGTGTGTGTGTGTGTGTGTGTGTGTGTGCGCGTGCGCGCACGCATCAGCGCAAACCCACTCTCCCAACATGTTTCAGGCTCAGACTCTGGGCTTCCAGATCAGATCCCGAACCCTGCTGCCCCACCTGCGGGCTGTGCTCCCACGCCCCTGACCATCTGGCAGTCCTGCTGGACAGGAAGACAGGAGGCCGTCCCTGTTCCTCTCCCTCTGACTGTGACCTACCACTCCTCAAGGCCACTCCTGGGCACCTTCTCCATGAAGCTACACAATGGGAGGACACACTCCAGAACATGAGATCTAAAAGATCCAACCCCTCATTGTACAGAAGAGGAAACTATGGTACGAGGAGGCCTGAGCATGGGGCCAGCGGGCATATCTGAGCTTGGGTGTCCGTGGGCTCCCTAACGACACAACCAGATCTGCAGAGGGGACTGCCCTTGTTCCCACAGCATCCAAACTGCTTGGCTTCTCCCTTTCTCCCAGGAGCCTGTGGGGCATTAACGTCGCCAAGGTCCTGGCACAGTGCCGCTCTGCCTGGCCACAGACTGCCCCAGCCACTCTCCCAACACCACCACCCCTTCCCCCGCCCTCAAACCACGGAGCCCACGGTTGTCTGAGGCTGGCCCAAGTTCATGAGCCACCACAATTACAGAGCTGGCCCCAGGGACCCACCCAGCAGAACGTGCAGCAACTCCCCTTTGGTACCATCAGGTTTCCTAGCACCTTCACACAACTTGCCCAAACTGGTCCCAGGCTATGACAGATGGGGCTCTCCCTCCACCTCTCGGACCTACACATCTCACCTAATGGATAACACCCGGTACCTCGTTCTATGCCCTCCCCCCGCCCAGAGTCCAGGATCCTACCAAGAATGAAAGTGAACAGATTTACTCATTCTCCTTAGGCCTTCGTGCCCATCGCTCCCAGTATAATTTATCATTAAAAGCCAAGAAGAGAGGGTGATGCTTAACCCAAAGGAACGAGTTTCCAAAGGTGGAGAGAGACTCCAAGTATGCGTACACTGCGGGGCGGGGAGAAGGGAGGGGGGCGTCCGGGGACCTAGACTTCTCCGCACCAAATCTTGCGCACCAGCACTCTCCCCGCCACCCGGCCAAAGTTGGCGGGTCCCAGGCTCGCCCCCGCCCTCCAGGCACGCACAGCGCCGCGTGGAGCAGACCCGCCGAGGCGTCCGTCTGTTCTCGCCGGCTGGCGGCGGGGTCCCGGCTCGCGGCGCCGTCCGCGCTAGCCTTACCTGGCGCGCCATCCCGGACTCAGCCTCCGTTCCTGGCTTCCGGCACGGCCGGGGGCACCCGCTCCCCGCCCACAGGCTGCGTTGCGACCCTCGGCGGCGGCGGCGGCGGCGGCGGCTGCGACCTAGGTCGGCGCAGGAGGAAACCGGGCCGGGCGCGCAGGCCGTTGAGGAGGGGCGGGCGTGGGGCGTCGCATCCCAGGAGAGGGGAACCAGCCTCCGCGGCCCTCCGGGCGCAGGCGCGAACTACACTTCCCAGAAGGCGCCGCGGCGCCGCCCGGAGGAGGGGCGAGGTGAAGGCGGGGCGAGGTGAAGGCGGGGCGAGGTGAAGGCGGGGCGAGCCTGTTGGGCGCCCTCTGCCCACTGGTTCAGCCGAGACCCCGAGAAGCTGCCAGGGGGGCTTGGCGCCGGGATCTGTCGGGTGGTCAGCTTGCGGTGTTCTTGCACACGTAAACCCATCTATCCACACATCCATCCATCCATTCTTGCATTCATTATTTACTGAGCGCACCCTATGTGCCAGGTGGGATGCTCGGATTAAACGGGAACCGCCTCTCCCAGAGGACGCATCCCGTAAACCGACCTTGACTAGGGCCACCGGGGAGGCGTGGGGGAAGCGGGTCCCGAGAGGTGCGGAGGGGGCTGCAGGCCAGACCGCTCGGCTGGGATAGTGTGTGGGTCAGAGTGGCTGCCTGAGCCCAGCACATGCTCAGATCTGTCACCGCGCTCCCGCGCTCGCCATAGCATTGACCCGTGTGCCGCTATATCTGTGTGACTATTTGCTGGTCTATCTTGTTGATTGTGGTAACCCCATAAGTTCCTGACACGTAGTAGGCCCTCAAGTAAATGTGATGAATGAACGAAGCGTGAGCCCACCGTTCTCCAGGTCAGAAAGGAAGCAGTGGGGCTGGGGGAGGGTGGCGGACTCTGGGGAGAGGACCCCAGCTGAGCCCAACGAGCCTCATTCCTGGTCTGGAGGACCCCGATTAGGACAGCTCGGAGAAGGTGGGCTTCTGGGGCAAACCTGCTCTGGTTGACAGAGGCTTACAGGAGCAGAGGAAGGCCGGGTCCAATGAGGAGGAGGGGCCTGCCGCCCAGAAAGCCCTTCCCCAATCCCCCACCCCGACAGTTCTCTTCCTCTGGACTCTTTGGGGAAAGGGAATGTCTGGCCCAGCAATCCCAGAGTTGTTCCCTGTAGCCGCTCTAGTCTTCCATGGGCCTCCGCTGGCCTTGTTGCTGATCACCTCCCAGAACTTTGGGATACAGTGTTGACAATCTTGGCCTGGCCTCCAGGGAGAGGCCGCGGGAGACCACTCTCAGTCCCTGCCCAGCCCCATACCTGGGCAAAGCCCCCTCCTCCACACCCAAGGAATCACTGACACAGGACCCGTGTCTGTGTAGCCCACTGTCCTGAGGATCTGAAGATATCGCAAGGTTTCACGCCATGGAAAAGGACAGTTTAAAATTCAACATCTGATCTCAGGATTCCTAAAGGCCACAGAGCCCCTTGGTAAGTGCCTTACCTGTGCTTTGGGCCTATGTCCTACCATCTTGCTGAGGTCAGCTTCCTCCTTATAGGTGTCCCTTCTTCCAGCTCGTGCCAACGTGCCACCCTCAGTCTCAATCCCTAAACTTTAAAATCCCTTAAGGGATTAGCACACTCCTTTTGTCTAGCTATCCTTATCGTTCATGTGACCATTTATTTATTATTTATTTATGGCTGCATTGGGTCTTCGTTGCTGGGCGGGGGCTTTCTCTAGTTGCGGGAGGGCTCGAACCAGGGTCCCCTGCATTGGCAGGCGGATTCCTAACCACTGCGCCACCAGGGAAGCCCCCGACCATTTCTTAATTTGACTCCTTTGCTCACCACAAACAGTTCTTGCTGAGCTCTGTCTTTCCTGTGTCTGGCATTGATTAGGACTCAAATATGTCTTAAGTAAGTGGATGATTCCATAACATCCACTGCTCTGATGTCTGTAAGCATCGTGAGGATAGAGTGGGGGGGGGGTCACAGAGCCCATGCCACTGTAGAGAAGATGGATTAGGGACAGTGGTGTGTTCAAGCTGGCTTACACCAGAGAGTCACTTGTTAGCATGTCTTCCCAGCTCCATGATCAGTGATCTTATGTTTGTGGCTTGACATTGGATAGGGTGAGATTATTTACACCATGAAATTGGAAAACACTACAAATCAGTGCTTTGTAGCAACAACCCCAAGAGCTGGTTGTTAAACACTAACCAGCAAGCGCTGATTTAGGGCAATGAAAACATGTAGAAACAAGCCTGTGGTAAGTGAAATTAAAAAGTCAGGGTTGGAGGAACTTATCACTCTGGGTTGCAGTGCTCAGTGACAGGGTTTTAAGTTACCCTGGACTTTTTCCCAGATTTGAGAAGGCTCGGTGTACTGCGCCCGGGATTAGGGAAAGGAGCAGAGCCTTCAACACCAGCTCCAACTAGCAAAAGTGAAGGACAGCAGGGGGCACCTGGATTTGAACCAGGGACCTCTTGATCTGCAGTCAAATGCTCTACCCCTGAGCTACACCCCCTGACGTAGGTACAGGCCTTAGTACTACCTTATACCTGTGCAGCCATGCCCAACATTCCTATAAATCTTTGCCACAGATACTCATCACGCTGGGCCTGCTGAAAGCTGCCAAGCTGGCCTCACTTTAATTTTATTTCCTTGATGAAAAATAAGAAACAGTTTCCCCCTCCCTGTAGCCACCTCCCTGCTCTTTCTGGAAAAGCACTGACACAGATATTTATAGCAGGAAGAGACTTCAGGGTCGCTAGTCTGTGCCCTTTGCAATGGGATCTGAAAACAGAGATTCAGGATTACTGGTCCCCCCAAGCACACACAGATCCTTACAGATACGCTCAGGACCTGAATCCATCCTCCTGACTTCGGGTTCAGGACCCTGTAATTAAACCAATGACTCTCTCATCTTCCTCTTGTCCCTATCTTCCATTCATCAGAAAATGTAAAGACTACATAATGGGAGCCTCTGAAGAAATTACTCGGGACCATCAAGGGGGCTAGAATGTGGGCTTAGCGGAGCAGAGTGCCATGCAGCTCAAGAACAACAGGGAAAAGCTAATGGGGACACTAGGATTGGATCTGGTGCGTGGACTGCACCCTTTGGGCCAGTCCTCAGATTTCCTGTGCTTAGGAATCATCTTGGGAGCTTGTCAAACATGCAGATGCGATCTGGGGTTAGGAACAAGCTCCTCATAGAGGGTCGGGAGACCCCACTTTGAGGAACACCTGCCACAGATCTACATCGGCTTCTTCTGCGCCACCTGCAGGAAGACTTAGGTACTGAAACACCCAAGGAGGGTATGGGTTAGGAATTGTATCACTTGCCGCAGGGTCAGCCAGAGCTGGTGGGAAGAGGCAGGATGAAAACCAAGGACCACGATCAGACTGCTCATCCTCTGAAATCTGTTCTAGACCCGTGGTTCTTAATTTTAGGGTGCATCAGAATCATCTGGAGGGCTTGTTAAAACAAAGATGACTGGGCTCCCCCTGAAAGTTTCTGATTAGCAAGTTCTCAGGTAATGCTGATGCTGCTGGTCTGGGGCCATGCTTTGAGAACCACTACTCTAGATCCACACGTCTGTGACCAGGCCCTTTCACACTCGCAGTCACACCCAGGGCGCCTGTTCACCATTGCTGCTTCTGTGGGTTTACCGAGCACTGGTGCCTCTACTCCACCAAAGACGTGTGTCCTGAGACCCTCTCCCTTTCCTCCCAGTGCCTGCCGGGAGCCCCGAGGGTGGTCTTCTTTGTCCCGGGTTAGCCCTCTTCCCAGTTTACCATTTAGGAAGCTAAATTTTAAGAAGCTTCTGCCCCCCTCCCCAATATGGGGAAAACTCGTTCAAGCAAGTCAAGGAGCAGACCCACCTCTTCCATCCAGAGCAGCACAATTCGAGCTGAAGGTCCCAGTTTGTCTCAGAAAAATCCAGCCCCAGGGGGTTGTGTTATTCCTCCCGTATCACAGATGAGGAAACAGAGGACGAGAGGGTATCTTCGGTCCCACAAAGGAGAGTATCCAGGTTGGAACGTGGAAGCCTGGAGTTCTCTAGAGAGAACTTTGGAGGTTTCTTGGAGCTTTTATTCAACCTTCATCTCTTAGGGTCCTACTGTGTGCTGGGCCCTGTGGTACCCTCAGCAGAAGCTGAGATTTCAGTGCTCTTTGAGGAGAAGAAATGGGCACACGTGTGCAACAAATGTTTCTGAGCACTTGGCCATGAGCTGGAAACTGTGCTGGGCTCCGGGGATACCGGGTGAACGGTATCAGCTCCGGGAAAGTGGGCGGTCTCATTCTTACTGATAAAATTCCACGCAGCAGTTTCTGATCGTCTCTGATTTTAGAGAAGAACGTTTCTCCAAGAGGCATTTTACAACTTGACATTTTACAACTGCAGTGCCTCGGTGTTACCTGAGGTTTTTATTTTCTCCCTCTGAGCTCATGTTCACTTTCTCAGACATCTTTGTGAGGAACAGTAGCGAATAAATAAGGTGGATGTGAATTTGAACCAGTGTCCTCTTGATCTGTAGCCAGAAAGTTTTGCCTCTGAGCTACAAGCCCTTGCATGTCAACAACCCCTAGTGGGTACCTTTTACTCTTGACGCCACTTTCAGACTCCAGGAACTCACTGCTGCTTCTGTGTGTCTAAGGAGCAGGCAAGCCTTTTGTATGGGTTGAATTGTGCCCCCCAAAAGGTATGTTGAAGTGCTAACCCCGGTACTTGGGAAAGTGACCCATTTAGAAATAGGGCCTTTGCAGATATTATTAGTAATTAGTTAAAATGAGGTTATAGTGGATTAGGGTGGGTCCTAATCCAATGACTCGTGTCCTTATAAAAGGAGAAGAGACAGACACACAAACAGGAAGAGGGCCGTGTGAAGACAGAGGCAGAGATTGGAGTCATGCAGCTACAGGACAAGGAACACAGGATTGCCGGCTACCCCCAGGAGCTATCATTTTAGCATCCTGGCCACAGAAATGGGAGAAATGGGAGTGAATACACAATTCTGCATTTCCACACTGACAAATATTGGCTGCTAAGAGTGCTTGCGTGAGTTTTTGAAATGAGAGAGGAGATTAAAACATTTCTTCAAAAGGCTGAGAAGACCCATTTCTATGGCCTTGAGGCACAAGTGGAATATCTCAGGTGTACAAATATTTTGACTACGCAGAATCTATCACTCCAGGGCTTTAATACCATGCTTTTTCGTTGTTTGGTTAGGAGGACCTGTCTGTGGAACAATAATTCAATTGTTGTGTTTAGCTGATTCCCTGTCCATGATGATTTTGTTCATTCACGGTAGAGACAGGAACTAATGGTGTGTTACTAGGCATATGTGAAAACCACATCCAAATGCTACAGAAGAATCTAAGGAAATACCTCCCAAAGCCAGAGTGGACTAGAAATACGTTCACTGCTCTCTCCCACGTTGGTGTACTCAACTCCCAGGTTTAAGGACCACGTGCTTGTCAACCTCATATCTGAGTGATTGTGGAGAGCAGTCTTTAGTGAGAAATTTGAGTAACCATAGTTATCTGCCAGGATCACCAAACACTTGCTACTATACCTTATGACCTTTAAGTTATCATGACTTAACAGAAATAAGGAATATGAAATGAAATCACCAGATTTGGAAATCTGACCTATGGTTCAAGCTAGCTGTCATTAAGCCAGATAAAGATAATTTGGTGAAAGATTGCAAATGGTATCATGCCTCGCTCCATGGAAACAACTGTTACTCATCTTAAAATATTATATGTTACTTTTTCTTTTGATGAAAACAAATCAATCTATCTTTTTTTAAGAAATAGTATGTGTCTTTTGTGTTAAATCCTTCCCTTCCCTGAGAGTATAGTCTCCTTTTTTTTTTTATGAAAGAAGTGGAAATTTTTATTTGAGCCAAATTTGAGGAATATAAGCCGGGAACAGCATCTCGGAAAGTTCCAAGAACTGTTCCTGAAAGTCTCCTTTTTTTTTTTCAGTACGCGGGCCTCTCACTGCTGTGGCCTCTCCCGTCGCGGAGCACAGGCTCTGGACGCGCAGGCTCAGCGGCCATGGCTCACGGGCCCATGTGGGATTCTCCCGGACCAGGGCACGAACCCGTGTCCCCTGTGTCGGCAGGCAGACTCTCAACCACTGCGCCACCAGGGAAGCCCAAGTCTCCTATTTTTAATTCAAATAATTAAAAAAATTTTTTTTTCACATTTAGGTCTTTAATTCATCTGGAATCTACCTTTCTGTGTGGTGAGGGTTTTTAAGTAGTAGTAGTTGTTGTTGTTTTTAATATGGAAAACCAGTTATTTCAGTACCATTTGTTGAACAATTTGGCCCTTTCCCCGCTCGTTTGTAATTCCACTTTCATCATGTGTTGGAGAACCATCTAGTTATCATTCAACCAGGAAACGTTTGCGAGAGAAAAGGGATGCTATTCATATTGATGCTGGGACCACACGCATCACCTGGGACTGTCCCAAGCAAATTAGGACATAGAATCACCATATTGGTCAGGGTTGTCCATAGAAACAGAACCACTAGGATGCATATAGTTATATATAGAAACAGAAAGTGATTTATTATGAGGAATTGGCTCAGTGATTATGGAGTCTGAGAGGTTTCACCATCTGTCTTCTGCAAGCTAGAGGTCCAGGAAAGCAGGTGGTATAGCTCCATCCAAGCTTGGAGGCCTGAGAACCAAGATAGCCAATAGTGTAAGGTCTGGTCTGAGTCCAGAGGCTGGAGAATCAGGAGCGCTGAGGTCTGAAGGCAGGAGAAAGTGACGTCCCAGCTCAAGCAGAGAGCAGATTCACCCTTCCCCCACCTTTGTGTTCTGTCCAGCCCCTCCGCGGATTGCATGCTGCCCACCCTATAGGTGAGGGTGAACTTCTTTGTCTGCGTGTTGATCCGTTTCTTTGTTTAACGTTTATTCATCCATTTATACAACAAATAGTTTTGAGAGCTCAGTAAGCGCCAGACACACAGAAGAAAACAGATGAAGGGTCCGCCTTCCCGGAGCTTCCATCGCGGTGAGGGTGACAGATAATTAATAAAAATCTATATTGCTGTAATGCAGGTCATAAGAGGGACTGTGAGAAAAACAAAAACAGAGCAAAGGGCTGAAAAATGACGGGGTGCAATTTAAACAAAGCGGCCAGAGGAGGCCTTGCTGCTGAGCGGACTCTGGACGGAGCAGTGAGTGATGGGAAGGGGCCCCGGCCTGTGTCCAGGGAAAGGCACCAGGCTCCAAGGTGGAGCGTGTTTCATGCTTTGGCAGAACAGCAAAGACCAGTATGGCTGGGGGCAAGCGCTGGGAACAAGAAAGGAAGGGGTTGGGGGGAGAAGCAGCCGGGCCAGCTCCTGCGGGTTCCAAGGAGGATGGACTTGGGATTTCATTCCGAGCAGAGCAGGGAGCTGCCGAACTAAGCGGGACACAGAATCTGACTCACGTTTGAAAAGATCACGTTGGTGCCCAGTGGAAGTAGATGGACGGGGAGAAAGGAGACCTGTCAGGAGAGTGTGACAGTGGGTTTGGTGGGGGACAGACAGTAAGGCCTTGACCGCAAGTCCTGATGGTGTGCGGCCAGATGGGCTCAGATGCTGATACATCCTACCGAAGAGCCGGCATGACTTGCCGTGGGCTTTGGATGCAAAAGGGATGAATTGACAGTGGCTGGCAGGTGGCTGGCAGAGTCGCTGGGAGAATCGTGCCTTTACTTAGCTGGGCAACACAGTTGAGGGGTGGGGAGCTGGTTAAGAGTGAGAACTAATAATTTCCTCTTGCCCATGTTTGGTTTGAGAAGCGTACAGGATCTCTAAATGAAGATATCCAGTAGCAGACCCTAGCTCAGGAGAGAAGGTACCACAGGGGAGTCATCCTTCAACTTTGCAATCTCCTATTTCTCCCCGGGTTCACCTCCCTTCTTTCTCCTTCTGTGAGGCTCTGCTGCAATAAATGCTCTTGGTTCTGCACATCTGAAATGTCTTTATTTTGTCCTCTTGCTTGAATGTTAGTTTACCTGGGTTCAGAATTCTAGATTGGAAGTTATTTTTCTTCATACCTAAAAAATATTTATTTTATAATGTTATAAGATGTCAGTAAAGACAACTTTATTATTCAATTGCACTTCTCACCAAAGCATCAAATTTTTAGAAAATTTTGAAATACATGGTTCATGTGTATAAAAGGATATGTTTATCAGTGCTTAATACTTTGGATTATAATTCTTAGCTACAACACATTTTTTAAGTAACACCCAAATAGTAAGGGAAGAAAGTACATAATTTAGAAACAATGAGGAAATATACATTTTGAACAATCCTTAGTAACTATGAATATCCTGGGTTTAATTCAGAATATTTATGTTTTTTAAAACCCTGTACAGCTGTACGCCTGAAACTAACACATTGTAAATCAAGTCTACTCCAATATCAATTTTTTTTAAAAAAAAACCTACATTTAACAGTGCAAACAGTACATTTGAGGCTACAGAGATTGGAGATATGGTTTGAGTTTTTTACTTCCTTGGGGGAAAAAATGTGTTTTTTCCCTGCTAAAATATTGGGTTGTCCAAAACATTAGTTTGTAACATCTTATTGAGAAACCTGAACGAACGTTTTGGCCAACCCACTACATATCTGTCAGAGCTATTTAATTTTACTTTATTTATGTCTATATTTTCACTTATACAGGTCTTAGAAATAACATTTTCCTAATTATAATAAAGCAATAAAAATGTATAAATCCACAGGACAAAAAGCAGATGGATGAGGGATAATTAGTTTCACACAGAAGAAAAAAGGAAACAAACAAACAGCTGACATTCAGTCTGTAGAGGAATCGTCCAACAAGAAGTAAGCACTTTTGTGGGAAATGAAGGGGAGGTTGGTGACCAGAGGGCGTCGCTGAGGGATGCAGTTCTGCAGGTTCTCACCAGCTCGCCGAGAATGGCTGATAATTGCAGTATACAGCATACCTGGATATTGAGACATACTGACATGATGCAAGTTAAGAACCTGGAATCTGTGGTGGGGGTATAGCTCAGGGGTAGAGCATTTGACTGCAGATCAAGAGGTCCCCGGTTCAAATCCGGGTGCCCCCTGTCAGTTTTCTTTCCATCCTGAATCCACACAGGTGGTCACTGTAGACCTCCTCAGTACCGACACCCGCCCCTTGTTAGGTAGCTCTCTAAATTTGGCTACTTTCCTCTAGAGGGGCTTAGCAGACAGGACAGGAGAGGGGAGAAAAGGTAGGAAAGGTCATCTTCTGACTCAGGAAATGGTTGGAAGTTTTCCTCATCCAGAATTAGAGGTTTTGTCTTGATCCGAGGAGAAACGTGTGTGCTAGGTCAGTTCTCCCATTTACTCTTTCTCTTTTCAAGTGAGTTGATAGGCAGGAAGAAGGTCCAGGGAGCCAACTGAATTAGCAGTTGTGCCCCAGAGACCCTAAGGAGGGATCTGGATACCCTTTATTTTAAAAACAACACATACTCTGCTCTTCCTCCCACCTCTTCCTACCCTGCAAGCACTAGCCGATCGGACAGACACGTTTGGGGGAAGACGATACTGGATGATTCTAAAGGGCATTTTGCCTAAATGTGTATGATTATCAAAGCCAGTGCCCTTTGCAGGGGCCTGAGAAGCTGCCAGGTGGGCAAGGAGGGAGACGGTGGGAAGGAGACCTGGTGGGCAAGGTGTTCATCTGCCATGGGGCAGACCCCCGGCTTCGTGGAAGGCCACGAATACCCAGGTGGCTGGCTGAGTTACAGATCCAGATAGCATTATGGGTGGAAAGATGCTTCTTAGATAATAACAGCTCATAGGTAGATCATTTAAACATGGATCATGGGGCCTCTGATTCATAATCCAGGTAGTCCTACCTGCTATCACTTTAAAAAAAATTAATAGACATTGTTTTTTAGAGCAGTTTTAGGTTTACAGAAAAATGGAGCAGAAAGTATAGAGAGTTCCCCTCTACCCCTCACCTCAGCTGCCGCCTCCCGGTGGCCCCATCATTAACATTTTACAATAGTGTGACATTTGATAAAAATGGTGAATGAATATTGATACATTATTATTAACCGAAGTCCATGGTTTACATTAAGGTTCATTCTTTGTGTTGTACAGTTTTGTAGAGTTTTGTGGGTTTTTGGCAAATGCATAACGTCATGTACCCACAATTGAAATACCACACAGAATAGTGTCACTGCCCTAAAAATTCCCCCTGCTATACTTATGAGGAATAACCCCCTCTGTGTACCTGCCTGCCAGCCTCTCTCCCTCCGCAACAAATCCCTAGCAACCACTGATCCTGGAGCGTGCAGTGTCTGCGCCTGGAAGACGTAGGGGCCAGACCTCTGGGCAGAGGCAAGCCGAGGCTGGCAGGCAGGTACACAGAGGGGGTTGGGGGCCTGGGAGTGGGGTTTGGGGTCGGGTATGGAGGTGGTCACCAGCCCAGCGAGGTCACCGAGGGACTTCATTCTCTGGGCGTGTGCCTGGGGCAGAGCACACCAGGTGTCCTTACACAGCTGCACCACCGCCCAACCTGCAACAGGAGCCAGAGCAAGAAGACACCTTTCTCCTGCAGTGTCCCTCCTGCGCCCTCTACTGACAACTGTTAACATTGCGCTCACTTAAAGGAGAAATGCTTAAAGAATCCAGTCCGTTATCCCACAGCAGGTACAGAAGGGTGAATTTGGAGCTACCAGACAATAAATTGATAACTGGCACGCCATGTGATGTGTTTTGGCCAACAGGATGTTGGTAGATATGATACAAGCAGGGCCTTGAGATCTACTTGCAAGGTTGGGCTTACCCTCTGGGACTTCCACTCTTACCCTGAGATGTGCTGGCCCAGTAAGGTTCTCTCCTTCAGCCTGGGCCCCAACATGAACACACAAGGCCCAGCCCTGAGCCCAATTCACTGAGAGGAGCTAAGGCCAACTAGACCCACAGCTTGAGGCCCACCCACCCGGCCAAGCCCAGCCTAGACCAGCCGATTCAAATTCAACCTGCAAACCCATGGGCGTGACAATAAATGCTTATCATTGTGTGTTAGTGGTGTGGGGGGGGCTTGTTATGCAACATTATTGTGAATAAGACTGGCAGATACTGAAATCGGTATCTAGGAGGAGGCTCTGGCTGTACCCAAATGTAGAAGGGAGCATGGAAGTTTCTTATGCATACCCATGTGTTTCCTATTTTGTTCAGTCTTTGAATGTAGATGTTTATTGACGTAAGTCTGTTCCTGTACTGTCACTGGATTTGGCATATGTGAGGGGTGGATAACTTATCTTTAAGTTCATATGTTTCCAGATCAAGGGATCTTATGTAGATCCTGGACTTTGACTGCCTGAGGCTCTGAGGACTTGGGATAAAGCTGAGTATATTTTGCACGTGGGAGATATGTAAATAATTATGACCGAGAGGGCAGACCGTGATAGATTAAACAGTTAGCCCCCGTTCTTCACTTATTCTATCTGTGCCCTTTGCCACAAGACTTTTCAGATCCTCCCATTAGAAGTGGGACATATTTCCCTGCCTTTGATATACGGCTTGGTCCTGTGACTGGCTTTGACTGATGGGATGTTAGCTCACGTGATACAAGCAGAGGCCTGCAACCTGCTTGCACTGTTGGGCTCGCCTTTTTGAGTTTCTGCCATTGCCCATAAATCTCTCTCATTCCCACTTCATCACTTTTCCACGCATTGCATCCTCTCTTTAGGTTGCTTTTTGCATCTGACACTGGAAGGATGCGGCAAATGGAGAGGGAAGAGGAAGAAGAGAAGAGATAAAGGAGGCGGTTCTCCTGCCCAATATGTTTAGTGCAAAGAGGCCCTTAAGCATAGCTGTGGATTCTGGCTGTGACTTGGTCATTAATCTGTTGTGTTTTGTTTGGCCATGATTTTAATTACTACTGTCATTTTTGTCAGATCTGTACCATGAAGATTAAATCAATAGCTCCAAAGCTATCTGTGAGTCAAAATCATTAGGAGCTTGTTAGAGGCACAAACTGTCCCCTCGTCCCCTTCCCAGAGAGTCTGGTTTAGGGATTCTCAGGTGGGGCCCAAGAGCACTTACCTTTGCCCAGCCCTGCCTTTTCCACTGTAACCTCAAAGAGTCTGTTGAGTAGCCAATGCTTCGAGTCCTGTTCTTCTAGATGGGTCGGAAGGATGTTCCAGCTGCAAACCTCAGTGAGTTCAACGCCAGTGCCTTCAGCCAGGGGAAGGGGGTGGGCACAGTGAGAAGAGCATCTCTTTGCAGGGGTGTGGGATGGAAGAGCAGTAGCAAGTACACATCTCAAAACGTGACACCCAGGGTGTGGCTCTGCAGGTTTAGGGTGCTTATTAAACACAGGTGAGTAGGTGGAGGTATAGCTCAGGGGAAGAGCATTTGACTGCAGATCAAGAGGTCCCTGGTTCAAGTCCAGGTGCCCCCTGCCCAAACTTGCTTTTACTCACTGAACACAAGGTTCTACCTCCAGCTTTTTCCACCACACTGATTCAGCCTGCAAAGGGAAGAAGCAGTGCAAGTCTTCACCAGAACCCCTCCCCTGACACCTGCAGCTCTAGATGAACCCGATTTCTTCAAGGAGGAGTCAGTTCTCATAGGTCCTGTAGTGAACGTTTATTCCCTTTTCTTTTTTCATTTTTTGCCCAGCATGTGAATCCTTTTAACTCCTTTTCTGGGGAATTCACAATTGTCTCAGTCTTGGAGGAGGACAGGAACCTGTCTGTGGTTGAGGTAGACAAAAATGCCAGGAGAAAGAGAGAGAGATTGATTTTCTTTTAATTTAATTTTATTTATTTTTTTATATGGCAAGTTCTTATTAGTTATCTCTTTTGTACATATTAGTGTATATATGTCAATCCCAATCTCCCAACCCATCCCCCCACCACCCCCGCCCTGCCACATTCCCCCCTTGGTGTCCATACGTTTGTTGAGAGAGACTGATTTGAAGGAATCGGCTCACATGACATTGAGGGCTCTGGCAAGTCTTAACCTTGCAGGTCAGCAGGCTGGAGACCCAGGGAAGAGTTGACATTGCAGTTTGAGTCCGAAGGCTGTCTGGAGGCAGAATTCCCTATTTCTCAGGGGACTTCAGTCTTTTTCTCTTAAGGCTTTCAGCTGATTGCATGGGGCCCATCCACATTATGAAGGGTCATCTGCTTTACTCAGAGTCTACTGATGTAAATGTAAATCACATCTAAAAAAATATCTTCATGGCAACATCTAGATTAGGATTTGACCAAATATCTGGGTACCAGAGCCTAAACAAGTTGACACATAAAATTAACCAGCACAGTTGGTAATGCCTTAAGCTTGGCCAACTATAGGCCCATCAATAAGACTATGAATGTAGAATAAATCACACCTAGAAGTAGGAGAACTTGGAATTCATTCTGGAGGTGGCAGAGGTGTGGCAAGGACAGTGAGGCCATTGGCTGCAGCCAGTATCCATTGTGGTGGCAACAATGGCTCCCTTACCAGGACCTGCTGAAATCCTGCCCACTTTATGAGCATCTTATAAGGGAAGATCTTCTGGCCTCCTTTCAGTGCTCTGAGCTCCTTGCCATCCTGGCAAGACTGCCTTCTGTGTTTCCCTTAGCCTGGGATGGCCTCTTCTTTAATCAAAGTGTCCTGATTGGTACCAGGAATGAGTAATAGGAAAAAGACCCTCAGAGAAAAGATGGGAATGTGGTTTGATCCTGGCCTTATTGGACCTGAAGATAATGAAAATCTAGGTAGTTGAGGGGATGCAAATCTAGGAGCCCATATGATATAGTAGAAAAAGCTGAGTGAATATTTGCCTCCTGTTTCCAAGGGATCAAGTCGAGTTCCCATGGAATACTAGAAGTGGCTTCAGGCCTGGATGGCTGATCCTAGCAGTTTAGTAATTAGTTTTTGTTTGTTTGTTTGCGGGTACGCGGCCTCACAGTTGTGGCCTCTCCCGTTGCGGAGCACAGACTCCGGACGCGCAGGCCCAGCGGCCATGGCTCACAGGCCCAGCCACCTCGTGGCATGTGAGATCTTCCCAGACCGTGGCACGAACCCGTGTCCTCTACATCAGCAGGCGGACTCTCAACCACTGCACCACCAGGGAAGCCCATCCTAGCAGTTTAAAAGAAAGTGAATCATAAGCTCAAGTGTCACTCTGTATGGACTGAAACCCGGGACTTTCTCTGACTGTATTGGGATCATCTCTTACCTCCGGTCACACAACCTGAAATAGCTGAAAAGGGAAGCTGCTCCTGAGGGTTGCCAAACGTTAATGTCAGTGGAATCTACAGCTTTCAGCAGTCTCCTTGCTGAAAATAGGTCTGTGGTTAAGAAAGGGTGGGACTTCAGGTATTACAGTGTGGATGTAGATATAGATCGGATACAGAGTAGATACAGAGTGGGAAGGAGGGAGCCTCAGTACCAACTACAAGCCATGGCTTTACGAGCAGTGCCTTCAGCCTGGAATCCGAGAAGGCTGCAAGATAGTGGGGAAAAGAGGTGGTGGGGCACCCAAGGGAGCAGCCTGTGGGAAGGAGAGGTGAGTTATCGGACACAAGAGGGTTCGTTAGCAGTGAGATCAGTCAGCCAGATCTACAGAGATGAGACCACGCAGTGTTTATCAAACCTGACTATACATTCAAACTATTTGAGAACGTGTTAAAAATTCAGATTCCCTGGGGATCCTGATACACTACATCTGACGGGCACAGCCTCCTGTTAATCCCTCCTAAACTCCAAAGACTGAGAGACAACCAAAGTTTATGGGAACCACTCTTCACGATGATGCTAAAGACACTTCCAGCTGTAGATACCAAAGCTGGTGCCTCCAGCCAGGGAGCAACGTTAAACCATTGGCAGCTCGATATTGGCCATGGTGGGAGTATTTGCAACTTGGCAAATACTACAAATCAAACACTACTGATTGTCCTTTCTTTCTCCTTGAGCTGATTTACCAGCGTTTCCCTCTGTAAGGCTACAGGCATAGATAGCTGCCAGGTCCGGGGGCTGCAGGAAACGGAACAGGGAGACAGGAGGGGCCAATTCACCAGGGCACACCCGACAAGCAAGCAGAGGTCTTAGTGTTGAGGTTCAGGACTTGGTCCAGGAGACGAAATGCGCTCATCAGATGAGATCCGTTCTTCTTACTCAGGAAAGCCGGTCATGCCATCCCAGGTTCAAATCCGGGCTCTGAGTGTTGCGATTCCAGTTTCCTTTCACAGGCTGATCTACAGGAAGATCAGATCAGATCTACAGGAAGGCTCCTCTGCGCTCCTGCAGCCCCAGGTGACTTCCATAATCCATATCCCCACTCACGTGGGCTGTGGGGAACGTTTTCTTTTATTGATGCACAGCATCTGAACCCTATCACATGTTTGGGGAATATGCAATTACATGAATTTTACTGAAAGGCATACCCTCATTTCTTACTCCATAAGCCAAAAATACTAGACACTTGGTCTCCCACTGTCTGGTAGTGAGGACTCGGGTGAGTGCCCTCAGCATAGCCACCGCAGACTTCGGACACTGAGTGAAACACAGAAGCAGGAGGAGTTGAGATTTCCGTCTGGTGACATGGATGTGGCATCGGCTCCGGCCTTATCCTTCTTCACAGACTGGGCCTCTGTGCAATCTTGGTTCCCCTTGGAGCCCATCGAGTGTTTACACCTCTTTCCCTTCGGTGTCATGAACTACCTGACAAGTGCTGCCTCATCTGTTTCAAAATTAGTTTCTGGTTTTGCACCCAAATTTCCTACCTGGTACATAAATTGGTGTTAGGAGTGGGTTTCAGGCAACACAGCCTCATGAAAATGGTATTAATTACCCAGACTAGTTAAAACTACAGTTAGGGGAAATCCAATTAGTTCTTCAGGCCTGGGAATCTGTCATAACTTATATTCCACCCTGGCACGATGGGAAAGTAAATTATCGCTAGTGGCCATCAGGAATGCAGTGCCTATGGGGTAAGGCTTCCGGATACCTTTGTGCTTCTTATCATTGAACTGGAAGCTGACTGACGCTAAAGGCACCAAAGTAGTCTAGAAAAACAATGAAAATCCCAATGAGAAGAATCAAAATCTCTTCTCTCTGGCAGCCATATGATTTAGCAGAAAACCAAAGGCAGTGTTTGATGCTGCAAGACTGCTGAATGACAACGTCAGTTTAATTCACAGCTTCCCCGGTGTGAAAGCTTAGGGCTCTGATGTGGAAAGAGTGAGATCCCAGAGTTGTCATGAGGCTTCACGAGAAGATTTGTAGAACCCCGAAAATACCTCACCACAACAACTTCAGAACCTCCTTTGCCAGCTGAAGAAGCCCCTCCTTCTCTCCTGTGGATACGGTTCCTGCTTTACCTCCTCTCTCACCTCACCCCCCCGCCCCGCCTCCTCTTTTTCTTTTGAGCTATAACTTGAGAAAATCCCACCATACCCTGGAGAGCCAATTAAAAAGTCCCCCTTGCAGGTGAAGGCTTAAACGCAAAAATAATCACAAGACTCGGCTGATTTATAACAACAAAAGTCTAGGGAATGTGTGTGGAAATGAATTCTTGACGGCTTTTGGACGAGAAGGAAATATCTAGTGTTAAACTCTGCCGAACTCTGGATCCAGTGTCCTACTTTGAAGCGTTGTCATAATTTTGATTGTTTGCTCAACTCGTTCATCAAAACCAGGAATCAAAGTTGTTCAAGGATAGATGAAATGGAGATGCCAGAAAATTCTTGAAGACCAAATCTAAAGACTTGAAGGGACTGGAAAGGTGGCATGTACTGATGAGGCGTGACATGCCCCCACTCTCACCACAAAGCTTCAACCAACACAAGGGTTAGAAGACAGCCCCAACCATACAACCTTAAAAATGCATTATTTACTAGAGTTTTCCCATCTTTGAAAACCATTTGCATCACGTGTCTTTGTAGACTGGGAATGTTGGTGAGAGATGCTGTCATTGAGATACGTTCTCTAATTTGAATTAAGGATGGAGGTTCTTAGTGGAAGGGGCTAAAGTGTGCCCTTGATCACCACACCACACGCTGGCGGGAAGTGACTGCCTTGACAGCCTGTAGGTCCACAGCCTTGATCCAAAGGGTCCCTGTGGAGTTCTTAGGACCTACCCAGAATGCACATCTCTGCAGCTCATTTTTCCATTTTCACAAACAACACTGCAATGCCCAACCATGTACATGCATCTTTGCACACCCATAGGAATAAAACAAAGGCATGAATTTGTCTTTTGATTACCCAATAGCCTTCCAGCAAAGATACATCAATTACGTTCTCACCAGCCCTGTTTGGAAAGTACCCACCAACTTTTTAAGAATTACAGTAATTTTGGCATGAAAGAAAGACCAATGCAGGCATATGCGTGCTGTTACATCCCCAGTTCTTATCTTTACAGAACAGGACGGAGAACATTGTTAAGGGAGAAATGCAGCCTGAATAGGATGACAGCTGAAAGTAGCTGGAAATTGACTCAATCACCATAGCAGCAAAAGTTGGATCCCCCAGCCTAGGGCTATATATTATTAAGTTTGGAAGAAGAGAAACCAGACTGTTACCAGCAGTTAGTTTACTTTTGAGATTAATTTTTATTTTCTTCCTGATGCTTAATTGTGTTTTTAAATTTTTCTATATGTTTTTTAGTCAACAAATGTTTGTTGAAAATCTGTAATGTACTCAACAACAGGCAAGGCACTGACGCGAGGTATTCTTAAAAGAAGCAAATGTTTCCTTTCTTCCCGCCCCCCTCCTCCTCTCCTTCTTCCTCCTTCTTCTTTTCACCATACAGAACTTATCCGTGTTATAAGAATAATCGAGTCCCTTTCCTAACAGGACTTTTCCAGGGTCCTCCATGGCCCCCTGGGTGGCAGCCATCCGATGTTTTAGCTGTTAAGAAGGGTCAGGTAGTGACATCACCGCCACGTATCTGCCGGAGGAAAGGAGCCCATCCTTCAGTGGGGGGTGGTCTGTCCTGCTGTGGGGCAAGGCTTGGCAAGGAGGGTCCCAAAGGGCCAGGCTTGGCACCGCTGCAGCTGTGCCCACCTGCTGGTCTGGGGCCTCCTGCGGGAACCGGGGCTGCATTTGGGCCTCGCGTGGAGGCTGCAGTCTTTGTGGCCGAATACCTGCCCTGGTGTCCAGCAAGTCTCTGGAGACTCTGCCAAGGTCATGGGCTTGAGGGGAAAAGACCACAGAGGATGAGCTGGTAGAGGGAGCCAAAGTCCCTGCCGTGTTTCTAGAGGGGACGGTGAGGTGGCCCCAGGTGGGCGCTGAGGGAGGGAAACCTCAGAGGAGGCTTCTGGGTTCCCACAAGGCACAGGGGAGCATGAGGTCATAGCCAGAAAAGGGTGAGTTTGCAGTGAGACCTGTCTGCCAGGTGCCCAGGGGCAGACTAGGGGTGACTAGGAATGCCAGTGTGCTCTTGCTGGGGGGGCGGGTGGCGTGCACTGGTGAACAGTACTAGACCACACGCCCCCCAGGGAGGGGCTACAGCTCTGCAGATCAGGAGGTCCCTGGTTCAAATCCCGGTGCCCCCTAATGAGCCTCCTTTTATCCCCTGAAACAGCTGCTGTCCCCCCCACACTGAAATCTCTAGGAGGACAGAAGAGAGAAGAGGTGGGCTCAGGACCCCTTGGTCACAGCCCTTCCTTTGTCACAAACCCAGATGGTTTGATCCGTCACCCAACCCCACTGTGCTGGTCAGTCCCTTTCCCGTGGCTTCAGGTGGACTTTTGAATTATTCCTTGTCAGCCCAGCACTGGAACGTCCTTCTTCTGTTTTAGCAGAAGAAGCTTCTGGGCACTCAAATGAGGGCCCAGTAGGAAAAGGAGCTTATGGTCAGGAGAGGGTGGGTCAGCCAGGCCATGGGGCCAACCAGGGAGAAACGGAAATGACTGGGGTGCTGGAGGACCCCTCCCTGGAGAGGCCACAACCATGAGATGCTGTCACTTAGGAAAGGGTTTGAAGTGGGCTCCTGGAGCAGGGGAGGAGCCTCTGACTGCAGGTGAACAGGTGTGTGGTTCAGATTTTCAGGCCCCTGCAAGCTTATCTCATTTAGTACCAGACATCGGGTAGAAACCTTTCAGGTCGTCTCTTGGGAAGGCCTATCTCCCTCCACCCAGTCAGGGCTTGGCCATGGGAGTGGGAAGCAGATGAAGCCAGCCAGGTCGTGCCTTGCCCCAGGGTTGGGGGAACAGGAAGAACCTGAGACTAGCCCTGTGGATCTGGCCCCAACCCTATTATTAATCAGGTGTGTGTGCTTGGACGTGTCTCTTAATTAAAAAGGCCATAATTTTCAACCCTATAATATGGGGCCCAAAACTAAATTGGTGGTTCCTAATTTTCACTTTCCTTTGGGATCTTCTCAGGAGTTTGTTAAAAATAGAGTCCTTTGGTCTCACTCCCAACCCTTCTAATTCAGGAGGTCCAACCTGGAGCCTTGAACTTCCTTTCCATGAAAGCCCTTCCTGCTCTCACCGCCTCACTGCCTGTGTGTGGTGGGCAGCCCAGCTGGGGGACTGTGGCCTTCCTTTAGTTCAGAGACCCTCCACCGGTACAGCCATGGCTTTTACACTGATGTCCTTGGCCCTGAATGGCTGGGCGTGGGCAGAGGCTTGTGCAGAAGCGGGTGGCGAGCAGGGATGCCTCCTGTGTGCAGTAGAGCACGTCTCGTGGACTCATTAGACAGAGGTGCTGCACAGTGTCTGAAGGAGTTCTGAGTATCATTACAGAGGTCAGAGGTCTTCATTAGGCAGGAATGAGATGAGCTTTTAAGGACAGATGCGTCTTACCCGTTTCTTATTTTTACGTTTTCACTGATTTGGGAATATAATTCCGGCTTCCTTTCCCTGGCCGGAGCCAATGATTCTGCATGGAGGAGAAAGAACCAGGAGGCAGGGGGGGCCAGGCCGGCCCTTCCCCCACCCCCCGCTCCTTGGCATCAGCCCCGCAGAGCCAAGCAGAATCCTGCTCTTCCGCAGACCCTGGTCTGGGTCTGTGAGTCTGGAGGAGACCCAGTGGGAGCGTTAGGGTCTGGGGACGTGGAGCCTAAGTCCAGGGCCTCTGACCTGCAGCCCAGCATGAGGGGCTCAGGAAGCTAAGCAGCTACCCCACTGCAGGAGTACAAGGGCTCCTCTAGGTTCATCTACTTCAGGTTATAACCCGTGGGGGTGCAATGAAGACACACCAGCCCCCTCCGTGGAGAAGGTGTGGATCTGTGAAAGGTGAAATCTCTGGCTGGAGCTGAGGAAAACCCAGAAGGGTTGGAGGAGGCAGGGGTCTGTGCCTTGTAAACTTTACTTTTCCTGTAAGTCACCTGAAGGTGTATCTTTGAATTTCAGATTGGGTCTGCACTTTCTGAGGAGTTGTGAGTCAAAGAGTTTTAGTCTTTCTCTTTCTTCTCCAGGTGCCCTGGCCTAGGGAGGGGGAAACAGGTAATGCCAGACCCACTCTGGGATTAAAAGTGAGGCAAAGGCTTCCCTGGTGGTGCAGTGGTTAAGAGTCTGCCTGCCGATGCAGGAGACACGGGTTCGTGCCCCGGTCCGGGAAGATCCCACATGCCGCGGAGCGGCTAGGCCCGTGAGCCATGGCCACTGAGCCTGCGCGTCCGGAGCCTGTGCTCCGCAACAGGAGAGGCCACAACAGTGAGAGGCCCGTGTACCACAAAAAAAAAAAAAAAAAAAAAAGTGAGACAAAGCAGGGGGTGCCCAGATTTGAACCGGGGACCTCTTGATCTGCAGTCAAATGCTCTACCCCTGAGCTACACCCCCAGACCTGACAGAGTGGTGTAATTAATGCCTTTTACCTGTGTTGACACACCCAGACTCAAGTCTTGCTGGTTGGGATGTCCTGGCCAGCTCTGCTTCTTTGAACCCTGGCCTCCCACCTTCCAGGGACCAGCCCTTCTTCCCTCATCACTTCTATGTGCATCTGGCTGAGGACCCCCTGGTAGCCTGGTTGACCTTTAAAGGTGGGGAGACCTTTCAAATCATCCAGATAATCCTCTGTGGTAATGAGTCATTGAGCATCTACTGTGTGTCAGGCACACTGGGATGGTGACATAACTGTGACTAGGCGACAGTGCCTTCTCCTGCCTGAAAGAAGGTTCAGAGCCCATGTCCGAGGGTTATTTAATGACATAGAATAATGTTCATGAGAGTTCGTCAAGTGAAAAGGTAGTTACAGAACAGTCTGTAAGGAGTTATAGATGAGTTCAGCTTTTTATGTGTTTTATGTGTTTTTATGTGTTTTATGTGTTTTTATTTCCCTTTTCAACTTTTCTATATTGAGCATGTTGCCTTTGTAAAAACAAAAACAAAGTTACGTAGGAAAAATGATACTCTAGGGAGTTCCACTTCTAGGAACGTCTAGGTATCCTTCAGAAATATTCATGAAGGCTCAGTGAGGGTGGAGACTCCCTGCAGCCTTTTTCTGGATTAGCGCGAAACTGGAAACACCTAAATATCCATCACAGGGAACTGGTTACAAACACTGTGGTACAGTCATAGGAATACGATGCAACAGTAAAAGATAAAATTGGTCCAGAGTTCTGTCACGGAAAGATGCTTAAACAATACCATTAAGTGAAGAAAGCAAATTGTATGACATATACATGTATGATATGAGCTCTTTTGGGCTTTTGAAAAGATACTGTGTATATGTATTATTATGTAATAAAAAGATTATACACACATACAAAGAAACTTACGTATAAACATAGGTGTCTACATGTCCATACATATACATATACACCTATGGAAGGAAATAGACCAGATAGTTAATAATGGCAACCCCCAGAGAGTAGGGAGGGGGTTCTTTTATTTTCCAATGTTTGCATGTCCAATAATAACCCAAATGTCTACACGGTTGCAGCCTTCCAGGTCCTGAGTGGGAAAAAAATAAGTGAGAGAAAGCACTGCAGATGTTGTCCAGGAAGTCTTTGTCGCCTTCCAGTGGCGGCCACCCCTGCCCTCCCTCTCCCTCAGACCCCAGTCACTTCCCAATCCAAACCCTTCCTGGTCTCTCCCTAGTCTGTCACCTCTGCCACATTCATTTCAGGCCTTTCTCTTTCTGCGCTGCCGTCACTCTTGTTTCACACACGGGTTTTCCAGCATCCACCCAGCTAGAAAGGTAGGATGTCCTGTGATGTTGGACTGAGGGCAAAGGGCACCCCTGCAGTGGGCCAGGTCAATCCCCTGCCTGAGACCTACACCCAGCAGGTCCCAGACCCCTCGGCCACACCTGCCCCCTCCGCCCTGCCCTCCTGCAGCCTCCCCAGAGGCCTGTCAGACTTAAAGGAACCGGCACCCAGGTAGACTGAGGGACACCCAAGGAGCAGACAAACTGCGTAGACGTCTGAGAATAATGAGAGGATCGCTCACGTCCCAGGTCAGCTGAGTCTCGCCATAGGTCAATAGGAGGAGGCAGCGCTTTTAAAGGCAGAGAAAGGTTTTTATATTCATACCTGGAGCAAGGTATTCAAGGAAGGGACAGACCCCAGCTCAGCGATGAAATCATATACGCAGCTGACAAGGCCTCCCGGTCAGAGGGAGATGGCTGGACTGGGGAGGAGGGGGGCTATTAGGGAGCCTCCTGAAGGCAAGAAAGAGGCGAAGGCAGCTTCTTCCCAGGCGGAGAAGGAAGCTAAGGCCGCTGTGCCTGAAATCGACTGACTGCGAGCGCCAGGGGGTGCCCGTCCCCTCCATCTGGGCTTGGACTGTACCGGCCCTAAAAGCGCCAGTGCCTGTCCTTGGCAGACGGCTTCGCTTACTGAGTCCACCGATGCAAGCAGCCAGCCGGCCTGCAGCTCTTGTTGGAGGGAATATCACAAGGTATCGACTGGAGCGCCGATGGCCACCCTGGCCCAGCCTTTGGACCCACCCTCCTTTTCACCTCCTGCATTATAATTCCCTTATGAAACCGCCCTAACCTTCCGGCAAGGAAAACTGCATAAACCACTCAGCCCAGCGGGCTCTTTGTGGGGAGACTAAAGGGTCGAGGCGGCAGTAGTTGACTTAGGTTCCGGCTGAAAGGCACGTGAGTATCGAGGGCTGCAAGTGGGGACCCCAGACATGGCCACACCAGGAGTGGCTCTCACAAAACCAGAGGTGGTGACAAAGACACAGAGGCCAGGGAAGTGAGAGGATAGCTCACTATCAAGCAGATTTGCTGCTCCCCCTGCCCCAGCTCCAGAGGCTGGAATACTGCCTTCTGCAAGGGAGGAGAGGAGACCAGCGCCCGTCTTTTGTAATGGCAAAGTCTACTTTATAAAGGACAACTTGCCTCCTAGGAGCTAGGTGTGCAGTGAAGACTGGCGCCTGGTGTCCCAACTCGGCAGTGTAGAACATGCCAAGAACCATCTAGAACTATCTAGATACTATCTAGACATAGACTGTCTAGAACTATCTAGAAAAGGGGTTGGGAGAATTAGACACACACGGGGCACATGTAGAGGCAGCGCTGGAAGAGCCACAGTGATGGGTGAGAGTTTCCACAGGAGTAGAAGAGTTTGTGAGGAAGGTAGACAGACCACAGGCAAAGACCACAAAGGGCCGAGGAATCGTGACTGCAAGGCCAATAGTCGGGTCCATAATGGGTGGGCGGACAGGTGAGCCAGAAGGTAGCTCTGCAATCACGGAAACACAAAAAGATGAAAGAGATTGAGGTCAAAATGAGAACAATGCACAGTGACAGCAACGACAGGAAGAAGTAAAAACTAGAAGAGGCATCGGAAAGGACTTTTCAGACCAAAGATCTTAAAGGGAATATTTCCCTTTTTAAAACATTTGAGGGGGCTTCCCTGGTGGCGCAGTGGTTGAGAGTCCGCCTGCCGATGCAGGGGACACGGGTTCGTGCCCCGGTCCGGGAAGATCCCACATGCCGCGGAGCGGCTGCGCCCGCGAGCCATGGCCGCTGAGCCTGCGCGTACGGAGCCTGTGCTCCGCAACGGGAGAGGCCACAACAGTGAGAGGCCCGCGTACCGCAAAAAAAACAGAAAATTCAAGTCTCTTGTTAACAAAATGAATGAGCTTCAATGAAAGGGAAACTGAAGTGTAGCCCTGAAGCTAAAAGGAGTTTTGTTTTTACAGGCACTTATGTCCTGTGCTGATAAGAGAACTCAGAGGAGACAGAATATTTATAACATGGGGAGTTAGACAAAGAGCTATTCGTCAGCTTATCAAGTTAGACAAAGTCCCAAGGAAGACTGCACTTGACCGTGTTCTGTCTTAAATTGCTTTTTGTCTGTATTGTGTTTTCCTGCCATTCCATGGAAAGACATTAAGACTTTCTTGCTGTCAAATAGTTTTATTACAGAGAAGCTGTTTTTAGGCCATCTGAAGTATAGACTTCTGTGTTTATATAAACCTGGAACATCATGAAATATATTTTAGGTAGTTGTGAGAAAGGTCTTAGAAGATGGTTGGTGCCGGGGATAATAAAATTCACGACGTGTACTTCTGAATTACATGCTAGAGCTCTGAAGCCACGATGAATTCTTAGCTCATCTACCAAAATGCTCAGCTGTTTGTTCTCCAAACCATAGAAAGCCATGGCGTTCTTTAGTTCTGAGATAGCTGATCTAATTCACTGGTCCCTTCTGCAGAAGTTTACTTTTAAAGCTTGAATGAGACGTAAAATTGTCTTTAATAATTACACAACCTAAACTGACACTTTTGCATGTGGATATTTCATCCTCCACAAACTCTCTCAGCCCCGTGAGGGCTCATTCCCTGAGAGGCACAGATCCTGGTGGTTTGGCTTGCAAAGAGAAGACCAATTCCACCCTGTCCCATGGAGAATGACTGGACTGAGAAAGGGAAAAATTAAGGAAACTATGAAATGCTGAAACAGCAAATTTTCCTGGAAGATGCCATTAAGGTCAAGTTATAAATCATGTCCACATAAGGATGCAGAAGAGGGGAGCCCGAATATAAGATGCTGGGCAGACAGAGCTGGCATGAGGGAACCTGGGTCTGAGAAGGCTTCTGGAAGCTCTGCTAAAGCTGGTTTCAACTTAGCTGCAGGCTAGGAGCGCTGGGGGGTGCTTACGATACCTGGGCTCCACCTCAAATACACTGATTTAATTGGTCTGGGGTGAGGCCTGGGAAATGGCATGTTTATAGACTTTTCACGTGATTCTAATTTATATTTAGAGTTAAGAACTGCCAACTGCCATAGTAAAGCTTCACCATTTGCTGGTTCTAGAAAAAAAGTCTTTATGTTGATGTCTAATGGGGAAGAAGAAGTTGAAATGCAGCACCAAAGGTAAAAGTTAAGAATAAGTAGGGGGCACCCAGATTTGAACTGGGGACCTCTTGATCTGCAGTCAAATGCTCTACCCCTGAGCTACACCCCCTTCTGCTATGGTGTGACTTAATTAATATTTTTCATCTGTCTAGCCACACCCAGACTCCCCGTAAACCTATGAGCTACCACTTCAGAACGGCCCTCTCTTGGGAACTGCCAGGCCTACTGCAGTGAAAACTCACCAACCTGCCACAGGAAAAGCAACAGGCTCTCTCCTCAAAAGCCCAACAGCCTATGTCCCCCCTCCCACCCACTCCCGCCCCAGCCCACAGCCCCAGTGTGTGGGCAGCAGCCTGGAGAAGCATTGACATTGGCTACAGAATGGCCTTCAGAGTCGGATGCCTGTGCCCATCATGGTGGGCACCTAAAAAACAGAAACTCGGGGTGATTGAGGTGTCTGTCCAAACCCACCTAATGAAGGCCTGACCCTCCTAGGCTAACATTCAGTTCAGAGTGCTTTCTACTAAACTATAGTCCAGGACACAAATGACCCTCCCAACCGCCACGTCTTCAGTTAATATAGATGGAGAATCATGGAGAATGACCCACTCCTAGAAACAGTCAGAATTAGGTGGTGAGTAGACTTAGGAATCCCCCAAATCATTAATGGACCTAAGCTAACATAATTCAAGGACCAAAAAATGCTGCTGGAGAAGAACCACACTCTACCCAGAGGCTCTCTGATCTGTGGACAAAGCCCTATCCCACCTAGACGATGAGCCTACTTTGATTGGCACCTTCCATCTCTACAGCCATGCCAAGGCCCTGCTTCTGCTGTTGTCACGGGAGCTGGTAAGCTTTCTCTCCTGCAAGCTCTCTCTGCCGCCTACTGGAATCTCTCCCTCTTATCCCCCAGCTTCCCCTTTGGGGCCTTAGCCGCCCAGCAGCCACTTCCCCTCCTCTCCTGGCCAAGAAGCTGGGGAAACACTGATTTCTACACTGATTCCTACCATGATGCTAAGTCCTCTGGATTTCTCTTGTCAACAGTATGCAGCCGAGAAGCCTCCACATATATCAGCTTATTATACATCAAACCTTGGGGACCAGGATCTCATTATCTCCATTTCACAGATGAGGGGACTGAGGCCCAGAGAAGCTAAACTTCTTGCCCAAGATCCCCTGCATATATATATGCATATGTTATATTATATATAATATAATAACAATAATATAATATTATTATTAATATATATTATTCTATTTGTATTAGAAACTCTACATTGACTTTTACTGATATTCAGGAAAGAGAAATCCCAACACCCCATGACCCCTTAGCCTCAGGCAGAGAAGCCAGAGTGTGTGACTTAAAGGAAATTCGAAAAACTCTCTGAGCCTCAGTTTCTTATCTGTAAATTGGGGGAAATATCAATTGATATGAGGATTAAATAAGATAATATCCTTAGGACAGTCTCTGATGTGTAGTAAGCACTCGAATATGACTAGCCATCATTACTACAGTTCCGGATACTTCTCACCTTCCCAATCCGGTCAGATCCCTGGCTTTCACTGCTTTACTGAGCTCTGGCATGAGATCCTTTCTTGTTTGAAAGCCAGATGTATCCTTACTTGGAATCGGATTGCAATCACCAGAGTAGTATTAATGCAACCATCTCTGTTGATACTGGAATAGCTAGTGTACGCACCAGGTCTTTAGTTGCTGTGTGTGGGATCTTCGTTGCCGTGTGCAAGATCTTCGTTGTGGCCTGTGGGATCTTTAGTTGCAGCATGTGAACTCTTAGTTGTGGCATGTGGGATCTAGTTCCCTGACCAGGGATTGGACCCAGGCCCCCTGCATTGGGAGCATGGAGTCTTAGCCACCGGACCATCAGGGAAGTCCCAAAAATGGATTTTTTTTTCATTAAAATTTTTTTTAACCTTTTGACCCCTTTCACCCATTTCTCCCACCCCTCACCTCCCCCCACCTTTGGCAACCGCCAATCCGTAGGTTTATCCATATGTCTATATCCTTATGTTTTTTACTTACCTCCTGTGAATAACATATAGTTGTTTCTTTAATTCAGTGGCATTCTGTCTTTTTACTGTGGTATTTCACACATTTATTTTTAATGTTAATACTGATAATATTTTGGTTTAAATTTTCTATCTCTTTTGTCCTACAAGCCCTAGTTTCTTTTTCTCTCCTTTGTCTTCTTTTGTAGACTATAGGAAAAGACCCTCAGAGGTTAGAGATGAGATCCCTGAACCCTGGAATGCAACTGGTGAAAAATCCACAAGTGTCCATTGAGCTAATGGACCCCTCTGCCTAGGGGATCACCCAAAAGATGGTTAGCGTGTGGCTGACAGAAACTGGGACTGGGATGTACACGAGGGAACCAGTAACCTTGTCTGCTGTTGACAGTAACCTAAGCTCCTTAGGTTGGAATTTGCATAGAATAAAAAACAGAGAGCTAGAGAATAAAATCATTGGCACTTGCCCTGTGCTGACCTGGGTGGGGACAGATGTATGTGGGTAAGGCGATGCTCTCAGTGCCCACGAAAGTTGGCCCTCAGAGAGGTGCAGAATCAGCTCACCCCTCCCCACCGCAGACCCTCCGACTGCTTTTGTTTGCACTGCAGGCTCACCAAGGACATGCTTTCTTCCCCCCCCCACCCCCGCGTCTGTGCTCTCGCTCCAGCACAAGAGGTTACCTCTGCTTAACAGACAGAACAGATTCAGCTAAATCTCAACTCCTTGATTTCCCTTCGTATCTCAGAGACATCTCTCCTCAGCTGTCCTTAGTCCTCTCCCTTCCATCTCAGAGAAGAACATTCCCCTCCCCTCCCCCTTCCAAAATAAATGGCTCCATCTGTACTCTTGTCCTCAGGACTGAATTGATTCAATTTTCTCCGTCCTGTTCCCTCCACAGCCAAAAGTATGCTCAAGTCTCTAGCCTAAGTTAAATTAGGTTTCCCACCTTCCCCTGTAGCTGCTGCTGTATTTCTCTCTGGATAACAGTAATTTTCATTTTCCACCTCTGCCCCCACACACTATTCTTCATCCTGCATATCTTATATAAGTCACCATGTCCCACATATTATAACCTGAAAATTTCTCTGGAATTCCTTTTCTCCTCTGTATTTGTTTCCTTACACTGTATGTGTCACTGGGCAAGTTCTTGAACTCTGTAAGCTTCCATTTCTTGGTCTTAAATAGGGATAAGTTTCTCGTGACGTATAAATATGGCAACTTCAGATAAATTGCCCAGCGTGGTACTAACACGTAGTAGGTGCTCAAAAAATACTATCAGTTAAGGAACCGTCTTTAGGCAAACTCCCAGCCGCTCTCCGCGATGTCTCCTAAGTGACCTCCTGAAATAAAGGAAATCAATTCGCTTCTTTGCAGCCACAGCCCTCCCTGTCGCCCACAGAACAACGTCCGAACTCTGGAACATATTTTACACACAAATTTTCTTCGGTCTAATCATCCACCTCCAACAGTAGGTCACAGTCGCACTCTCTCCCCCCTCCCCCCTGCAAAGTCACGGCACACACGCACTTACAACCTACCCCAGGTGCACACACTCACACCAACATGCATGGTCACACCCACAGCCACACACACAGACACACAGACATGCACACATATACCTTTTCCACCCTGAAAGCACTCCCAAAGCATTGCATCTTTGTTTCTTTACACTGTCTGTCTGGCACGCCCTTTCCCCACACTGCCTGGACATGCACCTTCCAGACCCAGCTGACCCCCCCCCATCTCTGCAAAGCTGTCACGAAGTCAGCCCCCAGAGCAGCCCAGCTGCGCTCTAAGCTCCTTTCTATCACATCTAACATATCTTCATGTTGCAAATCACTCTTCCCTGCGAGAAAGAGTGAAGGATGAACCGTCATGTCTAGATTTCACTCATCCCTGGGTCCTCTCAAGGCCTGGCCTCTTGCCCGGCAAAGTAAGCATTTGAGGAACGTAACTGAGGGACTGATCGCTCTCTGGGTTTTGTTCTCGGCCACAGAGAGAGAGATGGGGGAGAGGAGGATTCACGGCTGCGGACAGAGGGCTCCCCGTGGACCCGCTTGGCCGGGGGACAAGGGGAAGAGACCCCTGCCTGCTGCCTGCGGGCCAACCCCACTGATTCAGGACTGCAAAGCCGGGGGTGTGGCTCCAGCACTGCAGAGGTACCAGCTGTTCATTCATCTGCTGGGTGACAGGACGCATAGTAGCTTAGACCTAGTCCGCAGACTAAGAAACTCTGGTTGACATCTCCATGCCCACTACTTACGCATAATTTTATTCATTTAACTGTTGTTGTTGTTGTTTCTTGGCATTTAAAATTTTTTTTTATTTTATATTGGACTGTAGTTGACTTACAATGTTGTGTTAGTTTCAGGTGTATGGCAAAGTGATTCAGTTATATGTACCATTGAGTAGTTTCTAAAACCTACTAGGGGTGCACTGGACTAATGCCTTCCGGCCCTTTACTGATTATAATGGGGTCAAGGGGATGAGCCCGATAGCATCCAGGGACATCACATGGCCTCCTACTATGCCACCATAAGAGGGAGGTTCTAGGGTTGTTCCTACAAACCCCAACGAATGGGGATCCCCTAAATCTTCAATGGGGTCCCATGTAACATGCATGTAGCTAAGTTTAGCTACCAAAATTGCGCATAAACTAGGGGGCACCAGGATTTGAGCCAGGGACCTCTATTTTTATTGCAGTATAGTTAATTTACAATGTTGTGTTACTTTCAAGTGTACAGCATGATTCAGTTTTATATATATATGTGTATATATACATACACACACACACATATTCTTTTTCAGATTCTTTTCCATTATAGGTTATTACAAGGTATTGAGTATAGTTTTCTGTGCTATGCAATAGGTCCTTGTTGTTTACGTATTTTATATTATTTTATTTTTTAATAAATTTATTTATTTATTTTTGGTTACGTTGGGTCTTCGTTGCTGTGCGGGGGCTTTCTCTAGTTGCGGCGAGCAGGGGCTAGTCTTTGCTGCGGTGCCCAGGCTTCTCACTGCGGTGGCTTCTCTTGTTGCAGAGCTGTAGGCGCACAGGCTTCAGTAGTTGTGGCTCGCAGGCTCTAGAGCGCAGGCTCAGTAGTTGTGGCGCACGGGCTTAGTTGCTCCGTGGCATGTGGGATCTTCCCGGACCAGGGCTCGAACCCGTGTCCCCTGCATTGGCAGGCACATTCTTAACCACTGCGCCACCAGGGAAGCCCCTATGTATTTTATATACAGTAGTGTGTATACATTAATTCCAAACTCCTAATTTATCCCTTCCCCCCCTTTCCCCTTTGGTAATTGTTAGTTTGTTTTCTATGTCTGTGAGTCTGTTTCTGTTTTGTAAATAAGTTCATTTGTATCATTTCTTTAAGATTCGACATATAAGTGATATCATGTGATATTTGTCTTTCTCTGACTGGCTTACTTCACTTAGTATGATAATCTCTAGGTCCATCCATGTTGCTGCAGATGGCATTATTTCATTCTTTTTATGGTTGAGTAATATTCCATGGTGTGTGTGTGTATATATATATGTATATATATCACATCTTCTTTATCCATTCATCTGTTGATGGACATTTAGGTTGTTACCATGTCTTGGCTATTGTAAATAGTGCTGCAATGAACACTGGGTGCATGTATCTTTTTGAATTAGAGATTTCTCTAGATATATGCTCAGGAGTGGGATTGCAGGATCATATGGTAATTCTATTTTTAGGTTTTTGAGGACCCTCCATACTGTTCTCGATAGTGGCTGCACCAATTTACATTCCCACCAACAGTGTAGGAGGGTTCCTTTTTCTCCACACCCTCTCCAGCATTTATTATTAGTAGACTTTTTAATGATGGCCATTTTGACTGGTGTGAGGTAATACCTCACTGTAGTTTTGATTTGCATTTCTCTAATACTTGAAGATATTGAGCATCTTTTCCTGTGCCTTTTGGCCATCTGTATGTCTTCTTTGGAGAAATGTCTATTTAGGTCTTCTGCCCATTTTTTGATTGGGTTGTTTGTTTGTTTTTTATATTAAGCTGTATGAGCTGTTTGTATATTTCGGAAATTAATCCCTTGTCAGTAGCATTGTTTGCAAATATTTTCTCTCAGACCATAGGTTGTATTTTCGTTTTGTTTATGGCTTCCTTTGCTGTGCGAAAGCTTTTAAGTTTAATTAGGTCCCATCTGTTTATTTTTGCTTTTATTTCCATTACTCTAGGAGAAGGATCCAAAAAAATATTGCTGTACTTTATGTCAGAGTGTTCTGCCTATGTTTTCCTCTAGGAGTTTTATAGTATCCAGTCTTACATTTAGATCTTTAATCCATTTTGAGTTTATTTTTGTATGTGGTGTTAAAGAATGTTCTAATTTCATCCTTTTACATGTAGCTGTCCAATTTTCCCAGCACCGCTTATTGAAAAGACTATCTTTTCTCCATTGTCTATTCTTGCCTCCATTGTCGCAGATTGACAAGTGCGTGGGTTTATCTCTGGGCTTTCTATCTTGTTCCATTGATCTACGTTTCTGTTTTTGTGCCAGTACCAGAACCAGGGACCTGTTAATGTGCAGTCAAATGCTCTACCCCTGAGCTATACCCCCAAGAACACTAGTATAGTCTAATTAACATCTTTCATTTGTGTGGTAACACTCAACTCTGCAAAATTAAGTTATAGATCTCCTCCAGGACTGGCTTTTTGGAAGCTGCCAGACCGGGCTTCTAGTAAGACATCTCCCCTCAGGCCTGCAGCTTTCCAGTCCTCTGTCCCTGGGTGGGGTCATCAATAAGGAGAAAAGGAGAGAAGCTGCCTGATGAACCCCCAACCCATTTCCCATTGCCTGGGTTTAGCCCAAGAGCTGGACAAAGGTCTCCAAAACTACCCACCTACCCTACCTGGGCTCCCAGCCATTTGTTTCCATAGGTTTGACCACCCTCCCCACTCCACTGTGCCAACCTGTTTTGGAGGGAAGGAGGGGTGAGAGTGATAATTTAGGGTTACCATTTTTTAAAAATTTTATTTATTTTTGGCTGCGTTGGGTCTTCATTGCTGCACGTGGGTTTTTGTCTAGTTGCTGTGAGCAGGGGCTACTCTTCGTCGCAGTGTGCGGGCTTCTCATTGTGGTGGCTTCTCTTGTTGCAGAGCACAGGCTCTAGGCGCACGGTCTTCAGTAGTTGTGGCATGCAGGCTCAGTAGTTGTGGCTCGCAAGCTCTAGAGTACAGACTTAGTAGTTGTGGTGCACGGGCTTAGTTGCTCCGTGGCATGTGTAATCTTCCTGGAGCAGGGCTCGAACCCGTGTCCCCTGCACTGGCAGGCAGATTCTTTTTTGTGTGTGTGTGGTACACGGGCCTCTCACTGTTGTGGCCTTTCCCGTTGCGGAGCACAGGCTCCGGACGTGCAGGCTCAGCGGCCATGGCCCACGGGCCCAGCCGCTCCGCAGCATGTGGGATCTTCCTAGACCAGGGCACGAACCCATGTCCCCTGCATCGGCAGGTGGACTCTCAACCACTGCGCCACCAGGGAAGCCCTGGCAGGCAGATTCTTAACCACTGCGCCACCAGGGACCTAGGGTTACCATTTATTGCCTGTTCCTGGGAAGTCATCTGTATCTACAGCTCTCTGGTCTGCCCTAAAACAGTCTGCATCAGGGGCCTTGCCTTCTCTTTGAGGATCCAATAGAGTTGGAGAAATGAGAAACATACAGAAGAAAAAAGTCCTGATGCCATGAGGAGGATGGATACCTAGAGTATTAGTGCAGGAAGACATGAGAAGAGGCTCCACCCAGATTGCTGTTGTACAAGGGCTGACCTGTAGCTTCCGGTTTCAGGTAGGATCCTGATTGATGGATGAAGGAAAATGGGATGAGTAACAGCTTCCATGAATAGAAAATCCAATATGGCAGGGGGTACCCGGATTTGAGCCGGGGACCTCTTGACCTGCAGTCAAACGCTCTACCCCTGAGCTACACACCCCCTACTTATTATAGGTGTCTCATAAACACCTTTCACCTTCATGGTCACACCCAGAACTCCTGCAACATACTGGAAGTTTCTACTTATTTCTAGAGAGCTGGTAAGACCAGCAACTTATTCCTCCACAAACTCAGTCCAGAGAGGTCATCCCCCAGGCCCCAGCGTCCCACAACCCTACGCCTTCACATGCCTGCAGCTCCCCCTTTTCCTGTGTGTGGTGACAGCAGCAGCCTGGAGGAGCACTGACATTCACTACCGGAACGGCCTTTAGAATTTATTTGTCTGTTTTTCTCTTGTTCTGCACTACAAAACAGCAAATTGAAGAGATCCTGCCCAACCTCTTTGGAAACACATGCAGTACGTACACCAGAGGGTGTCACTTCAGCTCTGTATCTGTGCATTAAACCCCAGGGTGCTGGTGGGGACAGCTGGGGAGGTTGGTGAGCTTCCGAGTCCCTAACCTGGATCTTTTTAATTTTCCTGAAGTTGGTGATAACCTCATGTCTCTTAGGCTAATATTTTATCTAAGTAAGCGGATTGCAACTACGACTATATTATTATTGGTTATTATTATTCCCTTGCTTTGGAGGAGAAAACCTGCCAGGGATGATGCAGGATTGACTTCAGCTCTTTGCTTTTAACTATTGTTTTTGAGGGTATGAAGAGTTTGAGTGGAGTGAGAGGTCCCCTGACATTCAGAATAAGAATTTCAGGTGGAATAAAACAGTGCAGTAAACTCATACCCAGAAGTCTGTGGACTGCAGGAGTGAGCTAGCTAGAAGCGCCCCCATACGGTCATGATGTGGGTTTATTGACCTGAAATAGGAGCTCCTGCAAGAGACAACTGGTCCACCATCTAGATGCTGCCACGAAGAATAACTGAGCACCAATGAGAACAGAACGGAGACCACTGCCTTTGCCAGCCTTCCTCCAATATTCCATGGTCAGCACTGAAAGACTCTCTAAAGCAGGTCACCTGGTTCATCTTCCTGAGGAAACATGCTGCAGCTCACTCATCCCCATGGGCTCTGTGAGTCTCTGCTGCTCAGACCGGAAGCAGACGTCCACGGTGCATTTCCAGGGTCCCTGTTCAAGGCTGGTGACTGAGGTCCTTGCGTGAATGCAGGGGGCAGGGAAGTAGCCCCTAGACGTGGCACACGGCCTCACGATTGAAAGTGGCTTGCAGCCCCTAGTATGTAGCAGCCAGTCGCCGGCAGTCAGCGTGCTCCGCAAACAGCCCCCTCACTGCGTTTTCTTTAGATCCTTTGCTCTGTGCTGACCCTGCTGAAGCAGCTCAGGATGGAGAGACTGGAGCCCTGGGGGCCTCCTGCAAGCACTGCCCTGTGCTCCGTAATGGGCGGAGCATACAAGAGGCATCAAAGCTCCCATTGCCCCCAACGGCGGTGCCTGTGCATGGTGAGGTGGGATGTGCCCACAGGAAAGGTGACATCTGCAAGGCTCTAAAGATAAGTGTTAACGGGGATCGGGGTTGGGTCAGCCCTGGAGAAGTTCACCTGGGGCTGCAAGAAGCTAGAGAGGCTTTCTGGCAAAGATCTAAACTGTCCAACCTCTCTTCTGTCCTACGAAGACTCAATCCACAGGGTCCAGAGGTAAAAAGGCATTTCTTCAATCGTAGAAACCTGAAAGGGTGTTGTTGGAAGGTGGAGATATTGAATAATATCCTTCTAACCAAGAAGGAACTTTAAGACTGAAAAACGAAGTGGGCGACTCCATAAAGTACAAACCCAAAGTTTATTGCGGATGACTTCCATAGGGTGGGATCTGGCAGACGGCAATCCTGCAGCACTGGCAGCTGCACTCTGCGCTGCCCACAGGGGTACAGGCAGATTTAAAGGGCCCAAAGCTAAAATCTGACTACTGAGGCAGAAGCATGTCCACACTGACGGGAACCAGGGTTTGTTCCTCGCCCTGGGGATCTCATGACCATTAACCACCTGGGTTAACAAAAGGCACTCTTCCAGTGTTCACCTCAGATGAAGGCTAAGGGTCAAAGGTGATAAGGAACTCACCTGTCTTGGGTGCGTTCCTTGTTGAGTAGGCTGAAGTTCAGTCATGCAGAAGGGGAGGGGGTAGGACTGCCGGCCTGAGATGAAGCTGACAAGATGGGGTCAGTGTGGTTCAACCACGCAGGCTTGCTCTAACTGTCTAATAAGCACCGGTGTAGCCTCATCAGCACTTCTGTTTATTTTCCATCCGTCCATGAGGACAGCTCCACCGCAAACTAAACCCGTTCCCTCTCACCTTCTCCTTCCCCCAAGCCTGGACCCCCTCCCACCTGGCAGCCCTGCAGCTTCTCCTCCCCCCGATTCATGGCAAGTCATCTAATGCCGCTGATGTTCTCCTAGAAGGGCTTTTAGAATGACCCAGATCAGGAGGTGCCTAATGTGGCACTAGGAAAATCATCTAATGCTTCTGTGATGTGAGTGGACGAAAAGAAGGACGCGTGCTGTTGAAAAGGAAAACTTTGCAGGCCAACAAAACCTGAATCTCTGGAGAGGGGGCCCAGGGAAAGTGTATGTTTACATTCCCACAATCCCAGGTAGTTCTAGTGCTTGGGTGAGCCTTGAGTCCACATGATCTTGGCTAGAACCACATTTCTGGTTCTAGGACTTTCCATTGCCCCCGCCCAGGAGATGAGCTAGACAAGCTTCCTTCCTCCCCGCCCCCCCACCTCCTTTACCAATTATTGCACCCCTCAATCTGCCGAGTAAGAAGAGCCCACCTGAAGGTGCCATTTGGTGTAGGTACTGAAACAAAGCTTATTTCAGGGGACACCTGGATTTGAACCAGGGACCTCTTGATCTGCAGTCAAATGCTCTACCACTGAGCTATAGCCCCCTGCTTGTTAAGCGGATCTAATAAATACCCTTTCACCTGTGTTGAAATGCCCACACCCACTGTGCACTGAAATCTCTATTGATTCTCAGAACGTTCTGGAGATAGGGGAATTTTGCCTTACAGAAAGCTAGCTTCTTCTTCCCCATAGATCCCCCTCCGAATTTTGGCCCCCAGAAACCTTCTCTGCTCACAACTTGCAGTCTCATTTTTCTTGGTACCACTTGGAAGGCACCTGCTGGTTGCTAAGAGCTGGACCACCCCTGCTTCCTTCCTCCCTCAGGAAGCTCCATCTGCTTTCAACTTGCCTGCGGCTCTGTCTTCTCCACCCTCACTGCTACCCTGCAGGATGCACTGGGGGCTCCGTTGCCCGACTCATCCTCTCTGCTCTTCTTTCCTCTCATCACAGCTACTTCTTGGCTTTGGGCAGGGTCTCGACTGAATCCAGACAAATTACTTGAATTTTTTGCCGAAGACGACACAACCCTCATCCTGGGGCCCAGGAAGTTGTCCCAGCTGTCCCAAGGGGCCTCAATCCAGAAGGTCAGCACAGCTGGAGCAGCAGGGACTTCCCTGAGAATCAGGACCAGGGATGCCTCTGCTGGATGAACCCCTGGCCTGAGGCATAGCACTGTGCTCCTAAGGAGTGAACCTAGCCCCTGGCCAACACCACCGGAGGTCTAAAGGCCATGTAGACCTCAAAAGTGTACAGTAAAGACAACTGCCCAAAGGTGCTGAAAGTGCCTGTTATATCTGTGTCCAGGAGACCAGCGTTGGGAATGTACAGGGACTTGCAAAGGAAACCCCGGACAAGGGAAATATCCCCCCAACATCCATCAATTTAATTTAGTGACGTTATTTACATTGTTGCAAAGTAAAAAGGTAATCTCTCTATTTTTCTACAGTGACTAACACAACATTGAGCATGAAAGTACGTATGCAATAAATATTTGTTGGATGGAAGTAAAGATAGCAAAATTAGCAAAGATACCTAAGTATGGAATAAATGCAAAATATCTCAGATACCACCAGCCAAATGAACACTTCTGGTATTTTCACATCTGTTTCTCCAAACTTGTGCAAATACATGCCCCTGCGTTTGGGTTCGACTCCTTCTTGCCAGAGATGAGCCAGTTCACACTTCATGAAACTCGTTCACCAGCTATTCTCCCTCATCAGTCTTCTGGCCCCCTTAGAAATGTTCCCCTCTCTTACTGAAAAGTTTAAAAACATGGAAAGACTTAGAAGAATACCCATATAAAAATTTCTCTTGTTAAAAAAAAAAGGACTCATGGGCTTCCCTGGTGGCGCAGTGGTTGGGAGTCCGCCTGCCGATGCAGGGGACATGGGTTCGTGCCCCGGTCCGGGAAGATCCCACATGCCGCGGAGCGGCTGGCCTGTGAGCCATGGCCGCTGAGCCTGCGTGTCCGGAGCCTGTGCTCCGCAATGGGAGAGGCCACAACAGTGAGAGGCCCGCGTACCGCAAAAGAAAAAAAAAAAAAGGACTCAGGAAATCCTTGGCATCCCAGTGGTTAGGACTCAGAGCTTTCACTGCCTGGGCCCGGGTTCAATCCCCAGTCGGGGAACTAAGATCCTGCAAGTGGTGTGGCAGGGCCAATAAATAAATAAATTAATTAATTAATTACATCTTTAGAAAAAAACAAACAAACAGGACTCAAAAAATATCCAGCAGGGCATCTCTAAAACAAATAAACACGCCTCCACCAATCGTCACACCCAGTGGTCAACATCATAAGGCTTCTCTTGAGAACTGGAAACAAGGCAAGGATGTCTGTTAGCGTTGTTTCCATTTAACATTGTACCTAAAACCAGAGGCAATGTATTAAGATTAAAAAAAGTGGAACAGGAGGAACAAAACACCCATTGTTCATAGATAGTATGATTATCTCAATAGAAAACACAAAATAATCTACAAGTCATTTGAACTATCAAGTTTAATACATTGCAAGATAAAGTTATTAAAAATCAATTCCTATACACAATAATGAAGAGTTAGAAATAAAATCTTTTAAAGTATGTCACTAAAAATAGTATCAAAAATGCAGGACCCCTAGGAATAAATATAAGCTGTACAGAACCTTTATTTAAAATATTTTAAAGCTTCACTGAAAGACACTGAAGTGGACCTAAATGAAGAGATAGGCTCTGTTTTGGGGTAGGACAAAATAACAATTTTATAAAGATGTTAATGCTTCCCAAATTAGCCTATAGGTTTAATGTAATTGCAGTCAAATCCCGGTTGTGATTTTTATCGTCTTTGACACACTGATGTTAAAAGTTATGTGGGAAAAGAAAGAGCGGGGAATAGCTAGTGTTTTCCTGAAGAATGAGAGCTGGACAAGGAAATTAGTCCTATCAGATATGAAGTTATTACGGTTTAAGCCTGTAAGACAGTGTAGTGTTGGCACAAGGATAGACAAATCACCATAAAGCAGAATAGAGATCCCAGAAATGGACCTATCTATAGAGAGAAACTGATATATGAGAGAGGTGGCATCGTAGGGCAGAGGGGAAGGGGGTGGACTTGCTGATAAATGGTGCTAAGACAATTGGATATCCATACACAAAATAAATTCCAGGAGGATTCAAGACTTAAATATAACAGACAAATCTT
This sequence comes from Leucopleurus acutus, assembly GCF_964270905.1. NCBI lineage: Eukaryota > Metazoa > Chordata > Mammalia > Artiodactyla > Delphinidae > Leucopleurus > Leucopleurus acutus. Next base: position 102,204,207 of record NC_139144.1, on the reverse strand, counting down.
CAAACTTTTAAAAGAAAATATAAGAGAAAACCTTTATGACTTTGGAGTAGGAGAAGGATTTCTTAATCATGACACACATAAACACCATAAAGAAAAGGATTGATATATTCTAGTTCATTGAAATTAAGAACTTTTGTGTACTAAAAGTCTCCAGACAGAAAGTGGAAAGATGAGTCATAGATCAGAAAAAGAGATTTGTCCATCATGTGTCAGTCAAGATATTGTCAGAAAATAGAAAGTACACTAGGCAGTTCAACAGAGAGAATTTAATACAGGGAATTGGTTAAATAGGTGCTAAGGAAATAAAACAGCAAAGAGAGAACTGCAAGGTAATGCAGAGATAAGAACTCCAGGAAGCACCTCTCACTCCCTGTGCTGACAGAAGAAGGAAAGAGGTTGCAGTTATCAGAATGCAGAAGCTGGAGGGAGGGGCTCTGAAGGGTTGGGACTCAGACTTGTGAGGATGTGGCTCTGCCCAGCTGGTGCTGGTACCTCAGGAGCTCAGAAGGCTGGTCTCCCAGAGACAGAGCACTGACGGTACGGCTGGTCCTAGGAGTGCCAAGCGAAAGCTGGGAATGAAAACCAATGCTGCCAGTGTGGAGGGACATGGCTAGGGCTACACTAGCAGGAGCAAGCAGAACAAAGCAAGTTCTGATCTGCTTTCCATTATTATAGATTACTTTGCATTTTCTAGTAGGTTATAAAGTGGAATTATACAATATGCACTCTTTTTGTCTTGCTTCTTTCACTCAATATAACTGTTTTCAGATTTGCCCATGTTGTTGCATGCATCGATAGTTCGCTCCTTTTTACTGCTCAGTAGTACTCTACGGTATGGAGATATATATATTAAGTTTTGTTTACCCACTCACCGCTCACCCGTTAACGGTCCTTTGTGTTCTTTCCAGTTTTTGGCTATGACAAATCAAGCTGCTATGACATTCACATACAAATCTTTGGATACATGCTTTCACTTCTCTTAGGTAAATATCTGCAAGTAGAAGAGCTGGATCAAAGGGATTGTAACATTTAACGTTCAACCAAGAGTGTATTCCCATCGGCAGTTGCTCCATATCCTTGTCAACACTTGGTAGGGTCAGTCTTTTTAGTTTTAGATCTTCGAAGGGGTGTGCAATTGTAGGAGGCGGTTTTAATCTCATTGTGGTTTTAATTTGCATGTCTCTGAGGACTAATGATATTGAACACCTTCGCCTATGCTTGGGATAGCTGGAACTACTTCCCCGGAATCATTTCCTCGTAGAGGTTAGAGTTGGCCCAAATAGAATTCGCATGATATTTGGGAGGTGGAAGTGAAGCAGCAGACACTGCTCTCTGAAAGTTGTTGCAGTTGGGTGTGTGACAGCCAGACACAGACACCAACAGATCCCAGCCTATCTGCAACCACCCCCGTCGTGTCCAGCTTCTCTTCCCAACTGCGTGTCCGTCAACAGGAGCCCCAGTGCCACCACCAGATACTTGGCTGAGGACCTACAGAAGCAGTAACTAAGCAGAAGTGTTGATTTCCTATCAACTTTTTCACCAGCCCTTTCACAGTTCCCCTCCAGGGGTGGGATATGCTTGGCTTCCCAGATCCCTCTTCACGTCCGACTTTTCCACCTTGCCTTGCTTTAGGGAGGCTCATAAGTGACTGTTCTTTGATCCTCCAACTCCCCCTTCTGGACTGTTACTTCTCCCAGCTCATGATATAATTGTGTAAGGTCTTATTTCCATAATAATTGTTATTGTTCAGTAATACTTATAGTGATTCTGCTTCTCTGATGAATACTGACTGGCTCATCTCACTGTGTTTATTTTTTTTTCACTTTTTCATGCGTGTACAAAACTGCATGAATCATTCAGCCTTATGAATAATAAAAAATAATATACCTGTGTAATCTCTCACCCAGAGCAAGAAATAGAACATTATTCAAGGTGGATGGAAATGAGATATAAGGGATGGAGTAGAGAATCGGTCTTCCCTGAGTGTACAATTTTATATAGCCTTGACTTTTGAATTGTTTTACATTTCAAAAAAATAACTCAAGTATGAAGAGATGAAGCTGAAAATAAATATAAACAAAACCCCAAAACCTAATGTTATATCACATCGGTAACATGACCACAAAGAAGAAAACACCCTTAGTGGTATATATTCTAAGGGGAGAAATAGATACTGAACTTTACCTAGGAAGTTGTTTTGGTGTAACTTACAAAACGTATGGTTTTGTTTTTTTGTTTTTAATATTTATTTATTTATTTTGGCTGCCTCGGGTTTTAGTTACAGCACATGGGGTCTTCGTTGCAGCATGCAGTATCTTTAGTTGCGGCATGCGGGCTCATAGTTGCAGCACGCGAACTCTTAGTTGCGGCACGCATGCGGTATCTAGTTCCCTGACCAGGGATGGAACCCAGTCCCCCTACATTGGGAGTGTGGAGCCTTATGCACTGGACCACCAGGGAAGTCCCCCACAAAACTTACGTTTTTGAGAAATTGAGTAAATATACTGATATTTGGGGGAACCAGAGTTCTAATTGTGGGAGACAGGAGGTATAAATATGGAATGAAGATAGGCAAGGAAGAATTGTGGAGTTGGACTGGAATCATAAGTAGCTGTGTGAATACACAAGCACACAGCACACATACACACACACACACACAAGTACACACGTACATTTTCTAACTCTGCCCTCTGAAAAGGTGCTAGAAACAACATCTCAGTTGCAATGAGCACTTCTAATGCCCATATCGTGGTTATTAAATACCATTTAAAAGAACCAGAGGGACTTCCAGGTGGTGCAGTGGTTAAGAATCCTCCTGCCAATGCAAGGGACACGGGTTCGAGCCCTGGTCCGGGAAGATCCCACATGCTGTGGAGCAACAAAGCCTGAGCGCCACAACTCCTGAGCCTGCGCTCTAGAGTCCATGAGCCACAACTCCTGAGCCCGTGTGCCACAACTACTGATACCCGCGTGCCTAGAGCCCATGCTCGGCAATAAGAGAAGCCACCGCAGTGAGAAGCGTACGCACCGCAATGAAGAGTAGCCCCCGCTCGCGGCAACTAGAGAAAGCCTGCATGCAGCAACGAAGACCCAACGCAGCCACAAATAAATTAATTAGTTAAGAAAAAAAAAAAAAAGAACCAGAAACTTGGAGATTTGGCTGATTCCACAGCTGGGTAAGAAACCTAAAATGTGAACCATGGAACATTTTGTGCCAGACAGTAGGAACGTGCTCAAAAACTGATGGGAACACGTCAACAGAACACAGGGCCAGCTCGAAGAGGCTCACCGCTAGCTAAATTTGGGACAATCTGAGCATCAAAACAAGTGGAGGAATGTGTTATAGCTCATTAAATTAGAGAATCCATGAATCCATGTTAGTAGGTTTTTTTAAAAAAAATTTTTAGGTAGAGAAAGGAAAGCTTTACAAAATCTTTACCAACAAATCAACCAATAAATGTAAAAAGGGTAGAAATATAAAAATCTTCATTTTATGACCATCATTGTAAAAACTGACTTAGATAAGAGTTTCAGAGACCATCCCTTGTACCAGCTCTGTACCGAATTTTTAAAAATTGTAATTTTGTGAAGGTTTTTTTCTCAATATTCCCCAAATTGTACAAGCTTCAGGCCCACAAAACAGGGGTCCACCCTTGGTAGAGGAGATGTGTTATTTGGGAAGGAGAGATCACGTGGAAGAAGAGCTGGGGGGGGAGGTAAAGGACCTCGGGGCAGATTCCAGAACATTCTCCTGTAGTGGAAGGGTCGACTTTGCGTGCTCAGGAGTTTCCTCCAAAAGGCAAAAGGGTGCAGGGGCTCCAATCGGGAAATCCCTATCCCCTACCCTCAACCCCGCATTTGAGAGGCAATCCCGGCGAGCTGGGTGTGGGGCGGAGGGGACATGAGAAAACAGTTGGGCTAGCATCAGTGAGAAAAAGAAAATCAGGCACTCGGAACAGACCTCTCGCAACCGTGTGAGTACAGTGTCGCCCCACCACCATGCCTGGGGAGAGTCCACTTTCATACCCAAAGAACGCATCCGGGATGACGCCCTTGCTGTACGTTCAGCCCAGGCTGATGAAGCGAAAACAAAGGTCACCTTAAGACCCCGGCGGCCAGACCTGAAGCCCAGCAGAGTACAGAGCACGTGGTGCGCAGGTCCCTCTTCAGCAGAGTCCCACTTAGAGGAAATTCTCAAAGGAAATGCATCTTCACGGCCACATGGGGGCGCCATTCAAAGGCTCCTTCCATCCGCCGGCCCCGGTTCGCCTCTTAAGTTTTCCGACTGATAAATTTATTTTTCTCTCCTTGTCTTAAAAATACTATTCTTGTTATTACAAAATATTATAAAATATTACTATTACGAAATTTTAAAAAATTAAGTTAGAAAATGTATAAAAATGGCTTGTGTTCTCACTGTTAAAGAAAACTACTTGACTATATGCTTCCAAACCTTCCAATGATAATATATGTAATCATTTTATAATCATTTTATATATATTATATATACAATATATATAATATATATATAATACTATAATCATTCTGGACAGACTTCTCTTAAAATATCATGAACATCTTCCCATACAAAGTTCTTCACCAAAATAATTTTAGGTGATGGTATTGTGTTCCGTTGTCCATCCCATTAAAAATATTTTTTATAGCTAACCCACACTTTATAGAAAGTTCTAAGTGGCTGCCCACAGGGATTTAGTGAGCTATATTCCTATTGTTGGAAGAATTTTTTCCATTTCAAATCAAAGGTAGACATGAGGTACAGCTGTCCAAGTAAGTAAACACACAAGAAGCCCAGATCTCCCCGCAGGACCTCAAGCAGCAGAGGCGACGTGGCGGGCGCCCCAGGGGAGAAGGCGCTGGTCTCCTGGGGTTCGCATGGGGGGGGCGGCCGCCGTCGCCGTGGTCACCGGGGGCGGCCCGGCTCCCCCACTGGAGCGGGGAGATCCTTTTTGGTCACCGAGTCCCTCGGGGCGCAGGGGACCAAAGTCCGAGGCTCTCGCGGCGGGCGGCAGGTCTGGCGCTGAGTCCGGTCGGCGACTCAGCGCGCACCCGGCCGTGTTCGTTGGGCCTAGGGGTCGGGGACTCGGGGGATCGGGGTGTCGGCGGAGTGGCAGGCCAGTGGGTCGGTAAGATCAAGGGACCAGGGGGATCGGCGGGCCGGTGGATCAGGGGCCGGGGGGTTGGCGGGTCAGCGGCAGGGTGGGTCGGCGCGTCGGCGGGTCGGGGGTTCGGTGGGTCGGGAGGCCGGCGGGCCGGGCAGTGTCCGGGGCTCGGCTGGCAGGCGGGTGGCACAGCGGCAACGGGCCGCCGGGCGGGGCTGGGCGGGGCGGGGCGGGCGCCGCGCCTGCCGTTCGCCTCTCCGGGCTGCAGGTGGGGCTGTGCGGCCGCGCTGCCTCCAGGAAGCCTCACGGGCCTGCGCCGGCTCCCAGGATGCAGTGTGGACCGGCCGGGCGCTGACGGCGGCGGCGCGTCTGCGGGCGGAGCGGCGCGGGCCGGCCAGTGAGGAGCGCGGCGACGCGGGTGGGGACAGCAGGGCCGGGCAGGCGCCGCCTGCGGAGAGGCCGGGGGCCGGCTAGCGTGCGGCCGCGCGGCGGCGGCGGCGGCGGCGGCGGCGGCGGCGGCGACTTCCTCCGGGCCGAGCCGGACAGCGCAGGGCCATGGCCGAGGCGGCCGCGGCTCCGGTAAGGGCGGCCCGCGCGCACGGACGTGCGGACTCGGGGCCCGGGCGGCCCGGGCCCAGCATACGGCGCCGCAGGCCCTAGGGAGGGACTCCTGGGGTCGGGCCGGGCCGCCGGGCCTGGGGCTCCAGCGAGCGGGACGCGGGGTCCGCCGGGGCCTAGGCACCCGCCGGCCAGGCCCCCCGTTCCGGGCCGAGCCTGAGCAGGGCGGGACCGGCCGTCCGCGCACCAGAGGCCGCCCCACGCCGAGTTCCTGCTGCCCTCCGGGGCTTCCTGCCCCCGCCCCATCCGCTGGCCCCCTCGTCTCCGCGCCCCCCACCCCGCGTCTCCTTTCTCTGCCCACCGCTCAGCCTTGCGTTCCCTTCCCCCCAGCTCCCCCCAGCGGCCTGGTGGCACCTGGGAGGCGTCCCGAGCGGCGGCGATTCCGCTGGCACCGAGGCCCCTCTGCGTGCCCGGCTCGCTCAGGGTCGGGGCGGAAGACAGCTGCTCTGGTTCGTAGAGGGACGCAGGCACGGCACCAGCCCTGTTAGGCGTGATTTTGTCCTCACAGGAAACCTAGGGGGTAGGCTCTGATTCTCTGTCATAAAAAAGAAAAATCCGAGGCCTAGAGAAGTTAACTTGCCCAGGATCGCACGGCTAGAAAAGGTGTGGAAAGACAGGGTCGCTCTGTGTGCTGGGACACACTGGCGCTTTGGGGGAAACAGGTACACTGGTGATGGTAAAGCAAGGCAGAAGGAGGTGCGTGCACCTTCCTGGCCTGTGCTGCTGTGATTTGAGCTGGGCTTTTAGGGAAGGCTAGGATTTCATCAGGCTGAGCTGGACCCGTGGAGCTTTTCAGGTAGGGAGGAGGCTTGGACTCAGACTGGCAGGCAGTGCCGGGAGGAGACAGAAGTCGTTTGCCTGGAAAAGATGGTTTTGGTAGGGAGGCACGGGGAGAGGAGGCTGCAGGGAGAGTTGGAAGGGGTTTGAAGGCCTGCCTGGACTTCATCCTATGGGTGGGGAGCCATTGAAGGATTTGGAGTTCTCTTCCCATCAGCTGTTCTCAAGCAAAGAGTTTCCGCTTCCCTGGCAGGAGTCTGAGGCCAGCCCCATCTTGTCCACCCACTATTCAGCGAGGAGCTGAGCTTGAGTAGAAACAGTCGCCACCTCTCACCAAATAGTGTGAAGGCCTCACACGAGGCTCCCTGGCCCCGTTAAAATGTAAGAAAACTGCATGTGTCTGTTTATAAGGTTGGAGTTTATGCAGATGCCCTTTTCATGGAACACAAAGATTATAATAATGGCAGTCAGATGCTCTTGGAGGCTGAGTGGGATTTCTGGGGTTGGGGAGCTGGGCGATAAAGTGAAAGGACACTTCTGAAGCAAACGTTTAGAGGCTGGGGTCGTATGTCTGGGATCGGTCAAGAGAGGAGGAGTGAGGGGAAGGGAGGAAACGTGGCCTCGCACCCAGGGGCAGGGCTGCGCCAGCCCAAGGTGCCAGCCCAGTGCAGTCTTTGCAGCCTCAGAGTAAAGCCACCTACCTCCTGAGCAGGAATCCCACATCCAGTTGTTTCTCTGCCAGTCCAGCTACTCTCCGTCCTTTGAGGCCCAGCTAAAGCCCTACCTTCTTCAGGTCAGAGGTCGTCTGGTCCAGCTGCCTTCCAAACAACCACAAAATCCCTGATGCTCCGTCCTTGCCAGTTTTTTCAACCTCTGCTCAGACTCTCCTGTCGCTATTTTCTGAGGCACCCTCCCATGTTCTAGTTCTCAGTGACTTCCTCTGAATGAACCCACACTGGTTCCTACCAGTCACTTTTCAGTTTTGCAGATAGTCACCAAACATTTGTTTGGGAATAGTTTTCAGAATGCTGTAAGATACCATTGATCCTCAGGTGCTGCCAGAAGGTATAAATATCAGGGCTTCCTCTCTGACCCATGGGTCCTACTTTCAGATGTGGGTTGGGGGGGTCTAGTGGTCGAGCCCCACCCAAAGCAAAATGTGTCCTTGCCTCGGTGTCCCCAGCTGCTGGTCATCTAAGCCACGACTGAACTGTCCAGCGACAGGCAAGTCAGGGGAATGACGGTTTACGATGGTTGCAGCACATATAAAAGTCTCACCTTATGGCATATGTCTCACCTTCCTCACCAGTCTGTAAGGTGTGTCACTGATCCTGGGGCAGCGACAACAGTGTCCGAGACCGTAATTCGCCCCTTGGGAAGGGTGGGAACAGTGAGAGAAAAAAGTCAGTCTCACAAGGGCAGGGGCTCGTGTTTTGTCAAAAAGTCTTAACTCTTGGCTGGGGGAGATTTGCAGTAATGGTGATTTTTAGTTTGAGGTGGGTGGTAATTGGACAAAATTAGATTGTCCTGGGGTGGAAAGGAATTAGTCATCAGACTTCCATGTTTATTAAAGAGACACGAGTTGCTTTTTAATAAAGCGGTTGAGCAGCGCTTGTGTTTGTGTCGTTTCAGTGAACCAGCTGTTTTTTTTGCTAGGTCATCATCAGTAGACAGATCCTGTGCAATTATGATGGGAGGTGCTGGTGGGGCTCTAGTAAATCTGCAGTTTACTATTTCTCCATTAAGACACCCCAGCAGTGCGAAGTCACTGTTGATTTAGCAAAATTGCACCGAGCGCCTACCACGGGCCCCTCACTGTGCTGTGAAAAGATGCAGCACTGCCTTCAGAGAGCTTGTAGAGGTGGATGCAGGAGGTTACTGTATAGGGCGGCGAGTGCCCTGATGGGGGTCTGCAAGGAGTGCTGCGGAGGCCTGGAGACAGGGCACCTGCCCAGAGGAGCTGACCGCCAGGCCGAGATCTGGCGTGTGGCACAGGACATCCCCACTTCCCACACGTGTGCTGCCCCACTCAGCTCCCTGATGCCTCAGAGAGAGGGGCTCAAGGAACACGGCGGGCGGAATGATTGATGCTGGTCTCCTCTCTGTTTCTGCAAGATTTCTCCATGGACAATGGCAGCTACAATTCAGGCCATGGAGAGGAAGATCGAATCACAGGCTGCCCGCTTGCTTTCCCTAGAAGGTCGAACCGGGATGGCCGAGAAGAAGCTGGCCGACTGCGAGAAGACGGCCGTGGAGTTGGGGAACCAGCTGGAGGGCAAGTGGGCGGTGCTGGGGACCCTGCTGCAGGAGTACGGGCTGCTGCAGAGGCGGCTGGAGAACGTGGAGAACCTGCTGAGGAACAGGAACTTCTGGATCCTGCGGCTGCCCCCGGGCAGCAAGGGCGAGGCCCCCAAGGTAAGCCCTGGGCGCCGGGGATGGGACAGCCCGTGCCCGTCAGCGTGCGGGTAAGCGTGCGTGACACTGTGGTTCCGGGTGCCCGTGACCTTTGATGATATGGCCGTGTATTTCTCTGAGCAGGAGTGGGGGAACCTGTCCGAGTGGCAGAAGGAGCTGTACAAGCACGTGATGCGGGGCAACTACGAGACGCTGGTCTCCCTGGGTAAGGCGTGAGACTCATTTCTTGGTTACGTGTGATTTGGGGAGACCTCAGCTTCTCTCTTCCTTCTGGTGGCTTTTGTCCTGAGGATATGTAAATCGCTGGGAACCTTGACCAGGCACGGTTATCGCCTCTTTTTCCTAAAGATGAGCCCTGGGTGACTGAGTCAAAGGCTGCCTTCTACTTGGTGAAGTTCACGGGGTGCCAGACCGGGAGGCATGGTGGCCCCTCTCCTAACCAGGCTCAGAGCACAGCCGTTTCTGTTCTCCTGCTGAGACCTGGAGTGGAGAAGGCTCCCACCGCTCTCAGATCCAGTATGATCAACCCAGGTTTGAGAAGGACTTTTTTTCTCGCCTTCTCTCGCTGAGACATGAGGCCTGACCGAGTGGCTCCTCTGGGTCGGCGGGGAATGTGGGCAGACCATGCTTCTCAGAGCCAGCGCTGCCTTCACACCTGGAGGCTTCCCCACACCCTGGGCCTGCCGCCACTCCCTTCAGGCAGTACCCCCAAGAAGGCCTGGACTGTTTCTTCTGGGCTTATTACCTCTTGGGATGGTATCTGTGTGACCCCAGGTCTGAAGGCAAAAAGGCATGGTTATGAGGCTGGGAGCAGGTGCTGGTGTGGTTCTATTTCAGTTTGCAGGAATGTACGGCTTCTTAACCTCGAGACCCTATACCAGAGTGTCTTCAGCTCAGCACTGCATCTTGGGCCAGATGAGGCTTTGTTTTGGGGGCCATCCTGTGCCTCATAGGATGTTCGGCAGTGTCCCTCTTCCCAGCAGATGCCAGTGGCACCTCTCCCCCAGCCCCCAGTCGTGACAACCAAAAACGTCTCAGACTTTGACAGATGTCCCCTAGGAGGCAAAATTGCCTATGGTTGGGAACCACTGCCCTTTACCAATCAAGAAATGTAGTTTCTGGGCCATTTTGGTTTCCCAGGCTGCCTGTCCCCAGCTCTGAACGGAACGTGGCAAAAGCTAACCCTTCTGTCTTCCCCCAGACTATGCCATCTCCAAGCCCGAGGTCCTCTCCCAGATTGAACAGGGGAAGGAGCCGTGCAGCTGGCGTCGCGCTGGCCCCAAGGTTCCAGATGTTCCTGTGGACCCGAGTCCAGGTGAGGGGTTGGGGGAAGGCTAGGGAGATAGCAGGCAATCAGATGGGAACAAAAGTAAAGGGCCAGGGAAGGTGTGACCTTCTTTCCAGGGAGAGCCAAGGAAAAACATCAATGGTTTTTTTTTTGTTGTTTTTTTTGTTTTTTTTGTTTTGCGGTATGCGGGCCTCTCACTGCTGTGGCCTCTCCCGCTGCGGAGCACAGGCTCCGGACGCGCAGGCTCAGAGGCCATGGCTCACGGGCCCAGCCGCTCTGCGGCATGTGGGATCCTCCCGGACCGGGGCATGAACCCGTGTCCCCTGCATCGGCAGGAGGACTCTCAACCACTGCGCCACCAGGGAAGGCCAACATCAATGTTTTAAACCTGAGTTTTCTTATAGTTGAATTATGACCTATAGCCTGTTCAGCTAACACTCCAGGAATACTTTCCAGCGTGAAAACAGGCAACAAACCTAGTCTTTTAGGAAAGAGATGATGCCAGTGGCTCAGCATTAGAGGAAGAAGGAGGGGGACACAGACAGGAAGGTAGAAGATAATAAAGACAAAATTTAATTCATTCATAGCTTTACAAAGAGTCAGCCTTGCCTCCACCTGAGAACCAAATTTCACTTAAAACCATTAGTAATTACAGAACATTAACCCCTTAGCCATGTCTCAACATGGTTAGAGTCACTGATTTATTTAAAGGTGAATCTGGATACCCGATACTACGGTCTCAGATTTTCCTGGGCCAGTCAGCACGTTTGAAAGTTAAGGAAAGGACAGGTAGACACATGAGAAAAGCCAAATGGCTGACGGGAAGACCTTGCTGGGTTGGGGGTCAGCAACGGTCTGTCACTTACCAGGGAGACCCCGCCGCTGCAGGCTCAAGCCCACCTCCTCCCAAGACTCCTTGTCTGCACCACCTGCCTTGGGGCTTGCCTTTCGTCTGAACACCTGGGTTACTAAAAAGTCTTATATGTTTAATTTGTGATTCACAAAATGTGTCTTCCGTGTTTGCTGTGTCACTGCAGTTAGATTTTCCCTTTCCCCGGGGCAGGCCGTGTTCAGAAATCATTCCGGTTTAGGTCAACAGGGACAGTGCTGAAAGCTAGAAATTGACTAAGAGCAGAGTGCTGTCTGGATGGAAAGGATAGTTATGACACGTGGGGCTGCCAGCGGCTTACCTTGGGTGGGAGGTTCCCCGTAGGCTTGTTTTATCGTATGTGGAGGCCTCCCTGGATGTAATAAATATACACGATAATGAGAGTGAATAGGGGCCTGGAAATGTGGTGGCTTCTGGGGAGTCCCTGCCCAGCCCTCCCCTCCGGCACTCAGAGCTCCCCTCTCAGGCCTTGAGCCCATCAGCGGGATCCCTGGGTGGCCCTCATCCCCGCCCACCTCAGTCCAAGAAGCCGGGACCCCGGTCCACCCTCCCCAGCTCTGGGCTTTGTGCAGCCGCTCGTCAGACCTCCTCTCCCACTTCTCTTCAACCCCTAAATCCTCCCAGCTGTGCTTGGGGAAGTGGGTGCTCAGCAAGGCCGCCAATCCTCAGGCTCCTCCCCAGCTGTCCACCCATTCTTGCCCAGCGGAGACCTGCTTCCTGCCCTTTCCTCACCCTCTTTCCCTGCCTGGAGGGCGCTGCTGTCACTGGGGTCGTTGCTCCTCAGTATAGCCTCTCCTGGTTTTCCTCCCACCTTTCCTTTGCTGTTTCCTGCTGCCCTTTCTGATCTTTAAGCATTGGGGTGCCCTCAGCCCTCCTCCGCCTCTCTCTGCGCCCACACTCCATCCTTCCGGTGGGCACTCCCACCAGGGCCTCTCCCCTGAATCCTGCACGCCCGCCGCCCGGTCTGTCTGCACGTGGACAGCTGCCGGACAGCCCGCTTGGACCACGTGCCTCCCCGAGCTCCTCGTCTGCCCGTCAGAACCTGCTCTTCCCACAGGCTTCCCCACTGCAGTAGGAGCCCTCCGTCCTCCAGCTGCTGGCCCAGAACACAGGGGCCATCCCTGACCCTCTTTCACGCCCAGTCCCCACCGTCGGGAAACCCTGCCAGCACTCCTCCAGACTCTCCTGCCTGTCCCCCTGCCCCCAGGCCCGTGGTTTCCTGCTTAGAGTATCGCGGGCACCTCCCACCAGTCTCCCTGCTCCTGCCCTAATCCTCCAGAGTCTGCTCCCCACCCAGCAGCCAGAGTGACCCCTTTACAGCACAAGTCCTGCGTCCTTTGGCTCCCAACCCCTGCTGGCTTTCCATCAACTCACACAGCCGGGCTTCTCTCCCTCTGCTTGTCCCCCACTCGCTCAGTTCCAGCCACACCGGCCTCCTTGATGTTCCCGCAACACTCCAGGCTGGCCCAGTCTCTGAGCCTTTGCACCTGGCAGTGCCCTCTGCCAGGAGTGCTCTTCAGATATTTCCTGGGCTCAACCCATTACCTCCTTCAGGTCTCTGCTGAAATATGACTTTCCCTAATCACCCTATTTAAAATGGCAGCCCCTCTCCCCACCCAGAGTTTCCAGGCTCCCTTTCCTACTTTGGTTTGTTCCATATCCGATATCATCTATTATGTATATTTCATATTTTACATTATTATATATTTTATATTTATAGACTTTATATAGACATAGATATTACATATGTATAACTAGAATATATTTCATATTTATAGATTATACATGTTTCCTATTGATAGACGTGTATGTGTCTGGTCACCACCCTCACCTTCATTAGGATGTAAATTTCAAGAGGATGAGAACTTTTATTTGTTTCGTTCATATAATCATTCTGGCCTCCTAGAACACTGCCTAGCACAGAGTAGGAATTTAATAAATATTTTTGAATGTATCCTGTGTTTCATAATTTAAATCGTGTGTGTGTATATAATATATTTCTGATACAATTTAAATTCCTTTTTAGATCTCCCAGTCTCATTCCTCCTCAGGGTAGCCAGTTGTCCAGAAGTTGTTTGTCCTTTCTATCCACATTTTAAAACTTCCATTGTATACATATGTAGCCATAAACAATATATAATAATGGTTTTGTGTGTTTTGAAAAATCACGTGTCATCATCTCTATCACTCGGTATTCTGTGTTTCATACTTATCTCTGTCGACGCATATAAGTCAAGTTCGTTCATTTTAATGGCTGCTCAGCATTCCGAAAGCAACTATATTACAATTTTTTATCCATCCCTCCATTGAGTTGCACTTAAGCTGTTTGTAACTTTTCACTGTCACAAGTGGTACTGGAGTGAACATTCTTAAAGGTGTCTTTTTGTGTCCATGTGCTGATGTCTCTCTAGGGAATAGACCTGGAGGAGGAATCCCAGTGTGGAGGGCATGCCCGTCTGCACCTCTGCTGTTGCCAGCTCACCCTCCCCATGGTCACACTGGCGTACATACTCCCCAGCAGTTAAGAGGACCTGCTTTCTCACTTCCTTGCCCACTTTTCAGAATTAGATGTTTGCCGATCTGATGGAAGCGAAATGGTATCTTGTTTTAATTTGCATTTCCCCAGTTGGTGGAGCTGGGCATCTTCAGATGTTTCTTTGGGTTCTGCTTCAGTGAATTATCTTTTTCTGTTTTTCTCCTGTTGTTTCTCATTGTCTTACTGATTCAGGTCTCTTTATATAGTTCTGGATACTAACACTTTGTCTGTTATTTGCATTACAAATATCTTCTCCCAGTCTGTGGCAGGTCTTTTAACTTTGTAGTTCTTAGATAGAAGTTTTAATTTTTGGTAGAGTCATAAACACCAGTCTTTTCCTTTATGATCTGTGCTTTTTCTGTCTTAAAATGTCCTTTCCTGCCTCACTCTAGTCTTGCTTTTTACATTTAAGTCTCTAATCCAACTAGAATGAATATTTGGGGAGGTTACAAGGGAGAATTTAAAAAAATTTTCCCCACAAGACATCTAGTTTTCCAGCAAAGTCGGCTGGAGACTCTCCCTTTTCTCCAATGATGTGTAATGCCCATTTGGTCGCGAACCAGGTTTCCATACGTGCACGCGCCGTTCCTGGGCTCTTTACTGGTTTCTTTGGTCTCTTTGTCTATCTCTGCACCAATTCTCACTGTTTTAGTTTCCTACTAAGCCTTGATATGTAGTAGACTAAGCTTTCCCTACTTGTTCTTCTAAACTTTTCTTGGCTATTCTTGGACCTTTGTTCTTCTAGATGAATTTCAGAATCTTTGTGTCAGGTTCTCAGAAATCCTGTTGGAATTTTGATTGGAATTGCATTTCTTTTGTAATTTCATCTCTGGAGAATTACTGTCATTGCAGTATTGAGCCCCCTTACCCACAGGAAGACTTGTTTACTGAAGCCTTCTGTATGTGCCTGAATAGGACTTTAGAGTTTTCTCCTGATCATTGTTGTTTCTATTGTGAATGAGATTTTTAAATTAATTACATGTTTTAAATAGTCGTTGCAGGTGTGCGGTAAAGCTGTTGACTTTGTTTAGTAAGAAAAACAATTTTCTCAGCTCTCTCATTACTTCTAATGACTAGTCCATTTAGAGTCTTAGGTTCTTTACATGCACAATTGTGCTCTCCATAGACAGCACAAAAGTTATCTCTTCTTTTTAAATGTTCGTAACTTTATTTTTCTGGTTTAGCAGTGGGCCTACGACATGGTTAAATAGTAGCTGTGATAGCTGGCATCCTTGTCTGTGGGATACTTAAAGAGTTTCGGCATTTAGGATGATTTTTGCCGTAGACTTTTGAAGATACTGTTAGTTTAAAAGAAGTTTCCTTCCACTTCTGGCCACTGTTTTTAATCGTGAATAAATGTTATATTGTATCAAATGTTTTTTGTTTTTTTAATATTATTTTATTTCTTTAATACATTTTACTTTGTATTATATAACATAAACAAAATACATACAGAATAAAATACATAACATAAAATACGTAAAGTTTAGAGAACAATTGGTAAACACCCATATTCCCAACTCGCAGCATAAGAAATAGATCATAACCCGATCTATTTCCAAGACCCCACTGTCCCTCCCAGACCCCAGACCCCTCCCTTCCTCTCACAGATAAACGCAAAATTCAGACATATGAGATCAGTCCCTTGCTTTTCCTTACATTTTTATTACCTATGTATATATTCCTAAGTAACATTGTTTAACCTGTTTTTGAACTTTTTATGAATGAGATCATACCATATATACTCTTCTTTAACTTGCTGTTTTCATTTGACTTTGTTTTTGAGAGTCATCCATGTTGGTGTAGTACAGCTGTAGTCATTCCTTTTCGTTCTCTCCCACCCAGTTAGGCACCCCACCAGAGGTGCCACCAGGGATGCACCTCATCGGGGAGTTTGGGAGCAAGGATTGGACAAGCACAGTCCTTGCCCAACCTTCTTCCCTTGGGCAGCTGGCTGCCCCCAGGGACAGGCAGTCTCTGCTGCTCTGCTGGGGAGAGCCTCCTTCACCATGGTCCAGGGTGACTTCCTGATCCAGGGTCAGTGCTGAGGGCCCCTCTTACATAAAAGCTGCATCCTCGTTTATCAGTAATAGAAAGAGTTTACCCTCACCAGCCTTCCTCTTTTGTTTTATTTCTCTAATTGTTAAGATCCATGAC
The DNA here is from genome assembly GCF_964270905.1 of Leucopleurus acutus. Lineage (NCBI taxonomy): Eukaryota > Metazoa > Chordata > Mammalia > Artiodactyla > Delphinidae > Leucopleurus > Leucopleurus acutus. The sequence continues at coordinate 102,188,407 of NC_139144.1, read as the reverse complement.
AGGGAAGAAAAATGGTAATTACCAGGCTCCCTTAAAACCCTAAGAGTGGACAAAAATGCAATTGTCTTTTATTTATCGATATTTCTATCTAGGAACCTTGCCAAAATTCTCATTAGTACTAATAACTTTTCCAATAATTGTCTGATGAGTCTCGGGTTTTCTGAAAAGATAATCATATCCCCTATGAGTAATAAGAATTTTTTGTTTTGTTTCAAATCTTTATGATTTAGTTTTCTCTTGTTTTACTGTGCTGGCTGAGAACTCCCAGAAAATCCTTAAATAGAAGTGATGACAACAGGTATCTTATTGGTTCATGATGTTAAAGAAGATACTTTTTAACTTTTCACATTGAGTCTAATATTTGTTAAAAGTTTTTTGATCAGTGCTGTTTATCAGGTTAAAAGAGTTTTGTATATGTCTGGTCGACTAGATATTTCTAACAGTTATCGCTGTTGAATTTTTATGGAATGCTATTTTGGTATCTATTGAGATGATTATATGATTTTTCTTCTTTAACTAGTATGGTAAATTATGTCATTTTCTCATGTTGAACCAACCTTGCAATTTTGGGGAAAAAAACCTAACTTAGTCATGATCCTTTATATACATTGCTGGACTTCATATGCTAATTATTTTGTTTAGGATTTTTGAATCTTTGTTCATGAGTGAGACTGGCCTTCACTTTTCCTTTCTCAGACTGTCTTTGGCTGGTTTTGATATTAAAGATATGTTATGATGTATTCCCTCTGTTTTTATTTGCTCAGGGAGTTTGTGTAATATTGGGATTATCTATTCTCTGAATGTTTTTCTTTGTGGGGGAGATTTTTGTCTACTGATTTAAGTTCTTTAGTAGCTATAGGACCTTCTTGATTCAGTTTTGGCAAGTTCTAGTTTTTCTAAGGAATTTGTTCATTTCCCCAGAGTTTTCGAATTTCTTGGAATAATGTTCATAATATTCTATTTTTTAATCTCAGCTACATCTGTCATTATGTCCCTTTTTCATTTTTCATGTTGGTTATTGGTGCTTTCTTCTTTTCTCTTGATAATCTTGCTAGAGATGTATTGTTTAATATCCTTTCCAAAGAACCAACTTTTGCTTCTCTGTGTTCTTTGTTTCTTCTTTTATTAACTTATACTCTCATAGTATTTCCTTTCTTTTTATTTTATTGCTTTTATTTTATTGCTGTTACTTTCTAACATCTTGCATTGACTGCTTGACCTATTAATTTTCAACCTGTTTCCTCTTTTTTAATATAAATATATGAGGCTACAAACTTTCCTCTAAGTACCATGTAGATGCAGACACACATTTTGATAATTTTTTCATTAGCATTGGGTTCCAAATAGCTTCCATTTTCATTGTGATTTGTCCTTAGAGCCTTGGATTATTTAGAAAGCATATATATATATATATATATATATATATATATATATATATATTTAATTTTAGTATATATGGGGAGTTTGAGGATATCTGTTATTGATTTCTAACTTAATGGTTTTATAGTTAGAAAATAGATGTGTAAAATACTAATCTTTTAAAATTTATTGAAGTTTGTTTTATGGCCTAGAAAGTATTCACTTTTTCTTAATGTTTTGTATGGCTTGAGAAGCTTGTGTTTTCCTTGTCTTTAAGTTATGCTTATGTCCATCTGGTCAGTTTGTTAATAGTGCCGTTCAGATCCTATAATCTTCGGTTGGCTTGGTTTGCCCGTTATGGAAGATGGTGTGTCAGTCCCCCACAGAGGAGGTGGGTTTGTTCATTTCTCCTGGAGTTCTGTCAGTTTTGATTGATTATTTTGAAGCTGTGTTATTAGCTTTAAATCATAGAATTATTGTATCTTTCTGGTCAGTTTACCATTGTGCAGTGATTCTTTTTTATTTCTATGGATACTTTTCTTTTTAAGTCTATTTCATCTGATATGGTATAACCACATCTTTTTGTTTTTAATTGTTTATTTGACTTAGCGTATCTTTTATCGTCTCACACTGCTTTTGCGTCCTTCTGTTTTAGGTGTGTCTCCTATAAACACGTAGCTGAGTTTCTTGTTTGTTTTTAGTCTGCTCATCTTTACGTGTGGAATGTCCAGAACAGGTGGCACCAGCCACATGTGACTATCAAGCACTTAAAGGGATGAAATATGTCTAAATGAATACTCTGGATATATTGGGTTAAAAAAATATTGCTAAAACTATTTCACCTGTTTCTTTCTACTTTTCTAAGGTAGCTACTATCAACCCTAAAATTAGAGATGTGGCCCACCTTGATCTCTGTTGTACGGCGCTGGTCTAGATCATTGACGTTGACCATGGCCACTAGGGTGTTTGGATTCTTAGCCACCATCTTAAATTGTGCTGTGAGACCTTAACCCTGCCTTTTCTGTATTTATTTTTTTCCCCACGCCTCCCTTGAGAATGACTCATTTAGATTTTTTCCTCCTTAAACTGTTATTATTTTTAATTAGTTTGGAACACCAGCCTGGGGTGTGTCAACTCCCAGCTCAGCTAAGACCAAAGGCCAGAATGGGCAGTTGCCTTTCACAGGGCAGGTTTTCACCTTTGTTTTATGTTTAGTGCACTGGGAACATTGCTCTTTGGTCCCAGGTTTATGTGTGTGGTGGTGGTGAGGGGTCTCCAGCCCAACCTTCCACCCTGCGTAAGCACCCGGCTTCTCACATCTATCTGCCCCAGGTGTGCACAGTCCATTGCAGCCCAGCAGTAGGGGAATGGGAGATGCCCTACAGTTTACCGTGGCTGACTTAGGCTTTCTTAGAGGTCATCCATGCTTAAAAATGTGTGTGTTTTTATACTCTACCCATCATTTTTAGATACTCCATATTGAGAGGAGTTTCTCTGCACAGCTAGCCAGCCATATGCCAGAAACGGAAGAGTTGAATGCTGCGTCTGTGTCTGTTGAGATGACTATTGTTTTCTCCATTAATCTGTTTGTGAGTTGTGTTACTGTATTGTCCAGGGGCAGCTTATCCTTGAGTTCTCAGGAGAAACCCAGTTTGTTCATAATGTACTGTCTCTTCTTCTTTTTTGAAAACATATTACAGGATTTGATTTCTATTTCTCTCATTTAGAACCTTTGCGTACCTGTTCATAAATGACCATTTTATGAATTTTTTCATACACTGTTCTCTAGTTTGTGCAATGAGAATTATACTGGCCTCATTTTGACAGCTATTTTCCCTGTCAAATATTGAAAATATTATCTTCTGACATCGTACTTGCTGATAGAAATCTGCTTTCAGTCTGAATGTCATTCTTTTCTCTCTGGTGCCTTTTAAGATTTTCTCTTTGTCTTTGCTGTTCCATATCACATGAATATTGTCTAGGTTTATATTCTTTTTTATCTCCTACTTAGGAAGTGGTGTTTTCCTTCAAACCATGGGCTCACCATGCCTTCAGTTTTGGAAAATTCTCAGCCGTTATTTCTTTACCTGTTGCCACGTATCCATTTCTTATTCCCTCCTTCTGGGATTTCTGCCAGCATATGTTGGAACTTCTCGTTTAATCCTCCGTGTCTCAACTTCTCTTTCATATTTTCATTTCTTTATCTCTCAGTGTTGTACTCTGGATTGTTTCCCCAGATCCATCTTCTAAGTCACTAATTTTCTCTGCAACTGTGTTCATTCTGTTGTTAAGCCAGCCATTGTATTTTTTATTTCCGTGACTGTTTTTGTCATTTCTAGAATGTCTATTTGGTTCTCTTTCACATCTGCCTTTTAAAAAATAATTTCCCGTTCTTGCCTTACAGATTCTGTTCCTTCATTTCTTTGAATATTTTAAACATACTTATGCTACTGTATCCTTCGGCCTATTCCTTTTCTGTAGTTTGCAGGAGTGAGTTCTGCCATGGCTCTCATGCCGTTTGGCTCCTCTTCTGGTTTGTAAGTTTAGCCTTTTAGTGGGGGCCCCTTAAGGCCTGCCTTGTGGGTGTGCCCCTAATGGGCAGGTTTGCATTTGCCTCTGTTTGGGGCCCTCCTGGGTTGCCGTGGTTCTCAGCCAATTTTTCTGTGAATTTCTCAACTCTTCTCAGCTGCACCACGTGGTTAGTATGAAGTTAGTGTGGACACGGGTATCTAATCTATTATGGGTGGCTTTTCCATCCATGGCCCAGGACAAGACGCAGCTTCCTTATTGTGCCCCTGCGTGGGTGGGGTTTTAGTCCCCATCTAGCTGATGGGACAGAGCCTCATGGCTCCTGGCTGATGCAGGCAGCTCAGCTCTGCTCTCACCTCACTCGGACATCAAAGCCCCGCCCCTAAGGCCTGCATCCTGTTTCAACAGCTCTGCTTGGTTCCTGCTCAAACTCTTGATTTGACTTTGTGTTTTTTCTTTGATTCTTTTTTTTCTTTTTAATTTTTTTTTTTTTGGTACACGGGCCTCTCACCGCCGTGGCCTCTCCCGCTGCGGAGCACAGGCTCCAGACGCGCAGGCCCAGCGGCCATGGCCCACGGGCCCAGCCGCTCCGTGGCATGTGGGATCCTGCCGGACCGGGGCACGAACCCGCGCCCCCTGCATTGGCAGGCGGACTCTCAACCACTGTGCCACCAGGGAAGCCCTTTTCTTTGATTCTTATATCTGGAATCTTTCTTTTGTGCTCACGTAAATACATGTGTAGGGGTAAGGTTTTGGGGACGGGGGTAGATTTTATCTAGCATTTCTGTGTTTAAAGTGAGAGCAGGACCTCCCTAGGGCAGCACAGTCTTGCCCATGGACCAGAGATCCAGCCCTGAGAATGCGTTTTTTATTTATTTATTTATTTATTTATTTATTTTTGGTTAGGTTGGGTTTTTGTTGCTGCGCGCGGGCTTTCTCTAGTTGCGGTGCGCGGGCTTCTCATTGTGGTGGCTTCTTTTGCTGCAGAGCACGGCCTCTAGGCGCACGGGCTTCAGTGGTTATGGCACACGGGCTCAGTAGTTGTGGCTCGCGGGCTCTAGAGCGCAGGCTCAGTAGCTGTGGCGCACGGGCTTAGTTGCTCTGCGGCATGTGGGATCTTCCCAGACCAGGGCTGGAACCCGTGTCCCCCGCATTGGCAGGCGGATTCTTAACCACTGCACCACCAGGGAAGTCCGAGAATGCGTTTTGTACTCCTCACTTTTCCCTGCCTGACCCGTGTGCTCAGTACCATGTGACCACATGCTTTGCCTGGAAGACCCTGCAGTCCCTGTTTGAGCTCTTGCCTTCCCTTTCCACCAGGCTCTTTTGCTGTTTGACCTTTGCAAGGCCCTGTGTGCCTTTCCTTGGCTGGATGTGTGTCCGCCCCAGGGCCCCTGATGCTGTCACTCACGCACTCTCTTCTTCTCAGGCTCAGGGCCCCCCGTTCCTGCCCCTGACCTCTTGATGCAGATCAAGCAGGAAGGGGAGCTCCAGCTCCAGGAGCAGCAGGCTCTAGGCGTGGAGGCGTGGGCAGCCGGACAGCCAGACATCGGGGAGGAGCCGTGGGGCCTCAGCCAGCTGGACTCTGGAGCAGGAGACGTCTCTACTGACGCTGCCTCTGGTGAGTGGCTGAGGCTGGGAGCAGACAGCAGGAACCAGATGCAGGGACTGAGGGCAGGACCTGGGAGAAGAAGTTCCTGCAAGCATTGCGGGGGGCTGTGGGCTCTGGCCTGACGAGTTTAGAAGATTTCCCACCTTATGGCAGGGGTTGCCCCGAAGGACATCTTGCTGGTCCCTCTGGGTTCCATGATGCTCTTGTCCTGGTATTCCTCCGCCTCACTCTTGCCGGCCCCCTCCTGGTCTTCTTGCCCCAGCACTGGACATTTAAATCACCAGCTGCCTCCTATTAAAGAGGGGCTGTGTGACAAGAGTGTGACGTCTGAGCTTCCGGGTGCCTCAGAGAAGGGGACAGAAGCAAACTGGTTCAGGAGAGGTGGGGTCGTTGTGCTCGGGCAGGAGAGTCACCGGTGGGGTCTCGGGGCAGCTGCTCCGCCTCTCCCACGGGGTCTGCCCGCTTCTTTCCCTGACCCACTGGCTCTGCTCTCTCTTCACTGCAGGCGTCCACTCCAACTTCTCAACCACTATCCCGCCCACCTCCTGGCAGGCGGATCTCCCCCCTCACCATCCCTCCTCCGCCTGCTCAGACGGGACGCTGAAGCTCAGCACGGCCGCCTCCACGGAAGGTACGGGGTGTGGAGGGAGGACTGGAAGGGCTCATGTCTGCCCCGGAGGCTGCCTCAGCCGTGGCCCCTGGTGGTGCAGCCAGCAGGCATTTAGGTGCCGGTGATGTGAACACTCTGTACAGTCTGTCCCTTTTCTCCTTCTAGATTCTTAGGCTTGAACAGTCTTTCTTGAGACGGTCCATTTTCCCACAGTTCCTTTCTTGTGTTAACCAGTCAATCCTGACAAGCTGAACCCTTAAGAGGATGTACCTCTTGCCCAGACTCAGCAACCCTGGCTCCGCTCTGACCTGGAAAAACCCAAACCCACCTAGAACCGCTTCTTAGATATCAGCACTACCAAAGACAGGTGTCCACAGGCCCGAATTGGGAGGAACTGCCTCATTTATGTATTAGTTTTCTACTCTGTCTTGAAAGGCAGTTATCTGTTACTTTAAGTAATAATTTCTGTCATATTTTGGCACCCCAAAATTGTGCTAGAAGCCTAGATCCCTGATATAAAACTCTAGGGCCTGAAATTCAAGTACATTTACGTAAAATCCAACGCATTTCTACTACTGCACTAATATTTTTATCATTAGCTAGCTGGCTACATTTACTGAATGCTTCATGCATGCAAAACAGCATGCTAAGTGCTTTCACATGTGCTGTGCGGTTTAAACTTCATGCAGCCCTGTGCAACAGGGTATTCACAGAGGAGCTTGCCTGAGGTCACTGCTGCTCTGTGGGGAGCCACGTTCCAGTCTCAGATAAACCTGAGCCCAGCTCTGTGCTTTTGCCCCTCGGGTGCATTGCCACCAGTGGTCAGAGCTCCTTCCTTGGCATAAGAGCCAAAGTGAAAATGGAACGCGGTGAGCAGATGCAGTGGTTGCTCTCCTGGGGTGAAGGTTCTAGAACAAGGGGAGCAGATAGGCTGGTTGCTTTACCTGTGGTGAAGGTCTGGAACACGATGTCCTCACCCACGGTTTGAGGCAGCCACCTGACTGCCTGGGGCATCTCTGCTGAAATGGTTGGATCCGGAGGCTTCGAGACTAGGGCTCAGAGTGGCCGTAGTTGGGCCAAATGTCCCGATGAAAGAGCTTCCCTTTGTAAGTGGGGAGGGGACAGAATGATACCTGGTCTTTCTGTCTCTTTCTCAGCAGATGTAAAGATTGTGATAAAAACCGAAGTCCAGGAAGAGGAGGTAGTGGCCACACCAGTGCATCCTACTGACCTAGAAGCCCACGCGACCCTGTTCGGACCAGGCCAAGCCACAAGGTTCTTCCCTAGTCCTGTCCAGGAAGGAGCCTGGGAGAGCCAGGGCAGCTCCTTCCCCAGCCAGGACCCCGTGCTGGGGCTGAGAGAGCCCGCCCGGCCCGAGCGCGAGCTGGGCGAGCCCAGCCCCGCGGTGACCCAGGACGAGACCCCTCCAGGGGACTGGCTCTTCGGGGGGGTCCGGTGGGGCTGGAATTTCAGGTGTAAGCCTCCCGCGAGCCTGAACCCGAGGACCGGGCCTGAGGGTCTGGCCTACTCCTCGCCCGACAACGGAGAGGCCGTGCTGGACCCCGGCCAGGCCCCGAGACCCTTCAGCGACCCCTGCAAGTACCCCGGCCGGACCAAAGGCTTTGGCCACAAGCCGGGCCTGAAGAAACACCCGGCGGCCCCCCCGGGGGGGCGGCCGTTCACGTGCGCCGCGTGCGGGAAGAGCTTCCAGCTGCAGGTCAGCCTGAGCGCGCACCAGCGCAGCTGCGGGGGGCTGCCCGACGGGGCGCCGGGGGCGGCGGGCGGCGCGCGGGACGGCAGCGGCCTGCGGTGCGGCGAGTGTGGCCGCTGCTTCACGCGGCCGGCGCACCTCATCCGGCACCGCATGCTGCACACGGGCGAGCGGCCCTTCCCCTGCACCGAGTGCGAGAAGCGCTTCACCGAGCGCTCCAAGCTCATCGACCACTACCGCACGCACACGGGCGTGCGGCCCTTCACCTGCACCGTGTGCGGCAAGAGCTTCATCCGCAAGGACCACCTCCGCAAGCACCAGCGCAACCACGCAGCGGGCGCCAAGCCGGCCCGGGGCCAGCCCCTGCCGCCGCTGCCTGCCGTGCCCCCCGACCCCTTCAAGAGCCCCGCCTCCAAAGGACCCTTGGCCTCCACGGACCTCGTGACCGACTGGACTTGTGGCCTGAGTGTCCTGGGACCCACCGACGGCGGGGACCTGTGAGGCCCCCGCGGGCGACCCCCGCAGGCCCAAGTGTAAAGAGGCGCTTCTCCAGACAGCAGGGTGGTGCGAAAAGCTTTGAGGCGGAACGGAGCCTGGGGGAGAACCAGATTCCCAGTTGCTGAACCGATCACTGGAGCGGGAGAAACTACCAGACAACGCAGCTCCCACCTCTAAACAAAGTAGAATTCTCTGATTGTGAAACTGAGCAGCATAGAATTTTAAGTAATTTAATTACGGAACTTTTTTTTTTTTCTAATTCTTGAAGAGAAAGCCGTTAAATAGTAGTAGCAGCAGTTTAAACTTCGTAGTGTACCTTTGGTTTCTGGAGTGCGTGTGTGTGCTGTGGGCTGTGTCCTTACCAAGTCTGACAGAGGGTGCGACGGAAGCTTGGCTGGCCGGGGACGCGGGCGAGGAGGGACCTGGACCTCCCTGGCCTCAGTGACCCCTAGGGATGGGCCGGTCTCTGCACACAGCCCCAGGGGAGCGGAGACCGGGCTCTGCCCAGGGCCAGGCTGGGAAGTAAGGCCAGCCGGGCGCCGTGGAAGCCCAGCCTCAGCTCGCGGGCAGGAGGACTGACGAGCAGTAGGCCGGCGTCTCTCAGCACCTGCCTCTCCTCTGCGCCAAGTGCCCGCCGTGCGCAGGCGCTCTGCCGCTCCCCACCCCCCCCCCCGCCCCGCCCCGTGACTTCTGGGCCTCGTAAAGGAGAGCTGTCCGTAAGCACCGTTAGGGATGCAGGCGTGAGGCAGGGGCTGCAGAAGCAGGGCCGGGAACAGAGCCTCACCTGCCGACCCACACAGGGGAGGGGCTGCCCTCTGCTCCTGTAAGATGCTCGTTTCCTTTTCTCTTGGTGTGGTGTGTGTTGTCGCTGTTCAGACGCTTTCACACGGAACCTCATTTGATCGTTACTGTGCCCTAGTGAAGCACGCCGGACGAGCATCCTTTCCTGTGAGAGATGAGGCAATAAGCTACTCAGAGGGGACCCATCTCCGCCTCGCACCCCGTGTGCACGACGAGTGCAGGCACTGGGGAAGAGGCTCAGGTCAGACTTGGCTCATCCTTCTGGAGCATCAGTTTGGGGGAGGAAAGCTTCTCATTTTGCCCTCTTAGAAGGTTTGCCCCACATCTGCCTGAGCAAAATCATCAGGCCTCAAGCTTTAGCCAAGTGGCGGCCGGTGGGCGCTCACCCCCGGGAGGGGTCGGGGTTGAGGGGCTGGGCCAGGGGCAGGGTTTGCTCGTTCCCTGGCTGACATCTTGAAGGTGGAATTAGAAATGGGCCAAGGTTTCTTGATTCCACCCCAATGCTGTCTCTGCCACACGAGTATCCATTCCCGTTTTGTTGAAGCAGACGCTGGTTCCTTGTCCTCTGGGGAACTTGTTTCCCGAGGGGGGGAGACCGTCACTTCTGTTCATTCAGCTCCCTTGTGCGTACTTTTATTAGGCAATAGACTAGTTAAGAAGATTGTTTCTATGTACTGTATATTTTGTACCAGTTTACACTTCTAATATTGATATAACTGATATTTTGAGAAACAAATGAAGAGGAGACCTCCTGTTAAAATAAAACCTAACCAGCACCGAGGCGGTTTGGTGGGTCCTGTTCTTAGACCCGCGTCTTTGGCCCTGGCGCCACTACATGCATCCCCCACGGCAGCGGTGCAGTCGGCTTTCTCTGCGCCCTCCTCAGGGTGGCCTTGGACCCAGGGAGGCAGCTGTCCCTGAGAGCTGGGATGGGAGAATCCAGAGAAGTGTGACTCTGTGGAGATAAAACCGACACCTGGAGGGAAAATAAAACCACATCCAGTCACCTCGCTTCAGAATATAGTCATGGTTTTTGTCATTTAGTTTAGTATGAGATCATGTACATGAAGATAGGAAGAAAAAATTGCAGGGTATCAAAGAAGAACTGAAGCTGGATGTTTTCTCTTTACATCTTTTCTTGGCTGGGCAGAGGCCAAGAAAGGATCTGGGCTGCCTGCAGTGGCTGTAACCCTGGTCTTGGAGTGAAATCCCTCCAATGGCATTTGAGCCAGGCCAGCTGACACCCATATTCCCACCAACTAGGGTTAACACTTGTTAACATTCTATCTCATGTTTCGTTTTCAGTCTCTTTTGTTTTGATTGTTGTCTTTTTAAGAAAATGAAAATGTAAAAAATTTAAAACTCCACTCGAATTTGCCACAGAAGGCGTGGGAGTGGGATGCGGAGAAGGAAGGGGAGTGGCTCTCATCCAGGCCCATTGTGAGATGGCGGGCACAGGCCATGGCGTCTCATTCCTTCTCAGCAGCCCTGACCTCTCTGCCGTGCTTCTGGCCCACCGCCCCCACTGGACATGTCTCTCGTGCTTGGAAGCCAACCGGGATGCATGTGGTGTCTGCCCGGCTGGCGGGGCGGCTCCTCCACCACCACACCCTCGCCCATCCTCACATGCATTCTCACGCCCTCATGCTGCCTGCGTGTCACGCCAGAACCCCATCCGAGGCCCAGGAAAGGATGACTCCTAAGGTCTGGCTCAGGTGCTCTCCAAGACAGAGGGCATGGGAGGAAAGGTTTTAGGCAGTGGGGAGGGGGAGGCTGAGGTCCGTCTCAGACATCCAGCAGGGGTGCCCAATCAGTGAGGGAGACCAGACAAGCTCTGTGGAACGGGGACCCCACCACGACTCCCAAACTCCCTGGGAACGCTTGCTCTGCCACGGCTCAAAAGAATCCCACTGGGCTTCCCTGGTGGTGCAGTGGTTGAGAGTCCGCCTGCCGATGCAGGGGACACAGGTTCGTGCCCCGGTCCAGGAAGATCCCACATGCCGCGGAGTGGCTGGGCCTGTGAGCCATGGCCGCTGAGCCTGCGCGTCCGGAGCCTGTGCTCTGCAGCGGGAGAGGCCACAACAGTGAGAGGCCCGCATACTGCAAAAGAACCCAAAAAAAAACAAAAAAAAGAATTCCACTTAGGCCAAAGCACAGTGGTCCCTGGTATTAGCTTCCTATTGCTGCTGTAACAAATTACCACAAACTTCATGGCTTAAACCAACCAGATTTACCTTACATTTCTGGAGGTCAGGAGTCCAAAATGAGTCATATAGAGCTACAATCAAGGTGTCATCAGGGCTGCATTCCTTCTGGAGACTCTAGAGGAGAATCCATTTTCTCGCCTTTTCCAACTTCTTGAGGCCACCTGCATTCCTTGGCTTGTGGCCCCTTCCTTCATCTTCAAAGGGAATCACTCCAACCTCTGCTTCAATCATTACATCTTTTTTTTTTACTTTGACCCTCTTATCCCCCTCTCATAAAGACTCTTGCAATTTCATTGGGCCTGCCCAGATAATCGAGAATGATCTCTGCATCCAAAGATCCTAATTTAATCACATCTGCAAAGTCCCCTTTGCCATACTATAAGGCTACACAGGTTCTGGGAATTAGGATGTGGACAGCTTTCACGGGTGGGGGGGGGCATTATTTGACTTACCACACTTCCCAAATCTCAGAACAACACTCATCACCTCTCCGAGGCCAGACCAGATCCTCCCTGGGATGCTCCTGTATGTTCTGGCACTGAAATAACCTGCCAAAACGAGAACACTCGAGGTTCATCATTCCCAGTCATTCCTTCATATCGGCCACCCTCTGTTGCCCATCAAAATGTACCTGTCTGCTGCCTGCCTCCTCCTGACATCTTTCTTTACCTTCATCTTTTTCCAACTTTGTTCTCATTCCTATGCTTCCAAAGATGGTCACCATCCCTTCCGACTCTCCATTGTTAAGTAGTAGTGCTACATCATTGTCATGTTTACAGGCAGACTGAAGACAAGGTGGGTCAGCTGCACCTTAACCATTTCAACAGCCTCAAGATCTTTTAAGATTGTGCTGGCCACATGTGACTGTTACTCTCCTTTGCGTCTCCATCCTGGGGAAGACGCCCCCTCCTCCTCTAAAGTTCCTGTCACCTTCTCTCTTTTTCTCTGTCGTTTATCAGTCTTTCTTCCACATCAGTGAAGGCTTGCCAGAAGTCCTGGGTCTCAAGTCTGTGGCTCCTACCCCATCCTGCACTTCTCCATCCCTCACGCAGGCCCAAAGTGACCTTTCTACCTGGGAGATCTGATCCCTCTCATTCCCGGTTTTAAAGTCCTCCAGCAACTCCACCACCTGCACTGAGAATCTAAACTTCAGCACGACATTTCTGACCCCTCATGAGGTGGCTCCTTCCCTGTCATCTCCTGCAACTCCCCTTGCATCTCATGCTCTAGATGAACTGAACCACCTGCCCTTCCCAGAGCACTGTGCTGTTCCTCATCTCTGCACATGCTGTTCCCGCTGCAGACGATGTCCTCCTTCCCTTTGCCCCACTGCCCCATCCACCTGGTGCACTCCTTCTTACCCCTCAGTTCATGGCTCAACCTCACCCAGCCTTCCGCAGTTTCTGCAGGTGGAATTGATGCCTCCCCTGTTTTTCCATGGACACTTGTTCAGACTCCATCTGTCATCTCACGGGACTCTCTCTTACTTTGTATATCATGTGTTCCTGGAAATGTGTATAAAGGTGTATGTGTAAAAATGGAGCAATAAAATGATGCGACCAACAAGGGGGTAATTTCCAAAATATACATACAAGCAACTCATACAGCTCAATGTCAAAAAAACAACCCAATCAAAAAATGGGCAGAAGACCTAAATAGACATTTCTCCAAGGAAGACATACAGATGGCCAACAAGTACATGAAAAGATGCTCAACATTGCTAATCATTAGAGAAATGCAAATCAGCACTACAACGAGGTACCACCTCACACCAGTCAGAATGGCCATAATTAAAAATTCTACAAATAATAAATGCTGGAGAGAGTGTGGAGAAAAGAGAACCCTCCTACACTGTTGGTGGGAATGTAAACCGGTGCAGCCACTATGGAGAACAGTACGGAAGTTCCTTAAAAAACTAAAAATAGAGTCACCATATGATCCAGCAATCCCACTCCTGGGCATATATCCAGGAAATGTGAAACCTCTAAATCAAAAAGATACATGCACCCCAATGTTCATTTCAGCACTATTTACAATAACCAAGACATGGAAACAACCCAGATGCCCATCAACAGATGATTGGTTTAAAAAGATGTGGTATACATATACAATGAAATATTACTGATCCATAAAAAAAATAATGAAATATTGCCATTTGCAGCAACATGGATGGACCCAGAGATTATCATACTAATCAGACAAAGACAAATATGATATGATATCACTTATATATGGAATCTAAAAAATGATACAAATGAATTTAGTTACAAAACAGAAACAGACTCACAGACATAGAAAACAAACTAACAGTTACCAAAGGGGAAAGGGAGGGGAGAGATAAATTAGGAGTATGGGATTAACAGATACACACTACTGTATATAAAATACATAGGGGCTTCCCTGGTGGCGCAGTGGTTAAGAATCTGCCTGTGGTTAAGAATCTACTATACATAAAATAGATAAGCAACACAGATTTACTGTATAGCACAGGGAACTATATTCAATATTTTGTAATAACCTATAATGGAAAAAATCTGAAAAAATAGATGTGAATCACTTTGCTGTCACCTGAAACTAACACAATATTGTAAATCAACTAAACTTCAATTAAAAAATAAAAGAAGCAAGGGACTTACAAATCACAAGGAAGGCTTTATTCCCTGACAGCAGCTGTAAAACAAAGTTCCTGATTTGCGTAATTGTCACGTTTCTTTTCACCCTGAGTATTGTACAGTTTGTATATGATTATCTAAAAACATTAAAAGCACGGTTTAGACATTAAGTATATATACTTAATTTCTGTCTTAAGAAAATTCTTTGTCAAAAAGTAATAAACACAAAATACTGAACACACTCCTGATACAAATACCTAGGAATTCCAGATGGGATATAATAAACGTAATTTTAAATATAGAGCTAATATAGAAAGGAATAAAGGGAGATCCTATTGTGCCAGAAACAAAGACAGAACAGAGCAGCCATGTTGGAAGCCTATGAGGAGCTGCTGCACCTACCTGGAGTGGGCCTTGGGTCCATGGAGGTGAGAAGTTGGAACTAACACCTCCAGATAAAGTCCCTTCAAGGCCTCATCTTCAGAAAATACATGGTTCACAAACAATGCATCCTAACATCAAAAGATGATGTGTTACTTGGGTCCTCAGGAAGCAGATGCTGAGACATAGTTTGAAGTACAAGAGGAGAATGATGCCTATGAAAGGTAAAAGGAGGAGGAAGCAGGGTTTTGCAGGCAAAGTCTCAGACCAGGACACATATCCAACATCCGTGAAAGGAAAGAGGAGAAGAAGCAGTTTTGGGCAGCAGGAACAGACCATTATGCAGCTCTGACAAAGTTTCAGCCAACTAAACAAAGGGTTCTAGAGCAAATATTGCCCGTTAGAGGAGTCCTGTGTTGGGAAGAAATGACCAGGCCTAGGACCCCACCTGCTTACTCATTGCCTGGGGCTGTCCAAGAAAAGCATGGCCTCAGCTGGAAAGCCAAGGCATTTCCTAGAGGTGTAACTGGTCAGTTAACTGCACTTCTTGTAGCTGAATCGTAAGCTCTTGAACAGAGGTCTGAGTGGCATATCTCCATGCTTGCCACAGTGACAAAAAGCTTATCTATCTCAGGCTGGGCTCTGGGTGATGGTAGTGGATGGGGTGATATCTTCCTTGAGAATCCAAAACCACAGATAGTACCTTATGGAGATCGGGATTCAAATTTTACATTACCTTCGGGGCTGATAAATTGACATAAAAATTGGACCTAGGCCAATGAAAGCACTTGAGGTCTCTGATTGAAGGAAACAAAAACAGGAGGAACTATCCCACAATCCAGACCACAAGCCCAGCTCAATATAAACTCACAATCAGAAACTGCAAAACCCACAAGGAAACAGTCCACCATTATTGAGAATATAACGAAAGGGCAGGAGTAAATATCCAGGAACTTGAATTCAGGTAAAATAATTCAAAACAGACTATAATGTGAATATTTTTATAATTTCTAAAAACTAAGGGCAAAAAAGTAGAAGCAGCAGCATGGTAAAAGCAAGGTAAACAGAAATCACCAAACCTTAAGAAAAATCAAGACACTACTAAAAAGAAACATTTTAAAAAGAAAGCATGAGAAAAAATAGAGTCACTGAAATTAAAAAACTCAATGGACTGGTTAAGGTTAAACAGCAGACCTAGACACAGCTGGGAAGAATTCATTAAATGAAAGATAGATGAGGAAAGTACCCAGAATGAAAGACAGATAAAATGATGGATGGAAACATATGGTATGTTAAGAACATAGACTAGGAACACTGACCATACATCTATCAAATCAGATTTTCTTATCTAGAAAGAGATAATTAGGAAATTAGAAGAAAATAAATATTTTTTGAAAGAATAACAGTCTTCAAGAACTGATGAAAGATATAAATCCTCAAATCCAAGACACACAAATGTAAATCCACTTGTATATACATTGTGGCGAAACTAGAACACCAAAAACAAAGAAGAAATCCTAAAAGCAACCAGAGAAAAAGACAGATTGACATCAAAGAAAGAACTACTAGATTGACAGTAGACTCTTCTATGATAAAAATAAAGGTCAGAAGACAATGGACGAACACCTACACAGTGGTGAGGGAAAATAACTGTCAACCTAGATTTTATACCCTGATCAATTGTCACACACGAGCAAAACCAAATAAAGACAGTTCCAGAAAATAAAAACTGGAAATGTACCATTTATAAACCCTCACTGAAAAACTACTGAGGACTATCCTTTGAGAAGAGGAAACTTGAACTCAGTAAGAAGAAGGACACAAGGAGAGTGGTGAGCAAAACAAATTTAGTAAACATGGGTAAATCTCAACATGCATTGACTTTGTAAGACAATAATAAAGACAAGTTTGGGGGATACAAAACAAATGGAACTACAATACTAGACAACATGTAAGAAGGATAGAACATGACTTCAAAGAAAGTATCCTACGGTCTTGGTGATTTCAAGAGAAGGGCAGAGACAGCAATTACATTTAGACTTCGTAAGTCAAATATACATATTTACTATGTTCATCACAGCTGCTGAAAGAACAGAGGTAGAATGGCTCCTAGCAGAGGGAGAAGAGATGAATAAAGAAAACCTGATTAATCTAACAAAAGGTAGGGAAAGGGGGAAGGAAGCAAAGTTACAGTAAATAAAGATCACAAAATAAGATGATAGAAAAAAATCCATATATATCTATATTCACAATAAATATAAAGAAAATAAGCTCTCCAGTTGAAAGACAAATTGTCAGATTATAAAACTAAACAAAAATCCAGCTCTATGAAGTTTTATGAGAAACATTAATTCATTGGGGCATAAACATAAAATAGTTTCCCTTTCTCCCATGACTGCCACATAATTGTGTTATGTCAACCCTTGTTTTCTTACTGGTTATTCAGTACAATCATGACATCTTTTTGAAATTCCAAAATGTTTCATCACTTTCTCTTGTCAGAGAGTCTCATTTCAGCCTCAGTCTGAACTGTGTTTGAACTCAGTCAGAGCTGGGGTCCCCTCCACGCCAGTTCAGGCTAGATCTGTCTGGGGCACTAGCGGCTTGAGGTGAAGAGGGCATGCGGTCTGCTTTTCAAACCCTTCTTCGTTTTTCTCTCTGGTCTTCCAAGCTTCCTCCACCCACACTCTAACTTAGGCTTTTGCAAAGCCTCACTTTTGGCCAAAGCATGGAGCGTTCAAAAAGGAGGTGAAGGAGGACGTGGTTTTCTGTGTTGACTGGAACCCTCCCACCGCTGGGTCCCACCTGGGACCGTGGGCCTCTGCTGCTATGGTGGTTTCCAGGTAGGCAGTATGTGAGGTTACCTTGGGGTAGTGCTCAGCTTCACTCTGTCCCACTCTGACACTGAGACTCACTCCCAGAGGGGTAACTAGAAATTTCTGTCCCTAGCTCTTCCCAGAGGTAGGCACCCATCAAGTGGCCTGTGGCCATGTGGGCCTGTGGGATGTGGGCACAGCAGAGTCCCTGCCCCTCCCCCAACCCCCATGCTCTTTACAAGAAAGCAAGGAAGTTGCTTGGGTTGTATACTGCACCATCAGAGGTTGAGGGGAACTGGAATGGGGTGGGAGTAGCCTAGTGTCTTTCTGGTGATGTTTTTAAGCCTTCAGAAATCTCTATGTTAAAAATTGTCTGTTTCCACGTTCCAGTGTGCCCACACCTACAGGGGACATGGATCAAGCACCGTCCTCTTCTTCTCTGTAATGGAAGAGGGAGACTGCAAAGGACACTGAGCCATACTTCTGGGCTCCACAAAAGAGGACCAAGAACTCTCTCGCATCGTGGAAAGGGAGGGACGGCCCAGAAACCTGTTCTCTCTAGTCTCTTTATGCAGGGGTTGGGGGGCGGGCACGGGGATAGTCTCAGTTCTTAAGTGGTGCCTCCTAGTAAGCTCTGTAGGTAAGTGACAGTTCCCACGCCTTCTGACCACACAAAATCAAAACATGGGGTAGGTTATGCCTTTTGTCCTCAGCTCTGGGCCTTAGCCTCAATGCCCAGACAAGGGCAAAAAGACACTTGACATTCTGTCACATGCTGTTTACAAGAGATATCTAAAACTTAAGGACACAGTATAGAGTAAAGTAAAGAATTGGGAGGGAAAAAAAAGACACACCAGCAAACACTAACCAAAAGAAAGCTGGCATAGTAATACCATTGGACAAAACAGGCTTTAAAGCAAAAACTATTACTAGGATAAAAAGGTCACTATATTGTGAAAAAAAGTATGATATAATGTAGCTAACAGCATGATTTCAAAATATATAAAGCAAAAAATGACAGAATTATGAGGAAAAAATTGAAAAAAACCCACAATGGAATGCTTCTATATACCTCTTTCTCTGTAATTGATAAAACAGACAAAAATTAGTAAGTATATAGAAAATTTGAAAAGCATATTTAATGTTATCCAAACAATTAGAGATTTCTATGTTCTTTTCAAATATACATGGAATATTTACAAAAACTGGCTGTAAGCAAATTATAACAAATTCCAAATAACCAATTTTATTCAGATCACTTTTTATACTCAAAATACAATAAAATTAGAAATAAAGAATAAGATGATATACAAAATGTTTTTTTTTTTCTTTTGCGGTATGCGGGCCTCTCACTGTTGTGGCCTCTCCCATTGTGGAGCACAGGCTCCGGACACACAGGCTCAGCGGCCATGGCTCACAGGCCATGGCTCACAGGCCTAGCCGCTCCGTGGCACGTGGGATCTTCCCAGACCGGGGCACAAACCCGTGTCCCCTGCATCGGCAGGCAGACTCTCAACCACTGCGCCACCAGGGAAGCCCCAAAATGTTTTTTAAAGACAATAATCATTTATTTAAGAAAAAACAAAACACATTTTGCTCACATTTTAATACTGCCTTACATGTTTGTTTCTTAGAACAATTCCTATTGTAATAAGTTCATAACAAAAAACTTCAACTGATTACACAATATTTAATATTAATGTGTCAAATACAGCTGGTAATATTGAGGGAGAAAATATAGCAAAAGTATATGCAATTATAGAACTAAATTCATATTAAATATGTCAAATGGAAGATACATTTTATTTTTCCACTTTTTACATAGTCTACACGACAAAGGAAGATAAATAGACTCCAATCAGTTAATTAATTATCCTGGTGAGTGAAGTCTTTCATTTTATTTTGGTAACAAGAAAATCCAGCGAGATTGGTTCAAGATGGCAGAGTAGAAGGACGTGCTCTCACTCCCTCCTGCGAGAACACCGGAATCACAACTAACTGCTGAACAATCATCAACAGGAAGACAATGGAACTCACCAAAAAAGATACCCCACATCCAAAGACAAAGGAGAAGCCACAATGAGACGGTAGGAGGGGTGCAATCACAATAAAATTAAAACCCATAACTGCTGGGTGGGTGACTCACACACTGGAGAACACTTATACCACAGAAGTCCACCCACTGGAGTGAAGGTTCTGAGCCCCACGTCAGGCTTCCCAACCTGGGGGTCCAGCAACGGGAGGAGGAATTCCTAGAGAATCAGACTTCGAAGGCTAGCGGGATTTGATTGCAGGACTTCGACAGGACTGGGGGAAACAAAGACTCCACTCTTGGAGGGTACACACAAAGTAGTGTGTGCATCGGGACCCAGGGGAAGGAGCAGTGACCCCAGGGGAGACTGAACCAGACCTACCTGCTAGTGTTGGAGGGTCTCTTGCAGAGTTCGGGGGTGGCTCTGTCTCACCATGAGGACAAGGACACTGGCAGCAGAAGTTCTGGGAAGTACTCCTTGGTGTGAGCCCTCCCAGAGTCTGCCATTAGCCCCACCAAAGCGCCCAGGTAGGCTCAGGGTTGGATCGCCTCAGGCCAAACAACCAACAGGGAGGGGACCCAGCCCCACCCACCAGCAGTCAAGCGGATTAAAGTTTTACTGAGCTCTGCCCACCAGAGCAACAGCCAGCTCTACCCACCACCAGTCCCTCCCATCAGGAAACTTGCACAAGTCTCTTAGATAGCCTCATCCACCAGAGGGCAGACAGCAGAAGCAAGAAGAACTACAATCTTGCAGCCTGTGGAACAAAAACCACATTCACAGAAAGACAGACAAGATGAAAAGGCAGAGGGCTATGCACCAGATGAAGGAACAAGATAGAACCCCAGAAAAACAACTAAATGAAGTGGAGATAGGCAACCTTCCAGAAAAAGAATTCAGAATAATGATAGTGAAGATGATCCAGGACCTCGGAAAAAGAATGGAGGCAAAGATCGAGAAGATGCAAAAATGTTTAACAAAGATCTAGAAGAATTAAAGAACAAACAAACAGAGATGAACAATACAATAACTGAAATGAAAACTACACTAGAAGGAATCAATAGCAGAATAACTGAGGCAGAAGAACGGATAAGTGACCTGGAAGACAGAATGGTGGAATTCACGGCTGCGGAACAGAATAAAGAAAAAAGAATGAAAAGAAATGAAGACAGCCTAGGAGATCTCTGGGACAACATTAAACGCAACAACAGTTGCATTATAGGGGTCCCAGAAGGAGAAGAGAGAGAGAAAGGACCTGAGAAAATATTTGAAGAGATTATAGTCGAAAACTTCCCTAACATGGGAAAGGAAATAGCCACTCAAGTCCACAAAGCTCAGAGGGTCCCATACAGGATAAACCCAAGGAGAAACACACCGAGACATGTAGTAATCAAATTGGCAAAACTTAAAGACAAAGAAAAACTTGAAAGCAGCAAGGGAAAAACGACAAATAACATACAAGGGAACTCCCATAAGGTTAACAGCTGATTTCTCATCAGAAACTCTACAAGCCAGAAGGGAGTGGCATGATATACTTAAAGTGATGAAAGGGAAGAACCTACAACCAAGATTACTCTACCCAGCAAGGATCTCATTCAGATTCGATGGAGAAATCAAAAGTTTTACAGACTAGCAAAAGCTAAGAGAATTCAGCACCACCAAACCAGGTCTACAACAAATGCTAAAGGAACTTCTCTAAGTGGGAAACACAAGAGAAGAAAAGGAGCTACAAAAACAAACCAAAAACAATTAAGAAAATGGTCATAGGAACATACATATCGATAATTACCTCAAACGTGAATGGATTAAATGCTCCAACCAAAAGACACAGGCTTGCTGAATGGATACAAAAACAAGACTCATATATATGAGTTGTCTACAAGAGACCCACTAGCGACACATACAGACTGAACGCGAGGGGATGGAAAAAGATATTCCACGCAAATGGAAATCAAAAGAAAGCTGGAGTACCAATACTCATATCAGATAAAACAGACTTTAAAATAAAGAATGTTACAAGAGACAAAGAAGGACACTACATAATGATCAAGGGATCAATCCAAGAAGATATAACAATTATAAATATATATGCACCCAACATAGGAGCACCTAAATACATAAGGCAACTGTGAACAGCTATAAAAGAGGAAATCGACAGTAACACAATAATAGTGGGGGACTTTAACACCTCACTTACACTAAAGGAAAAGCATCCAAACAGAAAATTAATAAGGAAACACAAGCTTTAAATGACACAATAGACCAGATAGATTTAATTGATATTTATAGGACATTCCATCCAAAAACAGCAGATTACACTTTCTTCTCAAGTGCGCACGGAACATTCTCCAGGAGAGATCATACCTTGAGTCACAAATCAAGCCTCAGTAAATTGAAGAAAACTGAAATCATATCTAGCATCTTTTCTGACCACAACGCTATGAGATTAGAAATCAATTACAGGGGAAAAAACGTAAAAAACACAAACACATGGAGGCTAAACAATACGTTACTAAGTAACCAAGAGATTACTGAAGAAATCAAAGAGGAAATCAAAAAATACCTAGAGACAAATGACAATGAAAACACAACAATCCAAAACCTACGGGATGAGGCAAAAACAGTTCTAAGAGAGAAGTTTATAGCTATACAAGCCTACCTCAAGAAACAAGAAAAATCTCAAATAAACAATCTAACTTTAAACCTAAAGAAGCTAGAGAAAGAAGAACAAACAAAACCCAAAGTTAGCAGAAGGAAAGAAATCATAAAGATCAGAGCAGAAATAAATGAAATAGAAACAAAGAAATCAATAGCAAGGCTCAGTAAAACTAAAAGCTGGTTCTTTGAGAAGATAAACAGAATTGATAAACCATTAGCCAGACTCATCAAAAAAAAGAGGGAGAAGACTCAAATCAATAAAATTAGAAATGAAAAAGAAGTTACAACAGACACCGCAGAAATACAAAGTATCCTAAGAGACTACTACAAGCAACTCTATGCCAATAAAATGGACAACCTGGAAGAAATGGACAAATTCTTAGAAAGGTATAACCTTCCAAGACTGAACCAGGAAAAAATAGAAAATATGAACAGACCAATCACAAGTAATGAAATTGAAACTGTGATTCAAATTCTTCCAACAAACAAAAGTCCAGGACCAGATGGCTTCACAGGTGAATTCTATCAAACACCCATCCATCTCAAACTCTTCCAAAAAACTGCATAGGAAGGAACACTCCCAAACTCATTCTATGAGGCCACCATCACCCTGATACCAAAACCAGACAAAGATACTACAAAAAAAATTACAGACCAATAACACTAATGAATATAGATGCAAAAATCCTCAGCAAAATACTAGCAAACAGAATCCAACAACACATTAAAAGGATCATACACCATGATCAAGTGGGATTTATCCTAGGAATGCAAGGATTCTTCAGTATATGCAAATCAATCAATGTGATACACCATATTAACAAATTGAAGAATAAAAACCATATGAACATCTCAATAGATGCAGAATTCAACACCCATTTATGATAAAAACTCTTCAGAAAGTGGGTATAGAGGGACACTACCTCAACATAATAAAGGCCATATAGGACAAACCCACAGCAAACATCATTCTCAATGGTGAAAAACTGAAAGCATTTCCTCTAAGATCAGGAACAAGACAAGGATGTCCACTCTCACCACTATTATTCAACACAGTTTTGGAAGTCCCAGCCATGGCAATCAGAGAAGAAAAAGAAATAAAAGGAATACAAATTGGACAAGAAGAAGTATAACTGTCATTGTTGGCAGATGACATGATACTATACATAGAGGATCCTAATGATGCCACCAGAAAACTACTAGAGCTAATCAATGAATTTGGTAAAGTAGCAGGATACAAAATTAATGCACAGAAATCTCTTGCATTCCTATACACTAATGATGAAAAATCTGAAAGAGAAATTAAGGAAACACTCCCATTTACCACTGCAACAAAAAGAATAAAATACCTAGGAATAAACCTACCGAGGGAGACAAAGGACCTGTATGTAGAAAACTATAAGACACTGATGAAAGAAATTGAAGATGATACCAACAGATGGAGAGATATACCGTGTTCTTGGATTGGAAGAATCAATATTGTGAAAATGACTATACTACCCAAAGCAATCTACAGATTCAATACAATCCCTATCAAATTACCAATGGCATTTTTTATGGAACTAGAACAAAAACTCTTAAATTTTTATGGAGACACAAAAGACCCCGAATAGCCAAAGCAGTCTTGAGGGAAAAAAACAGAGCTGGAGGAATCAGACTCCCTGGTTTCAGACTATACTACAAAGCTACAGTAATCAAGACAATATGGTACTGGCACAAAAAGAGAAATATAGATCAATGGAACAAGATAGAAAGCCCAGAGACAAACACCTGCACCTATGGTCAACTAATCTATGACAAAGGAGGCAAGAATATACAATGGAGAAAAGACAGTCTTTTCAATAAGTGGTGCTGGGAAAACTGGAGAGCTACATGTAAAAGAATGAAATTAGAACATTCCCTAACGCCATACACAAAAATAAACTCAAAATGGATTAGAGACCTAAATGTAAGACCGGACACTATAAAACTCTTAGAGGAAAACATAGGAAGAACACTCTTTGGCATAAATCACAGCAATATCTTTTTTGATCTACCTCCTAGAGTAATGGAAATAAAAACAAAAATAAATAAATGGGACCTAATGAAACTTAAAAGCTTTTGCACAGGGTTTCCCTAGTGGCACAGTGGTTGAGAGTCCGCCTGCCAATGCAGGGGACATGGGTTTGTGCCCTGGTCCGGGAAGATCCCACATGCCACAGAGTGGCTGGGCCCGTGAGCCATGGCCGCTGAGCCTGCGCTTCTGGAGCCTGTGCTCCGCAACCGCAGAGGCCACAACAGTGAGAGGCCCGCGTACCACACACAAAAAAAACAAAAACAAAAAAACAACTTTTGCACAGCAAAGGAAACCAGAAACAAGACGAAAAGACAACCCTCAGAATGGGAGAAAATATTTGCAAACGAATCAACAGACAAAGGATTAATCTCCAAAATATATAAACAGCTCATGCAGCTCAATATTAAAAAAACAAACAACCCAATCCAAAAATGGGTAGAAGACCTAAACACACATTTCTCCAAAGAAAACATACAGATGGCCAAGAGGCACGTGACAAGCTGCTCAGTATCACTAATTATTAGAGAAATGCAAATCAAAACTACAGTGAGGTATCACCTCACACCAGTTAGAATGGGCATCATCAGAAAACCTACAAACAACAAATGCTGGAGAGGGTGTGGAGAAAAGGGAATCCCCTTGCACTGTTGGTGGGAATGTAAATTGATACAGCCACTATGGAGAACAGTATGGAAGTTCCGCAAAAAACGAAAAACAGAATTACCATATGACCCAGCAATCCCACTCCTGGGCATATACCCAGAGAAAACTATAATTCAAAAAGACACATGCACCTCAATGTTCATTTCAGCACTGTTTACAATAGCCAGGTCATGGAAGCAACGTAAATGTCCATCGACAGACGAATGGATAAAGAAGATGTGGTACATATATAAAATGGAATATTACTCAGCCATAAAAGGAATGAAATTGGGTCATTTGTAGAGACGTGGATGGATCTAGAGACTGTCATACAGAGTAAAGTAAGTCAGAAAGAGAAAAACAAATATTGTATATTAACGCATATATGTGGAACCTAGAAAAATGGTACAGATGAACCAGTTTGCAGGGCAGAAATTGAGACACAGATGTAGAGATCAAACGTATGGACACCAACAGGGGAAAGCCGCGGGGTGTGGGGTGATGGTGTGATGAATTGGGCGATTGGGATTCACATGTATACACTGATGTGTATGAAATGGATGACTAATAGGAAACTGCTGTATAAATAAATTAAATTAATACAAAAAGAAAATCCAAAATTATTAATACTGGATTTCTCATCTTACATTCGTCTGAAAAGAATCATCATAGAGTAGTTAACCTAGGAGCCTCTTACTGGGATATTAGCTGATGAGTTGACTTCTGGGTCCCATCAAAATTCCAGATGGCTTATTTCCAGAAATTTATAAGCTCATTCTAAAATTCACATAGAAGTTCAAGGGATCCTGAGTAGCCCAAAACAATCTTGAAAGAAAAGAACAAAGCTGAAGGGCTCACACTTCCTGATTTTGAAACCTACTACAAAGTGACAGTAATCAAAACAGTGTGTACTGGTATAAAGATAGGATATAGATCAATGGAATAGAATTAAAATAAATTATCACATTTATGGTCAATTGATTTTTTTGACGAAAGTACCACGACAATTCAATGGGGGTAAATAAATGGTCTTCTTAACAAATGGTGCTGGGACAACTGGACTTCCACATACAAAGGTATGATGTTGGACCCCTGCCTCACAATTTATACAAAAATTAACTGAAAATGAGTCACAGACCTGAATGTAAGAGCCAAAACTATAAAACTCTCAGAAGAAAAATGGGCATAAGCCTCCATGTCCTTGGATGAGGCAATGGTTGTTTAGATATGACACCAGAAAAACAAACAACAAAAGAAAAAATAGGTAAACTGAATTTCCTCAAAATTAAAATATTTTGTGATTCAAAAGACCCTTTCAATAAAGTGAACATACAACCTACAGAATGGGAGAAAATATTTGTGAATATTATATTTGATGAGGTACCTGTATCTAGAATATATATAGTACTTTTACAACCCAATTTTAAAATGGACAATTTTTTAAAAGTGATTTAAAAATGAGCAAAGGATTTGAATACACATTTCTCCAAAGCAGATATACAAATGGCCAATAGCACAAGAAGAAATGCTCAGCATCACTGATCATTAGGGAAATGCAAATCAAAAGCACCATCAGATACTACCTCACACCTGTTAGAATGGCTACTATCGAAACAAAACAAAACAAACAGAAAATGGTAAGTGTTGGTGAAGATGTGGAGAAACTGGACCTGTTGAGCACTGTTGGTAGGAAAGTATAATGGTGCAGCTGCTGTGGAAAACATTATGATGGTTCCTCAAAACATTAAAAATAGAACCCATTATGATCCAGCAATTCAGCTTCTGAGTATACAGCCCTAAAGAATTGAAAGCAGGGTCTCAAAGAGATATTTGTGCAGCCATGGTCATAGCAGCATGACTCGCAATAGCCATAAGGTGGCAGCAACCCAAGTGTCCCTCCGCGGAGGAATGGATCAGCAAAGTATGATCTATACACACAATGGAATATTACTCACCTCTAAAGTGGAAGAAAACTGTGACACATGCTACAATACGGATGAATCTTGATGGCTGACATTATGCTAAGTAAAATAAACCAGTCACAAAAAGACAAGTAGTGTATGATTCTACTTATATAAGGTGCCTAGAATAGTCAGATTCATAGAGACAGAAAGAGGAATGGTAGTTGCCCAGAGCTGGAGCTGGGGAAATGGGGAGTAATTGTTTGATGGGTATGGAGTTTTAGTTCTGCAAGATCAAACGAGTTCTGGAGATTGGCTATACAACAATGTGAATGTCCATACTGACTCTGAAAGGTACACTTAAAAATGGTTAAAATTGTAAATTTTATGTTATGTGTATTTTACCACAATTTAAAAAAATTGTAATGGGCAAAGTTCTGAATAGACGTGGCTCCAAAGAAGACATACAAATGACCAATATGCACATAAAAAGATGCTCAACATCATTAACCATTAAGGAAATGTAAATCAAAACCACGGTGAGATGGGCTTCCCTGGTGGCGCAGTGGTTGAGAGTCTGCCTGCCGATGCAGGGGACACAGGTTCGTGCCCTGGTCCGGGAAGATCCCACATGCTGTGGAGCGGCTGGGCGCGTGAGCCATGGCCGCTGAGCCTGCGCGTCCGGAGCCTGTGCTCCGCAGCGGGAGGGGCCCTGGCAGTGAGAGGCCCGCGTACCGCAAAAAAATAAAATAAATAAAATAAAAAAAAACACCACGGTGAGATACCACTGCACACCCATAGATAGCTATAATAAGAAAGAATCAGTGTTGGTGAGGATGTGGAGAAATCGGAACCCTCTTACACGGCGGGTGGGAATGAGAAGTGGTGCAGCTTCTTTGGAAAAACAATTTAGCAGCTCCTTAGATATACATATAGCTGATTCACTTCGGTGTACAGCAGAAACTAACACAACATTGTAAAGCAATTATCCTCCAATAAAAATATATATTAAATAGTTGGCCCAGCAATTCTACTCTTAGAATTCCACTCAAGAGAAATGAAAATATCCATCCACACAAAAATCTGTACACAAATGTTCACAGCAGCATTTTTGATAATCGTCAAAGAGTGGGAAAAAATCCAAATGTCTATCAAGTGATGAACTGATAAATAAAATTGGGTCTATCCATACAATGAAGTAACAAGGAATGATATACTATTCATGCTACAACATGGATGAACCTTAAAAAACCTTATGTGAGTAAAAGAAGCCAGTAACAACTGACCACATATGATATGATTCTGTTTATTTGAAATGTCCAAAATAGGCAAATCTGTAGAGACAGAAAGTGGATTAGTGGTTACCTAGGGCTGAGTGGGAGTGGCTAGGGGCAAATGGGGAATGACTGCTACTAGGTACAGGGTTTCTTTTTGGAGTGATGAAAATATCCTAAATTGAGGTTATAGTGATGGTTGCATAACTCTATGAGCATAATAAACCACTGAATTGTACACTTTAAGTGGATGGATTTAATGCTATGTGAATTATGTCTCAGTAAAGATGCAACTTGTATTAAAAGCTAAAAGACTCAATTCTAGGTTAAAGATGTAACTGTGTAAAAGCTAAACTGTAAACATCCTAGAATAAAAAATTGAGGCATATCCTTAAGGCATTGGGTAGGGAAGAAAAGAAACAAAAAATAAAAGTTCAAACCCTAAAAATAAAAGTACTAAATTTGATTACATTTAAAAATAAATGTTTGTGCAACATATATTACCATGAAAAATGTTAAGACAAGAGACAGACTGGGAGAAGATATTTGCCATGTGCACAACCTACAATGAATTATGCAGATGGTAACATCTAGAAACATAAAATGTATGCTTACAACAGCACAAAGGATGGTGGATAAATTCCTGTGAGGTTAAAGCGCCACAGGTGGAGTGGTATAATTTACGTGAAGCAGGCTGTTGAAAATTAAAGATGTATATTGTAAAATGTAGAGCAACCATTAAAAATGATGTATAACTAATAAGTGAGTGATGAAAATAGAATTACTAAAAAAAAAAAATACTCAATCCAAAAGCAGGCCAAATAAAAAAGTGTCATTGAATGTCTGGAACACAGAAAACAACTACGGTAAGTAAGATGGGAGACTTAAATGCAATCCTATCAGCAATCACCTTAAGTGTCTGGTGATCGAATTAATGTCCGGAATATGATTTTAAACACCTATAAACCAATAAGAAAAAGGCTTCACAACAGAAGTACTGGCAAAGGATATGAAGAGAAAATTCACAGAGGAAGAAACCAAATCTCTCGTAAATATGAAAAGATGTTCAACTTCCTTAATAATCAGGAAGAAATAATATAATAATTATATAATAATCAAATATAAATAAAAAGTAAAATATACTGAACTGCCATTTCACACTCATCCTGCTGGCAAAGGTTTTAAGTCCATTATCAGTAAGTGTTGGCAAGGATGTGAAAACAGGACCTAGGCACTGCTGGTGGGAGTGCCACTGGGCCCCCTCTCTTTGGTGAGCACTTTGGGGAGCCCAGGGAAGATGAGAGCACTCCTGTTCCCAGTACTGAGCGTCTCTGTGTCTCGGTGTCCCTCTGAGAGCAGCTCTGCACGGTGGGCAAAGAGACATTTATGCAGATTCCCCTCTGGAGAATGGAAAGTAAACTGGAGTTTATTTATTCAATGAAATACTATACAGTGGTTAAAACGAATGAGCCAGATATGCTTGTTTAAACATGACTCTATCTCAAAAACATAATGATGTACGAAAAAAAAGCAAGTTCCAACAGGATATGGACTGAAGTACATCATTCACATAAAAATTTAAAATACCAAAACCAGTGGTATGCACTGTTTACTGACACGTGGTAGGAGAAGCACCGGGAAGGGAAGGGAAAGGATTGGGTGGCCCCGGCCTTCTCTCTACCCGTTACTTTCCATTTCTAAAGAGAGATCTGAGCCGACAGCAGACCAAGTCTTGCTCCTGTTGCCTCCCAGGGCAAGTGCCCTGGGCGGGACCACCACGCCCCCCCGGTGCCTTTAGGTGAACAAATATAGTCTACTTTTGTCTCTTCTTAAGTTAGTTCCAGTTGGGTTTTCATCCCTTGTAACCAGGAGGCCTGCTTATACTTTCTTTTTCAGGTCATTACCCGTTCATGCCACCTTGTACGTACTCCCTAAAAATGTGTATAAGTG
This sequence comes from Leucopleurus acutus, assembly GCF_964270905.1. Taxonomy (NCBI): domain Eukaryota; kingdom Metazoa; phylum Chordata; class Mammalia; order Artiodactyla; family Delphinidae; genus Leucopleurus; species Leucopleurus acutus. Next base: position 102,158,757 of record NC_139144.1, on the reverse strand, counting down.
AACCCGTCCAGGAAAGGGAGTCGCCAGCTCCAGGCTCTCCCATTCCTTTTGGGATCGCTCTGCTGGTTAGAAAGAGCATTCCTACAAGGGACCGAAGGAGCAACTTGGGGTAAACAAGTCACTCCCCCCCCACCCCGCCCCCGGCCTCAGTTTCCTCCCAGACGCCGGGTCTGCCCCCTCCAGCCCCAGCTCTCTCTCTGATTCTCGGCATTCTGTCCTTTCAGGTCGAAAACAACACTCGGGCGTTTCACAAAAGCACCCAACCCCCTTGCTCCCCTGGAACCCGGGCTGCACGGAGCCGGTCACATGAACTCCGGGCTTTCTTTAGTGTGACGGGTTTTTTAGATCCCTTTGTGAGCGCAGGTTTTGAAAGGGAACGACCCGGGTTCTGGGTTTGAGAGGAGCGGGAGGATCCGGCGGTTGGAAGGCTGTCGGAGCCAATCAAGCCGCCTCCAGACCCCAGCACGTCGCCTCGGCCGCGCGCTGTTATTTCTCCTCCATTCTCCTGCCTCCGGGTCTCGCCCTAGGGTGCCCGAGGAGGCGAGAACCCCAGGTGAGAGGCCGGGGGCCCCGGGGGGTGGGAGGCCCGAGCGGTTCGGCCCGGGCGGCACGACGGGCTGGCCCGGGGCTCAGGGCGTGTCCGTCGCCGCCTGGCTGCTCGCTCGACACTGTTCGCTCCTACCGGCTGTAGATGGAGCTGTCTGGGTTCCTGCAGCCTCCGACGAGCCTCGGAGTGTTTCTCTTTAAACGGCCTGAGAGGGACATGCCTCCCAGGATGCAGTTTGTATCAACATGGCAGCTGCTGTGCAGCTCCCCTGCTGAAGAGGCGCCGGGACGGCAGCGCAGCTCGCAGCCGGGGCCGGGGCCGGAGCCGGGGTCGCAGCCGCGGCCGCAGAGGGGCCGGTGCTGAGGGCCGGGGCCCAGCTCGCGGCCGGGGCGCAGCCCGCCGGGCCGCCCGCACCGCCGCGCGACCCGCTCCGACGCCGCCGCCGGGCTCGGCCGCTCCGTCCCCGCCCGCCCCGCGCAGGCCGGGCCCGACGGCCGCGAGAGCCCGGGCGGGGAAGGCCGGGCCGGGCCGGCGCCGCCTGCGGAGAGCCCAGGGGCCGGCCTGCGTGGGGCCGCGCGGCGGCGGCGGCGGCGGCGGCGACTCCGGCCCGGGCCGGACAGCACAGGGCCATGGCCGAGGCGGCCCCGGCTCCGGTGAGGGCGGCCCGCGCGCGCACGGACGCGCGGACTCGGGGCCCTGGGGACGGCCTGCGCGTCCCGGGCTCGGCGGCCCGGCCTGGGGTCTCGGTAAGGGACGGAAACGCCGCGACGTGGGGGCGGGGGAAGCGGAGGTCTCGCGCGCCCCTGCTAGGTGGGGGCGGGGGCTACGCGCGGGGAGCCGTCCGCCGTCCGGGCGCGGCTGAGGGGACGCTTGTGGCCTGGCACGCACGCGGGCCCGGAGGCGGGCACCCGGGCGGCGCGCCTCGTTCTCTGCGGAGCCGGCGCTGCGTCCGTCGGGGTTGCCGCCGCACGTTTTCCGCAGAGCTCGGCCCCGCCGAGACTCTCGCGGCCGGAGCGCGGCGCTGACGCGGCTCTCCCCATTTCGCAGAGCGGAGACACTGAGGCACGGACACCTGGCGGCGACCGGCCCTGCCTACCCCAAGGTCACGTAGCGAGTCAACCATGGCTCGGCGCCCGCGTCCGCAAAAATGCCTGCCTCCGGGCCGCGGGCCTGGACGGGGAGGGGGCGGCCCTGGCGGCGGCCTCCCCTGGGGTGGGGGCCGGGGCCGGCGCGCGGGCGACGCGGCCCGTCGGGGGGGAGGTGACGGCCGTTTGAGAGGCTGGGCAGCGCCCAGGCGAGCGTCCCCGGTGTGAGGAGCAGGTGACCCTCGGGCTCGGGCGCCTCGGCCTCCAGTCTCTGCGTCCGGGGGACCCGGTTGAATTCTGGGTGTCCAGAAGGATGGGGTCTGGGGAGCAAGCTACTAAGGGTTTGGGGGCTGGTTTGCCTCTTCAGTGGACCATTCTTAAAAATCAGTCTCAAAGTCTCCCCTCAGACCTGCTCTTTGAGATGCAGTAGCCGTGTTGTGAGGAGGATTGCTGCATGGGGGGCAGTGCCCTGAGCCTCAGTTTCCTGTTGTGTGCAGGAAGGGGTCGGGATATAGGGCTTTCTAAAGAGCCTCTCAGGTCTTACAAAAAATGATCATAATAATAAGAATGATAATGATAATATGAATAATAAAACTCTTGGGAAAATAAAATAAAATGATTTTTAAATGCTTAGATCTCCAGGACCCTTGAATGGTAGGTATATAATTCTGGGTGAACCACACTGGGTCATACAAGACAGTGGCACGGCTTTCTTTATAAGTCAGGTGTGATTATGTATTTTTCTGCCAATGAATGGATCCTGGAGACTCCATCCTCTTAGGATACATGGGGTAGGGAAGGTGGGTTAAATCCTGTGAAATGAGAACCAGAAGAATTCTCCCCCTGCCCCCAAGAGTTTGCGAATGCAGGCTTATTAATCTCACATTTTATATTTACAGCTCCATTCCTCTCTTTGGCCATTTCTTTCTGCTTAGGGTGGTATCAAGCCACAGGTTTATTGGGACTGGTGAAATTACAGCAAGGGGCTTTTATTTGGGGGTGGTGGAGGGGATGTGCTCCTGTGGCCCCTCATTGCTCTACAGTCCTCCAAATCCAGAAATGGACAGAGACGGTCAACTAATAGAGAGCAAAGAGCTGGTATTTTCCTTTGAGCTCTGAGTAGACTAGTTAGTAAAGATGTCTTGCGCTAATGGCTTAATTTACTGTCCTGAAGCTTCTCTTCATTGTTTCAGTTAAGCCCCTGTATTACTCAGGGGGACTAACTTGGCCCCTGGGGATTTCCCCTTCCTCCTACTAGTTGTAGGCAAATACCCTAATCCCCCTGTGAGGACAGGGCCATACATGTGCCTGTTGTGTTGCATTATGCTCGTCACTTTCCCTGTGTCTGAGGCTCCTATCCCAGAGGTCGTCCAGCCTTGCCCTCGCCTGTGAAGAGTTGAGAGGTGGCTTAGTTGTCGACAAGCCTTCAGTTTCAGGGCTCTGTGATTCCCTTGAAAGTACTCGCAGGATTTGGCGTATGTGCCCATGTGTGTTTTTTGAGGGGGAGAATCCATAGTTTTCATCAGCTTTTCAAAGGGGTCCCTGACCCCAGCATTAGATGGAAACGTCTATGGGCAGGACCTTCCCACAGGTCTTTGTTTAATCTCCAAGCCTCCGAATCTTAGAGGTAAAGAGGATTCAGAGCACATACTGACCAGCTGTCTCATCTGACAGATGAGGCCTAGAGGCGACCTACAGTGTAGGCGGAAGCCCAGGCTCTGGAGCCAGACTGCTGTGTGACGTTGGGCCAGTTACTTGGCCTCTCCAAGCCTCCACAACTTCCTGTGCTAAGTGTGGATAAGAATTCTAGTGGTCCCTGTTTATAGGGTTTTGTGGAGAGTAAATTAGATAATCCTTTAAAACACAGTTCATGGCGCATAAATGCCAGAGAGTTGTCAGGGCTGACTAATTAGCCCTCACATCTGGTTCCCTGCAAAGCTATTGGGTCGTACCATCTCAAAAACCTTTTGCCTGAACAAGGCCTTAAATCTTCCATCCTTGTCTTAAAAGCGTGATGCTGTCTCAGTTAAGCTACACATAAGTGAATGAATGAACAAATGAAAGCAAGCAACAGAAGGTATAAATAAGTTTAGATGAGTCTTTGATAGATGACGCAAGGCACTTCATTATTAACTCTAATAATTTCTTTGTAACCCAGTTATTTATACTATTCGTCCAGTAGACATTTGTTGGGCATGTACTGTATTTCAGAGTGGACACGAGGAATATGCTAATTTTCAAACGAAGAAAAGGGACATTGCAGTTACTTTAAAGCCCACTTCTGTATGGCACACAGTAATCGGCCATTCAGCAGATTGAGCGAAGGAAGGGTATGAGGGAATGGACAAACATTGATATGGAAGAAACTCCGTTCAGTTCCAGTAAACATGCTGACATTCTGGATAGACAGATACAGAGCTGGTCACTCAGAAGACCTTGGCTTCACTTCTTTGATGACACAAGCACTCCCTGAACATGGACAGGGCAAGGTGGGGAATGGGGAGAGTGTGAATAATTGAAACCCCCTTCAAGTAATTGAAGGACTCGGTCTTTATTCTGGTTCTGGTCCCCACCAACCTTGACACAGCTCTCAGAACTGGTTGACTTCAGCTTTGCTTCTGGTCCTTCCAGGCCTCCTTTCCTCCTCTCTCCCCAACTCACGAGCCATGGGGAGGACTCCGGATGGCCAGGGTCCACCTACCCGCCGGGGACCATCAGCCCCGGGAACCTTGGCTCCCTCAGGAGAGTCTGAATGGCCACTCCCACACCTTTCTCAGTGTCTGTCTGTCTGTCTTCTCTGTGTGTAGCAGGAGCCAGCCTGAATGCACGGTAGCCCGTTCAGCCTCTCCAGCAGGGGCTGGGTCCACTGAGCGTGCCTCAAAGGCAAACCTCTACCATATCAACCCTTTGAGAAATGTTATTAAGTCAACAGTGCAGATTTTATCAAGGAGTCTGGGAAGCTTAAGGTACTTGTGTGTCATCGCTGTTGGACAAAGTGAGGGAAAGAGCATGGGTACCACGACTGCCTGATAATACAAGTAGAAGCGGTGGGACTGGATGTCAGGCTCAGAAGGGTAAGTGCCTTGACAGAACCAGCCCCAGCTTGCTGGCAGTCTTAGGCTAGCCTGGCATTGACAAAATTCTGCTCTATTGTTTTTCGAAGTTTTATTCTATGTAACACTCAATGCTCGAAGAACTCAGTGAGGCAGCAGCTGGGTCAGGTGTTAATGACCCTTATTTGGTGGCTGAGGTCGCTGAGAACAGAGGAGTTGAGTAATTGGGCCGGGGCAACCCGGGCAGCATTGGTGTAGGCAGGACTGAACGCCAAGTGTTCTGATTCAAGGCCAGTATCCTTTCTCCTCTCCACACCACTACTCACGAGATGACACCTGTGCAGTGTATGTTGTGAAAAAGGAGATGGCTCTGTAGAAGCAGAAGGTGGCATAACCATCTTTTATTTGTTGTTATTAGCAGTTGTCATTGATGTGTAGATCAATGCTAGGGTCTCAAGAAGAGATTCATGTCCATGGAACATATCTTATTGCTGCAAAGCCTGAAGCCCTTTTAATGTAGGTGCTTATTTTGGGGGATTTATTTGCCAGCTGGAGACTCTGGCCTTCAGTCCTGTCCTTTCTTTCTGGAACACAGGTCCAGCAGCTGGACATGGAGACCCAACGCTCCTCACCTCTGTCATTCCCCAACGTTGTGCAAGAGGAAACCCCGCGTCAGGCCCCTGCTGGACTCCCTCGAGAAACTCTGTTCCAATCCCACGTTCTTCCCCCCAAAGAAGTTCCTTCTCTGTCTCCCGCCATTCCCCGGCAAGGCTCCCTACCCCAGACTCCCAGCGCTCCCAAGCAACAGACTTCTGGCCGAATGCCGCATGTGCTCCAGAAGGGACCCTCACTCCTGTATCCTGCCGCTTCCGAGCAAGAGACTCAGATCCAGGGCCCCCTGACTTCCCAAGAAGAGGCCCCGTATCTACCCCCAGCTGCTGCTGAACCAGAGATCTCGCTTCTCTCCCACTCCACCCATCATCAAGAAGCCCCACTCCACTCCCCCGAAGTTCCCGAGAGAGACCCCTTGACCCTTTCCCCCACAGTTCCCGAGACTGACATGGACCCCCTGCTCCAGAGCCCGGTTTCCCAAAAGGATACCCCCTTCCAGATCTCTTCTGCGGCCCAGAAAGATACACCACTCCCAACGGCGGAGATCACCCGCTTGGCCGTGTGGGCTGCCGTCCAAGCGGTGGAGAGGAAACTGGAGGCCCAAGCCATGCGGCTCCTGACCCTGGAGGGCAGGACTGGGACAAATGAGAAAAAGATAGCCGACTGCGAGAAGACGGCCGTGGAGTTTGCAAACCACCTGGAGAGCAAATGGGTGGTGCTGGGGACCCTGCTGCAGGAGTACGGGCTGCTGCAGAGGCGGCTGGAGAACATGGAGAACCTGCTGAAGAACAGAAACTTCTGGATTCTACGGCTGCCCCCGGGCAGCAATGGAGAAGTTCCCAAGGTAACTTTATCCCAACCGGGGCTTCCCGAGGAGTGACCGGGACTGGAATGTGTGTTAGGAATTTAATATCAAAGAAAGGGAAAGCCATGGTTAAGAAGGAAAACAATATGATGATACCTAGTCACCAACTTCACATTGCTGAGAACAGGACGCAGCAAAACCGAATGATTTCTCCTGTTGATAAAAGCATAGGCTATAGATTAGAGAGACGACCTAGTGATGGGGGCTGTCAGTGTAGAAGGCGTTCAGTCTGTGATGTCTGAGGATAAAAGGCAAATTGAAGGCCAAGTGGTCGAGCTGTGGACAAGTGTGAACCTGTGTGGTTCCCCGTGGAGGTGGAGGGAGGACGTGGTGAAATGTTACAGGGCGGTGTCCTGCTCAGCATTTTTATCAGTAAACTCATAAATCACGTTAACGCCAGTAAAAATATGATTTCCAGAGGTATCCTAAAGAAACAGAGGATGGTTAGACTTTTGTATTGTTTCCCAGAGGAAAGCACTTAAACGTGAACTGGTTTTCTTCCTGTTCTTTTATGCCACGGCCCCTTTTCACAGCCTCATGGAGGGAAAACGCGTGGACCGTGTGGCCTAGGCCAGCACTCTGCAGATTGTATTGTGTGCACGAATCACCTGGGGATCTTACTAAAGGCTGAATCTGAATTAGTGAGTCTCGAGTGGGGCCTGAGAGTCTGCATTGCTAGCATTCCCCAGTGGTGCCATCGCTGTTGGTCCACACTTTACAGCAGCAAGGACTGTCCTGTTAGAGAGGAAAAGGACCAGACATCACGGGGCCCCGACTCTCTCGGGCCAGGACAGTGGCTGAAGCCTCCTGATTTCTAGAGAGGTCCTTGGTGAAAACCCACAGCTCGGCCTCTGGGCCTTTCCCACTCCAGTCCTAAGAGTTTTGAAACAGGCCCAGGGGGCCAGAGCCATTGGCAACCTTCAGATCTGGCGGCTGAGGGCCCGTGATGACTTCCCATTGGTCCGAGCTGAGCTTGTTGTGTGGTTTCAGGTCCCTGTGACGTTTGACGACGTGGCCGTCCATTTCTCGGAGCAGGAGTGGGGGAACCTGTCCGAGTGGCAGAAGGAGCTGTACAAGAACGTGATGCGGGGCAACTACGAGTCTCTGGTTTCCATGGGTAAGGAGACAGCTTTGCTGCCCGCGGCTTCCCGCCTGCTAGCTGGGGGTTCCTTAGGAGTCCCGGGAGCTCTGAACTCCCAGAGACAATTTTCGAGAGCACAGCAAATGAGAGCAGACACCCATATACCCACATACCTCAGCACAGCACAGATCAGCACAGCTCGTAAGCAGAGAACCCCCTCTACCCGCGGGGGCCGGGGGACAGACTCAGACGTCAGCAGTCTCTCACCTTTATATTATTTTCCCCATGGCCCCTATATACATATATACATACATACATATATATATATATATATCTATCTTGAAATTAGTTTGTCCAGCAAACTGTTATTAAGCACAGTGTGAGGTGCTTTATGAGAATGACATTTAAGCCTCACACCTTGCCCGTGTGGGAGCTAGGACAGGTGTCAGCCCTCCTGATAGACCGCCTAGGTGGCTGAACACTGTCGTCGATCGAGAGCTTACGTCCCCCAGGTTCTCGTCCCGCTCGTGCAGAGACGAGGTATGACCCGGGGAGTAAACGGTCGTCCTAGGTCCCTGCCAGGGAGTTGCGATTTCACTGGGATCTCTCATACCCCACAGTCGGTGGAGTCTTGTTGTTTTCGCTAATGAGAGTATTTGAGGACGAGGACCTGGGAAAACAGGCTTTAGTTTTATATGTTTCCTTTTCTCCGATATGGGGAACTCTTTGGGCACAAAAAAATTAGAAAAACATTAAATAAGCTGCTGTATAGAAAATCCGATCCTTGCTGGAATTGTTAATTTTATACATATATACCTCTCCATGGGGTAACTTTTTATTTTTTTCTGTTCTTTTTGAAGTATATACATAATTGTGAAAATGGAACAATTTAGATTTGTAAAACAAAGAGCAAGAGCAATCCCCACCCCCAGCCAGCACCGCTCCCCAGAGGTAACCACCGTGAACCCTTGGGCCGATACTGTTTCTCATCATTTTGCTGCACTCGTGCACACGCGGTTTGTGGTTTGCACAAATAGGATCCTTCCCTTATTTTACCTAACAGCAGTCAGAGACAGCTTTCCATGTCAGCGCGGAGGCCTGCTCGAAAGACAGTGCCGTGTTCCCGATGAACCGTCGGGCTGTTGATATAGAACTGTTGACGAGCAGCAGCCTGGGTCCCTCTTCTCGCTGCCACAGAGGGTTGCCATCAGCATCTCTATTTGTGCTCTTCCGCGAGTATTTCAGTGGGATGCATTCCAGGAGGTGGGTTTGCGGAGGAAAGAGGGTGCTCGTTTACAATGTCGCGGGCCCTTCCACGGGCCCTACCCAGGGCTGTGTATGTTCACGGAACAGAGTGTGACAACGCCATCTCCACACCCTGGCCGGAACTGAGGTTCTCCTATTGTAAAGATTCGTCTTTCCTGATGGTGGAAAATGACGCCGCATTCTTGTAACGTGTATCCCTTTGATGATTAGGGAGCTTGTGCATCTTTTAATATGTTTATTGGCCGTTTGCATATTTTCTACGAATTACCCATTCATATCTTTGATTTTTTATTTTACTAACTGTAGAGGCTCTTTATATATAATTACGGACATTAATCCTTCACCTTATTTTTTACAAATGTGTGTGTGTGATACTATTTTCTCCAAGTTTCTTTATCTTTTAAATTTATTTCCAAAGAACTTTAACTTTTTGTAATGTAAAAAAAAAACCTATCAGTGTTTTGTTTCATGGCTTCTATATTTTATCAAGATCAGTTTTTTAATTTATAAAATTTCAAATATCTTCTCCCTTTGTCATGAAAACCTGAGCTGGCATTGGCCACCTGTGAGCCACAGATGGCCAGTTTCCATCAGTGGGCAAGTGGTGCCCCAGAGCTGGTACCGCTGGGAGGACCCAGAGCGCGGTTAACACACACACACACATGCACACACACGCGTGTGCACACCCACTCTGTGTGCACCGAGGAGAAGGGCTGGAAACTTGGCCCTTCCTTCTGCAGCATTGCCGGCCTTGCGTAGGGCAGCTGCTCCCGATGTCCCACTCACACAGGCGACATCTTTGTAGCATCCAGTGCGAACTCATCCCATAGGATATCTTCTTTGCTTCCTTCTGCGCAGACTATGCAATTTCCAAACCAGACCTCATGTCTCAGATGGAGCGCGGGGAGAGGCCAGCCATGCAGGAGCAAGAGGACTCAGAAGAGGGCGAGGCGCCTGCGGACCCCAGTGCCGGTGAGTGGCTGCCAGGCGGCATGGGCTGTTACAACCCATCGTAGGCCCCGGAGGGCTGTGTTAGCAGGCTGAGTGCCTCAGGGAAGCCCGCAGGTGCTGGGACCTGCCTGGGGCCTCCTTGATCGCCAGTGGCCCTAGCGGCTGAGCTAGGAATGCCGTTGCGGTCATTGTCTCGGGGAGCTTTTGATGCGACCGAGCGTCACCTCACTCTTTGCGGGAAACAGAACCAAAACTGGCAGAAAGGCGTTCCCTTGTCGGGATGCTGGTGCGGGTGAGCCTTGAGCTCCCAGAGGAGGGCCACGTCCCTGGTCCTGTGGCCGGTGCGTGGAAGGACAGGGACAGACACGGACTTTACCCGAAGCATCCTCCAGTGTGTGGGGCGGGGTCCAGACGAGGCAGTGAGGCGAGGCGGTGGAGAAGCGCAGGCCGGCCTGGCCGCGGGCTCGGGTGCAGACGCCAGCGTTGGGCTGCCGGCGCTTGAACCCCGGCTTCTCTGCGTCCTCACCCTGTGGTTTTTATTACTCGGCCTTTTGGAGGCCCGCTTTCTTATCCGTGAAACAAAACTGGTACTGATAGCCAGGGCCTGGCGTGCTGACCGGCAGGTTCCAGTGGCCCAGGACACGCCAGCTGCTGTGTCCGTCTGCGTGGGGAGCCGTCCCTTCCCCAGCGGCCGCTCAGCAGCCCTCACACTTGCACGGCAGTGCTTTCGGGGTGTGGTTCGTTCTTTGGAATTGCCCTTGGCCTTGCATCACTTCCCTTGAAGGTCTTCCGTGGGAGGAGATCCTTGTCTTTTGTAGCCAGATGTCATGGGTGATCCTGTCTTTTGAAAAAGGAGGATAATCTAGCAGGAGAACTCACTGGGGCCAACAGCCAGGTCTTGTATGAAGTAATGTCATCGACTCTGGCACCAGGAGGAGGTCCAGAATCACGTGCAGGCATGTCGGCCCCATGGAGTGAGAGCAGAGGTTAACTTCCAGAAGAGGCAGGACCCTGAGGAAAAATAAGTGCTGGCGTGTTTCAGAGAAACCCTAAGCCATCATCACTCTCTAGAGATTTGTCTGGAGATTGAAGTGGAGGGAAGAGGCAGATCCTGAATTCATTCTGGAAGACAAAAAAGATGGATTTAAAAGTAGATGAGATGAGGGGCTTCCCTGGTGGCGCAGTGGCTGAGAGTCCGCCTGCCGATGCAGGGGACACGGGTTCGTGCCCCGGTCCGGGAGGATCCCACGTGCCATGGAGCGGCTGGGCCCGTGAGCCTTGGCCCGTGGGCCTGAACGTCCGGAGCCTGTGCTCCGCAACGGGAGAGGCCACAGCAGTGAGGGGCCTGCGTACCGAAAAAAAGAAAAAAAAGTAGATGAGGTGAGAGTGGGTGTCATGGGACAGGGTGTGGCACGGGGCAGAGTGATCTTTTGTTTGGAGGAAAACAAGTCTGTATGTGAAAGGTTTGAGTGGCCGCATCCAAAAACAGGTGTCAGTGGGAACGGAGAGATTCAAAGGAGAAGAAATCAGAAAGAGGGCTTAGGAGGCAAAGAATGAGAAAGGGGAGGGGTGGTTTGTGGTAAAAATCCTAGAACCCATCCGATGTCCCCGTGGGGTTTTGTGGTCCGGTTACTGCTTTTGTAGCATCTTCTTAGAAGGGCTGGGATGGGAACGTGGACCCCTTCCTCTGTCTGCTTGTTCACACTGTCATCACAGGTGGGCCTCCCACAAAGTGGGGCCAGAATTGAGAGCAAATAACTCCAGCCCCCTCGGCCCCAGGCGGGGTTCGTTCTGGCACAGGCGCGTCTAAGGCCGGAGCTTCTGTGGGCAGCGGCGGCCTCACAGAGGCTGCCTTGTGTGGCTGGAATGTGCCATTTGTTCCACTAACCGTCTCAGCCACTAGGAGCCTGACTGGAGGGAGGACAGGCGAGGAATGAGAACCACTGCCCCATGGGCCAGCTGTAAACTCGCACTTCTGTGTGTGCAAGGCCCTGGCCTCGGGGTAGCAGGGTTGTCCTGTGAGTCTGCAGTTATCAGAGCCAGTGGTCACCTGTCATTCGTGTGTCCTCCCCCTTAGAAGAGTGGCCACAAGGCCAGCCCTGGGCCAGACCCAAAGGGTGATACCAATTGAGAATTTTCATGGTTCCAAATACACCAAACATGACGGTTTTGGGAACTGGCTGAGTAAATGCATTCAATAAACTAGTATTTATGGTTGGGGTCCCTAAGGGCAGGGAGACCTGAAGGTGACTCAGATAGCGACCCTGCTCTCAAAATCCTCCAAGCCGGGGCTCCCATTCATGGCTCTTTAAGGGTGAACAGGAGGCCTGGGGAAGCCAGGGACCATTGTCACCTAACAAATTAGCAGAATAAAACAAACAAGCCAGAAGCCATGGCTGAAGTCCAAGTTCTCATACAGTGTAGATAGTTTCAGTCTTTTTAAAAAGCAATTTGATATTTTCTGGTCTTCAAATATGTTTTAAATATTTAAAATGTTCATTTACTTAACCTAATAATTTCCTTTCTGAGAGTCTATAGCCTAGAAAAGAATCCAAAAATATGGATTAAGATGTACAAATATTATATTACATTATGATAGACGGTTATACAGCCACTAAAATCACACGTGAAGAGTTTTTACACCATATTTTCACTTGTATGTTTATTATTAAGTCCATCTAATATTTTTTGTACCAGGTACTATGTCAAGAGACTGATGTTAACAAACTAAACACCCCACATATGTAAAAATACAGCCAGCCACTGTGACAGTGCTGTGGAGACAGGCATCCAGGGCTCTGGGACACACAGCAGCAAAGGCCTTACTGGGACCAGGTGCTTAGCAAAGGCCTCGGAGGAGGTGGGATTTTTAGTGGAAGCACAAGTGGGAGTTCCCATTACTCGGAAGAGAACTCCTCAGAGGGAGGAAAGACTGGAAGCGAGGGGGCTCTCTTTGTAGCCCAGGTAGGAGGCCTTGCATAGCCCAGGGAGCACCGTGGGTATTTGCGAGGTGTATTTTGGCGTCGGTGGCTGGCGGATGTCGAATATGAGGAGAGGGGGTCCCACGGATGAGTCCAGGTCGTGACGTGAGTGAGAGGGTAGGTGGGGGACGACAAGAGGTTCCAACCCAGAGAAACGACAGGAACGCGTTAGGTGTGAGGTGCCAGGACACGTCCAGGAGGTGGTGTTGAGAAAGCAGCTGAATAGAGGAGGCTGGAGCTCACAGAAGAGCCCTGAGCTAGTGACAGACGTGTGGGCCTTGGTAGTGTGGACGGGATCAGCTTTCCCAGCCTGGATGGGAGAAGAGGAAGAGCACAGCCTGTGCCCTTGGCTTGGAGCCCTGACTGTTAGAGTAGATTTGGAGAGTTGGAATATATGGGTCTGGGTGGAGCCCAGGTGTTAGTTTTGTTTGTTTTTAAGCTTCCAAGATGATTCTCATGTGCAGCCAGGGTTGAAAACCACTGCTGTAGGATTTGGAAAAAGGAGGAGGAACCAGAAGAAGCAAAGGAAACAGGAGTGGCCAGAAAGGTAGCAAGAAATCAGGGTGGTGCATTGTTGGGTATTTCAAGAGAAGAGTGTTTCCGGAAGGAGGGAGCGTGGTTAACAGTGTTGAATTCTGCAGTGTGGTGTGGTTAGGCAAAGACTGCGCGAAGTGTCCATTGGATTTGCAGATTGGCAGCATCAGTGACCTTAGCAAGAAAGAGAAACGTTGGCGGCACGGTTGAGGTGGAAGCCTGTGAGTGGGTTGAGGAGTGGATGGGAGGCGAGGAAGTGGAGATTGTTCCAGTGTAGCTGTGGGTGGGGAAGAGAAACGCTGGCGGGCCGGGCAGCGTAGGGACTCTTGTTTGCTTAAGATGGGGATTGCCGAAGCCTGTTTGACATCTTGACAGGAATGAGCCAGTCGATACGGGAAGTTAATGGGTATAGAAGTGGGTAATGTAGGGACTTCCCTGGCGGTCCAGCAGTTAGGACTCCGCACTCTCACTGCCGAGGGCCCAGGTTCGATCCCTGGTCGGGGAACTAAGATCCCTTAGAAGTGAGAGTATATTACTTCTTATTCAGTAAAAATAAGTTTTTTAAAAAACAACGCATGAAGAAAGACTCCAAGTTAAAGGTGGCAGATTGACCGTGTGTTTACTCCCACCTCCCCAAGTCCTTCTAAAACGAGAGCAAAGGGACTTTTTTTAAAAGGAACGGACAAGGAGACAACGGCAGCTAAGTTTTGGAAGGCTGAGAGCAGATGGCTGGGTGATCGCTGATTGAGAAAGCAGAATCCAAAATTGGTGTTAGGGAAGAAACCCAGTTTGCACTCCACCCCCATCCCTGCTCAAGACTCGGGAACTAGCGGTGCCAGAGGTTGCAGGTGTCTTTGGAAATGGGGGTAAAGGTGAGGCTAAAAACAGAACATTGGTCAAACATCTTAAGAGGCCTTTAAACACTGCCATTTCCCTCCATTGCCTCACCCGACCGTGGTAGGTGACCAAGGCTTATTCTCTGGAGATGGTGAACAACAGGGTTTCTGGACGTGGACACCAGGCGTGATTGGGGTGGGTGCCATGTTGAAAACAAGGGAATGAGTGAAGCTTGACAGAGATGTTGAGACCTCTAGCCTTCTTCCCTAACCTGAATCCCAAAATGATGCTCACATCCAAGATTAAACCCTCAGGGCAGGATATTGGAAGAGTCTTATCTGGAGATGCTTGGGGCCAGCCCAAGAGATTTCCCAGGGAGATGATCTAGCTAAACAATCCTGCTGGGAAACCAAGCCCTACCTGAATGCACCAAACTTGCAATTCTCTTCTGACTATTCAACTTTTAATATAAATGGACAACCAAGAACCACAAGGCATTTGGGAAGAGCCTCTAATATACAGAGACAAAGGAGACAAAAAGCAGAAAAAATAAATTTCAAGGAAACAGAGACCATACGGGGTGGGGGGGGGAATATGTTTAAATACTTATATATAGTTATACATTTAAAATATACATTTTTTCATATTCCTTAGAGAGATAAAAGAAGTGAATGTATCCATGACAAAAGTATAATGCTTATCTAAAAAAAAATAGAAAGGAACTCTTAAAAATTAAAAATATAATAATGCAAATTAAAAACTCAGTAGCAGTGTTAGAAAATAAAGTTGAATACACAGCCCAGAAAATAGAGCAAAAAGACAAAAAAAGAAAATAGGGAGACAATAAGAAAAGTAAAGGATAGAAGTCTAATGCCCAGATCATAGAAATACCGGGATAAAAAATAGCAAAAACAGGGAGAAGGGAATTAGAGATGAAAGACTTCAGGAAAAATTCCCAGCGCTTAAAGACAGCTTTCCAGATTGAAGAGCCCGCCAACTGTCCAGAATAGTGGATGAAAATTGATCCAGCCTTAAATACTTCAGCAAGAAATTTCAGAGCAACTGAGGACCCAGGAGATCTGACAAACTTCTGGGAGAAAGACCAGGTTCATACAAAGGAACAAGAATTAGAATGGCATTGGACTTTTCAACAGTATTGGAAGCTACAAGACCGTAGGATAATTCCTTTAAAATTCTTTAAATTTTAAAATTGGAAAATATTTTCCAACATTCTAGAATTTGATACCTAGACAGACTAATCTAATTAAATATGAGAGTGAAATCGAGATGCTGAGATGCTCAAGGTCTGCCATGCGCCCTTTCTCAAGCTGGGGCAGGTACTTTGCCAAATGAGGAAGTAAACCAAGAAAGAGGTGTAAGGAGCTCCAGCACAAGAGAGGGCAAGGAATCCCTGGGGTGCTGCCGAAGGGGATCCCCAAAAGACAGCTGTGGATCTGGAGGCACCAGTCCACACTGGAGCATACCAGAGGTTCCAGAAAATTTTTCTTCAAGCAGGTAAAACCGAGGAATCCCCATTATGTTTGGATGTTCTGAGAGGAGAGTTATAGAGCAGGGTGGGGGGAGACATTGGAGCTGACTTAGTGGTAATTAATAGTAAGCTAAGCAAAAGAAAAGAAAACTAGCTCCAGGGGAAGCAAATAGGTTTACAGGCATAGAAGAGTACTTATAGTATGCTACATGGTTCAATTTTTTTTTTTTTTTTTTTGCGGTACGCGGGCCTCTCACTGCTGCGGCCTCTCCCGCCATGGAGCACAGGCTCCGGACACGCAGGCCCAGCGGCCATGGCCCACGGGCCCAGCCGCTCCACGGCGTGCGGAATCCTCCCGGACCGGGGCACGAGCCCGCGTCCCCCGCACCGGCAGGCGGACTCCCAACCACTGCGCCACCAGGGAAGCCCTACATTGTTCAATTTTAAATAGCATTTACATAATCCAATCATGTAAACACCCAACATTAATTCAACCAGAATTACAGGCTGGGAAAAATCAGGGATTTGGAAGAGATGTGGATGGTTGGGGAAGAGGTGGTCCTCACCTCCAGCTCTTGGAAGTCAGTAGATTATGCTTAAAATTGAAAACTCAAGGAGTAGCAATGCCATTATGTTATGTAGAGTTATGAATGTAAGTGACAAAAGAATCAGCTAGAAGAATTGAAAGTGATTGCCTCTGGGGAGCAGGTTGGGGGGTGGAGGGGAGCTTCTTAAAAATGAGGTTTGAAGAACCCTTCATCCCTCTGGCCTATGTGTACATATAACTTTTTAAAGAAGATTTAAAAAATTAATATACCAAAGTTTAAAAAATCTAACAGAAAGTGTAGCCATGAAAATGTTGGAAAGCCCATGGCAGCCATCATTTCTGTGCTTTGAGCTGGTGGAGAAAGTTAATGTGGCCACGCTGGTTTTCACTTTCCAATGAAACTCTGAAGTTGCGTCAGTGTAATTCAAAAAGAAAAAATGCAGAGAAAGTGAAAGTCCCATATAATTCTCCCTTAAGAATCAACAGATCGGGGCTTCCCTGGCGGTCCAGTAGTTAGGACTCCACGCTTTCACTGCCCAGGGCCCGGTTCAATCCCTGGTCGGGGAACTAAGATCCCACAGGCTGCACGGTGTAGCCAAAAAAAAATAAAAGAGAGAGAGAGAGAAGAGTCAACAGCTTATTCCTTCCAATTTATGTGCGTATAGTCACACACACACACGCACACACACACACACAGCCTTAATTATATAATACTTTCTCATTGTTAAAAAAATTTCTTCAAACAATATAGAAGTACATTGTTTAGGACTTGCTTTTTCCAAAAATATCTTTGACATCTTTACATGTCAAAACATGTAAGTCTCTTTTTTAAATAGCAGACTGTAGTATTCTGTATATTGATATCATACTTTAAACAAACTCCCATTGGTATGCATTTAGAGTCTTCACAAGTTTCAGTGCTTCATTAAACATCCTTTATAAGTAAATCTTCATGCACTCGTCTGAAACTTACTTAGAAGTAGACTTTCTGGGTCAAAGGATATACCCATTTAACACTTTAATAGATATTAGCAAATGTCCTTCAAAACAATTGTGCCACTTTACACACCCTCATCTATACATGAGAAAACCTGTTTCCCCACACCCATGCCAATAGGTGGTATTATCTTTTTATTATTTGCCGGAGTGATGGGTAGAAAAGACAATATTTTGATGTTTTCATGCACTCTGTAAGAGTGATGTTGAGCATATCTTCACGTATTTATTGGTCACCAGTATGTCTTGTTTATGAATTATCCTTTGCCCATTGTTCTTTTGGATTATTCATCTTTTTATTATTGATTTATAAAAGCTTTTTAAATATTAAGGATATTAGCTGTAGTCTGTCTTACGTATGCAAATATGTTTCCAAATTTATGGTTTACCTTTGTGTGTATCTGTGATGTAGCTGTTTAAAATTTTTGTGTTCCATTTTATTAATTTTAAGTTCCTATGTATTCAGATTTACCAGAAATTTTCTTTATGGTGGGTGGGCTTCATACCAAGTGTAGAAATACTTACTTGGCCTCTTTTATTCAGTAAACATTATGATCACAGGCCATAGACCTATGAGCTTTTCAAAAATCTATAAAAATATTTGAAAGCTGAAATAAGATAGTTTTTGCTCCAGAAAATTACAAAATGTAAATAATTAAATGTTTAACTGTGTCTCCCAATATAACATTATACCAGCTTCATTAATTATTAAATTTAGTGTCCACAAACATTAATATGTTTGAAAACAATTTGTAGGAGAGATTTTTCCCATCTCAGAAGAGTTCTTATGAAGAAATTTGATTACAGATTAACAACCTATCACAAATTAAATGTTTCTTATCACCAAACAGTGTCAAGGCAAAGCTACAAAAAATTTTTTCCAAAAAATTTACACCAAAAGATTATAGTTGATATGTGTTGTGCATATTTAATATGTTTGGTGTGACTGACCAGACAGCTTCCAGAAGGAATCTCTGAAGTCCCAGAGGGTCTCAGGGTAGCCTGTTCCTCAGCTCAACGCTGTTTAGAAAAAAAGAAACGAAAGAAAGGAAGGAAGGAAGGAGAGAGGGGAAAAAGCTGTGCTTTTCTCTAATGCTAGTATGATTTCATTATTTATGTCTAAAGTTTTGATTCATCCGTAACTTATTTTGAGGTGAGATATGTGAAGATGGTTTTTTTGGTTTTTTCCTTCTAGTCAGGGAGCCAGCTGTCTCCACTTCATTTGCCTAAACCTTTTCCCACTGGTTTGAAGTGCTACCTTTGGTCATAAACTATATTCCCACAATGTACGTGTCTTTGATTAATTTTTTTAATGGGAGAACAGATTACTGCTTATGAATGCATTCTGGTTGTCAGAACTCTTTCAGAAGTTGTTTGGGGCAGAGAGACCTTTTTGGTGGGAAACACTGGTTTCCCTGCTGTGTAACAAGCGGGGGAGAGGCACGAAAATGTGTAACCGATGCCCATTTCAAGGGCAAAAGAATTAGATGCCATAGAGAGGGGCAGACGAGTGCTTGGGGGGTCAGAGAAGAGCACGCTCACCATGGGCTAAGAGAGGCCTGGGACGTCTGGTGGAGTGGGGGTCTTGAGGAGAGGTCAGGATGGGAAGGCAGTGGTCTTCAGGCTGCAGTACCCATTCCCCGGGGTACGAGAGACTTTCCAAGAAGGCACAACACAGAGGGCTTTGCGGGTTCAGCTTCCAAGTCTCTGTCCATCTGTTGTCCTTCATAAAGCGTGTCAGTGAGGGTGCTCGACACCTGCGGCCCCCCTCTAGTGTTGGTCCCATGTCCCATGTCTCCTACCACTGAGAACAAAAGAGGAGGCACCTCCTGCCCATCCTGCCTTGCTATGGAGTGTTTCTCTGATGTATAAAAAGGCCTCTGGCTCACGAAACAAAGAGACAAGCCAGAATGTTGGGGGACAGAACCAGAAGTACATTGGTGGCTCTGGGGCCTGGATGGCGAATCCTTTTGGAAGTTAGATCGTTTGGAATACTTAGCTTTCGACAAAATTGAAAGAGAACCTAATTAAGTTGTCAGCTAATAGGTCATTAAAAACAATTTTTGATGATATGTTAACCATGTGCTTTTGCAGTATTTATAATTCAGAAGTTCAGAGAATGGAGTGATGATTCCATAACAAAGCTCCCAC
Organism: Leucopleurus acutus; assembly: GCF_964270905.1. Classification (NCBI taxonomy): domain Eukaryota; kingdom Metazoa; phylum Chordata; class Mammalia; order Artiodactyla; family Delphinidae; genus Leucopleurus; species Leucopleurus acutus. The sequence goes on along the minus strand of NC_139144.1, from coordinate 102,139,762 downwards.
CAGCCCAGCTACAGATCTATGTAAATGAGCTCTTCCAATGGTTATATTTATAAAAATGAAAGATAGGAGCAGATTTTATTCTGAACGCTGTCTCACTCCAGCAATAAGAATATTCATTCTCAGATAAATGAACTAATTGGGGAAAAAGTCCCCATGCATCCTTGTAAGAGATACATTTCCTACAGGTTTTTTGTTTCCTATCTTGAATAATTATTTTTCATTCCACAATAATAATAACTAAGGATGACTTAAGCCAGGCAGACAAGTAACACTTAGAACCCTGTGGTTATTGGAAGTGAAAGCAAAATTAATCTTTCCATTTACATACGCATTTCTGTGCAGTAGATGAGCTGGTTAGGAAGGCACCTAAGCATAAATATGGTCTGTTAGGCTAAAATTCTGTGGGTAAAGTGGGAATGGAAATAGAAGTTCATGGTGAAAAGGGATGATCTTAAAACTCCAAGTATCAAAGAAGAACTTGTTCGTGTATTTTTTAAGTGAATAATGGTGGGTTTTAAATTGCTAGGGTTCTTAGATTCCATTGGCAACATTAAATGGCAATGGAAGAGTTTATTTTAAAATATCAATATTTACAGTACTCCAGAAATTACATCCTTAGCAGTGATTGAAGCATTTTGTCTATTTATTCAAAAAGGTGCAAACGGGTCCATGGTTTTAAAAACTTATCTTATGGAGGAGGCAAGCAAAATACCTTCAGGAGTTGTGAAGTCAGGGAAGGTATCTTTCCGACGCTGGAGTCATAGTTGCGGATGTCGTGCAGAGCCCAGAAGAGAGGAGGCCGGAGGAGGGACACGGGAGGAAGGGGATGCAGGGGGATGACGTCGAGCTGGAGCAGGAGGAGGCCCAGGACCTGAGTGTGGATGACTTTATGTTTTTTGTAAGACAGAGAATAGGATGAAGATGTCTTTGGAGAGTCAACTTGGAGGGAAGGTAGGCACGGTCTGCGTGGGAGGCTAGCCTGGGACATTAGGGCTGCTTTGTATGCGGTCCGCTCCCCAGCTGTTGGGAATCGATTACTGGGCTGATCAGAGAGGAATTAAAGGACTGCCAGGCATCCGAAAGAACCCAGCTTTAGGTCATGTGGCATCAGTTGCTAGCATGACTGGGCGGTCTGCTTTCTGGGCAACGTGGTTCACTTTAGTGTGGGCCGGACAAGTGGATACGGTGAAGGACAGTGAGGGGCTTCGTTCACTGGGTTCCTGGTGCCTTTTCCTTTTTTCACAGCACTTAATCACCTTCTAACATACCATATAATTTATTATATATAATAAATAATATATATTATATGTATAATTTATTAACTATGTTTACTGCCTTATATGAGATGTAGGCGAGCAGGGAGCTATGTTTTGTTCACTGATGTGTCCCACCATTAGAACATGCGTGGCACATAGGTGGTGCTCAATAAATAGCTATTGAATAAACATTCAAAGGATGAATGAATATGTTCATGCATATATGTTTATAATTTCCTTAATTAACAGTGAGTTTCAACCTTTAAGGGGCTTTATGCTAGCACAGCTCTGCCCAGATGCAAGAAAATAAAGTTGACCCCTACCTCACACTATACACAAGATAAAAAGAAATTTCAGGTGGAATAAAGAGCTAAATGTAAAAAAGAAAACCTGGGAATAAAATCTAGGAGATCAGATGAACCATCTAGGACCAGAGGAGACCCTCTTAACTAAGAAAACCCAGGAGCCGTAAGAAAGAGGGACATATTTGACAAGATGAAAACTTTAGGAAAGTTATATGATAAAAGGTAACACAGAGACAAATGATAGATTTGGGGGAAATATTTGAAATGCCAGTAAGAGAAAATGGGTTATCTTTAATACAGGAATCAAAGGACTCTTATCACTCTTATCTGTTCTCATAAGAACAGAGTTCACATAGAATCAACTCTAAAAGGCCAATAAATAAAAGAAATGATATTCACATTACCCTTGTGAGGGAAGTAGAATTAAAGTATCAGTAAGTTATCACTTTATACCCATCAGACTGAGGAATATTAAAAAGAGCAGTGGTGTCATGCCAGCAGGCACGTGGGGAAAAGGGCTGGTAGAAATGTGAATAGTCACAGCCTGTGGAAAAGCAGTCTGATGACACCTGTCAGAATCTAAAGTATTTTAAATTTTTTACCCTGAAGTCCCACTCCTGGGACTCTCATAAAAATAAAAGCACTATTTTATGGCTAGAGATATAAACACATGTTTATGGCAGTGTTGTTCATGGCAAAAGCCTGGCAGCGGAAAGTGAATGTTGTCGATGAGGAAATGGTGGAGCACGTTGCTGTATTATCCTCACCATGGAATACACGCAGCTTTGAAAAGGAACGCGTTAGCCTACAGAAATCGGTGTGAGGGGATTTCTACACGATATTTGGGTGAGAAAAGCAACAGAGGATTATGTATAAGGCAGGTTTTTTTTTTTTAAACCTGTAATGGCCAGAAAGGAAAAACAGAGATGTAAACGTGCTGTGATAACTCACTACATAAGCATAGAGAAGAGTGTGAGGGCAGTTACGGGGATTACCTGGGAAGGTCGCACCTGTCGAGTGGGGAGTGAGGCAAGTTAAAAGGGGAAAAAATACTGCACTAAAGAACAAAAATGTGCGCTAGAATCCTGTTTATTGAAAGTGATGCCTATGTGTGTAACGACATTTGAAATTAACCTACAGATGTACAGGCAGATTAAAAAAAAAAATGTCAGGGCCATGTGTGTAATCAGATGCTGTTTAACGAAAAACTAACCCCGCAGCCCCTCTTATGCCTGTAAACGGGGGCCAGGAAGGGGCTGGGGGCCTCTGATCTGTAGGACACCTGGTGGGGAAGTGTTGAAAAGGTATGCGGGGAGACCAGACGATTAGCCTTTTCTTTATTAGCCTGGTTGAGGGGGAGACAGAGAAACTGTTGCCTTTGGCTGACCTAACCTGGGAAAGGGAATTAGGATCTCTTTCTAAAAGAAACCGTTATTTTAAAATTATAGGGGGTCATGGAAACAAACCTGCGTCCTTTTAACTTGACTGCAGTTCATATTCAAGGCTACACAGTGTCCGTGCCTACTCACTGCCAACCCAGGATATTTCTTCAGGGTCTCTAAAATAAGAATTTTGGAAATAAAAATTCTAGGGCCACAAAACCCTGGGCAGGTGGAATGAACATGTTCTGGATTCTTTTGCCCTCCCCCCACCCCGCCCCCACCTTCTCAGCTCACGACGGCATCGTGATTAAGATCGAGGTGCAGACCAACGATGAGGGCTCCGAGAGTCTGGAGACGCCGGAGCCCCTGATGGGCCAGGTGGAGGAGCATGGCTTCCAGGACTCGGAGCTGGGGGACCCGTGCGGCGAGCAGCCGGACCTGGACATGCAGGAGCCGGAAAACCCGCTGGAGGCGTCCACGGAGAGCTCAGGCGAGTTCAGTGAGCTCAAGCAGATGCTGGCACAGCAGAGAAACTGCGCGGGTGAGTGGGGGGCTGGTGCCTGTGGGGAAGCTGTGGTCTCCTTTAGAGAGGTACTGTGACACTGAGGGCTCAGCAGGTGTGACAGAACCGAGCATGGCCTTAGGTACAGCTTCCCTGCCTCGGGATTTAAAAGCATCCGTCTCCCGGCAAGGAAAGAGGGTGCTAACAGCCAAAGACCAGGTCAGATGAGGACATCAGGGGCTGGCGGAGATCATCTCTCCGGCCCCCTCCCTCTACAGGCAGAGAAGGTCCCACACTAGTGGCAATGCTGGAACTTCCATCTCCTGACGTGTCCTTGGTCATTCCCTTGTCACACTGGAAGCCTCAACTGGCTTGAAGATTTCCACCCTTGAAGAGCACATCTTTGTAAATGGCCGAGGCTGCTTTCTCTGGTAGAATCTAGGCATCATTTTTGTTTAATCGCAAGGCCTCAGGGTCACCATTCTGCACATCCTTGCTCCCTGGGAGGACAAGGAAACAGTGAGGAAGCGGCCTTGCAGCAGCACGGCCAGGACATCTTTTGTGGTCAGTTTTCTGATGCTAAACCATCCTCGCAGGCCTGAGAAAAGCCCTGTCTGATCATCGTGGTGTATTTTTTTAAATACACTACTAGACTTAGCCGCTATTTTATTCAGGAATTTTACAACTATATTCATAAATGAAGTGAACCTGAACTTTTCGGGAATCATCATTAAGATTATACTAGACTTATCAAAGGAACTGGGAAGCTTTTGCTCCTTTTTTCTGTATCCTAAAAATAGTGTGTAAGATAGGAATTCTGCGTGCTCCTTGAAAATTTGGTAGAACCCACTTGGGTTTTGGTTTTTGTATGTTTATGTGCAAAAGAGTCATTAGCCATCATATCAGTTACTATATTATTTATACTTAGAAATGTATCCACATCCATTTTATTTAGGTTTTTAAAAGTATTATTTTGATGATTTAAAAAAATTTTTTTCATTTTATTTTAACCCTTGCAGTTTGCTTTTTTGCACATAAAATATGGACATTGTTCTTGGTCAAAAGATGTGTACCTAACTGCTTATATTTAAATAATTGCATGATATTCGAGAAATCTTAATATACCATGTTGTCTTTCATTAGAGAATAGTGAAAGACACAAGGCAAGTTGCGAGAATTCGTTGAATGGGAGCTTCATAAGAGCAATTCCAGATTGCCCTTTGAACACTCCCATTAATTCTGTTAGTACCATTTAGTAATACTGTAAGCTTTTTGTGGGATTTCGAGACCTGAATTTTAGGGCCAACTGTTTCATTCTTATTTCATTAAGAAAAAACAACTTGGAAACTCAAGGAGAGTTTAAATCTTCCAAGGCCCATATTTCCCCCTCTGCCTTTCATAAACAACCCTATTTTCAGGATAAACACCAGGGCAGTGAGTTACCAACCTCTGAAGCTGCTTCCTCCTTCCTGATCTTTTAAGCATCGTGTTCCAGGGATGTTCTGGGTCACTTCCTGCTGAGTCCTGACAGGACCGAGGCAGCATTGTCTTACGACGGGAGGCCTGAGCTGGGACTTGGCACACCTGTGTTCTGATTTTAACACTGCCACTTAACTGGGTTCAGAGGAGTAGCTGGAAGTGCTGTGGCCTAGCAGTCACTGACAAACTTGAAGACCTTGGCCAGGTCACGAACACTGCCAGCTTCAGTTTCCTTATCAGTTGAGGGGACAGACTAGCTGGTCCTTAAATTGCAAGCTCTGAAAAGGTCTGACTTTATTTATTTGGAGACATTACTTGATAGTGCCAAGCTCGGATGCCCCAAGTCTGTGAAATGGGGATAATTCTTGCTTGACGCCTCCCATAAGATATTGTGAACATGAGAGAGCATAGGTGTGACGTGCTTTGAAAAAGTTCTCATTTGTTTGCTTTTGAGAATTCTGCAGATGCAGACTATTACAGTATTGCATCTTCCATCTCACAGGTGGACTCAAAAGTGAATGACTTTCTCATGTCACACAAAGTCGGCGACTAAAAATAGAGATCCCCAATTAAGCGTTTAGGGAGGGCCAGGTGAGTTCAAAGCACCTGAGAAAATTCAAATAGGTGCTGGAGGCCTCTCCTTTTCTCTCGGACTTACATTCTCCAGGGACCCTGTAGAACAGCCAGCATCTTAGGTCCTAAAAGGCCAGGCTAGAGGGTGGAGGGCCGGCGGCCGAGGAGGACATCCACCATTTGGGATGTTCGTGGAACACTCACCACGTGTGGGGCATTGCACACCTGAGCTTGTGGCAAAGGCAGAGGAAACCCCCCACCCCAGCTTCAGGGTCAGGGCTGGTAGAGTCTGTGCAGGTGAGTCATCCACCTGTGCAGGTGAGGTGCCCCATCAGGAGGCGGGGTTCTTAAGTCTCGGGGAGGCGCCCTGCACGTGCTAGTGGCTCAGGGGGGCCTGAGGGATGCAGGTCGGGATGGTCAAGCAATGTTTTCAGGAGGAGACAGGATTGGAGCAGGGTGTTAAGTAATGGGCACGATTTGGAGACACGGAGGAGGGTCAGTAAAGGCACCTGAGGAGAACTCTCCAGGTGCGTCCAGGAAAGGAGACCAGCGAGGCTGAGCAGAGTTCAGGGAGGCGAGACCACAGAGGGGGATGAGGTTGGGAACTTGATGAGTCAAGACCCTTTTGACTCTGGGGGTAGAAAGCCAATCCTCAAGTGGCTTAAGTAAGAAAGGGGTGTTTATCGGCTTGGAGAGCTGGTAGGTCCTCCGGTATGCTAACCTCAGGCGCCCTGGACCCGCTGCCTCTCCAGAGGGTTCTGCGTCTACGTGCCTTCTTTCCTGCCAGTCCCTGCCCGCCAGCGGCGTCGGGCGATGGGCACACGCAGTGCCCGCGTCCCACCACGAGGATGCCATCGTCCCTGCTTCCTCTGCATGAAATTCCAAGGCAGGTCTCCGACTGGCCCATTTTAGGCCTGGGCTCCTTCCTGAGCCAGGCGCCGCAGCCGGCCCGGCTTCCCTGGGCCGCAGGAACGGGGAGCTGGGTTTTCCCGAAAGCAGGCCGTGGGGTGGACGATGCCCACGCAGTGCCGCAGGCGAGGGCGAAGCGGGGCTTACCTCCTCCGGGTTAGGGGCGTCAGGCAACACCTAACGGCATCTTGTCTCTCTCTCCCCCCGCCGTGCGTCCCCGGAGCAGAGGGCATCGTGATCAAGACGGAGGAGCAGGACGACGAAGACGACGAGGACGACGAGGACGAGCTGCCGCAGCGCCTGCAGCCCCTCGGGCAGCTGTCCGGGAGGTACGAGGCCGGCATGTACCCGCCGCCCCTGCCCGGGGAGCTGTCCCCCGAGGGCGAGGAGAGCCCCCCGCCGCTGCAGCTGGGGAACCCGGCGGTGAAGAGGCTGGCGCCCCCGTCGCACGGCGAGCGGCACCCGGGCGAGAACCGGGGCGCGGCCAGCCAGCAGCAGCGGAACCGCCGCGGCGAGCGGCCCTTCACGTGCATGGAGTGCGGTAAGAGCTTTCGGCTGAAGATCAACCTCGTCATCCACCAGCGCAACCACATCAAGGAGGGGCCGTACGAGTGCGCCGAGTGCGAGGTCAGCTTCCGGCACAAGCAGCAGCTCACGCTGCACCAGCGCATTCACCGCGTCCGCGGCGGCTACGCCTCGCCCGAGCGCGGGCCAGGCTTCGCCCCCAAGCACGCGCTCAAGCCGCGCCCCAAGTCGCCCAGCTCGGGCAGCGGCGGCGGCGGCCCCAAGCCCTACAAATGTCCCGAGTGCGACAGCAGCTTCAGCCACAAGTCCAGCCTCACCAAGCACCAGATCACGCACACGGGCGAGCGGCCCTACACGTGCCCCGAGTGCAAGAAGAGCTTCCGCCTGCACATCAGCCTGGTCATCCACCAGCGCGTGCACGCGGGCAAGCACGAGGTCTCCTTCATCTGCAGCCTGTGCGGCAAGAGCTTCAGCCGCCCGTCGCACCTGCTGCGCCACCAGCGGACTCACACGGGCGAGCGGCCCTTCAAGTGCCCCGAGTGCGAGAAGAGCTTCAGCGAGAAGTCCAAGCTCACCAACCACTGCCGCGTGCACTCGCGCGAGCGGCCGCACGCCTGCCCCGAGTGCGGCAAGAGCTTCATCCGCAAGCACCACCTGCTGGAGCACCGGCGCATCCACACGGGCGAGCGGCCCTACCACTGCGCCGAGTGCGGCAAGCGCTTCACGCAGAAGCACCACCTGCTGGAGCACCAGCGCGCGCACACCGGCGAACGGCCCTACCCCTGCACGCACTGCGCCAAGTGCTTCCGCTACAAGCAGTCGCTCAAGTACCACCTGCGGACCCACACGGGCGAGTGAGCGCGCGGGCCGCCCCGTCGCCCCGCCCGAGCCCGGCGGGCGGGGACGGGGCGCCTCTGAGCCCCTTTGCTGTGAGCCCCCCTCTCCCTTCGCCCCTCCTCCCAAGGACGCGGGGTAGTGAGACCAGGTCGCTGGCTGCCGCGTTTCCCCGGGGCCCCAGGGGAGGAGCGCGGACCTGGGGAACCCCTTCGGGCTGTTAATTTCCTTGACAATAAAATGGATGAAACCAATCAGCACGGGGGGCGTGATTTGGCCGCCGGCCACTCGGAGGGGCGGGGCGGGGTCACTTAGTAGGGGATAGAACTTTATAATTACATTTTGGATACTGTGGTTCTATTTGATAATAATAGAGTAATTTTTAAAAGACGAGCGTTTCCTGTTTGCCGTTTTTGTTTGGTTTTGAAGGGGCGGGTTTGAGAAGGTGGCCGAGGTACATGGGCCTAGTGTCAGTGGACAGGTTCTGTTGAGTCCTTTTTCTGTGCTCATCCCCCGTTTTGGGTGGTGAAGGGGGCGCAGATCCCGCCGTTAAAAAGCCGAAAAGGAGAGGCAGGCCTGAGCAGCCTCACAGGTGAATGAGCCCACGGGAGGGTGGAGCTCCCGGCGCAGATCCTCCCTGCGCCCTGGTGTCGGGAGGACAGTGGGGTTCAGGAGGGAGGAGGGAGAGTGAAAGGTTTGGAAGGCTCTGGGAAGACCGGCAGCAGAAGCTGGGTGCCTCCCGCAGGCCCAGGAAGCCCTCCTGCCTGGCTTGAAAAGCAGCTGGTGGAGGGGTGGCGTGCCCGCCGTGTAGGGAGGCGTAGGGAAAGGGGTGCGGAGGCACCTGGTGCCAATCTGTGGGAAAGGCACCAGTCAGAACACTTTTTATTTGCATGTTGCACCCAATTACTCTCCTTCGACTTGTTAACTGCATCGGTGCACCCTCATTTTCTAGGTATTCATTTCCAATCATCCTCCAGTGGGGCACAGAAAAAGAAACTGGGGGCAAATTATGTTGCCCACAGAGCGATCTGCTCTTGTTGTCCTGGGCTTGACAGTGACCCAGAGAGAATTCAGGCAGTTCATGGAGGCTGGGAGTCAGAAGTCTGGGAGGCCAGACTTCTGACGGCAGAGCACCTGAGAGCCAAGAGCTGCTGAAGGTAGTGAGTCTGGGGGCGGAGAGGGGAGGACAGATATTTAAAGGGGGTTAGGAATTCAGAGGGCACAGTTGCTACATTACTGACTTTGAAGGGGCTGTTGAGGTAGGTCATCAACGCCCTCCTTTATAAAGATGCATGAAGTCAGGCACAGAGGGGAAGCAATAGCCCAAGATCTCCTATTGGACAGGATGTGATTTGTTGGTTTACACTGAAATTTTCTAAAAGGATGGCCGGCATCCAGAGGGAGGGTTAGAGGGCCGGGCTGATGTGAAGGGCTGGAGAGGAGGCCATTCTGGGTCCTGACCTGTGGAACCGGCTGGAGAGTAGATTCGGATCTAGGAGCAAGTCGGTAGGTTTGCCTATAGGAAACACCTAAGTGCCAAGCGCGTGATAAATGCACTGCCGACCGCGGGAGGACACGGCATAGACACAGCGTAGCTTCTGTGCAGAGGTGGGATCCGAGCTGGAGGATTTCACAGCTGAGAGGAATGGGGAAGGCCTTCCAGCTGTGGGTATTCTCGAAGGCGGAAGTGTGGAAAGTGGGCCCAACTGAATCAGGGATCAGTGACTGATTAAACCCACTGAGCTGGAGAAAGGGCTTGTGGAGAGAAAACAAGCTGGCTGGGAGTAGACGTGGGTGCAGGGGAGTCTCGGATCTGAGACTGGAGGGTGTGGAGTTTGAATCTGATCATGTAGGAGATGCCATTGCCGATCGCCGAGCAGGAGAGAGACGGGTGCAAGTGGGTATCAGGAGGCTGCAGCCAATGGGGATGGGGACAGTCTATAGTCAGACGTATGGGGGGAACTAGCCGTGGTCGGTGGACGGGTCCGAGGACGATGCATCTGGTGCTGGAGGTTGGAGGCGTGACAGAGGAAATGGCTCTTTTGAACGCCAGGATGTGTGAAGCCTCGAAGAGATGTGAGCAGAGGTATTTTGGAGATACTTGGTGGAAGGCCACAGCCGCTCAAAATCTTTACTAGTCCTGGAATTTGAGAACCAGAGAGTGCTGGGGGCGATCAGACCTGAGTGGGAGACCGTGGCAGTTTCCGGTGAAATCCAAGGTGGAAACTCAGAGAGTAACTTCCTTTGGTACCAGGGCGTCCTCAGAGAACTGTGGGGTCTGTGGGAACCGTGCCCGTGAGCCTTTCTTTTCCTAGGAAATCTGGTTTATAAAGGATTCAATATAGTCAAAGACTGGTACGTCTTATGGGCTGTCAGGGGTCCTCTGTGCCCCGACCTCCCTTGGCTTGAACCCCCTTCATGCCCTTTCCTCTTCGCGGCCCAGCTCCCTGGGCTCCAAGTCATCTCTCCCTTTTCCCGACTCCCGAACACCATCGTGATTCTCGCTCTCCATCTGCCGTAATCTCTGCCAGTGGTCACGGACCAACATCAAACGGGGGCTCACTACAGTACAGACGGACCCTGGAGTCGAACAGATGTGGATTTAAACATGATGGTCCTGTGGCCTCGAACAAGCTAATTAACAGACCGTGTCCTCATTCGTTAACTGGGGACAATAAGCCATTGTTCTGAGGCTTAATAACAATGCAGTAAATATGTAGCAAAGACTTGGGCACATCCTAAGGTCTGAGTAAAAGTTTGCTAGTTTCAGGTTAGCTTATGGCTAATGACAGCTTAACTTGGTAAAAGCAGAAGTTCGGGCAGGTAGTGGGGCCAGTGTTGTGTCCCCAAAGAATGAAGCTCTGAGAAGGCAATTTCCCCACCAGCCAGAGGCAGATTACTTTGGTGTGAGGACGTTCAAGTCAAATCACACAGACAACTACCCCTTGGTCTTGAAGTCGGAGCAGACAGGGGTTAAAACTCACGTCTCAGCCACATGCCAGCATCTGCAGTGGGTAGTACCCGCCTTCCTGGTCATCCCGTACCCTCACGGAGCTTTCCCCGGGGGCCCTGAATTAGAAAGCCAGACTTTCAAACTCCTGAACTGTCAGTTGCCGTTGGCCCCACGGAGTCGTGCGCCAAAGAGAGTCACTGCCACTCATTGAAGGCTTCTTACTTTTGAAGGCTTTACGGACCTTCGCAGGCTTCACAGCTCGGATGTGTGCACCGCACGCTCATTTCATAGGTGAAGAACTTGAGGCCCAGAGAGGGTAAGTTGGCCCAGAGTCACACAGCAACCACACTGCGGAGCTAAGATCTGAAGTCGTCTTGACTCCAAAGCCCATGTGTTTGGCCACATAACCAAATAACCCAAATGGTTACTGACAAAAGAGAAGTCAGCGCCTCTTTCAAATTATTCCATTTTACCCTCCGATTTTAAAAATTAAGACACAATTAGGGGAACCAATATACCGAGCAGAAGATGCTCTGTGCCATACATTTGCCAAAATCGTGAACATAGTAAAACAGAATTTTAGAAGCCTTGGCCGTAGCGTCGTGGAGCCTGTGTTTGCAGCTGGAGAAAAGAAGACGGGGAGGAGCGCGTGGTCAGCGCCGGGCTCGCTCACCCAGGCAGGGGCAGCGAAGGGAGTGAGCCGTGGGGCTGGCCTACAGACGCCCGTATCTATTAGGCATCCCTCGTGGGCAAAGCGTTGTACTGGGCTCCATGGAGAAACACAAAAGGATTAGGAAACCCTCCACTGCCTTGACAGCACTTAAAATCTGGTGGAGACTGCGGCCTAATTCTCCAGACTGAACCTTTGGGGTCTGGAAAGCGACGGAGACCTTCAGGCCACTGTCTGGGCAGGAAGAGCCATCACGCCACCATCTCTTCTCTGACCCTCCTTTCAGACAGGGTAGCTTTAGCCAGGTGTCTGTGGGGACCTTTCCTGAGGCCATGTTGTGGCAGCTTCTCAGATTAAGGGATCAGGGACGGAGGCCTCCAGGCCCTACTGTTGCCAGGGCAACAGTGAGTCAGGCCAAGGCCTCTCCTCCAGCTTTCTGGAAAGCACTGCAGCTGCTGAAGCCTCTTACTGCTTCCCAGGCATAGTGGGGACTTCTAGATTTAAATTTTTGATAAATCGGTTCTGCACTGACCACTTCTAGTTGGGTTCTTTGAAACGGGTATTTTTAGTTAAAGCATACTAGAATCTAACCCTTCTATTTCTATTTTCTACCAAAGGTAATTCCAGGCTAAAATAAGTTTTCTAAGCAAGAAAAGAAAGGAAGGGAGAGAGGGAGGGAAGAAGTGAAAGAAGGAAGGAAGGGAGGAAGGAAGGGAAAAAGAAAGAAAAAACTAAGTTAAACCGAGTACTACTGATAGTGAGTGGCCTTACGTGAAAACTTCCGGTCAGAAATCAGACCTAGCCCTGAGTTTATTAGGGATAATAATAATTACCGCTATAATTCATTGGGTCTTACCATGTTCCAGGCACTGTGCTAAGGAAATGCTTTCATTTCATTTTCTCTTTTGACAACCTGTGAAATCGGTATTATATACCCTTTTACAATGAAGTTTGGAGAGGTTAAGCGATTAGCCCAAGGTCACACGGCCAGAATTTAAACGTCACGTGTGTGCTGTTAACTGCTGTTGGAGACTGCCTCCCAATTTCTTCTACGTGGATCCTTAATAAAGAAGGCAAAACAGTACTTTTTCTCAAATTGCAGCTCTGACTCTCCCATGGACACAGCATGTAAGTTCTGGACCTGGCAGACAGACCAACTCAGCCCGGCAACCCTGGGACAGCATCCGGCTCTCCTAACCGGGGAGAATAGATGCTGCGCGCCCCGGTGGCTGGGCATCAAGCCAGCCCCCATTTTAGACCGAACCCCTCTCTTCCGTGGGGACTTCGGGAAGAGGCTTATGTTTTAAGGCGAGGGGCTCCCTTTCTGTGTTTGTTTCTATGTTGGGACCTAAGAAGCCAATTGTTTAACAGTCAGAGAAGGAACGGGGTGAAGATTTTCATACGGACGATGCACCTGCTCTCCAATAAAACAGTGCTCACGCCGTGACTCAAATCCTTTAGGCTTGTGCTACCTCTTGGGTTCTCACCATTCCTTCCACCGCAACCAATGAATGAAACTCACTGCTCCTCTTTATGAAATAACAAACAAGTTCTCAAAATAACTCGAGTATGTTAGGATAGGAGCATCACTACTGACCATTAACTAGGGTAATGAAAAGTTGAATTTTAGTGACAAAATGTACCAATGAAAATTTCTATCCTCACTAGCAATTTTATTTAAATACTGAATATCGGGACAACAAATTGTTTCCTTTTAGAATCAGTATAGTCTAATAAGCATAAAAGCTTTTTAAGAACTACACTCAATCAGTTCTTTGTTTACAGATACACAAATACTAAAGATACGCCCTCAAAGGATTGAAATTGATTGGATTTAAGTTCGATTCAATTAAGAAAATTAAACAGGTTATGAAGCATGACATTTGCCATTCTTCCACTGAAGGTATGATCCAAGAACCATAGTATCATGACCAAATTTTCTGCAGGTCAATTATACAAATTCTAAAATCTAAGATAAAAATTTTAGGCGTGTATTATCGTATGTGGGTTGATCGTCATCAGTGAAACTGGCCCCATTAATTTTGTCCAAAAGTAAAGGCAGTAAGTTGGTTTGCAAAGCTACCCCCTAAACGATTTAATAATAACAAATGTCCAACTAAAATTATTATTCATTTCCCACTTTAGCTTATCCTGAATTAACCAATGCCTTACCAAGCCAAAGGTTTGTGATACATCTTGAAATAAGTTTGGAAAACAAAAACCCTCAAATGTTTCAGAGTGCTACTGAAAGAGCAAGTCAGTATCCAAATAACGCCAGCCCCTAGTGTATTTATTCAAATGGTAGACATACTGAGAAGAAATAGACACATTTTTCTTGCCCAAATCTGTGCCAGCTCTGCAGAGTCTTGGAACAAGCATAAACTAAACTGCATACAAACAGGCTTGGGTGTTCATTTTACCAAAAGGATTAACTCGCATTAGTATGTCATTGTCATATAACTGAATTTCAGAATTTACTTTGAAACCCTTTTCCCCCAAATGAAAGTAGCACTGTTGCTTTTCTTACTGTAAAGGGAGCTTCTGAGTTCCAAAGAGTAAGAGCTCATCTCAGGGGTGAATGAGCCTGCTACTTCTCCAAGAGGAAGTACTAAGTCTCATCTGTAAATGTACCAGAAGGAGTTCGTCTGCCACCCACTATGAGGACTTTTAACCATCTCCATACCTGTGAAATTAACTGGGTTGTCTGGAAGAGTTCATCACCTCTCTGTAGAAACTAAATCTACAGTCCTATATTTTAGAATCTCTTTCAGAGTCAGGACACAAAATCTTCATCAAATTTATAATGATCCGCCAAATTTTCTGCACTTCATCTGTAAGGGTTTTCAAGATTTTGTTTTTAACCCCAGAATCCCTTGTTTAAATAAAACCATTTTCAGAAGCTAAATGTGTACAATAATCAGAGGCAGAGGGGCTGGGGTTGGAGTGGGAGGAGAAGCGGCTAAACCCACCTGCTCAGCCCTCCCGGCCCCGGGGGCTGCCCAGAGGGGTTTCTGAAGAGGAAGCTGCTTCAGACCCCACCCCCTGCCCTGGGCAAGTCCTGCCCACCCTTCTCCCTTGCGTCAATGTTTCCCAGTCTCAATCCAAACTCTGGGTTTAATTTATCCATTGACACATTGCTTACATGCTTACATGTAAGCATGCTTACATGTTTGTAACCATGTAAGCATGGTTACATGGTTACATGTTTGTAACCATGCTTACACCTTTGACAGGGCACAGGGTTTAAGTTTATTTCTTCCTTTTAGGGTGTACGTGCATCTCTATTCTCTATAACCTCTACATTACCAGGCAGATGTTCATAGCAGGTTATATGGCGAGTCCCAGTGAAGTCTAGAGAAATGACACCCACCAAGAATCCCTGGAAGGCAGAAGGAAGTAGCAGCACAGATGTCCAGAAAGGCCCTGGCAGAAGCTGCCAGGATTACAGAAGTTATTTTTACAGCAAACACTTACGCTGTGGAGACGAGGGATCATCACGCCAAGTTACAGCCCCCAGGACCCTTGGCCACACATCGCGGCTGTGCGATGCTTTGAGGGTCTCCCTCCTCCAGGCTGTCCTGGGCTCCGTGCGTGCCTGGCGTGGGCCCTTGACGGCATGTGTGCTTGACATTCTCAAGGGCAGGCTTCAGGTCATCTCTGTGCTTGCTCCAGCATCTGGTACCGGGTCTGGCCCAGGTGAGGCACCTTAAATGAACAGGGGAACCAGACACAGATGAAAATGTGCAGGAAAGAGAAACAAGCAAAACCCCAAATCTCTGTCCATTTGGGTTGCAGATGATTTTCCTCATTAAAGCTAATCCAAACCTTTAAAAGGTGGCATAGAAAACGTACTTTATCATTCCCTCCGATATCTCAGCCCAAATAATAGGTAGAGTCCCCAGGTCACTGCCAGATCCTCTTAACCACATTTGCTGGGTGGCTGGGGTGATGACAGAAATCCTTCTGGGCTGCCCTGCCCTTTGAAGGACGGCCACCCAGCTCCCAGATATGGAGTCCAAGGGTAGGCAGGCAGCAGAGCTAGACTGCAAGGGAATGGAGCAGTTGGCATCTCCCCTGCATCCAGCGAGCCCTCCCACTCTTCCCTGGCTGTCAGAGCTGTCAGATCGTCACTCCTCTGTTTGCACAGGACAGCAGCGACTCTTGGCTTCCTCTCATTTTAGATGGCCTTGGTCCCCTGTGCCCTCCTGCCCTCTACAGCGGCGGCGGCACATGGACCCCCTGGGTAGAGTCCTCTCCCAACCCCAGGCCCCCAAACGCTTGAAGACTTCCTTGGGGATCCTTAGAGTCCTTCCCGGCTCCCAGGGAACTGCCATGCCCGTCCTCAGCCTCCCTCGCTGAACCCCAGCTCCATCTCTTTTTGAGACTTCATCGACTCCCTCAAAGATCGGGGCCCCAAGTCAGCACCTGTGAAATGGGGACGGACAGCGTCTGTCTCCCAGGCGCTCTGTAAGCTGTGCTGCAGGATGATGGAGCTAGGCCTTAATAAAAAAATCTTTTTTTAAATTAAAAATTGGATTTCTATAGATTTATATATTTACGTTTTAAATAAATGTATGTCATCTTGTAAATTTAATTTATAGCGAGCTGAAGTTTTTCAATTTCCTCAGCCGAGCCTCCCCTCACCTACCGGCCGAACCAGCTGAGGGCGCGCTGGCCGGACGCCGTGTCCTGGGCCTCGCTCGAGCGCCCGCGCCACGTGGGGCCGCGGCCGGGCCGTGCTGCCCCCTGGCGGCCGGAGCCGGGAGGCCCGGAGGCCGCCGCGCCGCACCTGGCCGCCCGCGGCCGCTCTAGGAACGCGGGGCCTCTCGGTGGTGGCGGGGGCCCGTCGTCGCGCGCCCAGGAAGGGGCTGTGCCCGAAGCCGGGGTTCTGCGGCGCGGGCGCTTCTGCAAGGCGCGCCAGGCCTCTCTGCCGAGCGGGCGGCCCGGCGCCGTCCTTGCACGCCCCGAGACCATCCCTCTGGGGCCGAAGCCGCTCTGGTTTTCTTGTTTTTTCGCACGCCTGGCCGGCCCCGTCCCCCGACCCGTCGCGGGCGCGTTCTTTGTGCAGATCCTGTTGCTGGGAACCCGTGGGTGCAGAGCGGACCTCGGGGCTCTGCGGAGAGCGGGAGCGCCGAGACGTGCCCCACCCGTAAGGCCCAAAGCCGCTCCGAGGAGAAGACGTAAAGGGAAATCCCAACGAGCCGCGGGAACCGAGAAGGAAGGGGTGACCCCTGGGATTGACCCGAGCTTTAGGGATGCAAACCCTTTCCCGCGTGGCACTGCTCGAGTCGGTTAAGCTCTACACCACGCGGAGGCGCACCTTGAGAAGCGTCCTGACGATGGGCTCGACCTGTTGTTTGTTTCTTGATACATTTTCAAATATGTCTATAGTTATTTCCAAGAGTTGGAATTGCCCTGTCAAAGGGTATAGGCCTTTTTTTTTTTTTTAAGGCCTTTTGATGCCTGTTGCCAAACCATTTTCCAGAAGGGCCACGGGCTTACCTTGTTCTCTGTGGGACGTAGGTAGGGTACCCGCAGGCAGAGCTGCCAACTGGGAAGGTGGTCTCTTGTGGGGACGGGGAGGGGTTGAGAATCGCCTGGCATTTAAGGGGCAACATGGGGTTCCGTGTGAGTGATGACCAGGCAGGCAGCGGCTTTGCGACAGTGCCCTGGGTCATACTGTGGGACTGACTCTCAGTGGATGTCAACGCTTCCGGAACATGGGGCAGCCAGAGGGATCCTTTGAAAATGCGGGTCCTCTTTTGCTCTTCGGGTAAAATCCGAAACCGCATCAGGGCCCACCGGGCCCTGCCTGCCTCTCCAGCCCTATCTTGGGCAGTGTATTGGTTTCCTAAGGCTGCGTCACGAAATACCAGAAACTGGGTGGCTTCACATAACAGAAGTTTATTGTCTAAAAAAGTCCACAATCAAGGCGGCGTTAGGGTTGGCTCTTACTGGAGACCCTGTTGCACACCTCGCTCTGTTGCCGGCAATCCTCTGTGTCCCTTCGCTTGTGGACCCATCGCTCCAGTGTCTGCCTCCATCCTCACGTGGTGTTTCCCTTATCTCTATCTCTATGTCTCTTCTCTTCCTCTAAGGACAATAGTCATATTAGATGAAGGACGCACCCTAATTCTGAACCACCTCATCCTAACTTAACTATCTGCAATGACCCTACTTCCAGATCATGCCACATTGGAGGTTCCTGAAAGGACGTGGATTTGAGCGGACGCTGTCCAGCCCACAAGAGGCTGTCTCCCCTGACTCGGGGGCCCTGGCCTTCTCTCCACTCTCCTGGCTCAGCCTCTGCCCCCCACCCTGTCCTCCTGCGCCACCCATCTCCACCTCCCGTCCCCTCCTCTTGCAAGGTGTTGTGGAAATGTCACTGCCTCCGAGAAGCCCTCCCAAACCCCGCAGATGAGGGTCACCCTGCCTTGTTTAACGGGCTCATGACACCCATCCCAATGGTATCTGAGGAAGTGCCTGAGTCACAGTGTGTCAGTCTCACATGTGCCTCCCCTGGAAGGTCACCCCCGTGAGGGCCGGAACCAGGCCGCCTGGGTGAGCAATAACAAACCTAAACACGTGGGCACAGAGACTGACTGCGGAAGCCCGTCTCAGTAGGACAGGCCAGAGGGGACAGGCTCTGTACCAAGCCCACTGCAGGGCCCTCCAGGAAGGCCTCCGAAGCGGTGGCCCCGGGACACGGGGGAGACAGACCTGCGGTCAGGGCAGGCTCCACCCCTCCCCCGACCATGACTTTCAAGGCCCTCTCTAAGCTGCCCCTGCCCCACCTCACTGACCTCTGCTCACATCTCTGTCTTGTTCTGTCCCTTTGCACTGTTCACGCTCCTGCATCCATCCTGCCAAGCCAGCTCCCTTCTTAGGGCCTTGGCGGTCTCTACCCACAGCCCGGAATGCTCTGCATCCAGGTTTTTACACACTGGCTTCTTACCATTCAGACTTCAGCTCCTATTGTCACTTCCCTGACGACCCCATCTCACCCGCGTCGTCCTCCATCACATCAACCTGCTTTATTTTCAGTGTCTGTGATGATCTTGTCCATTTGTTTGTTTTCCTGTCTGTCCCCCTAACCTCTCAGAATATAAGCTCCGTGAAAGCAAGGACCTCGTTTGCCTGTTCACTGCTGAGCCCTCAGTGCCAGGCTAGAACCTGGAACACAGTGGGTGCTTCCTGTTTGTTGAATGACTGAATGAAAGTTAACCCTTCCAAGCTCTGTTTCTTCATCTACAAAATGGGGATAATCTGAGCTACTTCATAAGAGATAATAACTGTACCTACCTCAAAGGGAAGATTAAATGAGAGGAGGTACATGAAATGCCTCCAGAGTAGTAAACACTCAGCATATTGGAACCATTATCAGTATCTTAGATTGACACCCAGCCTAACATGGAGGGGATGTGGCAGATGTGGTGGTAACTCTTACAGATCCCCAGAGGGATTACAGAGGGTGATTCAACCTTCACATTCTTTCAGTTACCCAACCTTTACCACAAAAGGATGGAAGAAGTGTGGTATTGTAACAGCCCTGAACTTGGACCAAGTGGTCTTGAAACTGAGTGTCTTAGAAACTTTCTGAAGCTGCATCCTCACCTGCAAAATGGAAATAATTATTCCTTATAAAAGCTTAAGTGGCTTATATGTAAATTATAATGCATATTTCCCAAATGACTCTTCCACTGGTTCTTTTTGTCTTAAAGCAATTATTTATTAATTATATCATAGTAAAGGGTATTGCTTGCAATTACTAGAAGGGAATATGCTTAAATTTGTAATATTTATTGTTTTTTCTGATTTTGAAAGTAATATATTACAGAAAATTTGGAGGATATAGAAAGTTTGAAGAAGAAAGTTTTAAAATCATCCCTAATCCCCCCATTTTTAGTCCTCCTCTTTATGCCATGGAGCAAACAATACAAATTTAAATGCATTGGCGAGAGGAACAGTGATGTCAGCAGGTCCAGCGACTTGGGCTTCCTAGCAGGTAGGTCTGCTTCCTGAAAGGCCAGGGAAAGTGGAGTCCTGGCTTGATGGAGTCTTGGGAGTGGCTCGGAGGGGAAGGAGGCCCACGAGAAGGGACTGGTCTTTTGAGGGTGTGGCCCGAGGAGAGCATCTGACTATAGATTAAGAGGCCCCGATTTGGATTCAGAGGTGCTTTTACCAGGTCCTTAATTTTTTTTTTTTTTTACATTTCTAAGTAGTTTATGAAAATAATACATTACTGGAAATTTTTACATTTGAAATAATGCTCTCTGTCATTTAACACAGAATCACCTGGTTTTAAAAGACACCAGTGTCCTTGTCACTCAACTAGCTGCCCCCCTCCTCCCTGCATTAGGGTTTTTTAAACCTTTTTAAACCTCCCTAGAAGGTTCTAATAAGATCAGGATTAAGAACCATGACTTAGCATGTAATTCACATTTTCTTGTGAATTATATGAAACATTTAAATAGCTTGCAGGACCTTATTTCCCCCACCAGGGATCGAACCCACACCCCCTGCAGTGGAAGCCAAGGAGTCCTAATCACTACCCTGCCAGGGAAGTCCCAGTAGTTTTTGATCACTGGAGAGCTAGCATACTTCCCTTAACTACCTCTCTAGTATTAGGCATGTTTAAATATTTTAAATAACACTTAAGAGGGCTTACATGTAAGTAAGTAAGAGGACTTACATATCTTTGAGCCAACATTTGTTCATATTTCAGACATTTTCTAAGGATGGATTCCAAGAAATGGAATTACTACCAAGTCAAAGGGAATTAATTATTTAAAATAATCTCTGGTTTTACACTGCCCTTCCCCTCAAGAAAGATTGTACCAATTTACAGTCCCAATTTACAGTACTAATATGATAATTACTGTTTTAATTGTTTTCCCAATTTGATAGGTGAAAAATGTTATGTTTTAATTTGCATTTCTTCGGTCTTCCTAAAATTTACCCTGATTTACTGAGATTGAGCACATCCTTGATGGCCTAAGTGGACCCTTTACATATTAAGGATATTTATTTGCAGCATTTTGTCTGTCGTAAATGATGGAAATTTGCTATAATCCCAACTTGCTATTAACCTTTCAATTTTGTTCATATTCCTAAACTCTTAATGTTTAAATAACTACTGACATTTTCTGTTCGGATTTCTTCCATGCCTTCCCTGCTGTTCAGAAATTAGTTAGATATTCATTTATATTCTCTCATACTTTATGTTCGGTTTTGTTATACACAGTGCTTTAATCCACTTGGACTGTATTTTGATATACAAAAAGAAGTTTAGTTTCTACTTTATTTTTCCCAAATGGCCAATTAAACTCTCCTAGCTTGATTTATGTAAATAACCTTTCCTTTCCCGTCTGAATTCGTGACTGCTCTACGTCGGGGCAGTAAAACGCCGTGGTTAAGTGTGTGGTTAAGTAAGCCCCGACAGCTTATTTCGCATCCTGCCCCCTCGGGTTCCTCCGCTGTGCCCCTGGGGTAGCAATCACAGCCCGCTCGGGAGGCACTCGCGATGATCTTTTATTACGTGGGTACATATACTATGGTGTTCTCCCAGGTCTGGCTGCCTTGCGCTGTTTTAGTAGATGTTCTAATATTTACAGTGGAAAAGTCCTCCAGTGTCGCTTCTGTTATTACTTTCGCAGTTTTCTTAGCTACCGTCACCTATTTCATTTTTGGAAATAAACGGTTCCCCTTTTATTTACTAGGCCTGGCCTTCCGTTTACCTCTCAAGGAAGGAGTTCGAAAAGGACACTGCTTGATGCAGCTGGCAGACTAGCTAAGGTCTGCGCGGTTAGGGGAGCAGAGCCCCGAGGGGCATCAGAGCGGTGGGAAGAGGAGAGAGAGGCGGCGAAGACGAGGAGGAGGACGACGAGACCAAAAGCCGGAAAAGGGCAGATGGAGCAGAAGCAACGAGGCGGCGCGGGCTCAGGCCGGAGCTTGGCGCGCTGAGAAGTCTCCCTCCGGGCGGCCTGGGTCTTCTCCAGGCAACAAGAGGGGCCCTGAACCTCTACCACCTCCGGCTGTGGGCAGAAGACGGTGACCAAATCAATCGTCCCACCGAACCTGGGGAGGAAAACCGGTTGGAGTTCTGAGCAGGAAGGCCCGCCTGGAGCGACCATAGGCAGCAAAACCCAAGGCAGAGGCTACGACGGTCGGCAGGGCCTGGGTGTGGCTGCACGGCTATAAACGTGTGAGTTGAGAACATTTAGCTGTGTCAGGGGGTATAGCTCAGGGGTAGAGCATTTGACTGCAGATCAAGAGGTCTCCGGTTCGAATCCGGGTGCCCCCTGCCCACATAGCATTTTGGAATTTTCAGGCTTCAGCAAGCCTGAGGCCCATGGCCTTCCTTCCTTGGGTCCCTGTAGTTCCAGCACCCCTCCACACTGAGAACAACACCCGCTGACTCTTTCCCATCTGGAGATGTTCCACCCGGAACAGCCACCTATGGATTGTGGAGAGGTCCACAGTGTGGGAAGCCTCATTGGCTTCTTGCACTTTTCAAGGAAATGGGGGGAGCAGGATGCTGTCAGGGCCCCAGGAGGGTCCTGCTGCTCGTCAGAGTGTGGTAGATGGAAGGAGCCCCAGAGAGGAGTAAGAAGTTGGGGTTCTGGTCCCAGCACCACCATCACCCCACCTTTTCTCATCAGCACAAGGGGTGTCAGCCAGGAGCAATGAGGGCTGCTCCACACAGGACAGAAGCAAGACTGGGGTCTGCAGACGGCTCTGGGGAGGCATAGGAGACCCACAGATTTCCAGGTCCCTGGACAGCCACTTTCAAGTGACTTTTTTTCTGTAGACCAAAATATGTTTAATGAAAATACCTCTGATCCAGGTGCTAAAGTAACTGGTAAGCTTAAAGTATGCTAATTGAAAGGCACCCTGTGGGACTTCCCTGGTGGCCTAGTGGTTGGGATACTGTAGTTCCCCTGTAGGGGGCATGGGTTCGATCCCTGATGAAGGGACTGAGATCCTGCATGTTGTGTGGTGTGGCCATGAAACAAAAGAAAAAGTTTTAAACAACCAAAAAGCATTTTTAAAAAGTATTCTCAGTTGTAATTTTTTTGTATTGCAATATGTAAACATTTTAGCCACAAAATTTTCACATTCTCTTTTTGCTTGCATTCAAAGTACATTTCTTCCACAAAAATATTTATAAGACAAAGCTCTTGAAATGAGTATGATTCTTTGGAATATTTCACCAAATTTAGATGCTGCAAAATCATAAGCTTTGAAAATTTCATTCCCTTCAGGTACAGAATGTAAATTATCCAATTTAAATGAGGAGCTTCAGCCAAAGACTCCTTAGAGATATCGCAAATGCAATTTTAGAAATTCAGAATTAAATCCTGTACACCACGTGAAATTTCATTGTTTAACTTGTTCAGTTTCTCTCTTGCTTTTGCAAGAATACATTTCAATATCTTCCTGTTTGCAAATTTTGTTTTCATTTATTGCAACTCTCTAAAGTTTTCAAAAGCTGAAGTTTTGGGGCACACCATTTGTTGAAAACTTTGATTAAAGATTTCCAACAGGTTTGTGCAAAAACACAACAACAATTTTTGGTGCACATTTTTACAAAAAGAAAAGTTTAATACCAATGCCATTGCAGGACACTTAGGTTAATTCACAAAGTAGTTCTTCAAAGGTTTAAACATTTCTAAAATCTTAGTGGTATTGGGGACAGATGTGTTTTAAGAGACTGATTATATTGGTGGACCTACAAAATAATTCTATTCAGTAGCTATTTGTACTTTCTTATACATACTGCCATCATGAAATATTTTCTTGTATTAAATCAGCTGTGTCACAAAAGTAATTTAGTTTTTTAAAAACTCAAAAAACCAATTCAGCTTTTATATGAATCGGTAGAATACCACAGCTTGTTTGGATGCACTTGTGAATTATGTGTGTGCCACAGTGCCAGCGACATTTCTGCTTAATTTGCTTAGAACTTACTGATGGCTTCCTTGCTAAGAACATGGTTTATATTAAAATGCTGTGCTCCGAAAATTTCATTCTTGTATTATTACTGCAAAAACAAAGAGTTCTATCTTCAGTTGAAGTCTTAAATGGAGTTTATAACAGCCTTTGCAATAAGTCAGGTGTTTCACCTTGGACAAAATGAACTTCCAAAGCTTCACTTTGATTCCATGAACTGGATGCTGGGACTACAGACCTGAAAGCAGGACCATCCCCAGGGACAGACTTATGTGGCCCTACCTAACAAGACTTTGTAGTTACTCAGCTTCCCAACAACATGTGTTCCCCGGGATGGGGGTGCTCCTCAGAAAGGAGCTGGTGGAGAGGTTGGACAGAGGGGAGGAGAAAATGAAGGGAGGGCGGCTGTGCTCCTGGCGAGGCCTGAGGTTTAGATTATGGAGCAGAAATCAAAACCTCTGAGGCCTGGTCCTGACCCTTGTGGGCAGCCCAAATGTGCCCAGGCATGAAAGGGACAGCAGATCAGTGCTTCTCAGTGGTTCTTGAGTTTGCCTAGGAATCTATTCATACTTTAATCACAATCTTAACCGTTTAGATATAGGCACACTGTGGCTGGTTTGCAGGGCCATCTTTTAATCTAGAGCCCAGTGCTGGCGTGTGCCCGGGTTCATGACCACATTGTCACCACACCGTGCTGTAACACTGTGATGACAGAAGAACAGAGGCAGACTTTGAAAACAGCTCTTTTGCCCCTTAACTGTTTGTCCATTTCTGTGCCCCTCCAACCTTAAAGAACCTAATTATAGGAACGAGATGACTAGGCAATTTAACCTAACTCCCAACTTGAGCTCTCCTGAGTGCACACCATGCCTTGTGTAACCTGTTGAGTCTTTTCCTAGATTAAAAGAAGGAAGAAGGAAGAATTAAGTAGTTAAGGAATGACCAGCTCTCTATCCGCAACAGCCCCCTTAGCAATCCTGCAGGCAGCTCACACAAGCAAGATAACGTCTGGAGACAGAGGCAGCCAGCCAGCAAGCAATGGAGAAGGATGCAGAGCCCGACCTCCTGCCTCGATGGTTCACTGAAATTCTTCCCCATTTTTCCCTTTAAAAACTGTCATGGCTGAGCAGAATCTTTGCAGTTGGTCTTGGGACATGAGTTCACCTTCTCCCCAGATAGCTGGCTTTTCTGATTAAAGCGTTTTTCGTTTCTACTGACACTTGCCTCTTGATTATTGGCTTTTGAGCAGCGAGCAGCCAACGCTGAGTTTGGTGACAACTTCAGCCTATGAGAGATGGATCTGGGCCGAGAGAGGCTGTCACTGGGTGTGTTAGCAGAGACAGCAGAGGAGTTGGGGGACAGCTGGGTCTCCAGGCACGAGCTGCTTCACAAGCACATTGCAAAGAGCCTCTTCCAGCAAAACGATTTCATCTGAATTGCTATTAAGTTGAATGTTATTGGGTATGTGATTTTGTTTGTATTGATTTCTAAAATTGTTTTGTCTTAATAGTGTATACAACTGTGAGTAGGAAGCATTTACATCTAGTTTTGTGTACACATTTGCATACAGATATAAGCAGTACAATAAACTAAAATTAAGTTAGCCCTGGGGCACTAAGAAAAAAATGTTCCCTTTCAAAGGTGTACACACAACAAGAAACCAGTAAACTCGTTGTGTGGTGGCTGAGAGACAGAGATGGGATGGAGTCGGTTTTTCTCTGGTTGCTGTTTCGTACATTTTCAATTCTGTGCCATATGAAAGCGCTACTCGTAAAAAACCTAATTCATTCAGAAATTTAGGAAACTTCAGTTCAAGCCATCTGACTCCCAGAAGCCTCTGGTGGGTCCTCTCAAGGCGCTGGGTTAGGTCCCCTCCCTAACAAACCCATTAGAAAAGGGGGAGGGTTTGCAGGGAGGTGGGGGAGAGGGACTGCTGGGGTCACAGGGCGGGGTGAAGGCTTGGCCCTGAGGCAGCAAGGCCCTGAGACCCGCCCTCAAGGGCAGCTGCGTCGAGGCGAGATACAGTGGTGGTCCTTTAACTCTTGATTCTGTCACTTTGGCTTTGTGATTTAGGGCAATTTGCTTCAATCCCCTGTGTCATTGTCACCCATGATGAGGGTGGTGGTGGACATAGCACTAACACAATAATTTTTAAAATTAGATACAGTATACGAAAGTCTTAGAACAGTTTATCTAGCACATTATAAGTGCTCGGTAAACATCAGGTCTTAAAGTTATCACAGGTGTCTTTGGTGTGACTACCAAAGTGAGAAGTTCTGAGGAGAGATGATATTCCAGTAGGGGCTGTAGCTCAGGGCTAGAGCACTTGACTGCAGTTCAAGAGGTTGCTGGTTCAAATCTGGGTGCCCCCTTTAACTATCCCAAGCTTCCCTTTACTGGGAATTATCCCAAATTTCCCTTTGCTGGGCCTCCTGGTATTGCACCCCTTCTGTGTAACCAGCAAGAATGAGGATGTGGAAACTTTCCCTCGTTATTGCCAGGGAATTATCTAACCGTCTTACTTTTGGGGCTGCATTATAGGATTTAAACCAGCCCCCAGACCAGTTAGGAAGCTGGGTCTTAACACAGCTGGTAACCAAGGTTTCCTGCCCTCGAAAGATGCTCTCCCCCATCCCCCATCCAGCCGGGGAGGTTTTGTGCCTTTAACAACACAGAGAAGGGATGACCCTGTAGAATGCATGTTGTCAGTACTCAGCTTTCCAATTCCAACAGTGTGGGTGCTGGGGGATTCGGGGAATAAAGATCGGCACCCACTCTGTGCCAGCAGGGGGGCGTGGCATGGGCGTGGCCGGGAGAGCCAGGGAACCTGGGAGGAGACACAGCGGGGACCAGCGTGGGATCAGAAGGTCACAATGTGGTCAAGACGACATGGAGGACCAGATGCCCACCGCACCGCCCAGCACTGTGGTACTCGGAAAGCCCTTTCAGGACTTAGGTGTGACACAGGGTGCGGGGGCGTTGGGGGAGTCCTGAGGTTGACTCATTAAATTTCTGCCACTCAGTAGGATGGGACACAAAATAGAGATCCAGTTGTTTTGTAGAGATATCTTCTATCCCTCAATCTGTGGATTAAGATCTATCCACACTGAGCAGATCGCAGGGCTGAGAGGCTAGATGGAGGAGAGGGACGGGCACGTTCAGGAAGCGGGATGACAGAGTGCAGTGATCTAGGAAGGATGCCTGAGGACACACTGCGCTTCCCAGTTCGGTGACTGTGAGCATTCTGGCCTCTAAGGAAGGAACGGGACTTTGGAACAGGAATAATGCATAATAATTTTCCGTGGCCTGAGAAACCCTCAAGAGCATTCAGTTCCCCTTTGCTCTGATTGAAGCCTCTGGAAGCAACTTTCTGATAGCTAATTTGGTTTCCCAGGTAACCTCGAGGGCATTCTGGCTTATTATGCATCCATCTCTCAGAGCCTGATTAGGGAGGTC
This sequence comes from Leucopleurus acutus, assembly GCF_964270905.1. NCBI lineage: Eukaryota > Metazoa > Chordata > Mammalia > Artiodactyla > Delphinidae > Leucopleurus > Leucopleurus acutus. Next base: position 102,112,966 of record NC_139144.1, on the reverse strand, counting down.
CTGAAAGCCGGGTCTAACCGGGTTGCATCACAAAGTCAGGGGTCTGGTGCTGCAGGGCTGGGAGCCAGGCTCCATACCTGATGGCCTCACTGAGGTGCTGCCAGGTAAGGACTCCAGTGAAGGGCAGGACCATGGGGGTGGGAAGTGAAGGGCAGAGTGCAGGACCCCGGGGGGGCTGGTGACTGCTGATGGCGGCTGTGAGCCGCAGCACCCAGCCAGCCCCTCGGAGCCTTCCATCTTCACTCTTGGGAATCAGTCCTAGGGAAATCATCAGAGAAGTGGGCCAAGAAGTATGTTCGTGTTCATCCAGTGTTGTTTTATAATCCTGGAAAAAAATCATCCACTTGCCAACACTCTTAACTCTTTTTTTCCCAAGAAAGGCAGACTGTCGCGTTCAGCGCCTCACTGGATGTGTCTGGAGGCTTGGAAGCTTGATGGGCCTACGTTCTCCGACAAATGGAGAGCTTGTTTGGAGGCTCTAGCAGGGGCACAGCTACTCCCATACCCTTGACCAAAGAACCACCCTCCTCTAGCGGGGAAGGGCAATCTCACTTCAGAATAATCTGAATGAAAGAGTAGAAAATCGTATCCAATTGTATGGTACAACATAACCAAGAAAGACTCAGACAGAAATGCAACGATGGCTCAGTACTACAAAATGTAGGACTGTACAGCAGGGGCTGTTTGAGTTCCAGAAGAAGTAAGCCCAAGCCCCATGCCAGGCCCTGTGGCTATGCCAACTTCTGGGCTCACCCCTGCCCACTCTTCCCCTGGAAAGCTAGGGCTGCAGCTTTCTTGGCCAGGCGCCTCTCCTGGGGTAAGCCAAGACGCTGACAGCCTCCCATAGGTCCCAGGCCTTGGTCCCCTGGAAAGGAAACCAAAACAGAGAGTGGGAGATGAAGAAAAAGAAAAAAGAAGTGAAGCATCTTAGATATTAAGGGGCTGGGTAGAGTTCCTCCTGTATTCAGTAATAATAATAATAATGAGGGAAGGGGGCGAGACGTGCTCTGGGAAGAGGGGTGTTTGGGTGGGCATAGGTACGCAGGCTCTGAGGAAGGGGAGCAGTTCTGACAGGTGTGCAGGTGGGTGCCCAGAGAAGCAGCTCAGGAAGCTCCCCAGGGAGACACAGGATGGTGAGAGCACAGCTTAGGAAAGACTGCAACTATGGAAGTGTCTTGTGAAAAAGATGTAGGCAGCTGGGGCTATAGCTCAGGGGTTGAGCATCTGACTGCAGATCAAGAGGTCCCTGGTTCAAATCCAGGTACCCCCTCTGTCATGATTGTTTTTCACTCCAGTGGAAGTTATACCTCCTTCTTCTGTGGAGGCCCAGCCTCATGGAATCTAAATTTCCAACAAGGGGTAAAGACTTCAGTATTCCTCCTGTGACATTTCTCATGAGCTACATTTTCACCTCCTCAGCCATATTCATTTCCTGGAGGGGCAGAGAAAGTCTGCCCTAAGCTTTCTCTGTGTTTCCCTTGTGCCTAATTATTACCATCCTGATTTTATTTGTTTATACCAAGCTAGCTTCAAAAAAATAGGATCTGAGGCAGCTTGCAGTAAAAGATGCAATAAAAGTCCACCAATGGAGCAAGCATTAAAAGGTAAGGGCTGGGCTTCCCTTGTAGTACAGAGGTTCAGAACCTGCCTGCAAAAGCAGGGGACATGGGTTCGAGCCCCGGCCCGGGAAGATCCCACATGTCGTGGAGCAACTAAGCCCGTGCGCCACAACTACTGAGCCTGCACTCTAGAGCCTGTGAGCCATAACTACTGAAGCCCACACGCCTAGAGCCTGCTCTCTGCAACTGGAGAGAGCCTGCGTGCAGCAACAAAGACCCAACGCAGCCAAAAATAAATTTAAAAAAAATAAATTTATTTAAAAAAAATAGGCAAGGGCTGACTTACAGGAGGTAGTCAAAGTCATAGAGACAGGGCTTCCCTGGTGGCGTAGTGGTTGAGAGTCCACCTGCCGATGGAGGGGACACGGGTTCTGTGCCCCGGTCCGGGAAGATCCCACATGCCGCGGAGCGGCTGGGCCCGTGAGCCATGGCCGCTGAGCCTGCGCGTCCGCAGCCTGTGCTCCGCGGCGGCGGGAGAGGCCACAACAGTGAGAGGCCCCAAAACACTTATCATCTTACCCATGTTTAAGTATATGGTTCAGTGGTATTAAGCACATTCATAATGTTGTACAACGATCCATCTCCAGAACTTTTTCCTTTGCCAAACTGAAACTCTGTCCCCACTAATCAATAACTCCCCATTCCCCCCTCCGCCAGCCCCTGATACCCACCAGCCTTCTTTCCGTCTCTATGATTTTTTTTTTTTTTTTGCTGTACTCGGGCCTCTCACTGTTGTGGCCTCTCCCGTTGCGGAGCACAGGCTCCGGACGCGCAGGTTCAGCGGCCATGGCTCATGGGCCCAGCCGCTCCGCGGCATGTGGGATCTTTCCGGACTGGGGCACGAACCCGTGTCCCCTGCATCGACAGGCGGACTCTCAACCACTGAGCCACCAGGGAAGCCCAGATGATAAGTCTTATGCTATGTGTATTTCACCACAATTTTAAAAATTCAAGGGAAAAATAAGGCAAGAACTGAACATTTGAGAGAGGATGTAAATTTATTATTCCCGAGAGCCCAGGTTAGGAGAAGCTACTGCTGCTGAATACAAAACGTATCTCTGAGTTTCCTGGTAATCAAACAGAAGTGAAAACACACCAATTCATCAACTGAGCAAAATATTGTATTGGCTCTGAAAAACAGCAGGCATTCATATGATAGGTCTTTATAGATGGAAGGTTGGGAAGATGATGGTTATTGCCAGGGCAGCCAAGTACAGTCACAGAGGTTGTATATTACACAACTCCACCAATCACATTGTCCCTGGAGTTATGTAACATACAGACCCTAGATATTGTCCATATTTTATCCCCTTTACAAAAATAAGCATAAACTGTGCTCCACACACATATGTGTATAAATACATGTGTGTGTGTGTAGGGGGCAGAGCTCACTAGTTAACTACCCAAAATACATTCTTCCCTCTTGCTTAGTAATAGAACCCTGATTTTATACTGAGCATTTATGTTCCCAACTAAAAGACCACATTTCCTGACTTCTTGTTGGCTAGGGGAGGTAAATGAGTGATAAGAAGCAGTCATCAGACAAAAGTTCTGGGAAAACTTAAAAGAAGGACAAACATGACATATCCCCTTTTTGACCTAATTCATGCTTCCTACTTGGAGCATAGATGTGATGGCTGAAGTGCCAGCTGCCAACCTGGACCATGAGTCAACCTTGAGAATGGGACCCACATTTAAGGGAAGGCTGATCAGAGAGGTAAAAAGAGCCTGTGTCCCTAAAGACACCCTGGAGTGCCCATGCCAGCCCTGGTCTGCTCACCTCCACATACTCTTTTTCAAAAGAAAGATAGACATTTCTAGCGTGTTTATACCTAGAGAAGACAAAAATCCAGATGATTCTGAGACTCATGCCCTTTCCCCATCAACAACTTTTCAAGCACCTAGCTCAGTAGATCTTAGTTACTCATTTAAAAAAGGCTCCACTAACAAGGCCATTTCCTACACCAGGAACCTCCCATTGTTACAGTCAATGGGAGGCCCTCTCAGCTCCCCTGTAACAAGGTAAAGCAGTGCAGGAGAAAAGTCTACGGATGCAAGATCCATGGTGTGCCCAGCTCTGCCTGGTTCAAGCCCACCTCTCTTCAGGTTAAAGAGAGCCCAGGGGACTGTGTGCAGTTGGATTCTTCCTTGCCTGAAGTTCCCCCAAGAACTTCCTTTCTTTCACATCAGAAATGCATGGTACAAGACAACATATAGACTGGGAGAAAATATTTGCAAGTGATGCAACCAACAAGGGCTTAATTCCCAAAATATACAAACAGCTCATACAATTCAATTAAAAAAAAACAGTCCAATCGAAAAATGAGCAGAAGATCTAAATAGACATTTCTCCAAAGAAAATATACAGATGGCCAATAGGCACACAGAAAGATGCTCACCCTTGCCAATTATTAGAGAAATGCAAATCAACACTGCAGTGAGGTACCACCTCACACCATCATTAAAAAGTCTACAAATAATGAATGCTGAGAGGGTGTGGGGGAAAGGGAACCCTCTACACTGTTGGTGGGAATGTAAATTGGTGCAGCCACTATGGAAAACAGTATGGCCCTTTCTCAAAAAACTAAAAATAAAGTTGCCATTTGATCCAGCAATCCCACTCCTGGGCATATACCCAGACAAAACTATAATTCGAAAAGATACATGCACCCCTATGTTCATAGCAGCACTGTTCACAATAACCAAGACATGGAAACAACTTAAATGTCCATCGACAGGTGAATGGATAAAGAAGATGTGGTGTACATATATATATATATATATATATATAAAATGGAATATTACTCAGCCATTAAAAAGAATGAAATAATGCCATTTGCAGCAACGTGGATGGACCTAGAGATTATCATACTAAGCAAAGTAAGTCAGAAAGAGAAAGACAAATACCATATGATATCACTTATATGTGGAATCTAAAATATGACACAAATGAACATATCTATGAAACAGGACAGACTCACAGACATAGAGAACAGACTTGTGGTTGCCCGGGGGTGGGGGGAGGGAGGTAGGGAATGACTGAGAGTTTGGGATTAGCAGATGCAAACTATTACATACAGGATGGATAAACAACGAGATCTTACTGCATAGCACAAGGAACTGTATTCAATATCCTCTGATAAACCATAATGGAAAAGAATATATATATGTATAACTGAGTCACTTTTCTGTACAGCAGAAATTAACACAACATTGCAAATCAACCATGCTTCAATAAAATTAAAAAAAAATTTAAAAAAAAGAAATGCATGGTACTATGGTGAATGAGTCTGTACTGAGGAGCACAATAGCCACTCTCATTTCTAATTGGTTACCAGCAGCTGAATGCAGTTCCTAACTGGTGGAGTATGATTCTTCTAGCAGCTGGAGAAGGCAGTTCTACAGAGGTCTTGCGTAACTAACTTAGCAGAGTGATAAAGTCATCCCTAGATTTCAGAGGAATTCGTGGTCTGCTCAAAGTGTGGTCCAGGAACCAGCCCAAGACCTCTTTGTCGATGCTTAGAAATTCTACAATCTGACACTGGCCAGATCTGGCTGTAGTGGGTCTCAAAGTCCGCAAGTCTGAGGTACTAGTATTGAGCTGTGACAGCTTTTTAAGAAACTAAAAATAAAGCTAGTCTTTGACCAAAGATAGTTGGAAACTCACTGCTTGAATTCATGCCCTTGGAGGTATGTTTCTCAGCATCCTTGGGCTGGAACAGTAAAGAACTTTAGGATTTAGTCTGCTGTGGCCATCAGGGCCCTTGGGTGCCTGCCACAGAAGGTAGACTAAGCTGTAAACATTTATTAAAAATATATATCTCAAAAAAATATATATATATATATATCTCACTAGGTAGGAGTGGTGGAAAAAGAGTCTGCAGACCAGCCTTCCAGGAACAATGACCCAAGCTAAGCTGCAGAACTGGTCTGATGAAAAACCACCACGACTGCATTGGTGCCGCCCAGCTGGAGGTGCCAGTTTCCTTCCCAGAAACCAGCACGTGCACTACATCTGTACCAAACAAGCCCTGAACACTGGACAATGACACCATCCTTGCAAGCAAAACAGACTCTACACCTCCCTCTTCTCTCTTCAAACCTTACACGAGTACCTCTCATTATTGGGGCCTGGACCTATTCCAGAAACTCAAAGGAGCCTGGAGAACAGAGTTTTCTAGCTTCTCTTTTGAGGGTTTTGCAAGGAAAGAAATTCCCCATACACAACAAGGGCATTTGAAATGCTCTGCACAGTCAGAAAACATGAACGTATCCTTTGCAATCACAGCAGATTTTTGAATACTTAGTACCAAAAGTAAGAATGCAAGTAATTTCATTATTAATTTTGTGTGTTAATTACATGTTGCAGTGATAATATTTTAGATATTTTGGGTTAAGTAAATAGATCTTTAAAATTAACTTTAATAATTACTTTTGCTTTTTAATGTGGCTACTAGAAAATATATAATTACATTTGGGGCTTGCATTATATTTATATTGGACAGTGTTGCTCTGGATGAAGCATGACCTCAGAATATAAGACCTAAATAATGTTACTAATGTGGAAAGGGTGGATATATAATAAATGGTGCTGGGATAATTGGCTCCTAAAAAAATCACATAAGATCCCTACTTCACTCCATTACAAACAAATTCCAGATGGATTAAAGACCTAAATATAAACTCAAACTTTTGGAAGAATATACAAAATAAAATTGTCTTAGTCCATTGGGGTGCTATAACCAAATACCATAGACCCAGAAATTAGCACCCAGGGCACTAATCCCATTCATGAGGGCTCCACCTTCATGACCTGACCGCCCCCCAAAGGCCCCACCTCCAAATATCATGACATTAGGGATTAGGTTTCAATGTATGAATTTGGGTGGGGGCACAAACATTGTTTATAAAATATGTATAACTCAGGGAAGGCTTTCTTAAACACAACCCCAAAAATCACAAACTATAAAAGAAAACGGGCACAAAATATGAACAGACATTTCACAGAAAAGGATATACAGATGGTAATAGCACTTGAAAAGGTGTCAACATCTTTAACCATTAGGGAAATGCACATGAAAACCACAATGGAATATCACTACACACCTATCAGCACGACTGAAATGAAAAAGGTGATAACACCAGATGCTGGTGAGGATACAGGAAAAATGGATCACTTGTATATTGCAGCTAGGAATGTAAAATGGTACAACCACTCTGCAAAACAGTTTGGTAAGATCTTATAAAACTAATTATACGCATATATATGTGGTGGTTAATTTTGTGTGTCAACTCGACTGGGCCATGGGGTGCCCAGATACTTGGTCAAACAATACTCTGGGTAGGTCTGTGAGGGTGCTTTGGGATGAGACTGACACTGGGGGAAGCCAGTTGCCATGTCATAAGGATACATCAAGCAGGGGATAGAGGCCTCCTGCCAACATCTGTGTGAGTGAGCCAGCTTGGAGTGGCTCCTCCCACCCCAGTGAAACCTTCAGATGATGCAGCCCCCGCTGACATCTTATCCACAACCTCATGAGAGATCCTGAACCAGAGCCACCCAGCTAAGCTACCCCCAGATTCCAGAATCTCTGGAACTGCACGATATGATAAAGACTTACTGTTCTAAGCTGCTGAGTTTGGGGGTATGTTGTTATGCACCAACATCTAACTAATGCCGAGTCCTTCTGCCATCAACCCGACAACTGCCCTAGAACCAACCAAGCCTCTGGAACACTTTGGGGAATGACACAAAGGACAGTGATTGGGCGATGAGAGAGAAATCCAAAGAAACAAAAAATTTAGAAAATTGATGTCGTCGCAGATGGCAGGGGATGGCTAAAGGAAAGACAGGAAGAAGTGAGCAGTGTGGGGAAGGATACCCATGAGGCAGAAGGCTAAAGTAACAATGTGAAAGTTCAAGTGCCTTAAACAGATGGGGAATTTGGAGGTGAGCTGGGAGAGATGCTTATCTCCGTCCCACTTTATAGGTTATTTGAAAGTGGGCTCAACTGAAAAGCTGCCATGAGTCTCTGATCTTCATCTTCTGCCTGTATATCAGGCCAGGTACAGGCTTTGTTGTCCCAAACAGAATCTTCAGTTACCTTCCAAGCTGGTGCCAAGAAATGATGGTGTTTTTTGGAAAAGGAGGATAGTTATGGCATAAAGGGGTCCAGGTACAATTGAGTGGGACTAACAGCTCTCTGCTGAGTCAGAATGGCCAGGCTGTGTGTGAGTGGAAGTGTAAAGTTTGTTAATTACAGGATCTCTCTGCCAGCTAGGGGTATAGCTTAGTGGTAGAGCATCTGACTATAGTTCAAGAGGTCCCCGGTTCAAGTCTGGATTCCCCCTTTGAAAGTTCCCTTTTCCTCCTTGAGCTGAATTGACAATATTGTGTCCCATAGAGACCACTCTCAAAACGAGAACCTGGCTGGAGCTTACAGTACCTTAGATGGCCACCCCTTATGATTCAGGGTCCTGTCAGACACTGGGCCCTGTCTTGAAGATGAAGAACTAGACCAAGTGCATCCCCAGTACCCTCTTTGAGGGTCTGTTTCATGGGATCCCAATGGTACCAATTTCTGTATTATTCAGGGTCCAGTCTGGAGACAAAAATTGCACTGGTCATTTTAACAGAAAGCACTTAATATAAAGAATTGTTAATCTGTGTGTCAGTTTCTCAGGGCTGCTGTGATAAAGTGCCACAAAATAGATGGCTTAAAGCAACAGACATTTATTGTCTCACAGTTCTGGAGGCTAGAAGTCTGAAATCCAGGTATGGGTAGGGCCAGGCTCCCTCTGAAGGCTCCTGGGGAGGGTCCTTCCTGGCCTCTCCCTGGCTTCTGGGGGTTGCTGGCAATCCTCAGCCTCCCTTGGCTTGTAGATACATCACTCCAATCTCTGCCTCCAAGTTCACATGGCTGCTTTCTCCCTGCGTGTCTCTCCTCTTCTTATAAGGACTCCATCATATTGGATTAAGGGTCCACCTGACTCCATTGTGATCTCATCTTAACTAATTACATCTTTCATGCCCCTCTCCAAGGAAGGTCACATTCTGAGGTACTGGGGGCCAGGATTCAACACATCTTTTTTGGGGGGTGGGGACACAATTTAACCCACAACAATTGGAAATCACAGGACTGAAAGGGTGAAAGGGAAGATTAAGTATCATGGAGGGAGTACCTGCAAGAAACCACTCTGACTCCCGGTCTGTGGACACAACTGGAGGAGGATGAACTTACTCAATCTTACAAACCTGGGGAGGGTCTCTGTGGGTCCAGGACCCCAACCCCTGAGGCGGGACCCCAACCCCTAAGGTGGTGCTAGTGTCCCTGAGGTGATATGACAAAGCTGGCCCTATGAGCACTAAACTGCAGGCGGCAATCCCCTGGGATGGACTGTCACGGCCGGGGACACGGACAGGAACCCAGTAGGCAGGAAGGACAGAGCCCTGCTGGCAGGACCAACCAGGAATCCACCTGGCAAAGGACAAGAGAGGTTTACAGAGTCCCAGACCCAGCAGCACAGAGCAGAGCACAGAAAGGCGAACTGGGAGCTTAGAGACAATCATTTCTTCAGACGTTTCATCTCACCCAACGTGAAAGGGTTGACTACATGGAGATCTGGGGCAACGGGAGAGAGGCCAGCCTGCATCCTAGGGTGTGGCATTGTACGCTCTGACCCATATCCGGTCCATGTGTGTCCTGTCTTCGAGGTGTTGCATGCTTGGCCAGGCCAGTGGGGACTTTGAGTCTCAGGTGCTCAGCACCAAAACCACCATGGAGATGTCACTATAGACCCTTCTAGCTTTCGGGGAATGCTCCCCAGGTTATACCTCCTCCAGCACTGACAGTAGAGGCTGTGAGCTGTGGGAGAAAAGAGCCCGTTGCTTCTACTAAGGCAGGGGGATGAGTTAGCAGTAAAGCAGGTCTGGCAACTCAGCCAACCCATTCTGAAGGGGCAACTGGGGCAGCACATGGAATGGTGTTAATTGGACCTTGCTGACATGGCAGGGGGTATAGCTCAGGGGTAGAACATTTGACTGCAGATCAAGAGGTCCCCAGTTCAAATCTGGGTGCCCCCTACCCTTTTAGTCACTAAAGGTGGTAAGGGAGTTCCAATTTCCTCTCCGCTTGCTGAATCTGGCTTTGCAGCAGGTAAAGAATCAGAGAAGACCCTTCTGACCCAAGCAAGGCAGCTCTGCTCAGACGATGTGTTTGTCCCACTCCTCTGGTCTTCCCACTCTCCCCTCCCCTGGTCTACCATGCAATCCTGCTTGTACGTTGGTCTCCTGGCTGAGGATGAGGACTTTGTCCTTCGAAGGCAGCCAGAGAGAAATCTGAGATCACCTACAGAGGAAGAATAGTTGAACTGCTGGCTGACTTCTCAACAGTTGCAAAGGAAGCCAGAAGCTAGCGCAGTAACACAAGCAATATGTTGAGAGGAGATATCAGCCAACTTAGAATTCTACTCCCAGCCAAACCATTCTTCGAGAACAGACACAAGCTGTCGGAGAGTTTATGGCCAACAGATGCTCACTAAAGAAAAATCTAAAATATATACTTTAGAGAAAAGTAAAATGATTCCATATAGGAGGTCTGAGATGCAAGAAGGAATGTTGAACAAAGAAATTGGTAGATATGCGAGTAGATCTAAAAGTCGTCCATATAACACAGTGTTAATGTCTAATTTATAAGGGTTTTTTTTTTTAAAGATAGAACTAAAATACTAGCTAACAATAATATTTTAGGAAAGGGCTCACAAGAATTAAAATGTCTTTATGTAGTTGGGAAAGAAGATGAAGATATTGATTAACTTTAGAGTTTTAAAATTTGCATGCAGAAATTTCTAGTGTATCATTTTAGAAGTTGTGGTTTTGCTGAGAAAAAGGAGGTACGGGAATGAAGGGTATATGCTGATAGTCTTGCTAAACACTCATTAATTCTAATAATTTATTTGTTGATTCTTTTAGATTTCCTACATAGATGACCATGTCATCTAAGAAATTTTTATTTCTTCTTTCCAATCCTTATTTTATCTCTTTTTCTTACCTTATCATAATGGCTAGAACCACCAGAATCATGTTGAAAAAAGGTGTTGATGGTAGATATCTTGTTTTATTCTGATTTCAAATGAAAAGCTTTCAACATTTCACCATTAAGAACATGCTGTGTGGACTTCCCTGGTGGCGCAGTGGTTAAGAATCCGCCTGCCAATGCTAGGGGACACGGGTTCGAGCCCTGGTCCAGGAAGATCCCACATGCTTCGAAGAAACTAAGCCTGTGCATGACAACTGAGCCTGCGCTCCAGAGCTCGTGGGCCACAACTACTGAGCCCGCGTGCTATAACTACTGAAGCACACGTGCCTAGAACCTGTGCTCCACAAGAGAAGCCACCGCAATGAGAAGCCCACACACTGCAACAAAGAGTAGCCCCTGCTGGCGGCAACTAGAGAAAGCCCACACATGCAGTAAGGAAGACCCAACGCAGCCAAAAATAAATAAATAAAATAAATTTATTTAAAAAAAAATGTTGTGGGCTACACTTTTTGTAAATGGTCTTTATCAGATTAAGGAATTTTCCTTCTATTTCTAGTTTGCAAAACAATTTTTTTTATCATGGATCAATGTAGAATGTTCTCAAAACCACCCCCTTTTTGCATCTATTGAGATAATAATATAATTTTTCTCCTTTAGTCTATTAACATGGTGAATTACACTTAATTGCTTTTTGTAAAATTAAACACACTTTGCATTCCAGATATAAAACTAGCTTGGTCATGAAGCGCTATCATTTTCATATATTTGTGGATTCAGTTATATAATAACTTATTTATTTTTTTGTACCTATATTTATGAGTGAGATTGGCCTATACATTTTTATATACTATCCTTGTTGGGTTTTGGTATCAAGGTTGTGCTAGCTTCACAAACGAAGTCGTACAATGTATACATCCTTTCTATTCTTAGAAAGGTTTTTATGCAAAAATAGAGTTATTTTGCATTAAGTAAGTGATAAAACTCACCAGTGAAACCACCTTATCTGAATTTTGGGGGTGAAACTTTCAAATAACTGTTTTAATAAAATTACTATTTAAAACTAGAGGACTATTCATCTTTTCTGTTTCTTCTTGTGTCAGCTTTGGTAAGTTGTAGTGTTTTTAAAGTTCTTGCTAAATTTCCACATAACATAGTCATAAAGTCCCTGGACTCTTAAAACATGATGCATGGATTCAGATTCTAGATCATAAGTGAGTGACCTTGGCAAAGTTGCTTAACCCTCTCAGCCTTAGTTTTGCCATATATAAAATGGGCATGATAATAGAAATGAGCGAAATAAGTACCTAGTTTGTGGAGTTGTTGTGAGGATAAATAAATTAGTATTTTTAAAGTATATAGAATAGTGCCTGCCACATGGTAAGTTCTTTGTACAGGTTTGTTAAATAGATTTAAATTCTTCTACATTATTTTTCGTAATGTTCTATGATTATTATTTTAAAGCCTAAAGACTGAAGCTTTTCATTTTCTTTTAATTTTTTAATTAAAAAAAAAAGTTTTCTGGCCACGCCACGCAGCATGTGGGACCTTAGTTCCCCAACCAGGGGAACACCCTTTGCATTGGAAGCGTGTAATCTTAACCACTGGACTACCAGGAAAGTCCCAATGCAGCATTTTTTTTTGAATTTTATTTTATTTTTTATACAGCAGGTTCTTCTTAGTTTTCTATTTTATACATATTAGTGTATATATGTCAATCTCAATCTCCCAAGCAGCTTTTCTTTTTAATTCATGCTTTTGATTATTTTTGTCTGTTTTCTTATTTTTCTTATCATTTTCACCAAAAGTTAATCAAACTTATTTTGATTTTCAAAGGCCAACTTTTGGCTTTGTTAGTCACCTCTGTTGCATGTTTGTTTTCCATTTCATTGATTTCTGCTCTTCCTTGTATTTCCTTTCTCGTAGTGTTTTTTTTTTTAAATAAATTTATTTATTTATTTATTTTTGTCTGCATTGGGTCTTTGATGCTGCATGTGGGTTTTCTCTAGTTGTAGTGAACGGGGGCTACTCTTCGTTGCAGCGTGAGGGCTGCTCATTGTGGTGGCTTCTCTTGTTCTGGAGCACGGGTTCTAGGCGCGCAGGCTTCAGTGGTTGTGGCGCCCGGGCTTAGTTGCTCTGCGGCATGTGGGATCTTCCTGGACCAGGGCTCAAACCCATGGCCCCTGCACTGGCAGGCGGATTCTTAACCACTGCGCCACCAGGGAAGCCCTCGTAGTGTTCTTTTATCCAGTTTTTTCCCCTAACTTTTGAGATGGATCCTTCGTTTATTTATATTTATTCTTCTTTTCTAGTATATTGCTCAAAGCTGTAAGTATTCCTTTAAATGCTGATTTAGTATCTGTCAATGGATGAGTGGATAAAGAAAATGTGGTATATATACATATACATATATATATATATATATATATATTAAATGGAATACTATTCAGCCAGAAAGAAGAAAATCCTGCCATCTGTGACAACATGGATGGAACTGGAAAAAAAAATCAAACTCATATAAACAGAGAGAGTAGATTGGTGGTTGCTAGGGGCTGGAGGGAGGGGGAAACGGGGAGATATTGGTCAAAGGATGCAAACTTTCAGTTATAATGAAGAAGTTCTGAGAATCTGCTGCACAGCATGCTGACTACAGTTAATAATATTGTATTGTATACTTGAAAGCTGCTATGACAGTATATTTTAAGCACTCTCACCCGTCCCTGAAAAGAAAAGGTAACTATGTGAGGTGATTGCTGTGTTAATTAACTTGATCGCAGTAATCATTTCACAATGTATTTATATCATATCATCACATTGTACACTTCAAATACATTACAGTTTTATTTGTCAGTTATGCTTCAATAAAGCTGAGAGGAAAAAGAAACTAAACAAAAAATTCTAAATTATTCATGATGCTTTTGTCTGATTCTATTAGTTAGTGAGAAAAGTATGTAAAAATTTCCCACTCTAATTCTAGATTTGTTTTCTTTGCTATTCTGTCAAGTTTTTGCCTGACATATTTTGAAGCTATATTATTAGAAACATAAAAGTTAGGAATTCTTATATCTACCTGGTAAATTCAGCCTTTTAGCATAAATTCGTGATCTTCTCATCTCTAATAATATCTCAGGTCTTCAAGTCTATTTTGTCTGATAATAATATACACCCACTTTCTTTTTGTTAATGTTCTACAAGTCATATATTTTTTCATTCTTTTACTTTCAATCTTTCTGTATGCCTAAGTTTTAGACGTGTCTTTTGTAAATAAAACATAGTTGGTTGTTTTAACTCAATGTGATAATCATTGTCTTTTAATCTGGGGCATTTAATTTCTTTACTTTTAATGTAATTCTGATGTTTTTGTATTCAAATCTACCACCTTATTTTGTGCTTCAATATGTGTCACTTATGTTTTTCTCTCCTTCTTCCTTTTTTTGTTTGATTGATTGAGATGTTTGTAATGCCATTATTTCCCCGTTAGTTTGAAAAATATAAATGCTATTTGTTCTATTTTAGTGATTATGCTAGAAACTCAATATGCATAGTTATTTTTCAAAGTATCAAAGTCTGTGGCTAACCAATAGCATATCCTCCTCTTAGGTAATACAAACATCTTAGAACACTTTAACTCCACTTATTTTCCTCCCATCTTACGTTATTCCACATGTTGTCTTAACCTCATTATTGTTACTGTTTTATACAGTAAATGTTCACTTAGATTTATTTATATACTTACTATTTCTTTGCCTCTTTCTTCCTTCCTACATCTCTATCCTTCCATCCAGATCAGTTCCGAGCTGCTTAGAATATCCCCTTACGAATTTCCTTTAGTGCAGGCTTGGTGTTGATGAATTCTTTCAGTTTTGGTTTGTCTGAAATTGTCTTTATTTTACCTTCACTCATGAAGGATACTTTACCTGAGTATAGAATTTTATGTTACCAGTTACAGTGTTTCAGTACAGTCCCTCAGTATCCATAGGGGACTGGTTCCAGGATCTCCCACCCCAGATACTAAAATCCACGGATGTTCAAGTCCCTTATATAAAATGGCATAGTATTTGCATGTAACATATGTACATCCTCCCATATACTTTAAATCATCTCTAGATTACTTATAACACCTAATACAATGTAAATGCTATATAAATAGTTGTCAGTGTGAGGCAAATTCAAGTTTTTCTGTGTGGAACTATTTGGAATTTTTTTCCAGATATTTTAATTCTGCACTTGGTTAAATCTATAGATGCAGAACCCATGGATACTGAAGGCCAACTGTACACACAATTCCACTGCCTTCTGGCTTTCATTGTTGCTCTTCAGAACTCAGTTGTTAATTTAACTCGCACTCCACTGAAAGTAATATGTCTTCTTTTTTATTATATTTTTAAGAGTTTCTTGTTATCTCCGATTTTCTGCAATTTTACTACAGTAACTCTAGGTATGGATTTCATCTTGCTTATTATGTTTGAGATTCATTAGGGTTCTTGAATGTAAGAACTGATGTCTTTCATTAGTTGTGAAATAATCTCAATGGCTGTCTCCTCAAATATTGCATCCACTTCATTCTCACCCATTTCTTCCAGGACTCCA
The DNA here is from genome assembly GCF_964270905.1 of Leucopleurus acutus. Lineage (NCBI taxonomy): Eukaryota > Metazoa > Chordata > Mammalia > Artiodactyla > Delphinidae > Leucopleurus > Leucopleurus acutus. Next base: position 102,097,722 of record NC_139144.1, on the reverse strand, counting down.
TTTAAATGGACATTAGACCACCTCATTGTAGCCTCTGTATTTACTACTCTCTATTCTGTGTTTGTCATACTTTTGTTTCTCCATGCTTTATTATGGATAGTTTTTCTTCCCAATGTTCCAATTCATTAACTTTCTCTTTAGCTGAATCTATTCACTGGGTAGAACATAGACATATTCATTGAGTGTTTAATTTTAGTTATTGATTTTTAGATATAAAATTTCTAAAAACTCAAAAAAATTTTTCTAGGTTGTTCTCTTTTCAAATCTTCTTAGTCACTTTTTATGCTTTCCAGTTTCCTACTGAAATATTGAAGCTTGGCTTTCCTCTCCTTGAACACAGCAAGCACTGTCATTTTACAGTGCATTTCTGACAGTTCTAATTAAAAAGTCCCCGTGTTTAGTTATATGATCTGTTGTTTCTGTTGATTTTCACTGATGGCATTTTGCTTCCCCGTGCACATAGTTATCCTTGACTGTGTGTTGAGCATTGTATTCAAAATTTCATTTGTAGAACTAACTCGAGGCTGGGGATAATAATATCTTCCTTCATTTGCTTTTTCCAGGGACCTGAGCAGCTCTAGCAGTCAAAGGACCTCAGCATAATGTCAAGGCTTGAGTTTTCTGGGCCTTTCGGATGTCACAAAGACCAGTCACAAATTCTTGCAGTGGCTGTTTTCTTTCAGTTCACCCTTACTCCTCAGGATTCAAGCCCAAAGCTAGAGATAGTTTTACCAGTGTCCCTATTCAGGGGGGCCCAGAATTCTGACTTTTATCCCCCTGATCCTGGGAGGCTTCCAAAAGTTCCACTTAGCCTCTCAGCTGCCTCTTTTGGACCGAAAAACACACTCAGGGCCAAAACAGCCTGTAGTATGGAGCATTAACTTTCTGTTTCCCATCATTTTCAAATCTCCACCTAGCATTTTCTGTCTAAGGTTAGTTCTTTGATTCTTTTAATGAGATGTTTTTAATAGTTTTCCAGCTTTTTAATTTGTCTTCATAGGAAAGAGTGTTTCAAATCACCTTATCCATTAAGGAACGTGGAGATTCTTTTGCAGGTTTCTTTTTACCATTTATATCTCTTAACTATTTTATCTGGATTTTTAGATCTTATTATATAAAGTACGGTCTACTTTTAGGCGTTCTCACTAAGGAAATACTGACTGAGGTTCAAAAAAGAAAAAGTGGTAGGAGAGAAAGGAGGGAGAAGGGAGAATCAAGTGGTCCAAATCTGTGGTAGAGGCAACACCCTGAGAAATTCCCAGGGGGAGGAAAGAGGGTTTACTTTTGATGTGGTTTTCAAATCTTTACGGTCACTTCTGGAAATTAGGAAGGAAGATGCATATACACCCTCTATACTTCTCAAGTGGTAGCAGCAAAAGCAAAGAGATAGCCTTCTTTCTGGAGATTACTGTAAGGTTGAGGAAATGAGAAACTGGTCTCCACACCAGCCACGAAGGACGAGTCCCCAGGGGGAGTGGGGGGGAAACTGGGTTAACTTCATCAGCCTCTTCAGAGAAATGTGACCTCAGTACCTCTTGTCTGTGTGATAGTCAAGGGAGGATACTTGGAGCTGGTCCTAGTCCGGACCCTAAATTTGTATAACAAGACATAGCACATTAATTTAAATTTCAAATGTGGAAGGAAGGGCCTGAAATTACAGTCTCTGTTTCAGTAATTGAAAATGTGAGCAAAGCAGGGGGCATGTGGATTTGAACCAGGCACCTCTTGATATGCAGTCAAATGCTCTACCCCTAAGCCATACCCCCCACTTATGTTGAGCTTTTCATTAGCACCTTTTCACCCACGGTGCTGCTTTCTCCCTGCCTATTCCTCCTTGCTCTTTCCACATGTCCCAGGAGGTGGCAGGTCTTCTCCACTGTAGTCCGCTCTCCTGTCTTCCCCTCTCCAGCCCTCCTCTTCCTCAGGTCGTGGTAATGGCACCATCTCTTACACCTGGTCATTTGAGTCTATACTACTGGTTCTACTTCAGCCGGCACATAGTTAACAGGAAAAAGCCGTTGGTTCCGGGTCTTTAGTGAACCTCAGACTCAGCGCAGGGAGAGCCTCCTCCACACTCTGAGGCCTCAAGGAGGGTGCTCACTGTTTCACTCATTCATTCATTCACTCAACAAACACTCATGGAACATGTTAGGTGCCAGGCCCTATCATCCATGTTGAGGACACAGAGACAAACAAAACATTGTCCCTGTTCTTCAGAGTCTTAGTCCAAATAGGAGACGAGCCCATGAACTAAAGGATTTCCAAAGGGTGGCAGAAGCCCAAGCAGAGAGCTCTGGGAGCAGGGAGTCAGAGCTACCCCGCCTGCGAAGTCAGGAGGGGCTTCTGGAGGTGATGGGCAAGGGGTTTGCTGGAAGAAGCAGCTGGAGGGGTTTTCCAGCCAAGGCAGGAATAAAATCACAGATAAATAAGTGGGTCAGGTGTATCTGGAACTCAGTGAGGCTTGAGACTGATGTCACATATAAAGTGTGCTCTTCAACCCAGGAGACACTTTGGAAGTCTGGTGATGAGTAGGACTCACCCACCACGACTGTCATTGGAGGAAGGCTTGTGACACACGGCACAACTAGCCATAACTTCAATTAATTAAAACCCCAGCTGTCTAATTGTAGACACAGGGAGGTACACAGGTGTGCCCAGGTAACATCAAGAACACCGCGTATACTAGAACATGGTAATGGAGTGCCCCAGGGCTGTGGGTGACAACTGCCTCTTTCCTATTTGATGTCCTATTTATTTATACTTACTTCTTATCACAATTAAAAGTGACCTTAGCAAGGGGGCACCCAGATTTGAACCAGGGACCTCTTGATCTGCAGTCAAATGCTCTACCCCTGCGCTACAGCCACAAGCCTGCCTCTGCTGTGAACTGCACCTCTTGATCTGGGCACCTGACTGCCGTTTCCGGCCTCTTACAGCCCAGCTCCGGGAGCAGGCAGCCTGCCCCGCGACAGCCTGCTCTCACTACCATCACTCACTCACTCGCCCACCTCCAAACACCTACTGAACAGTTTCTACGTGCCAGACACATCCTTCCTTGTCCTTCCGTTTTCTCTGGCCCCGCCCGCCTCTGCCACCCCAGTTCCGTCTGCCCTGCAGCGGGCCATCATTGGCTTTCCCCACCTCACAGGACCGTGGTCCCCGCCTCCCCTCCTGCACTAAGGCGCTGGGGAGCAGAGAGGGCCCTGCACAGCGTGGGGAGCGGGGACGAGGGCCTGGCCAGGACACCACGCCCTGAGACACAGATGACCACCCCTTCTCCCCTCCCCACGCCCTTCCTTCACTCAACCCCCTTCACCCACTCAACCCGCAAATATTGTGGAGAAATAAGTTGAACCAGCTCCGAATTTCATCTCAAGGAGAAAACTGATTTGGGGAGGGGGTGGAACACCATGATGACTTGCTTGTGAGCCCCGGGGAATGGAAGGCGGCGGGCGGCAAGCTCCACAGCCGTAGCCGAGGGTGGGCAGCCCTGCTTGGGCAGCGGGAAGGGCGAGGCAGGCAGGGAGGAGGCTGTCCTCTCACGAGAAAGGCTGGGCGCTGGTGTGGAACGGAGCCGGGGCGTCCCCTCCCGGCCTCTGAGGGAGAAGCTAAAGCAGGCTTCGACTCCCCCATCAACCCTTCCTCTCCCCACGGAAGCGGTCTCCAGCAACGTCTACGAGGCTCATGGGCTTTGGGAAGTAGCTATTTCGTCCAGAAATACTGAGGGGAGACCTAGTCCCCATGGGCTGGCTGGTGGCCAGTTTTCCTGGCACCTGAAGTGACCGCACACTTACTGTGCCCTCCTCTGCTCTCGAGGCCGCTGTGACCTGCCTCCCTTCATTGACCCAAGGGGGTGACATTTTCAGTTTCAGCTACCGCGGGGGAAGAGGGTGGCAACCAGCGCCCCAGCACAGCTGATGGAGCTGGAACTGGTCCCCGACGAGGTAGGTGTCCTGGGGCACAACACCTGCCTATATGGACCCTCTCCCTCACCAGGCGAGCCCAGGTCGGCCCAGCCTGGTGGGCACCTTCCCTGGCAGAGACCCGGCAGGATTTCACCGGCTGGCTCCTGCTTCATATAGGACCCCCGGCCCGCAGTCTCCACCCCAATGACACCGGCTGCCACTCCAGGACCCCCTGGGAAGAGGACTTGTTTGAGCAGCTGTGCTAGGAAACAGGCCTGAGGGGCTGAAGTAGCCAAGGGCGTGCGCTCCGGGCTCGCAGGGACAGGCCCTTGGGCGGTGGGGCAGAAAGGAAGACCCCGAGAGAAGACACGCTGAGGACCGTCTGTGGGGGAGACCAACCCACGGAGACACTGGGGATGGGGAAGGCACAGCTCTTCCACGTTGTTTTAGTTAATTGTCGTTACCAAGAAAGAAGCCATAACTAAGCATAGTCAAATTTTTCAGTTACTCACGAAAGCAAGAAACTAGGGCTTTTCAGCCGGGTGAGGCGTGTTCTCGCTGAGCAGCGATCACAGGAACTGCTCCAGTGGTGGGAGAGGTAGGAGAGAGGACCAGCCGGAGCCTCCTCTACCCATTTGTTGCACAAAATGTTCAAAGGATGCTGTCAGTGCTGCTTTATGTTGAGGAAAAACTGGCAATTTTTACATCGTCATACCATAAAACAGAAATATTTGGACTTTTACGGCTTCCCTGGTGGCGCAGTGGTTGGGAGTCTGTCTGCCAATGCAGGGGACACGGGTTCGGGCCCCGGTCCGGGAAGATCCCACATGCCGCGGAGCAACTGGGCCCGTGAGCCACGTCTACTGAGCCTGCGCGTCTGGAGCCTGTGCTCCGCAACGGGAGAGGCCACAACAGTGAGAGGCCCGCGCACCGCGATGAAGAGTGGCCCCCGCTCACCGCAACTAGAGAAAGCCCTCGCACAGAAACGAAGACCCAACACAGCCAAAAATAAATAAATAAATATTTTTTTAAAAAAAGAGCACAGAAGAGGTGAAGTAGCTGTCTCAGAAAGTGAGCCAGCAAAGGTACACAAGACTGCCCAGCTATGTTCAATGCTGACTTGAGATTCTGGTCACAGGTGAACTTCGTCAGCACAGTTGTACGATTTTCCCCAGCAGTGTTAGGCTGCTCGGATGTGGGCATGGAATAAGCCAATACCTGCACTGGGATTTTGCCAGGTGGGCACAATACAGGGAGAGAGGGCCAAACAGGTAAGAGATTTGCAAGACAGTGGTTGATGCGCTGGGTCATGGAATCCAAGCTGTGTGGGCAGGAGGAGAGAACACGAGGGGGAGGTGGGTGATGAAAAGCCAAACAGGAACAGGAAAGAGGACCTGACAAGGTCAGAAGATACAGGTAATGGTCAGATACTGTGCTTGAAATCAAGACCTCAAAGGTGGAAGCATCACTGATGATCACAGGATGTGCATCTCAAATGCCTGCTTTCTATACTACAGCGCTGAGCTTAGGGCCACCTACCGCCCACTGGTCTATGTGTCCCTTGAGAACAGGGGTCCTGCCTCACTTTTCTTAATGATGCTCAGCACTGAGCCTGAATCTAGTACATAGTAAGTGTTTAATAGATATTTGTTGAATGAAAGAAAGGGAAATAAATCCTATATGAATGGCTGTGCTAAGTGTCCCTACCTCCTCAAAGAGGGAAATGAGTTCCTCTGAGTTTAGGGCAGAACAAAGGACAGAACTCAGGCCAGGTGGCTGAACCACAAGTAAAAAATTCCAGGTAGCTCCTTACAAGTTAAATGTTCTTCTACAAGCTTTTATTCCTTAGAGCCTAGTGCTGACACTAGGACTGTCTCCATGTGCCCACCCTCTCCCTGAGCTGCTTCAATAAGGGCTTCCTTCTCACATCTGCACCTGGGGAAGGTTGGGGCAGGGGGCTGTAGGGAGAAGAGACAGGATGTGTAAGGGCCTGTAGAGGTCAGACACACAGGAGGGGAGAGTGGGGGAGGAGCCCAGGGCTAGTTCATGCCTTCAACAGACATTTCCTGAGCCCCTACCATATTCCCATCTGTGCCAGGTGCTGGGGACCCCTAGCTGATTAAGACCTCAATCTTGGGACTTCCCTGGCGATATATCTGCCAAAGGACAACGTGGTCATCGTCCTGGTTTCAGACCGCCAGGGTTAGTCTCTGCACCCAAGGCCAAGGGGCCTCTGTGGCTTGAGCTGCATGTGCAGACCAACAAAGTCTTGTAAATGCCCTTGTGCACAGCAAGAGGGAGGGAAGGAGAAGGCAGCGAGGGCTGAGGGTCTAGGAGAGGGAGCGATGCTCAGCCCAGCTCATCATGCCATCAGGCAACAGTCTAGTGTCTCTCCTCCCTGTCTTGTCCTCCTCCAACCCAAAGAGTGCAGGAACAGACAAGGTTTTGTTGTTTCAAGTTTCAATCTGATCACTGCCTCTAGCGATATCTGTTGAGTCTGTTTACCCAGCATCCATCTCTCCAGCTCTTTATTAATCCCCCATTTCTCACCTTTTCCCCCAAATACTCTCACCTGAGAGATGAGCTCTAAGGTTGGTCATGTGAGTGAAGAAAACAAGGGGGCACCCGGACTTGAACCAGGGACCTCTTGATCTGCAGTCAAATGCTCTACCCCTGAGCTATACCCCCAGTTACAACTGTCCTGCTAATATCATTTCATGTGCAGAATCATGTTGCGTTAACACGGACAGTCAGTGGCAGAGATTAAATTTCAACTGATAAAAAAAAATTTTAAGCAATTTAGATCAGAGAAGAAACTGACTTCCAGAAATTCAAAAGTTATCAGGACTCTCCCTTTTCTTTGCTTCCTTCTCAAATCAGCTTTAATCTCTCAAACCAATCTCTCCACGCAGCTGATACCCCACCTCCAGCACCTCTAGGCTCACATCTCCACACCGTGGTTGCCAGAGAGAAAAGGGCTTAACTCTGAAAAATCCTAGAGAAGGCCTGGCCTGGCTGGGTTGTAGTGCAACCAGGGGACAGGGTACTTAAGTGGTATAACCATTTCAGGAGTGATGTCACATAAGAATGTATCTGCTCCCACTCAGAATACACGTCTATAGTACAGGGAGGGAGGGTGACCCCCAAAAGAAGTCAGGGGCAGCCAAGACATGGCCCCAGGGGGCCACCTCTGCAGCTCTGGGCCTCGCCGGTCGAGTCTACCATACTAAGCAGGAGAGCAGTCTATTGCTTCTGCGGCCTGGAGTCCTCAGAAGCCCTCCACAGCCACAGATTCCTTGACGGTTTTCACTCGTTTATCCAACAAGTACTTCGTAGGTGGCTACTGTGTGCCTGACCCTAACAACTGCACAGTTCCTGGCCTCAGGAGCGGACAGCCTAGAGGAGATGTCTGACACGGCAACAAGTGATACTAACATGGTGAGAACCGGACGCTATGGGAACACAGAGAGAGAGCATTCATTAGAAGCCTGACCAGAGGCGGGGGTCATGACATCCTCCCCATTTGAAATGGGCTGTGCACTCTGAGGGGCTCATTTAATAAACAGGGGAGGTAGGGAAGGAATTCTGGGTGAAAATGGCACTAAGGACTAAGGAATCAGGTGAAGCTCTTGACAAGGTTCAAGAACGGCTGGTGCACACGGCTGGTGTTGGGTGAGGTGGGAGGGGGTCCTGGAGAGGAGATGGCACAGTCTGTAGGCAGCAGGACCCCCACGGGAACTGATGAGTCACGTGGGCCCTGGGTGTAACTCCAGGGAGAGAGAAGGGATAGTCAGACCCACCAATGTGTTGAGGCTGGAGCACTGACGGCAGGTCAAGAAGTTGGGGTTCAAGTCCTGATGTTGTCTCCATGTTCTGAATGTCCTCTCTTATTCACATCATAGCCCATTTGGCAGACAAGATCTTTGACCTTTCTATGCCTCTGTTTCCTCATCTGTTAAGTGGGGATTATAAAAGGCCCTACAATTGTGCGGATTAAATGAGATCCTTTAGAGCAGGAGTCAGCAAACTATAGCCCACAGCCAGGGTACAGCCCCAGGAGCAAAGAATGGTTTTGATATTTTCAAATGGCTGGAGGGAGGAAATGGTACAGAGTACGTGCTTAATAAACATTAGCTGTTATTTCTAATAATAATAATATATTGTGACATGTGAAAATTATAAGAAATGCAAATTTCAGAGTCCACCAAGTTTTATCAGAGCACAGCCGCTCTCACCCATCTGCAGCTGCCTTCCTCTACTAGGGCAGAGTTGAGTGGTTGCAACAGGGACCAAATGCCCATAAAACTAAAAATATGTACTCTCTGGCCCTTTTCAGAATAAAATGTGCTGACTCCTGACTTCGAGTCTTTATAGAGTTCTGCCGGATACATAACAAATACTTAATAAAAAGTAGCTATTGCCGGTATTATTATAGCCATGGGCAAACACCGTTCACTGGGGAGTCCGGAGTCTCTGATTCCCTCACTTTGGGGCATCATCAGCTCCAGCTCCCTCCTCTTCCCAGCTCTTCTACTTAGAGCTGACCAACTGCTCCTCGCTGGGGCGGCGTGAACGACGCGCAGGAACAGGGGTGGGCACGCGTCCTCGAGGAGCACGCACTGATTACACTGGTGGCAGGTAGCTGGCCATGACTCTCGAAATGACGAAAGCACATAACTCTGACCCAGAAATGAGACTTCTAGAAACTTAAAGACATATGCACATATTTGTGGAATGATGTTTGTGCAAGGCTATTCCACTGCACCATTATTTGTAATTCCAAAACACTGGAAACAACCCAATTGTCCCTCATCCGAGGACTGGTTAAATAAGTCATGGAACATCCTGGAGTCGAATACTAATAAACAGCCATAAAAATGGTGATGCTCTTCTTTTTATGCACCGATACGGAAAGACGGACAAAGAAGAAACAAAACAGCAAGCTGCAGAACAATGTATGTACACACCATATAGCGCCACCGTCAGTGAGGAACAAAGGAGGGGAGAAAATATATTTGCTTCCATATGCATAAAAATTCTCTAGAAAGATATACGGCCAACATTAGATGCCTGCAGGGAGGGGAAGTGGGGGGGGGCAGAGGTTAGATGGAATATTCCTGCACACCCTTTCCTACTGTTTGAATGTTGAACCATGCAAATGCATTATTTCCGTATTTCATTACCCATCTAAAAAAGAAAGTGTAACAAGAACAGAAACACAATGTAGCCCAAGTGTCACCATTTCTGTGACGCTCTCCCTCACCTCCACCCCCTCCCACTGGGCATCTATCCTCCACATAAACATGTACATTTTTTCGTACAAAAAATAAAAGTTATTAAAACATTCACAATAAAGATACTAGGAGTGATACAGTTCCCAAATCCAGCTGTTTTGTGTAAATTATAATAAAATGCAAATAAAAAAGGATGTATACTTGCAATTTCTAGCACCTTAACTTTACAGACCACTGGCTCTAGCACTAGTGTGATAATTTGTTTATTTACAGGTATCCCCAGTAGACTGAGCTGCTTGAGAACAACCACTATGTTATATTTGCCTCTGAAGCCCCATCGTCGAACGCAGTACCTGGTACATAACTCAGGTTGAGAGAATCTTTCTGCGCTGACAAAGGCCAATCCTGACAGAGCGCCTTCTCCAGCTCAGCAGCGGGGGGAGGTGAGGCACCTCCGGCACCTGCAGCATATGCAGATCCTGGTGCCGCATCCACAGAGAGAGGAGGTCTGGGGGCCATGTCTGCAGCCTCAGCCTGCCAGCCTCAGCTCATTCCTCCATCCACTAAGCCGTCCACCCTCTGCACAGCCACCAGCAATTTACCAGCTGCCTTAGTCTGCTTGGGCTGCCATCACGAAGTACAACAGACTGGGGGCTTTAAACAACAGAAGTTGATTTTCACACAGTTCTGAAGGCTGCAAGTCCAAGATCTAGGTGTCAGCAGGGTTGGTTTCTTCTGAGACCCCTCTCCTCGGCTTACGGGTGACCACCTTCTCACTGTGTCCGCACAGGTCGTTTCCTCTGTGCATGTGCCGCACTAGTGTCTCTTCCTCTTACAAGGACACCAGTCCTATTGGATCAGGACCCACTCTAATGGGCTCATTTAACCTAATCACCTCTTTAAAGGCTTTATCTCCAAACATGACTACATTCTGAGGTATTGGGGGTTGGGACTTGAACCTACGAATTTTGGTGGGGGACACAATTCAGCCCATAACATCTACAAAATTAATCTGGTCACATCATTGCCTTCCAAAAACGTCTCCTGATCGATAACTTTTGTTGTTGTTGTTGTTTTGTTTGTTTGCTAGCTTGTTATCTAGCACTGACATTCTAAGACAGCAAGGCTGGTGGAATGGGTGACCTCACCAATTGGCGCCAATTTCTAAAACCCATCTTAAGAATAAGGAATAATTACTGCTCCTTTTCCCTGCCTGGGTTTGACACAGGGTAGGCACTCTTTTTTTTTTTTAACGTCTTTATTGGAGTATAATTGCTTTACAATGGTGTGTTAGTTTCTGCTTTATATCAAAGTGAATCAGCTATACATATACATACATCCCCATATCTCCTCCCTCTTGCGTCTCCCTCCCACCCTCCCTATCCCACCCCTCTAGGTGGTCACAAAGCACCGAGCCAATCTCCCTGAAGCACACTTTTTGTTAAATGAATGAATGTAGGACATTCCAGACCACCAATATCTAATGGCCGCCCACATCTCGCAACACCATGCCAGATTTTGTCCCCAGGACTACAGGGTACAGCTCTTCTGTTTCTGTGGTGCACGCAGGCAACTTTGACACCATCATGCTCGGGGACAGCCAGCCTAGCCACTTGCTCCTGGATGCCACAATCTCTTTAAAATTGGAGTATAGTTAATTTACAATGTTGTGTTAGTTTCAGGTGTACAGCAAAGTGATTCAGTTATACACACACACACACACACACGTATATTCTTTTTCAGATTCTTTTCCGTTATAGGTTATTACATAATATTGAGTATAGTTCCCTGTGCTATACAGTAGATCCTTATTGGTTATCTATTTTATATATAGTAGTGTGTATATCCCAAACTCCTAATTTATCCCTCCCCACCCCTTCCCCACTTGGTAACCGTAAGTTTGTTTACTATGTCTGTGGGTCTATTTCTATTTTGTAAATAAGTTCATTTGCATCTTTTTAGATTCCATATGTAAGTGATATCATATGATATTTGTCTTTGTCTGGCTTACTTCACTTAGTATGATAAGTATGATAATCTCTAGGTCCATCCATGTTGCTGCAAATGACATTATTTCATTCTTTTCTATGGCTAAGTAATATTCCATGGTGTGTGTATATAATATATACATGTATATATGTATGTGTGTGTGTGTGTGTGTGTGTGTGTGTGTGTGTGTGTGTGTACCATTCATCTGTCAATGGACATTTAGGCTGCTTCCATGTCTTGCCTATTGTAAATAGTGCTGCAATCAACACTGGGTGCATGTATCTTTTTGAATTAGAGTTTTCTCAGGATATATGCTCAGGAGTGGGATTGCAGGATCATATGGTAGCTCTATTTTTAGTTTTTTAAGGAACCTCCATACCATTTTCTATAGTGGCTGCACCAATTTACATTCCCACCAGCAGTGTAGGAGGGCTCCTTTTTCTCCATTCCCTCTCCAGCATTTATTATTTGTAGACTTCTTGATGATGGCCATTCTGACCAGTGTGAGGTGATACCTCATTGTAGTTTTGATTTGCATTTCTCTAATAATTAGCAATGTTGAGCATCTTTTCATGTGCCAGTTGGCCATCTGTATGTCTTCTTTGGAGAAATGTCTATTTAGATCTTCTGCCTATTTATTGATTGGGTTGTTTGTTTGTTTTTTGATATTCAGCTGTATGAGTTGTTTGTGTATTTTGGGAATTAATCCCTTGTTGGTTGCATCATTTGCAAATATTTTCTCCCATTCTGTAGGTTGTCTTTTTTGTTTTGTTTATGGTTTCCTTTGCTGTGAAAAAGCTTTTAAGTTTAATTAGGTTCCATTTATTCACTTTTGTTTTTATTTCCATTACTTCAGGAGACAGATCCAAAAAGATATTGCTGCGATTTATGTCAAGGAGTGTTCTATGTTTTCCTCTAGAAGTTTTATAGTATCCAGTCTTACATTTAGGTCTTTAATCCATTTTGAGTTTATTTTTGTATATGGTGTTAGAGAATGTTCTAATTTCATTCTTTTAGATATAGCTGTCGAGTTTTCCCAACACCACTTATTGAAGAGACTGTCTTTTCTCCATTGTATATTCTTGCATCCTTTGTCACAGATTAATTGACCATAGGTGCGTGGGTTTATTTCTGGGCTTTCTATCCTGTTCCATTGAGCTATATGTCTGTTTTTGTGCCAGTATCATACTGTTTTGATGACTGTTGCTTTGTAGTGTAGTCTCAAGTGAGGGAGCCTGATTCCTCCAGCTCCATTTTTCTTTCTCAAGATTGCTTTGGCTATTCAGGTTCTTTTGTTTCCATAAATTTTAAAATATTTTGTTCTAGTTCTGTGAAAAATGCCATTGGCAATATGATAGGGATTGCACTGAATCTGTAGATTGCCTTGGGTAGTACAGTCATTTTAACAATATTGATTCTTCCAATCCAAGAACATGGTATATCTCTCCATCTGTTCGTGTCGTCTTCAAATTCTTTCATCACTGTCTTATAGTTTTCAGAATACAGGTCTTTTGCCTTCTTAGGTAGGTATATTCCTAGGTATTTTATTCTTTTCAACGCGATGGTAAATGGGATTGTTTCCTTAATTTCTCTTTCTGATCTTTCATTGTTAAGTATATAGAAATCATCAGATTTCTGTGTATTAATTTTGTATCCTGCAACTTTACTGAATTCATTGATGAGCTCTAGTAGTTTTCTGTTACTGGCTGCCACACTTAATCGGGGCTCTGGAAACCAAGTTCCTATCATGCAGCTGAGTCCAGGCTCTCAGAGTGCAGCTGATCAAAATGTGCCAAGGGGAAAAGGTCCCTAAGACATATTCCTAAGTGAAAACAGCAAGCTGCAGAATGATACACACAGTATGGTATGCGTGGTTTTTAACCCCTTTTAAACCTTTTTCCGCACTACCTACACGTATGAAAATGCATAAGGAAGGAGGCTGAAAGGCTACACACCAGAATGACAAGAGTGGAGACCCTGGAGAGAGGGCTGGGGATGGAGTGCGGCCAGCACAGAGAGCCCTTCAGCTTCATGTGCATACATTTTCTTGGTGAGAATGTATTCTTGTAAGAACACGTTTGCAGAGTCAAAAAGCAAACACTTCCAAAGGTTAGAGGCTGGTTAGTCTGTTCAGAGGGATCGCCAACCTTGGTCCTCCAATGTGGACCTGCCTCCGAATCCCCTGAGGAACATGTTGGAACTTCAACGCCCAGACCTCCTGACGGAGAACACAGGATACACCTGTCCTAGAATTCCAGTAAGAGAAGCCTGCCCCTGGAAACACAAGTAAATAAAGCAATCTGCACACACTCTGTCAGCCCGCAGGTTTGAGCCAGAGTGTGCGGAAACAGCTCCCAGGAGCAGGGCCTGTCCTGGGGGTTAGGCAGGAAGCACAGCTCTCTCCTAATGAATCTGGAAAAGCTTACAGAGAGGGTGGAATGCAAGGAAGTAACTTCTGAAACATCAGGAACCTCCCAGACCACAGGATGGTAGCCGAGTCCCCTGAAGACCTCATTCCTCTGCCTCCCAATGCTCACTCGAGCCCCACGCAAGAGCAAAGCCCCGCTCCATGGCAGAGCTGAGCCAGGGCTGGGGGCTTCTGAAGCCGGGGCACCTCGACCAGGCCCTGCATGCTCTGCATCTCCCTAGGAGTTTGTGAACAGCCCAGTCCTGACACGTCTGCTGTAGGGGCCCAGCCCCGGTGGCTACAGGCTGACTGCGGGGCTGGCCCAGCTCACTCCCTGCCCCACAGAGGAGGAAGCAACTCCCAGGTTCCTGCAGTAATGGCATTCACAGAGACAGGTCAGAAACCACAAGAGCAACCCTACCTGCCAGCCTCTCACTCGTTGCTTCTTTTGTCCTGCTGTCGTGCCCCGTCCCGGCGGGAGTCTGAAAATGCCACTTTTAGCACCAGTCTTACATGCCAGCCACTCAATACCCTGGTCAATACCTACCTTCTTCCCAGCTCTGAGCTCATGGTAACTTAATTTACCTACTCGAAGGACCTGCTTCAAAGGCAAGGCTTTCTCCCCAAATAAAATGTCAGAGTCTAGAAAGCAAGGAACAGGTGTCTTGGCATGATCCCTTATGTCCTGAGAGAACAGGGCTCCTGGGTTCCTGTCCCCTGCTTCAACCAGGGTAGTCCCACTTTGCCCTGTGTTGTTTCTAGCTGTCATTTAAATACAGGGTTCCTCGCCTTTAAAAAGCCTTGAAAACTGCATATCAGATCCAGTGCTATTATTTGAAAGATAAAGAAAACTGAGCTCCTATTTGGTTCATCATTCATTTAATCATCACTCATTATTTGTTATTTACACACGTGCCAGGCACTGTGTTAGGTGCTGGGGACATTCCAGAAAGACTCAGTGCCTTCCCACAAGGAGACTGAAGCCAAGGAGAAGGAAGAAGGAAGAAGGAGCTGGAGTGCAGAGTGAGGGGCACCTGAGAGCAGGTGCTGAGAGACGCGGGGGCAGATACTGGTCAGAGAAGGTCTCAGAAGGAGGCCACCTTCCCGCCCATGTCTGCCCTCAGGACTCTGCCTGCTCTACGACAACCTTCTCAGTCTCAGGACTGGGTGTCTGGTCTGCCCTCTGCCACTCCCTCAAGCTCCCAGGGCCATCTCAGGCCACAGTGATATGTGTGCAGCAAGTGGCACAGGCGCTCCCTGGGCACCAGAACACCTGGGCCTGCCCTAACCGTCAGCTGTGTGACATCGAGCAGCTCATCCCACTCTCCTCTCCCTCTGTTTCTCCAGAAACACGGACCCCTGACACCAGGCTGCCCTCAGCAGGCAAAGGTGGGAGGCCAGGCTCCGAGGGCCTCCCCTCCCACCTCCGCAGCTCAGGCTCGGTGGCGGCACAGTCTATGAGGGAGGAAAACGGGCCCGTATGCCATAAGCGAGGTGACGGGGCTCAGCTCTGCAAGCCTGGAAGGGAGAGCACGCCGCGCCCCTCTTCCTGATGTGCTGGGGGCGGGGGGGAAGCGCCGTGTCTCAGGCGGAGCACAAGTGCTCCCAGGCTCCCCGGCCGGCAGTGCAGGTGACCGAAGCTGGGAGGCACATCCCGCTGCCCTCACAAGGGAAGAAGTGGAATCCAAGAGAGACAGGAGGAGCCCGAAGTCACAGCCCAGCCACCTCATTCGACAGACGGGGAAACAGGTCCGGGAGGGGGAGTCAGGCATGCCTGGAAGTCAGCTCTCAGCTGGGCGCACCGTCCACTCTGCAGGCCTCCCGCCGTCCTCCCTTCCACATAGTCCCCGCCTCCCCTGAGGCCACATCCTCCCTCTCCCCATGGCCTCACAGCATGCTGGACGCCCTTCCCGAAGAGGAACCCTGGCGGCCAGGTGAAGGCAAGTAAGTCATTTGTTCTGGGCCTCAGCCCCCTTAGGAGGGGAGAGTGGACACAAGCCAGCTACTTACCTGCTCAAAGCAGTGGGAGAATCCGGGTGTGCAAGCTGGGACGGAATGGGGCCGGGGTAGCTTGAAAAACTTAGATCTAATTGTGTCTTACACAAGCACGCATGCTCATGCACACCTATTCTTAATCCACAGCCTGAAGAACTTAATATTCCAGGACTGAACCTCCTTTTTTGGGCCTGGGGCCCACAAAGAATCCTTCATTCAGCAGTTGTTCTGGAGTACTCACAGTGCAGAGTACAGCTTGGTGAGCCCGAGGGCTGCAAATACAGATAACGAGAGGCCCTAGCTCGCCAGCAAGTGAGAAGACGCGTGTGTAAGAGCTGCCTCTGGTGCTACATGAAGGGCAGACAGTGCGGAGCAGAGGCCAGTTCATATTTAGTCTCCGTGAGACCTCGGGCAAGACAGCTAACCTCCCTGCATTTCATTTCATAAAAACTAAAAATGAGAATCAAGGATACCTTCTACCTGCCTGAAGACAGAGGGCCAGTCAAATTATCTCAAAGTGCTTCCAGCTCTCAGATCCTAGAGGCTCATTTGATTCAATAAAGGATTTTATTCCAAGGACTTCAGGCTTGGAAGTCGCCCGGCTGGCCCCTTACCCGGGCTCACCTTCACGACGTGCTCGCAGAGCTCCTCTGCCTGTCTCCCAGGCTGCCCCACTCCGACTCTAAGGAGCGCGTGGCCCCATCTTCTGCAGTCGCCCACACCTAGAAGTACAGGTCACCTGCGCCAACGTGAGTCACCAGCCATTTCAGAGAACAGCTAAAACCAGCTCCAGTCTCCTCTTTTCTCGCCCCAAACCACAGGGCATCACTGGCCAAACCACTGGGCAACTGCAAAAGCATCTCCATCACGTTTACTTCAGATAAAGGGCAGAGGCCAGTGGCTAAAAGGACTCAAGACCAGGGCTCCTAGGTTCTCATCCCCTCTCCTAAGTGCACACACACGTCCTGTGAGTTCCCTTACTTGAGTTCATGCTCAGAGGTCTTCCTGGAGTAGCAGGCACACCACTGCCGCACAGCCACACCCTCCCCAACCAACTCCACGCCATCCGCCACAGCAGACATCTCTGCTGTGTCACACCTTCCTCCTGACGTTTTTCAAGCCCTTTAAAGTCAACTGGTGACTAGCATTAGGCACCTAGAGGTCAGGCCTTGGCAGCCACCGGGCTTCCCTCCACTATGAGTCTGAGGACCCCACTGAGTCCAAGCAGGCCCTCTCCACCCACACCCAATTCCTGTACCTTGCGGGGCTCCCCTTGCTGCCTGTTCCATGTTCTCCAGCCACCTCTGCAGCAGCCCGTGCTCCTGCAGCAGGGTCCTAACTTGCCCTCCAGCGGACTCTTTATCTCCACAGCCATCTTCTCCTCGGCTGTCTCTGTTCACCTCTCCAGGCTCTGAAGTCGGATGGGCCCGGCGTTCCACCTTCCCCACAGCCTGAATGGCAGCCAAGATGGCCAGAAGGGAAATCTCTGCAGACTGGATCTGGGCCTCTCGTTGGAGGTCAGTCCCCACGTGCCATGCCTGCAACTAGACACAGGGAGGTGCGTCAGCCACCAGGAAAGGGGCCAGAGCCATTCCCAGCTACGGAAAGGTCAGGATCCCCTGGAATAAGGGGAAACTTCTTCCAGGTGCTAGAAGGCCTCACTGATCAGACCTCCAAACAGACCCTACCCGGCAGACTGTCAAAGACAGCAGACACTGACCCCATAGAGCTCCTGTGGGAAGAATCTTGAACCAAGACCCAGGGGTAATGGTAAATGGTATGACAAAGCATTACCATCATAAATGGACAGTCAGTATAAGGAATTTGAATCCCAGCCCTACCACGTAATAGTGGTATAAACTTAGTCAATTATTTAACCAACCACTTCACCCAAGAACACAGCCCAGCAGAAGAAAGGAAGTGAGTGAGATCCAGAAGATTTCTCAGGGGACCAATGTACACACAGATTGCTATTTCAGTTCCTGGGTGTTCTAGAGCAAACCTACTGCCCACATTCCTGGGCACAGAGGTGAGCGAGGCCCTGTTGTTCTGGCCTTGGTGATGTGATTTCTACGGCACTTCCACCCTGACATTTACTAGTATGTGACCTCCTAACCTGCCTGAGATATCAGGTCCCCGTGACCCAGGTGCCTTGTCAACCAGCTTCAGGGTTGTCTCCACACTAGGAGGCCAGGTCCTAGCTGCCAGGTGATGGAGCCAGAGAAAGTCAAAAGCCAGCATTTAAGAGTGGTCAGAAGAAAGAAATATTTCAAAGAATATCCTGCCATGGGAGGTGGAAAATGTACCGTGTATTACTAGGAGTAATAAGAAATTCATGAATGCCTCAGTGGGGACAACTGATATTTAATGGAAACGTTCCTAGAAATGGAACTCTGCTAGAACTTGACTCAACACCTATCCTGCCATTTGAAATCTGTGCATTTTGCGAGGCTGAAATGCACTGTAGGTATGGAAAAGCACTCAGGGAGCGTTATATTGGCACGTATTACATCACTAAAACAAATATAAAGGCTGTGGACCAATGATCATAATGTTTATAAACCAAAGACTGTGATTAATCCAATTCTGTGCACCTGAGGTCCCCCCAACACCTTCTCCATAAAAGCGCTTAGCCAAGTGTCCCACACATGCTAGGGACTGATCACCACACACTTGTCCCTTCCTTCCTTCACAGCATAACTGTTCCACCTCTGAGTCTGGTCTCTGACCGGTATAAGGTGTAGCCTAGAGGGGGCAGACCCCACTTCCACAGATTAGGGACAAAACAGCTTATCTCCCCACAGTGCCCTGTCACAAATCTGGCATCCAGGAATGTACCTAAAACCATCTCAAAGTTATGTCCACCAGGAGATGACTCCTCCGCCTTCAGAGACATAGAAAAACCTCATCTTGATGGCTCTTGTCACACAGGCCAGGGATGGCCTCAAACTTGAGCCTGAGCCACTAACCAGAAGTCCTCTATGATGCAGACCCCTCCTAGCAGCAATAGGAGGGACACCCTGGGCAATTTCAGAAAAGAGTGAGCAGACACCCAAATACATCCTGATAGGAATCAGAGTTCATACCTAGAAGAGCTTTACACGACCCTCACAGCCAGAGGCAAGACTGCTGATGGGAGGAAGCCAAGGGCCTAGACTGGAGTGGAAATAAGGTCACCAGACAATAGCACTGATCTTAGCTCGGGAAAGGGATGAGAATGGGGTCACGGTCTCCCTGAGATGATTTTAGGGGATGGGGGCTGAAAGACAGGTCCAGGAGGGGGGCCCTGGAGTGTCTCTGGAGTGAGGATGGTCACAGCCCATCCGCCCCACACACCCACCCTGAGCCCCTGAGCCGGGTCACAGAACGTCAGGGCTGGCGGAAACCTCGGAAACATTGTGGTTAAGTCTATAGGCGAGCAAACCGGGGCCAAGAAAGGAGAAGGGATTTTATCGTGAGACCTCAGGCAGCTCCCCTCAGGCCCTTCGGCCTCAAGCGTCTTTTTCCTAGACCCTCTACCCAGGCTGAGCCTCCCCAATTCCAGGAGGGGCGGGGTGGGGCAGGACATCCTCTGTGAGTGCCGCCCTCACCGGAGCCGGGCCGCCTCGGCCATGGCCCTGCACTGTCCGGCCGGGCGGGGGAGTCGCCGCCGCCGCCGCCGCCGCCGCCGCCGCCGCCGGGCGGCCCACACAGGCCAGCGCCCGGCCTCTCTGCAAGCTCTCTCGTGTTCTCGCGGCCGCCGGGCCGGGCTGCTCCGGACGCGCGGGAAAGAAAGGACCCGGACGAGCAGCAGCGCTGCCCCGGGCTACGAGCTGGGCCCCACCCCGCCGCCCGGAGGCGGCTCCCCATTGGCCAGACCGGGAAGCTCCGCCCCCGCCCCTTGCGCGGGCGACCCCGGCAGCCCGGAGCCTGCCCCCCATTGGCCGGCCCAGTGGCCCCGCCCCCGCGGCGTGCGCCAAGGTTCTGTGGGCGCGGGGCAGGGGTGGGCGTCAGATCCGTGGGAGAGCCCGGCGCGAGGGCCGCTCTCAAGCGTGAATGCGGACCCGAGCTCGGCCGAGCAGCCCACCCGCGTGGCGGGGGGTACTTTCCACACCGCCGCGGACTCCCAGAGAGCAGGAACCAGGTCACGTGCACGTACAGAGTCCAACATATTTATTGAGCACTGATGGGGGCCAAGGTTTCACCACCGTCACAGTTCTTACGGGCCTTTTAACACCAGAACCCCAACTTTGCTTTACAAATGAGGAACCCGAGACCCAGAGCTGGGAGTGAGACTGGGGTCAGACCAGGCTCCAGCCTCCCAGGTCACGCAGCCTCCGCTGACTCATTTCAGTGTAAAGAATGTCCTTTGGACACCTATCGAGTGCCAGGCAAACTCACAGGGCCTAGCCGGGAGCCCGGCACATTGAATGCTTTGGAAGAAGAGGAGCACCACTGCACAGTGATTACTGCGTCTGTTAAGAGTTTGCGTATTTACACAGGGCATTAAGCATTAGAAAAGCTTGGAAACTCTGAGCCCTGAGGCCTTCCAAGGAAACACCTGAGACTAGCTCTTGCAGCTGAGGGCTAAGCTCTCAGCAGCTTCACTAGCACCACATCCTGTATGAGCACTTGCTGACAGCCCAGCCCTGACTGCGGGGGCCCTGGCAAGAGCTGGGGGATACCAGATCAGACAAGCAGGATCTATGGCAGGGGAGGGGGGCGCCTCTCCCAAGCCCAGAGGAGCTTGGCTGAGCAGTCACTGACGCGTATACTCTCGCCCCAGAGATGACAGCAATGTTTCCATCTGCCCCCAACCCTGTTCAGGACTTTAGGAGAGGTACGAGGGTCAGAGGGGGGCAAGAGGAAGTGGCACAGCCAGGGACCCAGGCACCTGGAAGCAGGCCTGAACGCTGGACACTTCACATAGTGCCAGATAAATAGGACAACAATCAGAAGAGCTGAGGACCCATCACTCCAGCTTCAAAGTCACCCAGACCAAGGGCTGGTTTATAGGGAGCGCCCAAAGTGGTGTGACTGAAGAGGCACAAGAAGCTAGGTGCCATCGAGACTTCTCCATGAGGCGCGACGCTAGAGCCCGAACCTCCACAGTTTGAACCTCACTGCTTTGGTGAGAATTTGTTCCACTGAGGTACAAAAGGCTCCAAGCGGATATAGCCCAAAGGGAAAGTCTTACCTCACTTTGCACCTGTGGGACCTTCCACTCCAGAAAATAAAGGTCCTTCTTGAGTGATTCTGACTGGGAAGAGGGCTGGAAGATCAACATGAAAGAGAAAGGGGGCCCTGAACCTGAAAGGAAGGTCGAAATCAGGCTTCCTATTTGTCCTGCTGCCTCTAAATCTATTATGACCCTGACAACTCTAAGGTGAGGTAGGATGCACTGGGGTCATTACCACCTTCGACAGACAAGTAACACGAGGATGGAGGTGGTTAAAAGATTCACCTAGATCTCCTGGCCTAACTCTGCCATGAGCCCCAAGTTCTAGAAGACAACCCCCTCCTTTAACGTGACACATCAGGCCTGGCAACCCCACAGTCCACGTGGGCTGACCAGCCTCCCTCAGACCAGGATCTTCCTCTCGGGAGGAACTTCCTGGGCCCGCTCTGCACCTGACCTCCCCCACCCCCCAGGTGTCAGGTGGGGTCCAGTCCATGGAGCGTGCACACCCGTGAACACTGAGACCTTGGGGGAAATGTCATCCACTCCAGGCTGCGGTTCCCTGCTCTCAGCTGATTACCAAAGGCAATCATGGATGTGAACACCCACTGGGGAAAGGACCAGGAATACTGGGAATCAGTCTAGGCCAAGGAACACACACCTGGGAAGACACCTGGTTTCCAGGGCAGCAGCCAAGGCACCCCCATCAACAGGCATTCCCAGGCTGGTCTGGACAGTCCCTCTGCCATCCCCACACACAAGAAGGTGGCAGAATAATCCCTGCCCCTCAGGAGTTCTTGGTCCCCTTTACAACCACACACAATACTTACAGAAGCACTTAGAAAATCTCCATTAAAAAAAGTTTCAAAATAACAGTAGAAAACTCAAATTTCCAGTGCCTATTCTTCAGGCTGTCTGTCCACTCTGCTGTTTCTCGTGTTGACAGAAGGCCAAGACCTCTGTGTATAAAATCAAACCCCAGGCTCTCCGTGTCTCGAACACCCCCTACTAGAAAGGCCATGGCCTCTGGTCCTGTTGCCTGTCCACGGTACCCGTCAAAGGCCCCCACCAAAGCTTGGCATCCCCTAAGCCTTAGTGGCCCCTGTGTAAGTCAGGAATGTAGAAAAGGCAGCAGAGTGACAAACTTAGGAAACTGAGGCATCTGGCACGCATACACTCTGTCATCAAAAAGGCCACTGCTTCCCATGTAAAAAGATCTCTCCAAAGCCATCGCAGAAGGAGGAACCAGCATCAGGCACAAGTGGAAGGGCTCCGCCGGTGTTGAGGTGGTCCTGGAGCAGGGGGTGCCCCGCAGGCTCCTGCCCGGTCAGCCCTCCTCGGAGGGGCTGGGCCGTGCCAGCGGCGGGCTGCCCAGGCGGGCGGGGGGAGCCGGAACGTGCGGGCCGCCCTGGCCGCGCGCGTGCGTCTGCATGTGGACCGCCAGGTGGTGGTTGCGGTTGAAGGCGCGGCCGCACTCGGGGCACGGGTAGGGCCGCTCGCCCGTGTGGATGCGCTGGTGCCGGAAGAGGTCCGAGGGCCGGCGGAAGGCCTTGCCGCAGTACGGGCAGGCGGGCCAGCCCTGGCTGTCGCCGGTGTGCAGGCGCTGGTGGAGCAGCAGGCTCTTCCGCTGCTGGAAGAAGCGCAGGCACTCGCTGCAGTGGTACACCTTGGCGGCCGCCGGCCTCCGCCCCACGAAGCAGCGGCGGCCCTCGGGCCCCTCTGGGAGCCAGCGGATGACGGGGCCGGGCACCACCACCTCCCCCGGCTCCAGCGCGGGCTGGGCACGTCCCCCGGCCCCGGAGGCCGAGCCGCCCCGGGCCTCCGCGCGCTGCTCCTCCTCCGCGTGGGTCCGTTGGTGAATGGTCAGGTTGATCTTCAAGCGGAAGCTCTGTCCGCAGTCAGGGCAGGGGAAGGCCCGCTCTCGCCGGCGGGGGAGGACGCGAGGCGGCTCGCCCCCCTTCCCCGGTGCCCCCGGTGGCAGAGGGTCCCCTGCCCGCACCCTGGGCGCTGCCCCCGAGTGAGGCCGGCCAGAACCCCCGGTCCTGCTCCTGGGCCCTTTGGGGAGTCTACACTCTGGCTGGCTCGGGGACTCCCCCAGGTAGAGCTGCTCAGGCATCATCTCGTCCTCAGATTGTGCTTCCGTCTTGATGACCATACCGCCACCACCTGGCAAATGGAGTCTGCGTTGATTTCAAGCGGACCACACCGCCGGCCCCCACCCGGGCCACAGACCCTGTCCTGGCCTCCCGGCGTGCTCCAGCCACACCAGCCCCGCCCCCACCCCCCAGCCTTCCCCGGGCCCCTCTTCCTCCCAGCGCTCCCGGCCAGAGCAGGGAAACACTGCTGCAAACCCAGGAGCTGGGGTCAGGGGTCAGACCGGGGAGGCAGATGGGTGGGAAAATGAAAGGCAGACAAAGGGAGGCCTACGTCCTGTGCCCTGCGGCATGCTGACCACGCGGAACCCCCAAAGTTCTGACGACTTTAGTTCTGATCTGTGAATGACGATGAGCCCTGCGGGCCACCACTGCCCCCAGACTAGGTAAGAGGCTTCGGGCCTGGAGGTGGTGGGTGACTCAGCCCCCCTCAGAGCTACGCAGCCAAGTAACAAGTCCACACCGAGCGTCCACCACCTGCCCTGACAGAAAGCAGGCACGAGTCCTGGGCTTCCCGTTTGGGCCTCAGTGTGGGTCACACTTGACTCTGAGGTGGGACTCAGGCAGCGACAGGTGGTCTCAGCAGCAGCTCCAGGGGTCCCTGTCGCTGAGGAGGCCGGTCCTGGCCGCAGAGCCCTGCCTGGAACCCAGCATTCTCCCACCTCCTCCAGCTGCTGGTCACCTCTGGTTTCCTCTGGAGCCAGCCAACCATCCCCCAGGATCCGGCACCCTCAGCTGCTAGACCGCACAGTCTGCTCAACGGTGACAAGAGAACCCTGCCCGCTGCCTATTAGAATGAAAACTTACAGCCCTCATTAGGCAACTTCCAAGGTCCAAGACAAGAGTGATTTCTATTCTTGCTGAAGCCTGAGCTTAAACCGCAAGCCGGGAGGCCACTGAGGAAGAGCCCCCTTAACTGGTGAACCTCCAGGGCAGCACCGGACAGCAAGACCTTGGGTTCTCTGCTCACCGCTCACCCAGTAATCCTCACAAATTAACTCAGGGCAGAACTTTATTTCTATGTCAGAAATGACCCACTGTTTTTAATTTAGTCCTCCAGCTACAGAATCGTTAAGAGTCTAAGAATCATGTAAACTTTGAGGTAAAACCTTGTTGCATTGAAGAGGCCCCCATGGTGGTCTTGGGCTTAGAAATTAGTGAGGGTCTCAGGCCCTCTTCTCTGTGAAGGCCAAGGCTCCCAGATCTCTTCAACTGCAGCCCATCTGCAGCCACACCACAACCCCAAGGCGGGCCCAGATCTCATGCTTGCCTCCCACCGAAGCAGGTACCAGAATGGAATGGGAGGGCAGCTGGATCCCTTTCTATTGGGCCAAAATAGGCAATAATCGCTTTCTTTCTTCCTGCTTATCAGGAGGTAAGCCCGGTTTATAGAAAACACACAGACTCTAAGCAGGAAGAGCTAAATTTAAATCACAGGCCTCCAGACTCCAGCTGCAAGACACCAGAGGCTGTGGGCTGGGCCACTTCACAGGGTGGCTGTGAGGAGGCCACACCTGGTGGCACACAGCTTGTTTTAAGCAGCACCTTTCCAGCCAGACCAGACCACGATGCGGGAGGAACAGGACCATAGGTGATCTGGGTCCCCAGAGCCCCAGGGAAGTAATACTTGGGGGGTGAGGGAGGGAGCCCTCAAGAGGAAACCCCTTACCAGGTCCATCATGCAACCCCTACCCACTCCCAAAGGGCCCCCGAGTTCCTCCGAGGCTCTGCTGTGGCCACGGGGCCTCTTCCCTTCACTCACCTGGCCCCATGCCGGGCAGGATGTCCCTGGGAGGGGAGGTGGGTGACTCCCCATCTGAAGATTCTTCCTCCCGTTTAACCGAGGACAAAACGCTAGTGCTGGCTAGTGGTCCTGTGAGAGAGAGTCCCATGAGGGCCTTTCCCAACAGCAGGCTCCCACAGGGAGACCCAGCCATTCCCTAGCAGGTCCAGGACACGCTCAAGTGCCTGAGGCCCAGGAAGAGGGAGCGCTGGGTTCTGTCCCAAGGGTGGCAGGTGCCCCACCCCGCAGCCTCTGCTCAGTGGTGGGCGGAGACCGGGGAAGGCCACACCCCCAATTCCCATGCACGTGGTGCTAACAACTGGCCCCTCTGCATCTGGGGGTCACCCTGATGGGCCTCAAAAGGACAGAGGGTTTGGGGAGGCCCCAGGGCACAGCACCGGGTTTGCAACAGAGCAAAAGGACAATGAGAAGCTCCCAGTCCTCTTACACACTGGCTGGGAAGGATGGACACAGGGAAGCGGGGATGGGGTGTCACCTCCAACTGCAGGGGCCCATATTCAGTGGGGAAGATGCACAGAAGTAACTGGATAGAAAGCAACCCAGAGACTGAACGGTCGGGCCGGCAGGAGGGGGACGCCAAGCCAGCACAGAGCAGTCTGGAGACAGAAAACAAGGCTCTGGGTTACCTGCCAAGTGCTATGCTAAATGCCCCCTGAATATACTCCATTTTTGTGACAGGATGGGCAAGAATTTCCTTTAAACAAAAGCAGAGAACACTGGAAGCGGTGACTGGAGCTTCACCGGTCTTCAGAAGAGGACACTCACTGAGGAGCACACATGCTGGCACTCTGCTAGGCATACGGCACGTACTGCCCCATTAACGGGATTGTCTTAAGAACCCTGAAGAGACCCAATGTCCCCCTCCTGTGCCCTTCCCCTCACTCCAGCCCGATCAGTGTACCTGGCCCCCAACATACCTAAGTAACCCATACCTTTGCTTAGACTGTTTCCTCCCGCTGAAAATACCCTGTGTTCCCAGCAAAATCTACCTCTAAGGCCCGTCTCAGGGGCCCCTTTTCCAGGAAACCAGTCCAGCCTTGCCCGGCCTGGCCCAGCCCCCAGCCACCTCTCCCCGCCTCGAGCTGCAGCACTTATGCTCAGTACCGCTTGTCTGGTCCTGTTCACACGGCTGCCCAGCGCTCACTCACCGGTGCTCGTTTCGGGTGGGGTTACTCTTGTTTCTGAGTCTTGCTGGTGCTTGGAGGCCTGAACTTCTTTTGGCTCCTTCTGGGCAGGGCTGACTGGGCTGGAGGTGTGCTCTGGGTATGGAGGAAGGCCTGGGGAATGCAAATCAGTGACACTACGGGCAACGCAGAGGTCTCCCAGGAGCCTCTGGGGAGTGGCTAAATGCAGTCACCTGGAGCATCAGGTCAAACACAGGGTATGATAATTAAGTGAACTTTACTGATCGTCTAGTAACTAGATTCTAGACTAAAGCCTCCATATCTGAGAAAAGGAAATGGTATATATAGCATGTTAAGTTATCCGATAGTACCACACAGGTCATGACACAGCAGGACCAAAGGTCTGGCTTTTTAAGGACTCCTGGCTCAGAACATTTCAACGGTAGTTCCCAATCCCAGGTCCTCCACCAGGCTGGTGTATAAAGATCCCCTGGGGAGCACCCCCAAGATTCTTAACAGTTAGTTCTGGGTGGGCCTAGGAAGCATGCATTTTTAAAAAGCTTCCTAGGGGAGGGGGCTTCCCTGGTGGTGCAGTGGTTGAGAGTCTGCCTACCAATGCAGGGGACACGGATTCGAGGATTCGAGCCCTGGTCCGGGAGGATCCCACATGCCGCGGAACAACTGGGCCTGTGCGCCACAACTACTGAACCTGCACTCCAGAGCCCACATGCCAACAGCCCGTGCTTGGCAACGAGAGAAGCCACTGCAGTGAGAGGCCCGCACACCACAACGAAGAGTAGCCCCACTCGCCACAACTGGAGAAGGCCCGCGTGCAGCAAAGAAGACCCAATGCAGCCAAAAATAAATAAATAAATTTATTTTTAAAAAAAGCTTCCTACGGGAAAAGACATGAATATTTCACAGAATAAAAAATTAAAATGGCCATAAACAAACAAAGCTACACTGTTACCATGGCCAGACAGACACTACAAGAAAACTACAGACCAATATCCCAATATGAACAAAATGCTAGCAAACCGAATTCAGCAGCATATTAAAAGGATCAAATATCATAACCAAGTGGAGTTTATTCCTGGAATGCAAGGATGGTTCTACATATGAAACGATCAATGGAATACACCACATTAAGAGAATGAAGGGGGGGAAACCCCACATGATCATCTCGGTTGATGCAGAAAAAACATTTGACAAAATTCAACACCCTTTTATGAAAAAACTACTCAAAAAACTAAGAGTACAAGGAAACTACCTCAGTATAATAAAAGCCTTAATAAAGGAAATTCTGACATGTGCTACAACATAGATGAACCTTGATGATACTGTGCTAAGTGAAATAAGCCAGCCACAAAAAGACAAAGAGTGTACGATTCCACTTACATGAAGTACTTAGAGTACTCAAATTCAGGGAGACAGAAAGTAGAACTGTGGCTGCCAGGGACTGAGAAAGGCGGGGAGTGTTATTGTTTGATGGGTACAGAATTTCAGTAAAAGAATAAAAGAGATGAATGGTGGTGATGGTGGCACAGCATGGTAAATGTATTTAATATCACTGAACTGTATACTTAAAAACAGTTAATATGGTAAATTTTATGTTATATGTATTTGACTAAAATAAGAAAAAAAATAAAGTGCTAATACACAGCTCAATATAGATGAACCTTGAATACATTATGCTAAGTGAAAGAAGACAGACACCAAAGACCACATACTACGTGATTCCATTTACATGACATGTCCAGAATAGGCAAATCTACAGAGTCAGAAAGCAGATTTGTTGTTGCTTATGGCTGGGGGGCTGGGAAGGGGGTCAGGGTGATAGCTGAAAGACACAGAGCTTGTTTTTGAGGTGACAAAAATGTTATAAAATTGACTGTGGTGTTGGCTGCACTTATCTATGAATATGATAGAAAGCACTGAATTGTATACTTTAAATGAGTGAATTAGTTCTAATAAATCTATTTTTTTTAACTACACTGAAGTATTTACCTATTATGCAGACAGAAATCCGACAAGTCTGACCACATTCTCTAGTGGCAAGGCTGTGGGGAAAGAGGCCCTCTTTCACAATGCTGACGGGAATGTAAATGATACAACCCCTATGGAGGGGGATTTGGTGATAAATTCTTTAAAAATTGCATATTCATTTACCTTTGACCCAGCAGTCCAGCTTCTGGACTGTATCCCAAAGATACACTGACAAAAATATGAACTGATTTATGCACAAGATATTTCCTACAGCATTATTTATATCAGCAATATAATGGCTATTCCCCAAATAATCCATCAGTGAAGACTGGTTAAATAAACTATGGTATATCACACCATGGAACATTCCATATTCACACAAAAAACTAGGAAGATCTCTACATACTGCTATGAGGTATTTCAAAGACAAATAGTACGGAGGAATACAAAGGTATCTATGTATTAGTGATATTTTCAAAAGGAAACACTGGAGTATAAACGAGAAGTTAATAAAAATGGTTATCTATAGGGAGAGGGAGGGGATAAGGGTGGAAATGAGACCTCCCTGAGTGTATCCTGTTAAATCATTTTGACTTTGCAACCATGTCTTACATGTTCAAAAAGTTAAATTAAATCATAATTAAAAAGAGCCATCGCTAAAAACCTAAAATTAAGCAGGGGCTTCCCTGGTGGCACAGTGGTTACGAATCTGCCTGCAGGGGACACGGGTTCGAGCCCTGGTCCGGGAAGATCCCACATGCTGCGGAGCAACTAAACCTGTGTGTCACCACTACTGAAGCCCGCGTGCCTAGAGCCCGTGCTCCGCAACAAGAGAAGCTACCGTAATGAGAAACCCCCGCAATGAGAAGCCTGCACACCGCGATGAAGAGTAGTCCCTGCTCGTTGCAACTAGAGAAAGCCCGCACGCAGCAACGAAGACCCAACGCAGCCAAAAATAAGTAAATTAAATAAATAAATAAAAATAAATAAGTAAAATTAAGCAGAAACAAAAAAACTTAACTGTATATCAAGTTGGTGGCATAACCACATGGAGAAAATAATTATTTCAAGCGACTTTAAAAGGCATTATTTTGTCTATTAAGTCCTGAATGAAATATGCATTCAGATGACAAAAAGAGCTGCAAAGAAATCTCAAATTTCAATTAGAAGTGTAATTGTTAGTAGTAATACAGACTCAATTATTTGAAATTATTTCCAAATTATTATTATTCCAAATAAGATATTATAGGATAATGAAATATTAAGATTTGGATACAAAATAATGCAAGTAAGTAATTATGCTAATATAGTGAGGAATTTAAGATGTCCATGTAAAAGTGACATACAAGTATAAAATCAAAGGACATTAAATTTGAATTCTAAATATCATTACGAACTCATGATTTTTTTCTTCTCAAAAATACATATTTTCTGAGAAGGCCTAGAAGTAATGCCAAAAATTAGCAACTACTAGAACTCATACTGCAGCCTCAGAATACCATTCCTTATTGAAAGAAATAAAACTTCTTGGAGAAACTCTTATTCCAGGTCTGGGGAAGGAAATATACAAGATGAAACTAGAACATCTTACGGTGTCTGAACGCCATCAAAGTTACATCAAAATGACCTATAGGTCAACTTGAAGGGGCTCCCAAGAGCTAAAAATGGGACAACTTAAGCATGAAAATAATGGCTGCAAAGGATTGCATGTATAAAATACTTAACAATCTATGAAGTCATAATGATAATAAAAAAAAAAAAGAAAGAAAAGCCCAAGTATTGGTCACCTTTGGAGGCGTCTAAGGAAGCAACTCTTCATTCTAAAAACTGATGAAGGGAAAGAATTAAGCACCTATCCTGCCTTTTCTGTACAGACTATATTTCAAGGTAACTAAGAGTTAGTTAGGGAAATTATTCTTTATAAAAGAATTTCAGGCCTTCCCTGGTGGCGTGGTGGTTGAGAGTCCACCTGCCGATGCAGGGGACGCGGGTTCGTGCCCCAGTCCGGGAAGATCCCACATGCCGCGGAGCGGCTGGGTCCCTAAGCCATGGCCGCTGAGCCTGCGCGTCCGGAGCCTGTGCTCCGCAACGGGAGAGGCCACAACAGTGAGAGGCCCGCGTACCAAAAAAAAGAATTTCAGCTATTAGGTACAAAAGTAATGACCAAATTTCACCATTTTGCAACCCCTAATAAAATAATGAATCCAGGCAACAATCTTCAATGGCTAATAAAATCATTAGGTGAAAAGTTGACGGGGAACTTTATAACAGAAGGATAAGGCTCACAATCAGAAAAAGAAAGGCAACTGGGTAAGACCTGAAGCCATAGGCTCCTAGTAGAAAACACAGGCGGTAAGCTCTTTGACATCAGTCTTGGCAACGACTTTTTGGATTTGACACCAAAAGCAAATATAAACAAGAGCGAATAATTCAAACTAAAAAGCTTCTGCACAGCAAAGGAAACCATCAACAAAGTGAAAATGCAACCTACCGAATGCGAGAAAATACTTGCAAGTCATACATCTGATAAGGGGTTAACTTCCAAAATATATAAAGAACACACACAACTCAACAGCAACAAAAATCCAATTACAAAATGGACAGAAGATCTGAATGGACATTCTTCCAAAGAAGACATACAGATGGGCAACCGGCACATGAAAAGATGCTCAACATCACTAACCATCAGGGAAATGCAAATCAAAACCACAATGAGATACCACCTCACATCTGTTCGAATGGCTATTATCAAAAAGACAAGAAATGACAAGGATGTGGAGAAAAGGGAACTCTTGTACCCTGTTGGTGGGAATGTAAATTGGTGTAGCCACTATGGAAAACACTATAGGGGTTCCTCAAAAAACTAAAAATAGAACTACCATATGATCTAGCAATCCCACTTCCAGGTATTCTTTCAAAGAAAACAGAAACACTAACTCAAAAAGATATCTGCACCCTGATGCTCACAGCAGCACTATTTATATACAATAGCCAAGATATGGAAACAACTGAAGTGTCCACTGATCAATGAAGGCATAAAGAAAATGTCACATATACATACAATGGAATATTATTCAGCCACAAAAAAGAATGAAATCTTGTCATTGGCGACAACCTTGACGACATTATGCTACGTGAAATAAGTCAGAGAAAGACAAGCATTGTATGATCTCACTCATATGTGGAATCTATTAAAAACAAAGACACAAAAATGAGGTCATAGATACAGAGAACAGATTGGCGGTTGTCAGAGGTGAGGGGTGGAGGTAGGTGAAACGGGTGAAGGGGGCTAGGGCACGGCCCACCCTGGGTTAAGGGCCTGCGCTCCGTCCTGGCCTCACGGCTCGGAAGCGCAGGAGGCTGGGGACATGAATGGACTGTCCCCAGCCACGCCCCCATCTTGCCCCCACTCACCAGCGCCCAGCCTCCTTGGGCGTGCTTCCTCTCTGTCACTCCCCTCCTCCCGGCCCCTCGGGCCTTCAGGGCAAGGCTCCTCTCCCCTCTCCATCCGGGTGAGGATATCCGGTTTGGAGATGGCATAATCTGCACACAGAACAGAGGCAGCTGGGTCAGGACTGCACACCCACCATGCAGTTGCCCACAGAGATGCAGAGACCCCCAGAGGAACAGAAGCCAAAGCCAAGACCCAGACCACAGGAGGCCCATCTGTGCACCGAGGCCCAGGGTGCCACCTACACAGCCTTACCCAGGGAGACCAGCGTCTCGTAGTTGCCCCGCATCACGTGCTTGTACAGCTCCTTCTGCCACTCATCCAGTTTGCCCCACTCTGGCTCAGAGAAATACACGGCCACATCATCAAAGGTCACGGGCACCTGGAACCACAGTGTCACGCACGCTCACCCGCACGCTGACGGGCACGGGCTGTCCCACCCCCGGCACCCAGGGCTTACCTTGGGGGCCTCGCCCTTGCTGCCCGGGGGCAGCCGCAGGATCCAGAAGTTCCTGTTCCTCAGCAGGTTCTCCACGTTCTCCAGCCGCCTCTGCAGCAGCCCGTACTCCTGCAGCAGGGTCCCCAGCACTGCCCACTTGCCCTCCAGCTGGTTCCCCAACTCCACGGCCGTCTTCTCGCAGTCGGCCAGCTTCTTCTCAGCCTTCCCTGTCCGCCCCTCCAGAGTCAGCAGGCGGGCCAGGCAGGAATCCACCTTCTTCTCCAACGCCTGGATGGCGGCCACCACCGTCCACAGCGTGATCTCCGTGGAGTAGAGGTATGAGCTCTTCTCAGCAGCCAGCTGGGGTGATGGAGAAGGCGTCAAAGGCCTTTCATCCCCTATTTGCCTGTCCCTCTCTGGAGCCTGTCCACAAGAGAAAAGAGAGATGTTATCAGAATTATCCAGTCAAAATGTCCATCTCTAAAAGAAACCTCAGAATGGCACCTGCCCAGGTGAAGCCCCATCTGGGATCCTGACGACCAGTCAGGCAGCCGGGGATGGGGAGGGGGGACATCCAGCCTCTAGGACAGGAAACACTGGCTGGACCAAGGTGTTAGCAAGTGGGAACAGGAGGAAAGGCATGGCCAAGCAGGAAAGCATCTGTGGCCTCACACAGGTGACTTCCTTTCCGGGTCTCAGTCTCCTCCTCTGAAACTCAGAAGCTCTGCAGTCAAACAACCAGAGTGCAGCTGGCAGCTCCACTGCTCACGAGCTGGCTGACTTTGGCAAGGTTTGTTAAGCATTTCAACTTCAATCCCACATCTATGAAATGGGGGTAATAACAGTGCCTACATGATAGGATTGTGAGAATTGATGGTACAGTCTTTGTAAATGTCCAGCACATGGCAAATACTCAATAAATGTGAGCCCTGTGTTGTTGATCATGAGGGGGATGATGACGATGGTGGCTCTGGCTCAGGGATGCAGCAGTTCATATGGCCTTCGTCCTCCACCTCTTTCATTACAATGTCCTTCAGCATCTCGGAAAAGAGCTCCTGCAGTGCCTCAGCTTACCTTGGTGCCTGATGACAAAGTCTCAGTCCCAGTTCATCTCGCTGAAAGCTTTGTTGGAAAGGTGAATTGACACTTCATCCCTTCACTGCACTCATCCTCATGGTCAAATCACCATCAAGTCCTATCCGTGTAACTTCTGAAACTATCTCAAATCCATCCTCTTTTCTCCTTCTCTGCCGTGACTAGTCAAAATCCCAATCATCTTTCCCCCAAACCACTGCAATCCTGCCCAGCTGGTTTCCCCAGTTCGCCCTTCTCCCCCCACAATACACTTTCCACAGGGTGATCAGTAATCTTTTAAATACACAGACTAGATCATTTTAGTCCCCGATCAACAGCTTCCCGTGTACCCAGAATAAAATCTAAACTTCGTATCGTATCCCAGCCTACCTCCCTGAGCTTATATCCTCCTGGCTATCAACTACACTCCAGCTACCCTGGTCTCCTTGGATTCCTATGATGCACCCAGCTCTCTCCTCCACCTTTCTGTTAGCTCTTCCCACACCTCTCTGTACGCCTGGCTCCCTCTCGTATAAGGCTCCAGCTTAAACACTGCTTCAAAGAGACCTTCGCCGATGGACACATCTAACATAGGCCCCCTGCTAGTCCCTTCCTTCACAGCACTAATAATCTATGATCGTGCCATGTGTATGCCTGTGTTATGGTTTGCTTCCCCCATGAGAACATAAGCTCCATGATGACGTAAGTTTCTAAAAGACTGTCTCATTCATAGAAGACGCTCAATAAATACCTACTGAATGAGCGACTGACTAAACAATTAAACAACACATTCATCCAATAACAATTACTGAACATCTGTCATAGTAAACGAGCAATGGGGATGCAGAAAAAAATATGTGGTTCTTCCTTCTCCTGGAGAAAAGTTTTGTACAAAAATAGTCATAATAAATAACAGTGTGATACCATGGGCTATCGAAAGTTGAGGGCAAATCTGTCCTGTTTGAGGAGTTTCTTGGGATCTCAGGTGCTACACAAGACAGCAGAGGAAAAGGGGCGGGTGGATAAGAATGGTCAGAAAGAGTACTGAGAAAGTGGCCCTGGGCTAAGTGGGAGCTGAAAAGGTCACTTGTCCCCCTACAGAAGGGCCTTCCTGGGGGCCATAAACGCCAAGAACTCCCATCCTCTTCTGCCTCGCACTCAGAGGACCCTTAAAAAAAGCACACACCAAACTCACTAGTTAAAGAGGAGAGAAAAGTTCCTCCTTAAAAATCATCCACAATAATCAGCATCCAGAAAGATCACGGCTTCAAACACTTTATTAAGATGTATTAATAATAGTAGATACCGTTTATTGAGCTCTTTACAAATGTTTTTCGAGTATGTCAAAAAAGGACAGATTATTTTCTCCGAATTGGACACACTGCACATTATCAGCCAACATTGTAACATCTGCTAAACTAATCTTAAAAACAAAAACAAAAAAACGAAAAACAACAACAAAAGCACCACACCTACAATCCCGCCAGTAAACAGCACTCAACACCTCTTAGGTGTCAGAAGAACACTTGGGCGCCTTAATGGGGGTGTAACTCCGGAGCCCCTGGTGGGCGTCAGGCTCTGGCCTCTACTAGGTGGGCGACTTCGGACCGCTCCCCGCCCCGAGCCCCAGACTTCGGTCGTCAGAACCGAATGGGGCCGGCGCCCCTGCCCCCCTGCCTGCCTCCGGGGCCGCCGGACCTCCAGTGAGACAATGGACGGGGCGGGGAAAGAGCCATTCGGTTCAAAGACGAGGGCTTGTCATCTTAAGTGTAACTAGAAAGCCCGGCCTGTCCCCCGACGTCGGGGCCGTCCGCCCGCCGCGCCCGGCCTCGCGTTTGGGCCGCCCGGCCGCTCGGACGAGGCGGACGAGGGCGGCCAGGCGGCACGAGAGGGCCCGAAGCGCGGGCCTGGGCGGAGGCGGCGCGCGGGCCGCTCGGGCCGCCCGACCGAGACCTGCGCGGGCCCACGCGATGGTGGAGTCGGCGGCCTGGTCGGGCTGGGCGTCCGCGCGGGGGCGCTTACCGGGGCAGGCGCCTCTTCGGCCATGGCTGCCCGCGTCCTTCTCTGGGCGGCTCTCCTCAGGCCCGGTTTGTCGGGCCCGGCGCGGCGCTGCGCGGAGCGGCGGCGGAGGCGGAGCTGAGCCGCCCAGCCTCGGAGCTCCTGCCGGGCGGCCGCGAGCTGCGTCCGAGCCACGTGCCCCGCCGCCCCTTTAAACAAGAGCTGCGCTCGCGGCCCTGCCCGAGGGCGCGCACAGCGCCCCCTGCAGCCCGAAGGACCGCACGCCCGCGGCCCGCGGCCTTCTGCGCCCACCCGGTGCGGCGGCCGCGGGGGTCTCCCGGGGGGAGCGGGGTGCCCGCCCCGTCCTGGGCCGCGGTAGTCGACGCCGGGCCTCACGCGCCGCGGAGCCCTCCAGACGGGCTACCTTCGGGCGGAGGCGACCCTCGGGCCTGCGCCGAGCGGCGCGGGCCACGCGCAGGGCCGGCACGGTGGGACCCTAACCCCTCTCCGGGGTGCTGGGGCAATCCAGTCAGGGAGCTAATAAAGGAAACGCGCAGGAAACTTCGAAGCTTTGGGGGAAGAAGGTCAGTCATTGCCGGGTAATCTCAAGTGTATGCACTTGATTTGCCGTTTGAACACCTCTAATGGACCCAAAGTGACTATACATTTTGCCCGGGAAAAGGCAGGGGGGTGGGAGGGATCAATAAGGGTTTTTAAACTTTATTAGTTTTCCAGAACAAATAGAAAGACCTCAGGAAAATTTTATTTCCTTAAAAAAAAAAAAAGCCCCACCTCCCTCCCCAAACCTCCCTTTGGGGACCCTGGGTCTCCTCGTCCTTCCCTGGGGCCCACCTTCCCAGCAGACACGCGACTCGAGCATCCTCCGCAGAGTGCTCTGAAGCCCTCTTTGCCACGCCCAGTCTTCACTTGCGCATCAGCCACCAGCTGGGGATCCTCTGCAGCAAGAGTAAATCCATCACTAATTCAGGCCCTGAGGCATCTTGAATGAACGACTCAATCTAGGACCTATTTTCCTCATCTGCAACCCACCGAGCCTTGCTCTGGAAAACCAGTTAATCACTGAATATAAAGTAAAATATGCTGCATGCCATTTAACTTTTATTTTCTATCTTTTCTGCATTTCCCAATCACCTCACTCTTTGTCCAACAAGCCCGGAAATTCTTCCCACTAGAAATTACTCTGCAGTTTTGTTTCTTTGTGTGTATGCTTTGTTTTTGTTTCTTTTCTTAGTATTTTTCTCTTGGGAGGGAGGGAGAAAATGATTTGCCCATGTATTTGATCCAAGCAAAAGTGTGGTCAATCAATATAAGAACATAAGTAAATTGATACCTTCTCCAAGTAAGGTGCACCGGTAGAATTTGGGGCAAGGTTAGGAAGTGTTACTTTAAGGTAACAAGAAGTCAAATCAATATATGGCATTGTTTATTGTGGAAATCCTTGTTGAAGTAACCTGACCTTAAGACAGTTTGCAAACTTGTGCTGAAGACAGGAAGAGCATCCCTCGGTTCTCAGCAGGGGTAAGACCAATATATTAAGGATTATAAATTTCTTATAAATTGATAAGTTGTGATCTCATAAAGTAAGAGTTAATGTCCAAGGCAAACAGAAAGAGTCTGGAAAATGGATTGGAGAGGAAGATGCTAGTATTAAACAAGCTTTGTTCAGGGAAGAGTGCTCTAATTTTTGACAGCTGGTCTGAGTTTTTTGGAAGAGTTTCTGTAAGTCAGTATTCAAACTTCAGTGTGCATCATGCTCTCCTGGAGTGCTTGTTAAAATACAGACTGTTGGGCACCGGTCTCAGAGTTTCTAGGCCTGCGGCTGGAGTGGGTAGGAGTCCAGAATTTCATTTCTAACTAGTTGCCATGAAATGCTGCTTCTACTGGTTGAATGATCACACTGCCCTGTGCATTAGCTCCCAGAGCTGCCTCTCATTCCCACGCTCTGACTTTATAAATATATTGAACAAAAAATACAGAAACTTGACACCATAATGTGGTTTCCACAGCAGACCAGCCTGGGTGTCAGGCCAGGTATAGCTCTAATATAAATTAAAATTACTTGCATCCTTCGTTATTAATCTGTCTCCTGTGGATTTGCTCTTTTTTAGATCAGGTCTCCAGGGCCTGAACACCTCTGGGTGAGTTGACAACACTGGATTTCCAAAGTAGAGGCACAGACCCTGCAGGGACAGGGGTGACTCCACCCAGGTGCAGCCCACTCTGAGACAGTTGGCCATCGGCCTGTGCTGCAGAAGGTGGGCTGGTCAGGTGAGGGCCACTGAAACAACACCTTAGGGTCACGTAGTGTTGGGGGGTGGTCAAGATACTCAAGTGCTAGTGCCCTCAGCCAGGAGATGGGGCAGCTCAGAGAGAATTCCCGTGGCCCCCTCACCCTACCTTTAGATTAGAAAGTGGACCCACCCAGAATTGTAAAGTGGTAGGAGGGGAAGTATTAGAAGAGGGAGACCAGAAGTATAACCAAATCCCCCTTCCTCCACGAAGCCCTCCCTAGTTCAGACAGCACTGAGCTCCCTATCCTGTGAATTCCTGTTATACCTGTTCATTCAGTAAACGTGCTGTGACCATCTATGTGGGAAGCCCCCATGCTCAGAGCTGTGGAATCTGGATACAATTAAGACCTGGTCCCTGCCTTCAAAGAGCATCGCCTCCTGTTGACTCCACCTCGGTGATCTTGTCCATCACTCTCTTCGCGCTGAAGCGGCACCCAGGCAGATCCTCACTGGCTCTCGCTGTTCTCACTCAAAAACCTTCTAACATATCCCCCACCCCGGCAACAACAAAAGCATGCTGTACCTCTTCTTAGGTTAACAGTCCCAAGTCGCAGTTAGATTCAGGTCACCCTTTTGCTCAAAACTCTCAGCTCCCCATTACTAACTCAATACAATCCAAACTCCTTAGTCTGACCCCAACCTCTCTTTCCAACCACGTCCCCCTACTCCCCTCCTCCCACTCCACCCTCCAGACAAGTCGAATGAATTGGTGTTTATTGGTACATGCCCCATAAGGTCTAGTTTGGTCATGTCTCTCCTTTTTAGAATGTCCTTCATCTCATCCTTAAAGGTCCAGCTCAAATGTCATCTCTCATAAAGCCTTTCCCAATGTCCTGCAACTTGAATGTAATTGTTCTCTTAACAGAATTTTAGCTTCATTTTCTATCTTCTGTTAAAGTCCCTTGACAGCCTGTGAGCCCAAGAACAAAATCTGATTTAACCTTTTATCCCTCCCTCTGTAGACTCTGCACATGGAGGCTACTCAGATATTCACGAGTGAACAAAATCTAAGGTATGCAAAGGTACAGTACAAGAAGGGAACAGATTTCCACCCCACTGTTCACAGCAGTATTATTTACAATTGTCAAGATATGGAAGCAACCTAAGCGTCCATCAACAGATGAATGGATAAAGATGTGGTACATATATACAATGGAATACTACTCGGTCATAAAAAAG
The DNA here is from genome assembly GCF_964270905.1 of Leucopleurus acutus. Taxonomy (NCBI): domain Eukaryota; kingdom Metazoa; phylum Chordata; class Mammalia; order Artiodactyla; family Delphinidae; genus Leucopleurus; species Leucopleurus acutus. The sequence continues at coordinate 102,059,514 of NC_139144.1, read as the reverse complement.
AATGGAATTTTGCCATTTGCAACAACATGGATGGACGTGGAGAGTATTATGCAAGTGAAATAAGTCAGACAGAGAAAGACAAATACTGTATGATATCACTTATATGTGGAATCTAAAAATACAACAAACCAGTGAATATAACAAAAAAGAAATAGACTCACAGATATAGAGAACAAATTAGTGGTTACCAATGGGGACAGGGAAGGGGGCAGGGACAGCACAGGGGCAGGGGATTGAGAGGTACAAACTATTAGGCATAAAATAAGCTACAAGGATATACTGTACAGCACAGGGAATATAGCCAGTATTTTATAACTATAAATGGAGTATAACCTTTAAAAACTGTGAATCACTATACTGGACACCTGTAACTTACATGTTGTACATCAACTATACTTCAATTAAAAATAATTTTTTTAAAGGAAATGTATTTTGATCGAATGTAAACTCAGCTAGGGCAAAGACTGTTTTTCTGTACACTGACATACCCCAAGTATTTAAAACAGTACCTAAATAATAGGTGCTCAACATATATTTGTTGAATAAAAGAAATGAACAAGGGAAGCTTTCACGAACTGAGTGCTGAAAAATAAATAGGACTTGGTTCACAGAGAAGGGCAGTCCCCGGAGAGGGAAAGCCTGAGCTGAATTCAGTCGTGGGAAAGTACGGCTTATTGACTAAGTGACGGGAATCCCACTGTGGCAGCAGGAGAGAGGATTTAGTGTGAGAAGCGAACAAACCCAGAGCAGGTTAGGTTGTCCAAGTCTTGAACCTACACTTAAAAGCTTGCTCTTCGTCAGTAGCGTCAGTGCACTGCAAGGCTTTGAGGAAAGCCCATGTCCAATCTGTGTTCCAGGACAATAACCCTGGTAGCAAAAAGGACGTGATTAAGGGTAGGAGACCAGTTAGGTTACTGAGTGAAAACTAGGTGGGCGATGATTAGGCCCTTACCTGGTGGAATAGGAAGGAGAAGATTGGACAGATGAGTCTCTGATGTTTGGCATTTCACTCTTCACTATATGCTGATTTAATCTAACTTGATCATCCCTGTCCTTCAGGCAGTTGCACAGTCTGTTTCCTTCTCATCACCCAGCAGAGCAGACTTTCAATGAAGGACAGTTGAAGCAGGCCAAGATTTTTTGTATCACTTAAAACAGTGTACTCTGTGTACAGAGCATGACCTGGAGATCCTGTTAAAATGCAGATTCTGATTCAGTGAGTCTCAGAGCCTGCCCTTCTACCAAGCTCCCAGGGGGTGCCAATGCTTCTGGTGCAGAGACCACACTTTGGGTAACAAGGACTCAGAATCCAACCCAGACACGAGGTCCTTAATCGTGGTCAGCCAGAAGCAACAGAGCCTGTGGTGGAGTGTGTGAGCACTGAAGCAAGATGGCCTGGTTCACAGCCACCTCTGCTTCTGCATCACCTTTCAGGTCTCTTCCCGCATCTCACGTGGGAAATGGGGTAATAATCGTACCCACCACATAGGGTCTTGTGAGGATTAAGTTCACTTTTATGTGAAGAACTTAGAACAGTGACTAGCACATGAGTGCTCAGTAAACATTAGCCATTATCACACTAGTCTGACGGATTAAGACAATCATTTCCCTGCCTCAAGAACCACCTAACTTTGCTGGAGAAATAGGAGCCTATCTTGTACTTTTTCTCCCCATGATGCGAGGCAAAGGCTGGTCACACTAAAGCACTCACTGGGAGGTAAGAATAGCCAAGGATGGGATAGGGGGTATCTCTAATGCAAAAACCCGCAGGCAGGAGACTGGAGAAGGGGTTTAGGAGAGACGCTCCAGACGTTTTCCTCCATACAATGAAGCTGAGCACCTCTCACGGCGCTGCCCTACGACAGCTTCCCTCCACATTCCGTTTCTACACCGAGATAATCCCTTACCTTACAGCGACCAAGCTCATTTTTATCTATTTATTTAGTTTCTTCTCAACCCCATATCCCACTCACTCCTCCCATGGGCAACCATAATGCCTGTATGTAACTTTTCGCTTCTATGTGTTCTTACAAAGTGATTTGTTTTGTGTACATGTTTTTAATTTACAGAAATGGTATTGTGTTATAGATCTCATTCAACTTCTTACATTCGCCACTCAGCACCATGTTTAAGATGGACCCACACGGCCACATGTGTAGCTAAGCCAATACCCCGAAGTGCTCCCCAGGACTCCTGGTGCACCCACCGTGTCTCACCTGCCCTCTCTACCTCCCAACGTTCAGATGCTCAGACTGCCTGCAGCCCTCGACCACCACAGGTGTTGGTGAGTATTCCCATACACGCCTCTTCTCATCTCCCTAGGTTTAAGGAAGGATGCAGGTCAGGCTATGCCATCAGGCCTCTGGCACTGCTCCAGGTCAGGCACCGCCTCCATCTTGGCCCCAGGAGGGTATTCTTGACAAATGGAGAAAAACATCAAACAGGAGTTTTGTGGGGTTTTTTTTTTTTTTTTTTTTGCTAGTAGTTAAGTTTTATTCTAGGCAACTGCAAACATCAAACGGGACATTCACATAGGACCCAGGAGCCCACTCTCATCTCCCCAAACAACAGTGGGGCAGGCATTCAACACTCCTGAGAGATGGGCATCTGTGTGCTTTTTTTCCACCATTTCAGGAATAGTCAATCCCAGAGCTACTGTGGAAAGTGTGTGATCTGAACAACCTCAAGAAACAACTGGTATAATAAAAACCAACTCAAGTAACGACTGGTATAAGCTGAACAACCTTAAGTAAAAAGTAGTCTTCTATGCTGGGAGGCTGTAGAACCGCAGCAAGGATGGGATGGAAGAGCAGAGAGAAACCCAAACTCAGAGAAGCAGGACCGTATCTCAGCTCCTTTACAGGACCCTTCATTCCCAGCAGGGGTTCTGGGGTCTAACCCTACTACTCTCCTCCTCTCGGTCAGGTAGCCCTGTTCCGGAGTGCCAAGCACCCGCACAAGAGGGAGCCCAGCACTACGGCCCTGACTAAATGTGGGTGGGCTAAAAGAGCCCCATAAGTGATCCCCTCCCAGAGGGCAGGCCCAGTCCCCATGTTAGGAACAACTTCTACAACTCTGGAAATCTAAAAATTGTCAGACTTTTTTTTTAACCAACTAAAATCTAACTCCAAAAAAAAAGGGTCTTCAGAGCACGGTAAGCAGTTCATTTAAATTATTTCTTCTACTTGTTATTAACAAGGAGATGACAAAAGAAGAGCAGCTAGAGGGCTTCCACGTGTCTGCTCGCTCCTTTGGCCCGACTCAACCCTCGGGAAGACCTGAATGCCGGGACGGGCCCTGGAACAGGCCACCAGCCCTGCAGGCTCAGAGAGCCAACCCCAGCCCACGACTATCAACTCGGATGGGAAAAGCAGAGACTTGACAGTGCCACAGAGATGGCAAACTCGGCAGCAGGGTGAAGACAGCAGGAGAGGCCTGGCCCCGACTCCTCCTCTTCCGTGGTTTTCAGGGCAGCCTTTGGGCTCGGCCTGGCGCCTGGTCAAGGGAAAGCAAATCAAAGTGACTCCCCTCAGAAAGCAGTCAGTCCCTGACGCTACACTGTCTCTTCGGGGGGACAGTGCCAGCCCCCTCCGCCTCCCCCAGTCGGGCGAGGGGCCGGCACCCCTAAAGCAGGCCGTTGGGCCTTCCGGGCTCCAGGGCTGGCCCGCCCCGCTCCCGCTGGTGGATCTTCTGGTGCTGCAGGAGGTGCTGCTTCTGGACAAAGCTCTTCTCGCACTCAGGGCAGCTGTAGGGCCGCTCGCCCGTGTGGATGCGCTGGTGCCGCACCAGGTCGGACGGGTGGCTGAAGCTCTTGCCGCAGTAACCACAGATGAGGGCGCTCCGGCTTTTCCTCCAAGGGATGTGGCCGGGCAGGGCGACCAGGCTGTTGGGTGAGAACCGCTCCTGGACCCGGCGGCCGGCACCGGGCCCCTCCTGCAGGTGGCAGCGCTGGTGGGTCAGCAGGCTCACCCTGCAGCTGAAGCTCCTTGTGCACACATCACACTGGTGCAGCTTCGCCTTCCGGGGCTGGGGCTTAAGCTGGGGCCGGGGCCGGGGCCGAAGGCTCTCCTCTGGCTCCGAGGCCGTGCAAGGCTCCCATCCTGAGTGGGTCCGCAGATGTGCGGCCAGCTGCTGCTTACAGCGGAAGATGGCCTCACACTCGGAACATTCGTAGGGGCCAGCAGTGTCCCTTTTCAGCTTCAGGCCCTGCCCACGCTGCTGACCCAGCTGCAGCTGCCTGTTAGACTTCTGCTTCGGGGGGCAGCCCAGAGTTCTGCCACTGCCAGGGTCTCTACTGCCCTCAATGGGCTCCTCTGGGTTAGTGTCTCCGGGACCTGATTCCAAGAGGACAGAACGTCCCTGACCATCCCAGAGCTCAGGCTGCTCCGGGCTCAGGAAAGCGTGCTCTTCAGCAATGCCCGAGAACTCTCCAGGAAGATCCGCAGAGCCGTCCTGCGTGTACTGTATCTCCTGCTTGATCATAACCCCTTCCGCTGCCAAGACAAAGAAGAGCCACAAAAAAGATCACATTCTAGCACCTTTGGTTTTTTCAGAGCTGAACAAACATCTGTGAATTTCAGAAGGGCTCAAATCAAAGTACCCCAGGATCAAGGGAATCAGGATAATTTGAAAGAGGATGAGACAGACTGGGCTGCAAGACCTGAAAAAGTAACCTATACTCAGGTAGAGACATGCTGATCAGAAATCCGAATATGTTATTCTTACAGAACAGTGTTATAAATTCTCTAAGCTTGTCCACAAATTTGTATTCAACTCTGTGGAAAATGGTAAAGTATACATAGGTAACACCTAAGCTAATTTAAGTGTTACAGAGTGTTAAAATAATACATGTGAATAATCTAAAAAAACCAAACAACTGATCCTATAGCTTAAAAATTCACGTATCCAGCTCTTTTCTTCCTGCATATTCTCCCCAAATTACCTGGTTTACAACGGTTTCTCCTGCCCCTTACCCAGTTAGCTTCACTCCTGAAGATCTGACCAACCCTATTCTCAATCTCCAGTGGGTTTTGACTAAGGCCTGTTAGACACTCTACACTGTCTGCAGGGCATACAGAAGTATGACACGGCCGTGAACCTTAGGGACTCCACACAGCAGTTAAGGAGGTAAGATACACATATAATAGGTGAGCTGATGATAATCATAAAGGATTTTAGAACAACTAAATGCCAGGTGAGGTTACTAACAATCAGTGTTTGGCAGTTTAGCAGTGGGGCAGCTCACTACAGGCTGCAGGGAGCGGGCATGGGGTGGAGTATTCTGGAGCCACTCACCTGGGTGGACACCACGAGAGTCTTCCTCCTCCAAGTCACCCAGCATCTCTGTACCCAACTCCGCTTCTCCTTCTGGCTGGCCAAGCACCTCTGGGTTGGAAACGGCACAGTGTGAGCCCAGGAGACAGTACTGGTCATTTGCCGATGAACAAGGTGACCAATGTCAAGGAGCTGATATTAAAACTTCAAAAGATTCAAAGTCACTTTCCCTTAGCAGTTTGGGACAATTAGAAAATTATGGCCAATTCGAGTGATCCATTCAGCTAACTGCTGCCTTCAATGCCCCTTCGCAGCCGTTTGAGGCACAGGTGGTCAGGCTTCAGAGCCCACTGCTTTCCTTCCAACACCACCATTGCCACCCACAGACATGGGCTCCTCTCCGGGTATCTAACTTCATCTGGGCTACAGCACTGCAAGGTAAGGTCAGCACCGCTATCCCCCACTATGACAGACAAGGAAACAGCCACTAGCAGAACACGTGAGCCAGTCGAGGTCACATAGTCCCATCTCTGACCTATTTGCTACTCCCCTCCCCCCCGCTTCGCTCCAGGCACGCTGGCCTTCTTGACAAGGCTCCACGGACCTAGGTGCTAAAAGATTTTGTCAACCAAACAAAATGCATTTATTATGTAATAGCCTATATTTTACATATAAAGATGTACATCTATCAATCGGCACTTCTCATCAACACAAAATGAACACTGGGACCACAAGGACCATCTGTAATTCCAGGTAAACGCCAAGAAACAGTGTTTGGTGAGCCCATGCTGTCTGCCCATCCCAGGCAACAAAGGATTTCCTGTCAAGCAGTCCTAAGTATTAAATGCAGCATGAGGAACCCTAGCCATGTTAAACTCTAAGGCACATGATGACATCTTATCTATTAGTAAATATTATCAAGAACTGACTGGGGACTTCTCTGGTGGCGCAGTGGTTGAGAGTCCGCCTGCCGCTGCAGGGGACACGGGTTCGTGCCCCGGTCCGGGAAGGTCCCACATGCCGCGGAGTGGCTGGGCCCGTGAGCCATGGCCACTGAGCCTGTGCGTCCGGAGCCTGTGCTCCGCAACGGGACAGGCCACAGCGGTGAACTGACTACATGAGCACAGGGAAGAAATACAAAATGCACAACACCAAGACCTTTCCGAAAGTCTTCATAAATTGAGGGCCTGGAGACTCCCATTTCTCAACCTGGCTGAGGCCAAGAGAGGATCCACAGCCCACTAGAATCACAGATGCAGCCTGGGTCACAAGCTACTTGGCCAAGAATTGTAGGATGCTTGAGAGCAAATTCTAGGGAGAAAACTCTGCTACTTACTTAGAGAGACCAGAGTCTCATAGCTGCTTTTCATCGCATTTGTGTACAGCTCCTTCTGCCAGCCCTCCAGGTTCTCCCACTCCTGCTCTGAAAAACAGACTCCATCATTTTCAAGTGACCTGGACACCTGAAATCACAAATGTCACATAGTGAGTGTCTCCTACCAAAGCCACAAAGGAAAAGCCAGCCACTGAGAATCTTCACTAACAAAGGGCTGGGCCCACCCCCTCTGGTCTGACTCTCAACCCTCAAGGCTTACCTTGGGGGCCTCGCCCTTGCTGCCCGGGGGCAGCCGCAGGACCCAGAAGTTCCTGTTCCTCAGCAGGTTCTCCACGTTCTCCAGCCGCCTCTGCAGCAGCCCATACTCCTGCAGCAGGGTCCCCAGCACCGCCCACTTGCCCTCCAGCTGGTTCCCCAACTCCACGGCCGTCTTCTCGCAGTCGGCCAGCTTCTTCTCAGCCGTCCCCGTCCGGCCCTCCAGGCTCTGCAGCCGGGCAGCCTGGGACTCCATCTTCTTCTCCACAGCTTGAATAGCGGCCACCACTGTCCAGAGTGAGATATCTGTGGTCTGCAAATAGGAGCTTTCCTCTGGTGCTTGTGGGGGCAGCGTGGAGGAAGTCAAAGGGGTGGAGCGGCGCTTCCTCCTGTGCTGAAGAACCAGATACGGCGTCAGGCAGTCAGTGTCACTTCCAAACAACAGGTGAAAAAACACAATGGGTCCAGTGGGTCCAGGAGCGCTTACAGCACCTAGTTTCTACTTCTTTTCTTTCTTTTCAATTTAAAAAGCATGTGCGGGGCTTCCCTGGTGGCGCAGTGGTTAAGAATCCGCCTGCCAATGCAGGGGACACAGGTTCTAGCCCTGGCCCGGGAAGATCCCACATGCCACGGAGCAACTAAGCCCATGTGCCACAACTACTGAGCCTGCGCTCTAGAGCCCGTGAGCCACAACTACTGAGCCCGTGTGCCACAGCTACTGAAGCCTGCGCGCCTAGAGCCCGTGCTCCACAACAAGAGAAGCCACGACGATAAGAAGCCCACGCACCACAACAAAGAGTAGTCCCGATCACTGCAACTAGAGAAAGGCCGCGCACAGCAACGAAGACCCAACACAGCCAAAAATAAATAAATAAATTTATTTAAAAAAAAAAGATTAAGAGGCATATACCACGCAGTAAACTAATAAAAGTATGAAAAACATAAAAAAATAAAATAAAAAGCAGGTGCTTTTACATTCTGATGCTGCAAACTATACATCTATCCTGTAACAAGAAAAAGCTGAAAAGAAGAAAGAAAGAAAAATGTATGTAAAATACCACCGTCCAGAAATAAGCTTGGAATTTTGGTGTATTTCCTATAAGTTTTTTTCATCTTTTAACTTATTTCTTTTTCAACAAAACTGCAATCATATTGTACATGTTTTGTTACCTGTGTTTCACTGTCAGCATATTCCGTAAGACTTTCCTGCATCAGTATTCAGTTTTTAAGCCCATTTCTTTCTACTTGATATTTTGGACTATTTCTAACACTTCGCTATGATAAATGATGTAGCTTACATCCACACTCAACTTCACATTCCTTCTTGACTTGTAGCTGATCATGTCAGCCCTGCTAAAAACCTTTCAGTGGCTCCCCACAATCAAGACAAAATTCCTTAGCAGGACCTACAAGACTCACCTCATTCATCTTTGCACCCTAGCAACTAGTATAGTGAAAACACCTACTAAATCCTTCATAAACATTTACTTAAATGACTTGACTAAGTCCTCGGACATTGTCCTTAGACTTCACATTTTTATGGTCTGTCCCAGACAGTAGAAAAATCACTGTGGCTGAACCTCAAAATTACTAAAACCAACACTTGGGAAGTCTTCCTGAACTGCCTCTTGCCCTCACTGTCTCACTGCATGTTCATTTCAGTCCTAAACCCCTGAAACTTCATATTCTCAAGTGTAACAGCATACACTTGATTCAAGGCTGCTTCTCTAACCATAATGAGGACACTGAGAACAAGGCACTGAAAGGAAATATCTTTGAAAGAACTGCTAGGGCCAGAGCTTATGGTCTGGAGAAAGAGGGGACAAGATGAAACCAACCGGCACAGAACTGAACTCTTAAGTTTGGCCATGACCTACTCCAGTTAACCAACTCAGTTCATTATTGAGCATACAGTCAAAAGCTTAAATATCCCCCTTAAAAAAGATTTAAAGGAAAGTTTAATGTAAAAGAAAAATACAAATGAAACAAAAAAATTAGATTACTGGGTAAATTCATTTCATCACATGTTCTGCTTTTAACTTTAAGTCTCTAAGTCTCTAGTTTTTTGGAATCTCCTCTTTCCTTTCTGTGGCCAGCACTGTGTTGCTTTCTAGCACTTTTTCTAAACAGGAAGGTGGGTTGGGATCTGAGCAGAGAAATAACATCTCTCCTCTTCCACATAGTCAAAGGCTAAAAAGAGCAGGCAAGCCAAGGTTCCTCTTTTCTTTTGTTTTAAATTATCTATCATGACAGAAACAATTTGAATGTCCATCAACTGGTGAATGGATAAACAAACAAACTGTGTCCATTCGTATGTTATGGGTTCAATTGTGTCTCCCCAAAAAGGTATGTGGACGTCCTAACCCCTAGTACCTCACAATGTGATCTTACTTGGAGATAGTCTTTACCGAGTAATCAGGTTAAAATGAGGTCATGACAGTGGGCTCTAATCCAATGTGACTGGTGTCCTAGTAAAGAAGGAGGAATACGGACAGAGACAAACACACAGAGAGAGAAGAGACAATGTGAAGGCACATACAAGGAGAAGACAACCACGTGAAAGTGGAGGCAGAGGTTGGAGTTATGCGGCAACAAGCCAAGGAAACACCTGGCACCACCAGAAGCTGGGGGAGAGGCATGGAACAGACTCTCCCTCACAGTCCTCATAAGGAACCAACCCGGTGGACACCCTGATTGCAGACTTCTAGCCTCCGCAACTGTGAGACAATAATTTTTTGGTTAAGCCACCTAGTTGGTGGGATTTTTTTACAGCAGCCCTAGGAAAGACATATCGTATATCAGAATACTCCTCAGCAATGAAAAGGAACAACTTATTGAGACTTGTAACAACATGGGTAAATACCAAAATCACTAGGCTACGTGAAAGTAGCCAGACACAAAATGCTACATACTGTATTCCATTTACGTGACATTGAGGAAAAGGCGAAACTACAGACACAAAACAGAGATCAGCGGTTGCCAGAGGCGGGGATTGGGGGAAATTAATTACTTAGGGGTAATTTCTGGGATGATGACAATATTCTATAACTTGGTAATATGATGGCTACACGTTTTTCAAAACTCACTTAACTACAGTTATGCCGAAGGAGTAAATTTTACTGTATGTACATTATATCTCAGTAAGCAACACTCAGAATGTTAAGGAGAAAATATTAGCTATTATAAAGATACCATAAACAAAGTCTAAAAACAAACTGGGAGAGAATATCTGTAAACAGGATATGAAGTGCAAAGGAAAGATAAACAACCCAAAGATAAAACTGCAACTATAAATAATTTGCGAAAGCGGAAATGCAGGTGGTCAATAAGCCAATGAAAAGACAGCCACATTAGCAGTCAGGAATGCACATACAACCAAGTGAAACCACTTTTCACCCACGAGGTTGAGAAATATGAAAGAAAGGGGCAGGAACAACACTCAGAGCTGACTATGACGTGGTAAAACTGGCACTTCCATAACACTCCTGGAAGGAATGAAAAATACTACAAACTTTGAGGAAAGAAAATATCCAGAAAGTCATTAAAAACCCTTTCACCTAGTAGTACCGCTATGGGAATCTTCAAAAATAAATGGCATTACTGTGTAGTGACATGCATACAAAGATGATTACTGGCAACATTCTCTGGAATAGCCAAAACTTGGAAATAATCTAGATGTCTAATATTTTTTTTTGGCCACACCGCGTGGCTTGCGGTATCTTAGTTCCCCAACCAGGGATTAAACTCGGGCCATGGCAGTGAAAGCACCAAGTCCTAACCACTGGACCACGAGGGAACTCCCTCTAGATGTCTATTAATAAGAGGATGGTTAAATAAATTATGGCACGACCAAAGATGATGTTATACAACTGTTAAAAAGAATGAGTTAGATCTATATGTATGGTTTGGAAGACTGTTCATCATACATTGATAGGCTGTCAACTTTTAGGGAAACATATTTATTCTGACTTCATTTTCCTAAAGAAGAGAAAAGATATGTGTATATATTTCCACACACAGAAAGGTTTGGGAAGGTATTCACCAAACTATACTAACATGAGTCAGCCTCAGGATATGAGAGAGAGGAATTTTAATCTTTGATTATAAACTATTGCTTGTTTGACTTTTTCAATAAACACGTATTCCTCCATAATTTTTTTCTTAAGTTCCATATATAAGAAAATTCCTGAAGGTAGTGAGAAATGTTTTAAAAGTATACTTACACTAACTGTATTTCTAGATTTTCTGGGACAGTCCTGCTTGCATATTGTATCATAGTGTCAGATCATGTATCATACATTGGGCCTGCAGCCATGGTCTGAAACCCATTAAGTACAAGACACAGCCCCTGTTGTTAAGACACCTACAATCTGCTTGAGTAAAACACTGAACAATTAAATAACGCTCTAAAGTGATACTTGCTTAAGCTGGACTAGATGATATTTAAGGTCACTTCTAACTCTGAGATACCATGCCTTACTGAATAGTTTAAAAAAGAATATTTACATAATACATAAAATATATAAAGTAGTGACAACAAATCTCCATGTAACCACCACTCAGTTTAAAAAAGTAATTAATTAAAATTAAATATATATGTATATACACACACATATGCACATGCACACAGCATACCTCGGAGAATACTGTGGGTTCTTAAAGCAAGTATCACAATTAAGCAAGTCACATGAATTTTTTGGTTTTCTAGTACATAGAAAAAGTTATGTTTACACTATTCTGTAGTCTAATGCAATGGCATTACATCTAAAAAAAGTATATACCTTAATTAAAAAATTAAATTTTTTCAGCTAAATAATGCTGACCATCATCTGAGCCTTCCTTCTGTAATATTAACATCAAAGTTCACAGATCACCATAACAAATATAAAAACAATGAAGAAGTTCAAAATATTTTGAGAATTACCAAAATGTGACACAGAGACACAAAGTGAGCAAACACGGAAAAATGGTCGATGACAGACTTGCTCAACAGAGTTGCCACAAACCTTCAGTTTGTAAGAAACACAGTATCTACCAAGTGCAATAAAGCAAAGCACAATACAATGAGGTATGCCTGTGTGTGTGTGTGTGTGTGTGTGTGTGTGTGTGTGTGTGTGTGTTTTATATATATCACCTTTACAGTCCTTTGTGCAACTCTCTGAAGTAACTACTATCCGAAATTTGGTTTTTACTATTAACTGCCCTTTTTCATGTTTGTTTTTTTTTACGTTTGTTTCCAAAAAATATATATTCTTTAAATTTTGCATGTTTTAGGATTTTATATGAACAAGTCACTCTTCTACAACTCCTGGGAATAGCTTGTTGTTGCAGGTGGCTTTAATTAATTCATTTTCATTGCTGTATAATATTCCATCGTGTGACTATACCACAGTTTATTTTTCTATTCCACTATTGATGTTTCCCCATCTCTGTCATTACAAGCAGTGCTATGATAAATAGAATTGTGTCTGGCTTCTAGTGGACATGGGCAAGTTTCCCAAGGGTATAGTCCTAGGAGGGGAATTGTTGGCTCATAGGGTATATACACATCCTGAACTTAAGCAGATAATGTCAAATGTTTTCCAAAGCAGTCATACCAATTTCATTCTTGTCAGAAGTCTGTAAGTATTCTGGCTGTTCCACAGCTTCATCAACATTTGTTACTGTCAAACTAAAATTTGCATCCCTCTAGTAGATCTGAAATGATACCTCATCATGGTTTTAACTTGCATTTTCCTTGATTTTTAACAAGGGATAAGCAACTTTTTTATGTTTATTGGCCATTCAAACTTCCTCTGACTGAAATCTTTAATCCATTTATCTTTTGGGTTATCTGACTTCTCATAGGATCTATGAAGTTGTCTCATACAATTTCTCTGTAAATTCTGTATACTAATCTTTATCAGTCATATGTGTTACAAATAACTTCCCTTATTTGTGCCTCATTTTAAAATTCTCTTTATTATCATTTGATTAAAAGCCCTTATTTTTAATGTAGTTGAGTTTTATCAGTATTAATTCTTTTGTGGTTTGAACTTTTGTGTCAGGTATAAAAAAAAAATCTATATCCCACAATACTGTCTTCTAAACACTTGATAGTTTTGACTTTCACATTTAAGCATTTATCTCAACTAGAACTGAGACAGTATTTGTGTACAGTGCAAGCTTTCATTTTCATACGGAAAGTCAATAAATAGATCTAATACTATATAATGAAAAATCCATCATTTACCCACTAATTTTTTTTTTTTTTTTTTTTTTTTTTTTTTTTTTTGCGGTATGCAGGCCTCTCACCGTTGTGGCCTCTCCCACTGTGGAGCACAGGTTCAGGACGCACAGGCTCAGCAGCCATGGCTCACGGGCCCAGCTGCTCCACGGCATGTGGGATCTTCCCGGACCGGGGCACGAACCCGTGTCCCCTGCATCGGCAGGCGGACTCTCAACCACTGCGCCACCAGGGAAGCCCTACCCACTAACTTTTAATGTTATCTCTGTCATAAATCAAGTTTTCATACATACAGTCAGTCTGTTTCTGGCATCTCTGTTCTGTTCTATGGGTCAATTTTTCTACTGCTTTACCAAAATTACCATCTTAATGACCACAGCTTTTTGATAATTATTGATACAAGTCCCACCTCCTTATTTTACAGGAGTATCTTGACTAATTTTGGCCTGTTGATAGTTTACAAGCTCGAAAGGTTTCATAAAAATATCTTTAGAGATTTTGTTTGGCACTGCATCAAATCCATAGATAAATTTGAGAAGTGACATCTTTAGGATAAAATGTTTCAATTCACACACACAGTATATACCCCTTTTGTAAGGTATTTTTTAATACCTTTTGGTATTTAAATATATTCCATAGGTATCTGTTCCAATCATCAATTGCTATATCATAAATAATCCCAAATTGTGTGGCTTAACACAACAACATCTATTTTGTTCACGAATCTGCAATTAAAGGAGGGTTTGTCAGGGACAGTTTGTGTCTGCCCCACTCCATGTCAAGCAGAGCAAATCATAGGCATGTAGGTGCTGGAATCACCTGAAGAATCCCAAGCCACATGGAGAGGGATGTTGGTGGTGGTGATGGTGATGTTCTGTTCAACAACCCTAAGGTCCCGGCCTACAGTCAGCATCAGCCACCAGAACACACTTTCATTTCTAATGGGGTATTTTTGCCTTCTCTCTTTTTTCACTAATCTCTCTGAACATTGAAATTATATATTGATATGTGGATAAAAAAATTAGTATTATCCTCTATATCTGTGCTGTCCAATATAACAGCCACTAGAAACATGTGGATGCTTAAATTTAAATTAATTAAAATTAAATTAAAAATTCAGTTCCTCAGCTATTGAGCCACATTGCAAGTGCTCAAATAGCCACATGTACTTTGTAGCTACTACACTGAACAGGACAGAGAGAATATTTCCATCATCTCAGAAAGTTCTATTGAATGCACTACACCCTTACTAGTTTTTCTCTGCTTGATAAAATACTAAGGTTGTGTTAAAATTTCTACTATGATAATGGATTTTCCTTGTAGTTCTATCAATTTTTGTTTTATATATTTTGAGACAGTATAATTAGGTGCACATAAGATTAGAAATGTCCTATCAGCCTGGTAAATTGAGTCTTTTACTATTATAAAAGTAGTAGTAGCCGTCTATCTCTAGCAATATTAATACAGTTAAGCCATTTTTCTTTTGATTAGTATTAGCCTGGTACATGTTTTCATATCCTGTTATATTCAACCATTTCTATAGCTTTATCTTTCAGTTGTATCTCTTATAAGCCATTTGCTGAACTTTAACCAATCCTATCAATCTTTGCCTTTTAACTAGAACATTTAGTCCATTTACATTTACTGTAATTGTTGACCTATTTTTATTTATTTTTACCTTTTTTGTGCTATTTACCCCATCTTCTTTCTTGCCTTCTTTTAGATAATTTTTTCTTATTCTATTATCTCCCCTTTTAAATTGTAAGTTATACAGCCAATTTCTAGTCTTTTAGCAACCATCCTAGAAATTACTTACAAAGACCTTTAAATATCTGAATTCTGATTATCTCTTCCTAACGTTTACATCAATGCTGCCACGTATTTTAATTCTGCCTTTGGTTTTAACCCACAAGAGATTATTACTGTTTTATTCAGTCAATAGTTGTTTAGATTTACCCATTTTAATGGATCATCATACTTTCTTACACTTTCACTTTCCACTTAAGATAATTTTCCTTGTACCTGAAGTATATCCTTTAGAACTTCCTTTAATAAGAGTATATTGGTAACAAATTGTCAGTTTTAATTTGTCTGAAAATATTTTACCTTTTTTTTTGAAAGGTACTTTTGCACAGTTTTAAAATATGGGATTACATAGTTATTTTCTTTTAGCCCTTTGATGAAACCATTCTACTGTTGGCTGGCTTCCACTGTTGCTGAGAAGCTGAACTTCATCAGCCTTACAATGGTTCATTTGAAGTTAATCTTTTTTGTTTGGCTGCTTTTAAGAAATCTCTCTGCCTTGTATTCTGTACTTTCACTATTACGTGTCTAGGTAGAGATTTCTTTATGTTTATCCTGATTGGGATCTACGGGACTTCTAAGTATTAGTATTTGCATCAGTCCTACAATATCCTCAGCCACTAGATATTCATCAAATATGTCCTCCAGTGCAGACTGTGTGTGTGCATGTGTGTGTGTGTGTGTGTGTGTGTGTTTCCTACTGGAATTCCAATATGTTTTTCTTCTGGAATTGCAATATCTGAAATCTCTGAAGGTCTAATTTTGTTGCCCATTAATTTTACTGGCTTTTTCTCATAGTTTTTCATCGCTTTTTGGATAACTTTTTATTGTGAATTCATTTTTCTTGGAATTTTATCTGAGAATTATCTGAAGTCTGAGTTAAGTGTAGACTCCTCTGGAGAAGATCTGTGTTTATTTCTTATAGACGGCTGGAGGCTCTACTTTAAACTAAATTCTTGGCTTAAGGTTTCCCAGACACCAAGGTCGTGTGAATTCAGGCAATAAACCCACTTGAGAGTCAACATGAATTTTCAAGGGGCACCTTGCACCCATCTCCCAGCACCAAGGTTTGACATGATTTTCTTTGCAATCACTCCTTGGGGGTAAGAGCTTACTTCCAGTTCACACTGAACGTAGCCCTTTGAAGTCTCAGTTCTATGAGACTGGAGTAGGAGGCGTCTTAGACTCCCCACCCATAGGCTCTGAGTTTTGTCTTCTATTTTCCAGGCCCCTTGAGGTCATAAACACTACAGATGAATGTTCAGCAAATGCCCTCAAAGTTGGCTTCAGAACTCTGCTTACCTCTTAAGCACTCCATTTTCCACTTAGTCTTTGGGCTCCACTTATTCTTTTTTTTTTTTAATTTATTTTATTTATTTATTTTTGGCTGTGTTGGGTCTTCGTTGCTGCGTGTAGGCTTTCTCTAGTTGCGGCGAGCGGGGGCTACTCTGCATTGTGGTGCACGGGCTTCTCATTGCAGTGGCTTCTCCTGTTGCAGAGCACAGCCTCCAGGCACATGGGCCTCAGTAGTTGCGTCACTTGGGCTCAGTAGCTGTGGCATGCAGGCTCGAGAACACAGGCTCAGTAGTTGTGGTGCACGGGCTTAGTTGCTCCCTGGCATGTGGGATCTTCCCAGACCAGGTATTGAACCCAGGTTCATTGGCATTGGCAGGCGGATTCTTAACCACTGCGCCACCAGGGAAGCCCCTCCATGTATTCTCTACTAGCTACATTTCAAATATATTTGTTTTCCCCCTCAGCATTTTTAGTTGTTTTCATCAGGGCACCCACTTGGCCATACTGTCAAATAAGAGGTACAGAATCTTCATCTGAAGATGAGCAAAGAAATATGCTCAAGGACAATTTAAATACGTTCTGCAATGACAGATCCATAAATTACTTAAAGGATAGTTGGGGATTTTGGAGGATCTTTAAGCCTTCTTCTTTTTTTTTTTTTTTTTTTTTGCGGTACGCGGGCTTCTCACTGTCGTGGCCTCTCCCGTTGCGGAGCACAGGCTCCGGACGCGCAAGCTCAGTGGCCATGGCTCACGGGCCCAGCCGCTCCGCGGCATATGGGATCTTCCCGGACCGGGGCACGAACCCACGTCTGCTGCATCGGCAGGCGAACCCTCAACCACTGCGGCACCTGGGAAACCCAAGACTTCTTTTTAACAAGGTCTGTTGTAGACATGTAGGTAACGGCGCTGACCAGTCAAGAAGTACTCTGGAAATTAGTAACTTGTCCTCCTGCCCGACTTTAGTACTACAATTTGATCTTGGGGAAAAGGCAAGTCTTTGACTGGATCACCTTAACTTAAAGGAATCAAAACGAGGTAAATATTGTGATATCATGAACATCTGTGTCTTGTTTCCATAATTTGTTGAAAGCAAACACTGTGTTCTTTAAGTCTTCCAATCCTTCCCCTCTTAGTTCTTACCCACTTCCTACAAGAACCAAATACAATGCACCCAGTTCATGGTCAAGTTTTCACTACAGGATCTCCTTAGCCCTCTATCCTCACAAAGGTCTCACACGATTTTGAAAGTGTTTCTAGATCGAGAAATGCTGCACTAAAAACCAATTAAACTCCATCTACCCTTCCTATAACAAATCATCCTGTATCATTAAAATAACCACCACTTTGTAATAATATGAGAGTGTCAGAGCTGCCAGAAACCTTAGAGATCGTCTAGTAACTAGTCCAACACTCTCAACTTACAGCTAAGGAAAAGGAGGCTTCAAGTGAACAAAGTTGCCTAAAATCACTAAAGTGGATAGCTGAGAGCTGAGTAACGGCTGACACCTAGTTTCCCGACACCGTGCCCAAGCTCCACGTCTTGCCATTCCCTGAATGGGGACATCTGGGGAAGGGGGAGAGGGAAAGAGATCGACAGCTTCACAGACAAAAGCCAACAACTACACAGTGAGATAACACCTGTCCCAAGGAGAGGAAGCCCAGCCTGACTTCAACCTGCGGCTGCAACCCAGGGCAGAGTCTGTAGCAGGAGAGCACGGCAGAAGAAACGAGGGAAACCCATCAGCCCGAGGACGAGCTGGTCGCAGAGAGGCAGAGTCCTGGGGTCCCCGAAGCACCGGGCAAGTTCACTGGCAGTGACGGGGACCCAGGGTTTCCAATCCGCGCCCCCTCGCCAGCCTGGAAACGGGCTCTCTTAGGGCGGGACGAAAACGTGTAGGGACGGTAGCAAATCCAAGAACACGAAACAAACCTCCGAGAAGTTTCTCGGCGAAGGCGCGTGGCACTGGGGCTGTGGCCCGACGCGGAGGAAACCGACAGGGGGAGGGCAGAACTCTGGGGTTGCGCGGGGAGGTCGGCGTTGACCCACGCCAGCTGCGGACCACGGCCGCCCAGCCCCGCACCTCGAAGCCCCGCCCCGGCCGGGGCTCCGCCGTCCCGAACGCGCCCTCGGGTCCGCGCCAGGAGGACTCTTACCCGAGCAGGCGCCGACTCCGCCATGGCTGCCAGTCGCCCCCCAACACCCGGGCCCCGCCTGATACGCCTCGGGGTGCGTGCGGGTCCACTGGGCGCCCCCGGCACCTCCTCGAAGCTGCCCCCAACGCCGTGTTGACACAAGGTGCATTATGGGAGTTCGGCCCTCCCGGGCCAATACCGGCTCCAGCCGCTCCTCCTCACCGCGCGGCATTCCCTTTGCGCCCCCATGCGGCAGGAGGGTGAACAGCACCTCGGCACTCTGAGCCCGAGAGGGACAAAAGGACTCGGTGCTTCCCAGTCAAGTGCATGTTCGGAATTTAAGGCAAACCCATGGACCTTTTTGTGTCTTCTACGTACCCAGCACTCTGGTAGGTGCTTTGAGGGATTCAAAAAAGTATAAAAATCAGACTTTGCTCTGAGGGAAGAACGTGTAATCTGGTTGGGGAAAAGAGATACGGTCCCAAATGGCAAGCAGTTTTATTCCAAAAGTACACCTGTTATTTCACTTTTTAGAAACTAGAAATACACTTCTCATATCAGCAGTGGGTTAGGTGCCCAGGCCAACCCCCTGAAGCTTATCAATGATAGTAATCATGCCTTGGAAAATCCAAGATAGCCCTGATTTCATACCCAGCCCACACGCTACACGTTAAACCATGCATTCTGCGTTTTGGATTGAAAAGCATGGTTATCTTACCATTTGAGTACGCAACACACAACACTAATGCAACATAATTATGTAATTTGTGCCACATTTTCTCTATAGAGACAGGCGATGAATTTCCACTTCGAATGATAGGCATGAAGCAATTCCCCTGAGAGCTAAACTCTTAAGATCAACAGGAAAGTATGTTCACGTGACTGGCTCCTTCTTAGTGTGCAGGGCTCAGTTCAGACCTTACCTCCTCCGAGAGACATTCCCTGTCCACCCTGTCTACAGCCCAACACCCTCCTCCATCCCAACACTCAATCCTGTTATCCTGCCCGAAATTTTTCATAGCATTTATCACTATCTGAAATAGCCTCATTTTTTTCATTAGTTTGCATAGTAATTATGTTTCACTAAAATATCTCCATTGTTATCCTCCATTTCTTGCACACAGAAATGCTCATGAATATTTCTGGATGATTGAATGGTGAATCAGAAGATAAGGATAGGAAAAGTCAGCCCCAAGAGAATGCATGATGTCCAGGGCAACCAGACTGACAGGGGATTGGTTGAATCATTAATACACCTAAAGAAAAAATGGGACAGGCTGAGAAAATTAGTCAGCCTTGGAGATATGTCTCAGGCCAAATTAGTCAGCCTTGGAGATATGTCTCAGGCCAACAAAAACTTACTGTCAGATACAGAAAAAAAAAGTATTATGATTGTGGAGGCAGACATATCAGGACAAAGGATTAAACGGTTCAGTTATAGAACTCACACTCTCTATTCTGTTTCTATGTCCACCAGGCAAACTTCTGATGATGCAGGTTCCCGTGTAGCTTCTGGGAGACAACATGCAGGTCAGACGGATGCAAATGTCCAGACCACCCCTGGAAATTATTAAACTGATTCTCTGCCTTATCTGTCAGTCTCTGAGAGTCAGCATGATTTAGCATCCCTGCCTGGAACTCTGGGAAAATATTTAGATCAAATTCCCAATGTGCAAGGGAGGTAGCACCAGGTGCTGGTTTGCAGCCTCACGGGCTTGCAGAGATGGTGCAGTGATTAGAAAGTGGGATGAGGAGAGAGAGCATCTGGGTCCCTAGCCCAGCGCTGCCACTTACTAGATGTGGACCTTGGGCAAGTCATGAACTTATCAGCACCTCCATGACCTCATTATTAGTGAGGGATAATAGTAGCACGTATCTCATAGAGCTATTGTGCAGATTACATGAGTTAGTTCAAATCAAGTGCTTAGAACAGTGCCTGTCACAGGTTAGGAGCTCAAGAAGCACTTCCGATCCCTATTACTCATTGCAAGATAACAGATGGAAGTAAGGTGCTTGTGCAGCTGAATGCCTAACACAGAGCAAGCGCTCGGTAACAAGCAATTTCTCATTTTGGTTTGTTTTGGCTTTGGCAAGGTCCAAGCCTTGAACTGCAATGAATTCACCAAGATAAATGTCACCTTGTTGCATCTCTTAGATGCCACCCACTTGTCCTTTGCCAATGACACTCAGATCTTGACACATGCCTTTAAATAAACTTAAATGCAGTTCACAGTTATTCCCATTGGTGGCAGTGGTATTAGAGGAATGAAGGAAATATACTCTTAGTACTTGTATCCTGTCATCTCCACATCTGTACACTATGAACGTAACATGCAGAGCTGAGAGCAAGCTTAGACATCATCTTACCCGAACCCTCATTTTCAGTGACAGAAAAAAGTATTCTTTGAATCACAAATAATATAAAGTTTAATAATGTTGTAAAATATTTATCTCGTCCCTTTAATTTTCTATCATATGATTTATAGCATACATATTAACACATTTATGTACATATATGTATGCCCAAACATTTTTTTTAACTCGAGAACGTTTATAGACCACAGCTTTGAGACCCTTTCTAGTCTGTTCCC
Organism: Leucopleurus acutus; assembly: GCF_964270905.1. Classification (NCBI taxonomy): domain Eukaryota; kingdom Metazoa; phylum Chordata; class Mammalia; order Artiodactyla; family Delphinidae; genus Leucopleurus; species Leucopleurus acutus. The sequence continues at coordinate 102,038,598 of NC_139144.1, read as the reverse complement.
CTTACTACCCTGCAAGTCTCTAGATGTCCGGGACCATGTCTTTTGTGCTCCTCTCCCATCAATAACCCCCTGGGGAGCATATTCCACTCAGCTTCTGGGTCAGTGAGAACCCCAGAATGAACACTCCTTGGCTCAAGCTGACCCCCGAACCCCGCTGTATATACGTACGTAGTAGGTACCTGTTAACCTTGTCAGCCTAGCACTTCCCCCTTCCTCTGGGCATATATATACCTCCTTCCCTTTGGGGATGGCTCTTTCTGGGCTCTAGCCGTGTAATTCAAACGGATGCTGCCATCTTGTTCTGTGACAATTCCAGCCTGGTCACAATGACTGAAAAGCAGCCATCTGACTCAAGCCAGCCCAATCATAGCACCCCGGCCTCCTGGCCACAGTAGTTGAGCCAGTGGTGGGCACATGACTTAAGCTCTTCCTTGGATTCTTCTACTGGAGCTGAGGGAACAGGTTAATTTTCTGTCTGGTGAAGCTGTAGATGTGAGTCAGGAATAGTCTTGTCCCCCGTTTTTTTGGGAGTAAGTTAATTTGAAAGAATGATCCCAACACACAGAAAGGAGCAGAGATGACACATTTTTGTCTCTGTCCAGGATTGGTTATTCAAATGTTCCTTTGAGTCTGTGAATGATTCCAGGTTCCTTCCAGAAACTTCCCCTTTCTTCATGGTTGGCCAGTCAGCCTCAGGTAGGGGAACTGGGTGTCTGGGTGACAAGGAGATTTTTTACTGCACATCCTTTTACCCATTTTGAATGTACCAGACTTGTGCAGATGGGAATCTCCTGGTGGTCCAGTGGTTAAGACTCGGCGCTTCCACTGCAGGGGGCGCGGGTTCGATCCCTGGTCTGCGAACTAGGATCCCACACGCCACACAGCGCGGCCAAAAAAACCCAAACAAACAAACAAGAAACAGGATTTAAAAAGAAAGAAAGAAAAAAAAACTAGTGCAGAGTTCCTTTTAGGGAGAGAAAAGTGTTTTGTTTAGCAAAAGAGTTTTATTGGCCATTTTAATCGTGGGAAAATAGGCTCCTGGGCAGGGCTTGGAAGGCAGAAGGTGGGCAAAGATAAAACTAAATTGCTCTCCAGAGTAAATTGGGATTGGGGGGTTTCCCTGGGGAGTGAGGGACCGGAGAAGGGGAAGGGGAGCTACTCTTCAGAGGTTGGCAAGGTCCTGCGCTAGGCTGAGATGAGACCCTCTCTATGAACTTCAAACTATAAAAGTCTACTACGCGTTAAGTGTCTTACCTGGGAAAGGCAAAGGAAGGGCACAGAGCTCCACCGTCTGGGTTAACGCAGAGCTGACAGGCAAGACCGGCAGTGTGAAGGAAGATACATGTGAATTGGGGAATCCAGAAAGCGCGCAGTAACTAAGGAAAACAAACCTCTCCTCACGCCCAGGTCCTTGAGATGGGAGGCAGGGCTGCTGGTTTTGACACTATGTGCTGGGGACTCAAGCCCCTTTACCATTAAAGGATATCAATCCCATTGGGACGGAAGGTGTGGGGACATCCGGGTAAACAACGCTGGCTTACGCTTCTAAGACTGGATATAGGCTCTCTCCCGACTATTTAAAAAAAATTTTTTTAAATAAATTTATTTATTTTGGCTGTGTTCGGTCTTTGCTGCTGCGCGCGGGCTTTCTCTAGTTGCGGCGAGCGGGGTCTACTCTTCGTTGCGGTGCGCGGGCTTCTCATTGCAGTGGTTTCTCTTGTTGTGGAGCACGGGCTCTAGGAGCACGGGTTCTAGGAGCACGCAGGCTCAGTAGTTGTGGCTCGTGGGCTCTAAGGCGCAGGCTCAGTAGTTGTGGCGCACGGGCTTAGTTGCTCCGCGGCAGGTGGGATCTTTCCGGACCAAGGCTCGACCCCCTGTCCGCTGCACTGGCAGGCGGATTCTTAACCACTGCGCCACCAGGGAAGTCCCTCCCTGTACTCTTAAATGGGAGTCTTCTTTTATAATAGGAGATAGTAAGCCTATAGCGATTAGAATGCTGAGGAATGATATGGGTTTAAAATATGTCTAAGGAGGTTTGAGCAGAGGTTGTCAGCCTTTAGCACACACTGCCAGCATCTCACTAGATTTATAGACCTACCGGAAGCTCGCTGGACGGGGTAGGGGGATGTAAGATTCTTATATCCAGGGCCCCTCTTCTCAAGAATAACCATTTTAGAGATGTCCCTCCATGACGGCTCCCTAGCGAGTCAGTGTTGGATGGAATGACGGCCATGGCCTCCCCCGAACTATTAGGGTCCCAGGATGATAAAATGCTGTTACATGTTTTTCTAACAGTAACAAACCGATGGGCCAACACTGTAAAACACGGACACAGGCTGGTTCATCTTGCGCCTGGTGTGTTTACTCATTTTTCCTTTACCCTCTGCCATCACCCAATATTCCGGGACCAGAGATCAGAGAGCCAGTTATAGCGCCCAAATCCTTGATGGTGAGATACCTTTGTCCACCTGTGGCTCTTCATTTTCAGCGGCATCTAGCTTAAACCTGCCGTCTCAAGACTTCCTCTCTGAGGAAGCTATGCACTGTTTCTAAGGAGTTCTAAGCGGGGGGGGGGGGGGGGGGGGGGATGAGGGTGTCTGTGGCACAGCAGATCGCAGGCTAACTGGCAGCCCGTCTGTGGAAGAGTCTTGGCACTGAAGGCCCTCCGTGGCCCGGTCACGACTCACCTTTCATCTACATCACCTACAACTTTATACACCCCGGCTCTAGCCAGGCCAGTCTCCGGCCTTACTGCCCCAGTTCCTGCCTCCCCGACATGTTCCATCCTCATCCCACTTTGCCTCTCCCTCCTTCCCCTGCTGCATTCAATGCACCCTTTAAGCCCCAACTCCTCCAGGTCTAAAGGACATATAAGCTCTCAGCAGCGGATGCTTCTCAACAGGAATCTGGTAGGAAAGAGTTTTACTCTTCATTATTTTTTAAACCGATTTTTACTGCATGCATTAATCTTTTAATTAAAATACTTTTAATTAACACATTATCGGGAGGAAAATAAAAATCCACCCCCAAAGTAGGACCGCCGTCCTGCTTCGGTAAGTGGACTGCAGGGTCCACACTGAGGATCCTCGCTGCCTGGGGGAGGTCCACATTGAGTGTCACCACCTTTGCTCAGCGCCGGGGGGAGGGGGTGGCGTTAGAGCTCACTCTAGGACTCCCCCAGGGGCTGGTGCTGGAGGCTGGGTTGACTTGTGGCATAACCGAGGGGCACTTGGTGCGTGGGGTCCACCAGACTAGGACGCGAGAAACCAGAAACTTGGCCTTGGCTCTCACTCATCCGTCACTAAACCTCTTTGGGAATCAGCTCCTCAAAGGTAAAATAAAGGGACAGACTCGAGCTATGGGCTCAAGTGTTTCAAACCCATGTCTCAGTAGGGATTCCTCCCCCTCCTTCATACTCTTAGCAGCCCAAAGAAGCAACAAACAAACAAACAAAAAAACCTGTTGGCCTTACTTCCCATGATTTAGGTTATGAAAATGTTGATTTTCTCCACGTGCTTTTGAAAAGCAGAATACTGCTGCCTCCCAACCAGTACAATGGACTAGAGGGTCCCCTTCTGCTCCAACAGAACTCCATTGAGCTTGTCTATATTTAACTTTTCATTTTCTTAAGATTTGCCTCCTTCAAAAAGCAGAATAAAGGGGGGAAAAAATCCCAGTTAGCTGGATTCCAGTTCATTGAGGGTTTACTGTACGAAGCCACGCTGGAGAGCCCTCCGGCCTTGTGAACATGCAGTCTGCAATCTGGACACCTTTTATTTAATTTCAAGAATTCCCTTTGCACGGCAAAAAGGGGTCTGAGGAAAGCAGAGCGGCACAGATGAGGGGAAGGGCAGAAGCAGAGCGCTCACACACGTGCTCCCCAGCTGGGAGAGAAGTGGGATCGATGGCAGGAGCGGAAGTCATTCTTGACACAAACAAGGGTCCTGGGGCGTGCCACCCCACCCCAGTGCCTGGCCATGCAAGACGCAGATAGGGAGGCTGTGGCCCATCAGGACCACAGAGCAGATGTACTGACACGGGGAGTCCTCTGGGCGCCTCCCGAGGCGCCTGCAGGGTCTGGAGCAGAGGAGGGTCTGTGTCCATGTCCACGAGCATGGTCGGTTAACAGACAGCACCAGTTGGGAGGCTCAGGGCAGGAGAGAGACTGAGGCTCTCAGACACTAGCACCTACTGGCCCTGGCCCTCCTGGGAAGAGACTCACTTCCTTGATAGCTGCTCTTGCAGCAAGAGCCTCTCCCTCACCCCTGTGCCCTGGGAAACGAATAAATCATCAGGATGAGGTCTGAGCCAGGGTGCTAGCTGCCTCTGGAGGGCCAGGTCACTGCTGTGCAGTGGAAAGATGCTGCTGCACCAGGTAGAGGGACTGGCTGGGGGCCGGGGGCCGTCCCTCCCGCCCAGCAGTGCCCACACAGGAAGAACCTTCTGGAAGCACAACCCCGGGTATTTTCTAGTCAATCTATTCCCCATTCCCAGTAACCCCATGAGTTGGCCCCTGTTGCTTCTGATTATTTTTGGTGGGTCAGGGGAAAGAGAGAGGAGAGAGACCAGGCCAGAGAGGTCTCTCACATGCCAGAGGTAGGCAGTGTGTGTGGTGGGGACACTGCGCTGGGGGCAGGGCTCTGGTCCCAGCCCTGCCACTCTCTTCTGTGTGATCTCGGGCAAACCATCTCACCTGTGTCTCACTTTCCTCAGCTATCAAGTCAGGAAAATCCTACCCCACGTACCTCAGAGGGATAGGCTAAGGGTGAAAATAGATAACGGATAGAAAACGTGTTTAAAAAAGTATAAAGCGCTATTCAAACGCGAGGCAGTGTTGTCATCACGGAGATCCATCCCTTAGCACGTCCCTCCTCTCACCAGGACACCTTCGCTTCCTTTTTTAGGGTCTCTTAACTTTAGGACCTATTTCTTTATCTCAGAAGGGTTCCGAGACTCCCTGGTGGTTTCCCCTGATCACAATCTGTGACCCCAGAGGCCCAATGGGCACGCTAGGTGTCTGAGGGGGGGTGCCGGAAGAGGGACCTACCCGCTGTCCTTCCGGCACCTTCCCTGCGCCGGCCCCCTTGGTCCACCCTATGAGAAGAGCTGGGCTGTCCATTCAGGCCGGACAGGTCTAGGGTACCCCTGCCCCACACTCAGGGGACCCCATCTGGAGTGCAATTCCTGTTCCCGACTTCCAGCAGGTGGCGGGTAGAGGGAGGGAAGGCGCCCCAAGAACCAAGGGCAGGATCGGATGGTGGGGCCTCAGGACGCCCCCAGGCTCGCCCCCGCCCCCTGCTCCTGCCACCGGGCCCTTCCCTCCCCCGGCCCAGCCCTAGTCTCGCTCTGGCGGCGCCTGGAGGGGCCGCTGGGCCCCGAGGCCCGGTCCGCCGCCGCTGTGCACGCGCAGGTGGTCCTTGAGCGACTCCTTGTAGCGGAAGCTCTTGCCGCACTCGCCGCACGTGTAGGGCCGCTCGCCGGTGTGGATGCGCTGGTGCTTGAGCAGGTTCTGCTTGCGGATGAAGCTCTTGCCGCACAGCGCGCACTGGAAGGGCCGCTCGCCCGTGTGCAGCCGCTGGTGGTTCTGCAGGTGCTCCTTGCGGCTGTAGGTCTTCTCGCACTCGGAGCACTTGTAGGGCCGCTCGCCGCGGTGCGTCATCTGGTGGCGGATGAGGCCCGAGTGGCAGTTGAAGCTCTTCTCGCACTCGGCGCACTCGTACGGCCGCTCCTTGGTGTGGCTGCGGTGGTGGATGATGAGGCTTTTGCGCACACCGAAGCTCTTGCCGCACTCCGGGCACGAGTAGGGCTTGCTGCGCGCGCCGTGCAAGAGGAGGCTCCGGCGGAGGCCGCCCGGGCAGCAGCTGCCGCAGCCCCCGCCGCCCCCGCCTGGGCCCCCGCCCGCGCCCCCCGCGGCGCCGCCGCCGCCCGCCTGGCCGCCCGCCTGCGCCCCGCCCGCGCCCCGCTCCCCAGGCAGCGCGGGGAAGCCGTCGTCCAGCAGCGCGCCCCCGCCGCGGCTCGGGGGGCCGCCCGCGTCCTCGGGGGGCGCCGGCAGCGGGGGCAGGCTCTGCGGGGCGGGCGGGGGCTGCGGCGGGGCCGGGGGCGGGTTCTTCACCATCAGCAGGCTGTCACCTGGGGGGGGAGACACGAAGAAGCGACATGCTGACACTGCTCGATCCAGGACTCACGCCGTCCCTGCAAGGGGGCCCCGGGCCTTAACTAGTTCCTCTGCGGCTTCCTGCGAGTCACAGGCTAGCCGGGCCTCAGCTTCTCTAAAGGATGAGGGGATTGAACAAGGCAAATGATCAAGTTCCCTGTGCTCGAGGGTTCCCCAACCCTCGGAGCTGCACAGAGCCGCCAGCTGGAGAGCACCTGAAGCGGGTCAGGCAGGTGGCACGCAGTTAGGATAGGAAACCCCCCCAGATGCCGGGAGCCGGTGGGCAGAGGAGCGGTGCTCTGCGGAAGTCCCCTTGGAAGGCGGAATCGCCTGGAAATAATAAGACTTAATTGTATTCTGATGTTCAGTGCTAATTTACCTACGGAGAATCTCTCGACTGGAGGGAGAGAGTCGGCCAGAACCTTTCCCAGGTGAAAAGCCCGTCTGAAGGCCTACAGGAGGGGAACGCAGGGGGCCGGGCGCATAACCACCCTGCGATTTGCAGTTACGTCTCCACTAAGCAGGCAGCCTTCGGCCTTGTACTGCGGCGGGGTCAGCTGGGTTGATGTGAGTCCCACCCTGGCGCCTGACCCCACCTGGCCGCGGACCACACGTGACTGGCGCTCTCCTCATCCTCGTGTGGAAGTGGCTGCCCAGCCAGCCTCCCCCGGAAGCGCCTGTCTCGCTCCTGCAATGGTGCCCTTTCCTGCACCCCTGAGTCTCCAGGGTTCATGGTTCCACACGACCTTGGGGGCAGTGGGGCACAAAACCCAGGCTCTGGGCATCGGAGCAGCGATCTGAGGCCCAGGACTCCGACTTCCAAGGCACTACTGGGTTTGCTGACTGTATTTAGGAGTCTTCTCTTTCCTTCACCCTCCATCACCTCCCCGATCCCCAGTTCACAGTCCTTTCTTCCTGCAGGAGCCCCCTCTCCGTGACGTGTGTTCCTTATGTGACACTCCTAGACAGACTGGGCCCAGCCTGCCCGCCTCTATCCCAACCAACACTGGCCAGGCAAAGAACCATTTCCATAGGACACTGGCCAGGGGCAGGGGCCACTGTAACTCTCCTAGCCTCAATCCAGGATGTCATGCCGTCAATCCTGCAGGTTTGGCTGTGGCCTCCGTCACAGCTGCACTGTGGGCCTTGCTTCTCCCTCTACCCGATTGGCTACTCTCCCTCCTTCGTGGGTGTTATTCCCAAGAGGACCCCCAAGGAAACCACGTGTACGTAAACCTCCATCTCAGGGACTGTTTCCCAGGAAACCCAACCCCAAACAATCCTAATCCTACTCTGATCATTCTTCAAACTCGGAGTGAGCACCAGACCACTTCTGTCAACTGCCTCCCTGCTCCGCCCCGCCCCCCGCCTCTGTTCTCCCTTCCTGACCCAGCTTAGCTCCTGTGGTCCCTCTGCCCCTCTCTCCTCTGTTGGGCTTGCCTGGGGGACCCCAATGCAGTGACAGCACTCAAGTAGCTGAAGGCTGCTGGAGAAGATCACACACCTCAAACCCTGGCATCCTACCCCATGACTCAGCATGCCCCAGTTTTCCACTCTCCATGGGGATTACATCACACCTTCTCCTCCCACCTCTAACATGAGGACTTTAACTCTAGAACTCACTGGCCAGTAACTGATTCAGATACAAGCACGGGACCTTGTTCTGGCCGATGAGATGTGTTTGCTGGGAGGCTTCTGGGAAAGCATCCTCACTCCCTGGAGACAGTGCAGGCAAGAAGACGGCCTTTCCTTTCCCTCTGGGTCTGGAGGTGATACTTGGAACAGCTGTGGCCAACTTGCTCCATCCACACCAAGGATGAGCGAACAAGCAGTTGGAAAGAACCCGGGTCCTTGATAATATAGCTGCATCCTTGAGCCAACCAAGGCTAGAACTGGACTACCTCTTAGTTACATAAGAGAATAAATGTCTTCATTCTTTAAAGCAGTTTGAATATTCAATCAATTGTACGTATGTAAAGAAATCCCAGGAAAAACTCTGGACACAGAGGCTCCAGTGCGGTTCTCTGGTAGGCAGTACTGTCACTCATCGCTGTGCGGGCAGCAGGACACTCCCGACTCCACAGGGAGTAGACAACAGAAGCTTCATGCTTAGGACCCTCCCAGACCTGGTCCTGCGGATCTCCCCTTTCAGCTGGTTCTGATTTGAATCCATCCTCTTGCTCTATAATTGTAAGTATAGCACTTTCCTGAGTTCTGTGAGTTGTTCTAGGGAATTACTGCACCTGAGGCATTAATGGAGACCCCTGAATTTGCAGCCAGCTGGTCAGAAGTGCGGGTGGTCTGGGGACCCTCGAACTTGCAGCTGCTGTGTAAGATGAGAGCAGTCACGTGGAGAACGAGGTGCCTCACCTGTGAAGTCTGGCCTAATTCCAGGTGGTTGGTGTCAGAAGTCCTTGCAACCTGTAACTCCCCAATCAATCTAGCCCCAGGCTCTCCAACTTCAGACTCCTATGTTCATCTGTCTACTTGACATTGCTACCTGGATGTCATCTCAATTGAACGGGTCCAGAGGAGAACACCTAATTTACAGAGCTAACCTGCTGCTTTTCCAGGACTCACCATTTCAGCAAACAGCACCACCATTCGCCCAGTGTTTCCGGATCAAAACCTAGGAGTCACTCTTGTCTCCTCGTCCACCACAGACAATCTATCAGTTATATTTCCAATCATCACCTCTTGACCTGGTCTCTACCCACTACATTAGCTCCTACATGGTTTCCCTGCTTCTGACCCTTTCTCCCCACCTGACTCCAGTCAATTCCCAAACGTACGTTTTAAAAATGTAAACCAGATCACGTCACCACTGTGTTTCAAACCCTCTGTTAGTCTCCTTTCATAGTAGAATAAAATCCAGACGCTAACCTGGCCCGTAGGTCATACGTGGCCAGACTCCTCCTTGTCTATTGCTCCAGCCTCCCTCCCCAGATGGCCTTCCTATGGCCTTCCCTTCCCCAGCAGCCCCGTGGTCAGCTCCTTCTCGTGACCTGGACACACTCGAGTGCTTCTTCCTTTCCTGCCCCGACTCCCGGCCCCCTGTTTTCCCTGAGTCGTCACCCTCAGAGCGTTCACCACCCCGAATTTATCTTGTTTGCGTGATTACTGTTCATCACCGTCCCACAAAAGGAAAGGCCCCTGGCCCTTCTTCACCACTTATTCCAAGTGCCTGTAGTACTGCGTAGCATAGAGCAGGCACGAGGTAAATACTTGTTAAGTAACAGAGACTAAAAAAGGCTGGAATCACTGTTTTAACCAGTTTTAACCCAAGGCAGTACGTGGGAATTTCAGGAGGCTGCTTTCAAATCGTATCCTGTGACTTGCGAGTGTGTTTTGAGTGCTGGCGTCCGGGTAGGGTGGTCTGGCCTGAGGCTCCCCACTCTCTCCAGAAGCACCCAGTAGCCACTGAACTCCAAACCCCTATTCACACTTCCTGCTTCAGTGGAGCCCCATGCACGTTACTTCTGAGTGAACCAGACTTTTTTCCTGTCTTACACTAACTGTCAGAGAGCAGAGAGTAATATCCACTCATTAATACATAAAGCCAGGAATCCTTTTTACTAAAAGGTAACGTCCGGTTAGGCTGACGTCTGACTTTGAGTTAAGCAGGACACCGGGTCTTTCTCTCTTGTTTACGGCAGGGCCAGGGAAGGGGGCTGGCGTGAACATGTATGTATTTCTGTGTTTTACTCTCTAGCCCTGCCCCCTCTCCCCTTCCAAGCCCCCTCCAGAAGACTACCACATGATGCCATGTCTTACCAAAAGTCCACCTGGTGGTCCTTGGCAACCACAGCACCAGGTGGGTTTTAAACCTCAAAGAAATCACAGGTGAGATACTAATTTCACATCCCAACATTAATGAGCGGAAGGCAGGTTCATTTTGGGAGAAAGACAAGAGGCTCTGATACGAGGCTCTAGTGACTGGGCGGGCAGGAGAAGCGTTTCCAGATACCCCTCTCTCCCAACTCTGGGCCTTTCTTCCCAAATGCAAACTTTCTAAGGCCTCCCAGAGACAAAACAGCATGAGGCCAACTGTTCTATGAGCCGCTCGGCATATTCGAACTGGAGAAGGAAAGCGTTTTGGTAATTTGCAAAGCCTGGCAATTTCTGCACGAGTTTCTCACGCTGTTTTCACAACCACGCAGGTCCCAGGAAAAGGCTCCTTGAAGCCCACACGCTCTTAGCCAAGTTGGAGAAGTCGGAAGGCAGCGCTGAGGGACGAAGATTTGGGCGGAGTTTCCTGGCACAATGTTTGCTGATCTGGTACCCCTGCCTTCAGGGCCAGGGCTAGAAATGGTGGCCTGAATGCTGCAGAGGATGCGGTAGCATCAACCGCTATCACTTCTTCCTGCCCTCACAGGCAGTCCCCCGGATGTCCCTGTCACATCCCACCCCACCAGCAGGTTAGAAAGAGGACAACTGAAATTCTGTTTTAGACAAGGATGTGCACTGTTCCTCTGCCATCCCCTGCCCATTCCTCCGGCCCCACTCTGCTCTTCCAGACTGAACTAAGTCTGTCTCACGGAGAGTGAGATCCGCTCACCTGGGTTTTAAATGTCCCTTCAGATTCAGAAATAACCCGTGTCCTCAGCTCTGACATGGATTTCGAGCTCTCAGAGGGTGTCAGGAATGTGAGCAAGGAACATATGATTACCTGTCCCTTCACCACCCCAATCACCCAGAGGACATTAAGCCAGCTGTTTCAGTGGTACCGGCCCTGGCAAGGAACGTGAGCCTGATGCGACGCGTTACCTAACCCACCAACACATGCCAGAGGTCCTCAGCCAGTCAGGGGGCTTCCAGAAAGACCCAAGAGAGCCAAGTCAGGGGAGGTACTTGGCCTCACACTCGCCGGCAGAAGAAACTGCCCTCTTCCTATTTGAGCTTCAGGAGCTTCCCAGTTACTCTGGGAGGTCAGCTGCCAGGGTGCTCCGGTGAGTGTTTCCTAGTGTGTGAGCCGCCTGCTGCCATCACCTGCTGCTGACACCACTGCCTCAGCTCGCTCCCAGCCTGCTCGCCTGTCCCTGTTGTGATGGGTTGAATTATATCCCCCCAAAAGATAACATCAAAATCTGGACCCCCCAAGTACTTCAGAATGTGACCTTATCTGGAAATAGGATCTTTCCAGGTGTAGTTAAGATGAGGTCATACTGGAGGAGGGCAGGCCCCTGATCCAATGTGACTCGTGACCTTATAAGACACAGAACGTGTGAAGACAGAAGATTGGGGTGACACATCCACAGACCAAGGAGCACCAAAGATCACCAACAAACACAGAAGCTAGGCAGAGGCAAGGCAGGGCTCCCCTACAGCTTTCAGAGGGAGCATGGCCGTGCCGACCCTTTGATTTCAGACTCCAGGCCTCCAGAACTATGAGAGAATAAATTTCTGCTGTTTTAGGCCACGCAGTTGGGTATTTTTGTCAAGACAGCCCTAGGAAGCTAACATACCTGCCATCCTCCAGAAGGAAAGGGGACAGTGCTTTGATACAGGCCTTCAAAAGGCTGCCATGACAGAACATCACCCTGTAAGGGGCTAGGCTGGGTGAGCAACCGTCCCTGTGGACAACACACCCAGGGGCCCCGCTGGGTGCGCCACTCACCGGGGCCAGAATCTAATCCGAGCTCTCCTTCCATGGCGTCGCGAGGGCCCCACGGGTACGGCTGCTCCTCCTGCTTTATCCATGACAAGATGTCGTGTGCGGAGATCAGAGACTCTGTTCAGGGAAAGAAGGGAGTCTTAGAGCCTGTTCCTTTCCACCGAGCATCCCACCGGAAGTTCGAACACCGCCACGTGCAGAGGCCGCTGCTCTGCTCAGAGGGCGTGTGGCAGTTTGGGTATCCCTGTCCCCACCCCGTCAACAGCCTCCCCAGATGGGACCTCACTGGTCCTGCTGCCGGGGAGGAGGCTGTGTGGAGGCAGAGCCAGGACCGGAACCCAGGTCTTCTGGCTCTGTCCTCGGAGCCCCAGGGCCATCTGCGGGGCCAGGCCGGAGGGGAGCCTGGCCTCTGATGGCCCACAGGACCAAGGGAGGAGAGGTCGGCCTTCCAGATCGGCAACGGCAGAAGCAGTGGACAAAGGTCATTACTAGGAACTGCCGTGGACACTGCCGCCTCTCTGTCGGGAGGGCACTGCTTCCTCTTCTGCCCTGGACCCCTTCAACTTCCCCCCTTGTGACGCTGCAGAGTTGACAAACAACACGGAATCCTAGATTTTACAGCTGCTTCTTTTCCTGGTGTGCGGGGCTGCATGAGACTTTGGGGTCACAACCAGCAAACAAGATGACACTGGCCTCCTCCAGCTCTGCAAGCATATGTGAACACACGCGCACACACAGTGCACACGCACACAAATGCACACGCACACCCGCATGCGCACACACGCCCGCGTGCACACGCACATGGGGCCTGGGCGGGCAGAGCTTCCCTATTGTTCTGTTATGCTTCCCTTTATGCCTGGACTTTCCCCAGAAGTTTCCTGGGAGACATCTAACTACTATTCACTCAAGGAAGACTCCGGGAAAAGTAAAATTACTTTCTTTCTTTCTGTCACAGAAATATATACCACTTTTAAAAGGCTTTTTAATTATATTTCAGAAATCAGTGAAGTCATGTTAGTATCAGTTCACTGACAGTACAAATTATCAGTGTGATGATTCCTTTAGAGAAATCCTCCCCACTTTTCTAATAGTTATATGCCGAAATGTGTACAAAGTCACCACCTGAGGAACACACAGTAGTTTATCCCCTGAGTCTTTCACTGGCCTTTGACCAAAGTGACTCAATCGGATAGTTTTCTGGCGGTTACAGAAGTCATCTCCACGTGCCCCGACGGCGCGCTCACCTGAGTTGGGGTCCGTTGGAATGTCCCTCTCCGCCAACTCCTGCTGAGCCCACACGCATGGGGGGTCTTCCTGTTTGATCCGGGACAGGAGGTCTTGGGCAGAAGCTGGTGAGTCTGCTTGTGGGAACAGAGCAGCAAAGGTGTCAGGGGACACGGAAACGCCAGCAAGGTGGTGCTTTAAGTCTCTCGTGTCATGCAATGAGTTCTTTTCCCTAAACATCAGCAGTAATTATTCTAGTTAATTAAAGCTTTAGGTCAGCTTGGCCTCAGCTGCTGGAGCTTTTGCCGCAAATAAGTGGATACTACAGGGGGGTGACATAACAGTGATGTCATCGAGACAGCTTTCCTGTCCTTCAGGAACTTAACTCCTTCAACCGAGGTTCACGCCTGAGGCCTGAGCAACACCGTGGAAGGAGGTCTTCCTCCTGCAGGGACCGTCCAGGAAAATGACACCTTCCAGGAAGGCTTTTTTTTTTTTTTTGCGGTACGCGGGCCTCTCACTGTTGTGGCCTCTCCCATTGTGGAGCACAGGCTCCAGACGCGCAGGCCCAGCGGCCATGGCTCATGGGCCCAGCCGCTCCGCGGCATGTGGGATCCTCCCGGACCGGGGCACGAACCCGTGTCCCCTGCATCAGCAGGCGGACTCTCAACCACTGCGCCACCGGGGAAGCCCCAGGAAGCCTTTTATCTTAACCATCTTAATGGGATTTTTCTAAGATGTATCCTACACCCTCTTTCCTCTGCAGAGTCTATTAAACCTCATTTACCCTTTATTGCCTTCTTATCTCTTAAAGATCCCTCTGAAGCACTGTGATGCTCTCTGAGGAACTGGCCGGATGAATTGGGAAGCCGCTTTCCTCTGCTTGGGGGCTGCTATCACTCACCTATGAGTGTGAGGCTTTGACTAAGGGAGATGAGGTTTGTGGAGCTCTAACCTGTGGATAAGTAAAGAGCTACAGTGTGTTAATATATCTTGTGACGGTTAATTTTATGTGTCAACTTGCCTAGACCACAGTACCCAGATACTGGGCCAAACATTCTTCTTGATGTTTCTGTGTTGTTTTTATTTGTTTTGAGGAGTTCAACAAGACTTTGAGTAAGGTGGACTGCCTTCCATAATGTGGGTGGGCCCCGTCCCACCACCTGACGGCCTTAATGACAAGAGACTGACATCCCGAGGAAAAGGGAATCCTGCCGGCAGATTGCCCCGGTGCTCCAGTTGGCAGAAGCCAGCTCCTTAAATTCAATCACTCAATCAATATCTCTACACACATGCACACACACACGCACGCACACACTCACCCTGTTGACTGTTTGGAGAACTCCGACTAATAAATACATATCTTCTCTAACAGAGATCTCACATACCAAGTCCAGCCAGAATGCCGTCGAAGAGGAGCTATCCAGACCCCCTGACAGGACTGTGGCCGTGCGGGGCCTGACACAGAGGCAGCAGCCGTAAGTGCTTGGTTAAAACAACGAAAGCTCTTCCCACCAGTCGGGAGCAGGTCTCACGGACCCACAGATTCCCCCACCCACGGGACCTGTAAAACGCCTCACACTCAGTACTTCTGCAGATACTGCTTTCCAAGGGAAGAAAGGAACAGTTAAAAACTGATATTACAAAGAAGAGAAAACAGAACGGCTAAGCCCAGACGTGCTGGCAACTCGTCCACGTCGTGTGCCGAGTCTGCGGCTTGTGGGAAACCCTGTCTCTCCATCCATCCTGGACCCACAATCTTCCGTTTTCAGCTCAGGCCTCTGGCCTGGCACACACGTCAGACAACGCTGGGCGCCTGCAGACCACGTTGGACTTTCCTCTGCCACCCGGCTTGGGCGGCCAGTCAGCTCACTCACCGGTAATGGACTCTGTGGGGATGGCTCTTTCCTCCAGGCCCCGCTGACCCCGGGCACACAGGGCCTCCTCCCGCTTCACCTGAGAGGACGTGTCCTGTGCAGGCACCAGGGGCTCTGCTCCTGGGGACAGAGAATCACATCGTTTGGTGCCATTTTCATGAATGATCGTCAGCTGGACGTTCTCGGGGTCAGGAGCACGGCTGACAGCACTGGCCAGGGAAGAGCACAGGGGTCTTGGGTTTCTCTGGGCAACTATGGGGAACCCCCAGGAGCAGAAGGTCCTGGGAGCAGAGAGGCGATTGACATTCAGGACAAGGGGGTAGGCCAAGCCACAAAATGAGGTGTGGTAAGGCTGGGACAGGGTTCCAGAAACAGCCCACGCTGGGTGGGTGCTAATCAGGACAGGCCATAGGTCTCCCTCCATGTGGGAGACATTTGTCCTTGTTCTGCACCCCAGTCAGGAAGAGTGGGCCAGACAGACACACACACACACACACACACACACACACGAAGTTAGACTGGGCAAAGGGAAGCAACCCCATCCCTTCCTGGAATGGATAAGGCACAGCATCCTTTTGCATAAAAGACAATAACATGTCTTCCATGCAGACCCCGTGACGTGACCACAGGGGCATGTTCCTCTTGTGAGGGTCTATGGTGTGATGTATAACACTAGCCCCCGCAGGAGACAGCAGGAAAGAGACTACATGAGGAAGTGGAAGACACAGATCCTGGTTTCACCTCTGCCCCCAGCCCAGAGGATGAGTCACTTGCCCTCTCTGGCTCTCAGTCTGCTTGGTCCATCCATAAAAAGGCCACAGTGGTCCCTGTTCTATCTGGCACAGGGATGGATGATAACTCAGTGAAACGGCTGAGGTTACATTGCTTTACTGTGAAAGGCTACCACAGCTGCTGACCTCAAACATTTGTGGTACCTAAGACAGGGGAGGAGCCATTTAGACGAAACGTCCAGAAGAGGCAAATGCATAGCAACCAGGGGCTGGGCGGGGGAGGCCCAGAGAACAGAGAGCAGAACCAGGAGCTGGGCGGGGGAGGCCCAGAGAACAGAGAGCAGAACCAGGGGCTGGGCGGGGGAGGCCCAGAGAACAGAGAGCAGAACCAGGGGCTGGGTGGGGGAGGCCCAGAGAACAGAGAGCAGAACCAGGGGCTGGGTGGGGGAGGCACAGAGAACAGGAGTGACTGCTCATGGGGGTGGGGTTCCCTATGATGAAAACGTTCTGGAATTAGATAGTGATGATGGCTGCACAACTTGGCGAACTGAATGATACACTTCACGAGTGAATTTACAGCATGCGAATTATATCTCAATAAAGAGAGCAGAATGGGGGGAGGGGGCCGCCTTGAGCCACCTTCTAGGGAAGTTTCGGTGAATACACCCTCCACTGAAAAGGGAGGAAGGGCGGAGGGCCCCAACGGGTGAAGGCTCCTGGGAGAAGGCAGAGAATACAGTTCAAGGACCAGATTTCACCTGGCCCAACAGTGCTCAGAAGAGCTGAGGTCCCAAGAAGCCTCGCACCTCCCATCACCAGGTGTGACGTTCTCGGGGAACTGGATCCTCAGAACGTAAGATCTCCCTTGAATGAGGAGAAAGCTTTGGAGGGTAAGTCTGCCTGTGATGGGGCGTCTGTGAGAACGGGGTGAGGACGCTGAAGGAGACAGCCAGGCCCGAAGCAGTCAGCCACGCACCCAACGTGCGCCACGCAGAGCCTCCTCTGCCCACCTCCCTAGGCTGGAGCTGCACTCGGGTCTAGGGCGCCCATCAGGGCTGGGAGGCTGCAAGGTGCCCCCCCGCCCCCGCTGCTTCCTCTTCTCTCCAGCTTATCTGGGCATCTCGAGCTACACGGTTCTGACCCAAAAGACAAACATCTGTGGTGCGCTTTCTGGCCCTGAAACTCTTCCTGTAGGTGACCACCAAATTTCAAGGGCAGCAGAACTGGCCCCACGAACAACTCAGGAGAAGCCCGCCTGGAATTCATGCAGGGATGGCGGTGCTTCTCTCCCACCCTGCCCTGGACCTAGGGCTGTCTTCGGCTGCCATCACCTGTGTCTGGATCCATCAGGATTTCTCTCTCTTCGGGGTCACGCTGCTCCCACACGCAAGGCTCTTCCCGGGGCTCGGCCTGGGGTGGAGCATCTGGCTTGGACACTGGACCTTCCGAGTCTGGAATGAGGTGGAAGGGAAGGAAGGGCTGAGTGAAGCTGATCAATGGGCCCCGATCAAGGGCGATGTGGAGCTCTCCCCTCCCCCACCCCACTCCAGCAGTCCTCTAGGTGGTGGCCGTTATGTGAGTATGTCAGGTAATCTCTCACGAGGAACTATGAAAACAAGTCAATAGATTCCCCAGTTTCTGGTCTCTGAAAGCCAGCAGCAGAGCGACTGTGGCTTATCCAAGGCTGCTGGGGGTCAGCGCGTAGTGATGCTGTTTGGCTGTGATTCCAAAATGGTGGCAGCACAGTGTTCAGCCCTGCAGTGATAGGCCCTGTTTTTACTTTCCATTCTGTTACAAGTCATTCTAACTTCCTAGCAGGCAAGCAAATAGTTTCTTGAGTTTCCGTGACGTATAAACACGAAACACCTTGCCCGGGGGTGGTGCACCATGGGTCGAGAAGCATCTCACTCCCCACTCCCAAGGTGCTCGCCACAGGGGAGGGAAGGCGCCCTTACCCAGGGACATCAGGGTTTTGTAGTTCTCCTTAACCAGGTTGTTGTAAAGCTCCTTCTGCCATTCATCCAGGTTCTTCCACTCGTCCTCAGAGAAGTAAACAGCAATGTCTACAAAAGTCACCGGAACCTGGGCCAACAAGAGTTTTAGTCTGGAACCCCCTGCTCGCTCCTCCCCCCACCAACTCCCCATCAGGGGCACTGGGCCCGCTGCACCCACGGCCCCTATCCTGCCCGGCCCGTTTCAGTGGAGTCAGTCCACTCTGCTCCTGATCATCCTGTGCCTCCAGTAACCACTACCTTTTAAAAATTAAGCATTTAGGGCTTCCCTGGTGGCGCAGTGGTTGAGAGTCCGCCTGCCGATGCAGGGGACACGGGTTCGTGCCCCAGTCCAGGAGGATCCCACGTGCCACGGAGCCGCTGGGCCCGTGAGCCATGGCCGCTGAGCCTGCGCGTCCGGAGCCTGTGCTCCGCAACGGGAGAGGCCACAGCAGTGAGAGGCCCGCGTACAGCAAAAAAAATAAATAAATAAGTAAAAATTAAGCATTTAACCACATCCTTTGTAATTTCACTTTTAGGTAAACTGGGTACCTGAAGGTAAAGCTTTTGGCATCCAGGGTGACAGAGATGCAGTAGGTTCCTGGAGTGCGTATCAGCGAGCCAAGTCCAATAAAACCCTGTTATAGAACCTGTACTTCAGTCAGGTCACCCCTAGGTACACAGTCGCGTTTTTGTCACTAAAACTTGCCCGTGCTAAGGCTCCGGAATCTTGATCTGTTTCGTGCACCGCTACCTCCCAAGCACCTAAAAGCATGCAGTTTGGAGTCAATAAATGTTTGTTGAATGTGTTGAATAGCTGTTGCCAACACTAGGAAGGTCCCACTGTGGCCTGAGTCATCCAGCATCCAGTGTCAGTCACCTGGTGTTCAAGGTCATCTAATCTGCTCCATAAAGCTGTTATTTCAGTTCGACAAGGATTCTTGTCTGTACTCATTTCAGTCACTCACCATCATGGCCTCATCTCGGACAGAACTGTTCAAGATGGTTTCACTTCCAAGACTTCAATATCTGAGCTTCACTTCTCTGACCACATAGCCTTACCTCCTACCACTTTCCCACCCCTGCTGGACCAGCCTTTCCCTCTCACTCTGAAATCCAAGCCCTCAGTTCTCCCCAAGGCCCTGACCCTAGTCCATCGGTCTCTGTACCTGACACATGGCACCTTTGTGCGAATGAAAAAAGCAGCACTCTCGGTGTCAGGCCTGCTGGCGCACTGCCTGGTAAGTGGGCAGTGCTCGTACACAAATGATAAATGCCAGCCCTGGCATCAGGTGCTCATCACCCTGAGGGCGACTGGGCAGGGGCCACGTGCAGACCTGTATGTCACCCACTGACTGACAGCTCACTCCCATCTTTAGAAACGGAACTAGAACTCCTAATTCCCTGGACCTTCCACTGGACTTCGGCAAATCCCCAACCTGGGAAAACGGATACAGACCCCTTTCTTCATTTTAATTCTCTGCTCTAGATAAAAGTCACAAAATTCTGCAGGTGACAACCGCCACACACTCCGGCCTCCTGGCTCCGGGCTGCTTCGGAAGCCTCCTGGCGGTCTCGCTGGCATCTCCCTGTGTTCCCCGGGGGGCTTCTTTCGCACGCTTACCTCTCCCCAGTGCTCCCCGGGCCTCCCGCCATCTCCTCCGGGCTCCCCTTGACGGCAGGTCGCTGTTGACAAACTCCCACCTCCGCCCTCCTTCTTGCCAAGCCAGCACCCCCGCCCCCCACGTGCGCCCTTCATTTCTCCTCCTCCTGCCTGTGAAACTCAACCCAAAGCACCTTTTCCCTTTGGCGTTTTCCGTCTCTCCGTCTCCCCCTTCAGGACCCCCAACCCGAGAGGAGCCCCACTCAACTCTGCCACCACAAATGAGTCTACTCTTCCCCTTCACTTGACACATCCCGAGACACACGTTCTGTGCTTTCTTCCCCATCCAGGCATCCTTAACCCCCGAAATCTGTCTATGAGCATCCTCTACTCTCTGAAACCTCATCCTGAGAGGTCATCAGCCTCCTGCTGTTAGCTTTCACCCCTTCAGACCTCTCTGAAAGGTCAGACCACCTTCCTGGAGTTTCCTCCTGCTTGGTTTCCACGACCGCGCTGCCTCCTGCCCACCTGGTTCACGTCTTCTGTACCGCTCCCTCTTCCTCGCCCCGGGACCATGGTTCTGCTCTCACCCTGCCCTGTTTCCTCACTTTCCCCTTGGCAGCTTCATTCTTTTCACGGGTTCAGTGGTTACTTCTTGGCAGATGACATGACACCCTTCAGCTTTCCTTCCTCCCTTCAAAGTTCACATTTCAATAGCCTTCTGAGTGGCTTCATTTATTCATCTTTTTTTTTTAAGATTTTTTTTTTGGATATGGACCATTTTTTTGAAGTCTTCATTAAATTTGTTACAATATTGCTTCTGTTTTAGGTTTTGTTCTCTTGGCCACGAGGCATGTGGGATCTTAACTCCCTGACCAGGGATCGAACCCGCACCCCCTGCAATGGAAGGTGAAGTCTTAACCACTGGACCGCCAGGGAAGTCCCTATTCATCTTTTAAGTACCTCAAACTAAATGTATCCAAAACCAAGTTTTTATCTTTTCCGACACACCAACTCCTCTGTCCCCGCTTCACCAGTCAAAATTCCAGAATCATGGTCCCACAACTGGAAATAGACATCACTCTGCAAAACCCTCACTCTGCTAGGATGCAGCAGAACTCTGAGACATGGGCCAAGATTGCAGGGAACCCACAGCCTAGCCAGACAGGAAAGAATATCCATGAATTATCCATGAACAATTAACCAATTTAATAGAACCCACGAGGCACAGAGAAGCTGAGAGACAGCAGCCTGAAATTTGAATCTGACAAAGAGAATGCATCTAGCAAGGCCAACAGTCTACAATGAACTGAAACTACTGCCAGCAACATTAATTAACATTCTCATGGTGCCGTATGGTTATGGAGGTTTTAAAGTATGTCTGCAAATTCTTTGACAATCCCTTCAAAAAATAAAGCCGAATTTTCCTCCTCTTGAGTGCAGGATTGAGTGACTTGCTCCTAACAAATGAATAAAGAAGTGACGGTATACAATTTCTAAGGCTGCGTCATAAAAGACATTGTAGCTTCCATCCTGGTCTCTCTTTCTGGATCACTCACTCTAGGGGAAGCCGGCTGCCATGCTGTGAGAATGCTCAAGCAGCCTTGTGGGGCAGGTCCAAGTGGTGAGGAACTAGCTAAGGCTTCCTGCCAAAACAGGCGAGTGGGCATACTGGAAGCCGGTCCTCCAGCCTCAGTCAAGCCTTCAGATGACTGCAGCCCATCAGTCATCTGCAGGTCATCAGCTTGACTGTAACTTCATGAGACTCTGAGCCAGAACCACTCAGCTAAGCGGCTCCTGAATTCTTAACCCACGAAAATTGTAAAATGATAAATGATAATTTTTTTTAGGCTGCTAAGGGTTGGGGTCATTTGTTACATGGCAATAGAGAACTACTACAGTGAGCTACATAGTGTTGTCCCATCAGCGATATCAGTTAGCCCTCACAACTCCACGAAGTAGGCATAGTATCATTTTCGTGTTACAGGTGAGAACACTGAAGCTCAGAGAGACCGCCTGGGAATTTACTTACTAAATTACTTATTTACACTTCACTTCTTTCCAAAGAGGAATTGAGGAGGCTCAGAGACAACACAAAACATAGCTGACCTGCGGTAGGAAAACCGGCACGTGGCAAAGCCAAGATTCAAACCCAAGCCTTCTAATTCCGGACCCCACAACCATTCCATTGTTCCGTGAGGGTAGGTGTCAACTCAAGACCCCCAACGCCTGGCCCAACACACAGAACGCGCAGCAGGGCCGGGACGCAGCACCGAGTTAAAGCAGGGCGCAGACGAGGGCAAAGGGCAGCGTGGGAGGAGATGCCACCTATGCCGCACAGCAATATGTTATATAAGCCAAACTCGACAAAAACGAGCCCCTGGGGGCTGCAGTGGTGGGGATGGCTTAGGGAGGAACCACAGCCACTGTTAGAACTCAGCTCTGCGTGGCCTCAATGGATCACCGTCCAGCACCACCTCTGGCGAAGCCACTGGGTCGGCTACCAGATACAAAGACCAAGAAGGCCCAGTGCCTTACGTGGAAGCGTGAGCCCTCCAGCTGGAGGGTCATTCGGTAAACATGTTTTGCTATAAGCCGGGTACTGCTGTAGGCACGGAGACACTGCAGTGAACCAAGAAGAGGGAAACCAACCAAGAGACAAAAAAAAAGTACGTATTTAAGATGCCTGATGGTGTAAGTGCTTTGGAGGAAGTGAGAGCAGGGACTGAGGAAAGAGTGCGCCGGGATTGGGTGGCCAGGAAGGGACAGAGGTCCAGTGACAGCTCAGCAGAACCGCTGATGGGGGCGACGGGGCGGGGGCCCTTCAGTGGAGGAAAGTCCTTGCCATGGGACCGTGGGGAGCAACAAGTGGGCAAGAGGGGGTGAGGGGGAAAGGAGGTCGGATGGGTGGGCCAGAGGGAAGGGGCCAGTGACGAAATGGGGGCTTTTATGCTCAATAAGTTGGGGAGCCATTTGGGGGGTTTTAAGCAGAGGTGTAATATGACTGATTTGTATTTTTTCTTCCTCCTTATTGGGGGTACGGGGGCAGGGAAGAAAGCAACGAATATTTATGTTTTAGCCTCGCCGTGCAGCACGCGGGGTTTTAGTTCTCCGACCAGGGATTAAACCCATGGCCCCTGAAGTGGAAGTGCGGAGTCTTAACCACTGGACAGCACTGCCAGGGAAGTCATGACTGATTGATATTTTTAAAGGATCACTCTGGCTGCTCTGCTGAGAAGAGACTGTATGGGGTGGGGGCCCAGGATGGAGACAAGAGGACCAGGGCGGAGGCCATGGCAATAATCAGACGGGAGGCGATGACAGCTTCAACAGACGAAGGCGGGAGCCGTGGAGGCGGGGAAGAGTGGCTGGGCTGTGCATATGTTTTGAAGAAAAATCAGATGGTATTTACCAATATAGCGGAAGTTGGGTGCGAGAAAGAAAGGAGAGAAGGATGACCCTAAGGCCTGTGGCTTGAGCAGCTGGAAGGATGCTCTTGTCTTTGACAGAGAGGAGGACGACTTTGAGTAGAACAGGGTTCAGGCAGAAATCGGGGGTTCAGTTTGGTCGAGTTAAATCTAAGACACTTACTGACATCCTGATGGAGATGCTGAATTAACAGGTAGGAACGTGACTCTGCATTCAAGGAGGAAGT
Source organism: Leucopleurus acutus (assembly GCF_964270905.1). Lineage (NCBI taxonomy): Eukaryota > Metazoa > Chordata > Mammalia > Artiodactyla > Delphinidae > Leucopleurus > Leucopleurus acutus. Next base: position 102,015,749 of record NC_139144.1, on the reverse strand, counting down.
CTGGGCAGGATACAGAGACAGAGCGGGAGGGAAAGACTGCCTTTGAGAGCTGACAGCATCTAAAACGCTGAGCCTGGATGAAATCACGAGGGAGGGAGTGTAGAGAGTGAGCAGAAGGTCAGGACGGAGCCCTGGACCATGCCAAACACTAGAAGTCAGGAAAAGGAGGGGAAAGCAGCGAAGAAGACTGAGAAGAAGCAGGTAGTGATGCAGGAAAAGGACCAAGGGGGTGCGGGGAGCCTGGAAGGCACGCGGACAGGTGTTTCAAGGAGGGAGGGGTCTCCTGTGTGAAATGCTGCTGACAGGGCAGGGAGATGAAGACTGAGGCTTTAATACCACGGCTTTAACAACCCTTGGCTTTAATACCATGGATGTCACTAGAGCCTTGGCAAGACCACTAGGACGGAGAAGTGGCAGCAAAAGCCTCAACCACGTGGGTTCCCGGGAGAATAATCCAGTCACCAATTGACTGGAATACTGAGAACAGAGGAACACGTTAAATGTAGACCACAGAGGATGCAACAGCAGAATCCAGAGAGTGAGAAGTTCCACAGGACAGATGGCCTAGTTTCCTCCACAGATAAACTACAAGGAAAAATGAGAGAGATGAAGGAGGAACTTACAGATTGAAAAGGCTTAAGAGACACAGGAATCACAGCGTATGGACTTATTTGAGTTCCGATTCAGGCAAACTAACAGAAAAATATATATAATATTTTTGGAAGAACTGAAAATCTGAACACTGACTGGATATTGGAGTAGGTTGAGATCTTTGTTATGGTAGTGATAAACTTGAGATTATTACGTTAAAAAAAGAGTCCTTACCTTTTAGAGCTACCTATTGAAATATTTACAATTAAAACGCCTGCTGTCTGAGATGTGCTTCAGTATAAAATGGGAGGGGGATGTGGGTAGGGAGTTAGATGAAACAAGATTGTCCAAGAGCTGATAACTGCAGAGGCTGGACGATGGATTCATGAGGGTTCATCACACAATTCGATCTACTTTTGTCTAGGTTTGAATTTTCTATAATAAAAAAGGTTAAAAAAGGGAGAGAGAGACAATGAAGAAAGAATTGGAGACAGCAAGTAAAGACCGCTCTGAAGAGGAGCAGAGAAATGAGGCACCGCTGGAGGGAGAGTTTTTTTTTATTACAGAGATGGGCGACGCTGCAGGCGGGGATGAGCTAGTGGAGAGGGAGGAGGTGACGATGCAGGGGACACAGGGCAGATGCTGCGTGACTTCCTGGAGCAAGTGAAGGGGTGGGGTGCGAGCCCACGGTAACAGGAAGGCAGAGGACACGCAGCTGCACGTGGAGTCTCCGGAGGGTGACCCCATCTTCTCAGGGGCGTGCTGACCGAGCCCGCAGGCTTGATGAGCCGGGGATAGCAGGAGAGAAAACGGAACAGGAAACGGAGCGTGAATTCTGAACTGTGAGGAGGGCCCACCGGAGGGCAGTGGCCATGACTCAAGTGACCCTGGTTGGCGTGGTCTGGGTCAGTCCCCAACCATTCAGAGGAGCAGACACGAAGACAACCAATGACAAAGGGTCATTTGCAGGTGCCAAGGGGAAAACCCAAGCATGAGGTGCTGTCGGAATCTGCGGACGCCCAGACGCCTGGGGAGGGACACCTGCGGGCTCCGTGGGGAATGGCTGGAGGCCAGCCTCGCGGCGGTGGAACATTCCAGACGAAGTGGTTAGAGTGGAGGCAGGCTTTGGGAAGAAGACACTTTAGTCAGGCAACAGGGAGCCAGAGACGCCTGTGAGAAGGCCTGACAAAAAGAGCGCTGTCCACATGGGCTGGTCCTCTCCGCCATCCCTGACCCTGGGGACCGCCACTTACCTTCGGGACCTCGCCCTTGCTGCCCGGGGGCAGCCGCAGGACCCAGAAGTTCCTGTTCCTCAGCAGGTTCTCCATGTTCTCCAGCCGCCTCTGCAGCAGCCCGTACTCCTGCAGCAGGGTCCCCAGCACCGCCCACTTGCCCTCCATGTGGTTCCCGAACTCCACGGCCGTCTTCTCGCAGTCGGCCAGCTTCTTCTCGGCCGTCCCCGTCCGGCCCTCCAGGTTTAGCAGCTGGCTGGCCTGGGCATCCACCTTCCTCTCCACGGCCTGGATGGCGGCCACCACGGTCCAGAGAGAGATCTCTGCCGTGGGCAGCTGGGGCTCTCTCATCATGCGGTCGGGGAAGACGGGTGCCCTATCTGGGAAGGGTGGGAACTGAAAAGGCATTGGTCTCCGGGCGTCCATGTCCCATTCCTGAGCCTGTGCGAGGAGGGAGAAAGTGACAGCGGGGATGAGACCCTGTGTGAGGAGGCAGGGTGGCCTGAGAGCAGGGGACAACTCATCAAATGCCGCAGAGTCTCGCTCTCCTGCCAAGCCCCTGCCTCTCAGGCTATGGTGTTCCTTAACATGCCAGCAAGAGCTCGGGCAGCCACCCACCCAATCTTCCCACTTCCCACCTGCAGGAGTCAAGCTGGCCACTAGTTTACGACCCCACCTTGACCCTTGAGAGGTCAAGGCTGTGGACCCCAGGCTAAAATGTCACGAACCACTTTCCTGGGCGAGCCCATCTGTTTTCTTCATGGGCTAGACTTAATGATGAACTCTAGAGCTGCCCAGTGTTTGCTGTTTCAAAGTAAAAATTTTCATGTCAGTCATCTGCCCCTAATCTTCCCAGCGATCTCTAAGCAGGTTAGGGCAAGAATGATTATCTATCTCTGCTTTAAAGATGATGAAATAGAGCCACAGAGAAGTGGCCGGTCATTCCACAGCATCTCGCTGCACTGTCAACTGGAGTAGTTCTAGGTGCTGCAGGTGACAAAAAACACAGTTCAGGTAACTGGGCTGCCACCCTTCCCAGCAGGGCTGTGGCCAAGGGAGACACCGGGAGCCCGAGCAAGAGAGCAGACGAGCAGCTCTGTCTCCTTATGTAAGTACATATTCATATTTTCCAAAATAAAAGTGGGTTTGCCAAAAAATGTCATTCACTGAGGAGAGGAGGAAGGGACATCTCTAAGAGGAAGAGAAGACCTCCCAGCCCCCTCTGCTTCCCAGGGGGGGAGGGGTACCTGATGGTCTCGGCCCTCTGGTACTCCCCCAGTTCTGGGTCCTTACCCTGGAGGGCGAGGTCCCCTGGGTGCAAGTTAGGAGCTGAACCCTGTGACCGAGAGTGGGGTGGTCACTGTGCACTGGCGACCTGGGAACTGGCCCCATACCATACCAGCTACCCAGGGCTTACTGGACAGCGGGGCTGAAATGGCATCTCCTTGCCACATGGGACAGGAGGAGGTGTCATTTTCTGTTCTCTCCGTCGCTGCTGAAGAGGCCCTCAGGCTGGGCGAAGTGGAGACCTATTACTTAGAGGTGCGCTGGGCAGATAGGGACAGGCATGCTCACTGCCCTCTCTAACTCAGAGCAGCTGTGACAGCCACAGAGGAGCATCACCCAGCTTCCAGGGAATCACTCCTGACATAGGAGAAAGGGCAGCAGGGTCTGGGCCCCAGACCCTGCTCCATAAGAGGCAGTAATATTTCCAGCAAAGCCGTGTACTGGGGCTCATTCAGGCATCATTCCAGCCTGGCCTACAGAAGGGGGCAAGGGCTGATGGTGGAAGTTCAGAGAGTCACTGGGCCCAGTTTACTTTTTGCAGGTGTTGGGGAAGAAAAATTTTCCTTCTACCCTTCTAGGTTCTTCAGCTGCTCTAATAGGCAAATTGACATAAGACAGATTAACATGAGAAAAACGAAGTTTAAAAACATGTATTCCGGGGCTTCCCCGGTGGCGTTGGCGGCGCAGTGGATAAGAATTCGCCTGCCAATGCAGGGGACACGGGTTCGAGCCCTGGTCCAGGAAGATCCCACATGCAGCGGAGCAACTAAGCCCATGTGCCACAACTACTGAGCCTGAGCTCTAGAGCCCTCGAGCCACAATTACTGTAGCCCTTGCCCCTAGAGCCCATGCTCTGCAACAAGAGAAGCCACCACAATGAGAAGCCTGCACACCTCAACGAAGAGTAGCCCCCGCTTGCCACAACTAGAGAAAGTCCGTGCACAGCAATGAAGACCCAACGCAGCAAAATAACTAAATAAAATCAAACAAACAAACAAAAAACAAGTATACCTCCTGTATACCTGGGAGAGACCCAGAAAACTGAGTTACTCGCCAGAATGGCCCAGGCCACTACCTTAAATACCATCTTCAGCTAAAGACAGAAGATGATGTTGGGGGGTGGAGGAGTCAGTCACAGGAGGTGACCAGGAAAAGACCAGGACACAAGGGTGTATGGGTTTATGCAGATGTACGTCCTTGCCTTCTCCGCTGGTGAGAGTTCTTAGAGACACTGAGTCACGCTCCTCTTCCTGGTAGAGCGATGGAGATTTCTCTTTTACAGAGGGAACTCCTACTTGGTTTTCAGAGCTTCTCCTGTGCCTGCAGCTCCTCTAAAATAACCATCTTAAAATAATCCTTATGCCAAAGAGGCATATTTTGGGGCGGCAAATTCCGCTTCCCTACACAGGTTTGGAGACCTAAAGCTGAAAAATGATCAAACAGGACACGGCAACTCCTGGCGGACTTGTCAGAACCCGGCTGGCTGAGAACCAGGCCAGGGACAGAGGAGGCTCCGCAGGGTCCAGCCCAGGGTCAGTTCCCACACTCTCCTCCGGGCAAAGCTATCCAGGCCTCTCTCAGCATCACGTCCTTGTGTTTCACACACCGCTCTAGAGCTCTGACTCCGGAACTGAGATCCTTATGGACCTTTAGGAAATGACTGGTGCCTATTCTCAACCCCAGAGGCGCTGATTTAACCGGTCTGGACGAGGCTTGGGCGTCAGGAGTCTTAAGCTGCTCAGGTGCTTCTAATGTGCGACCAAGTTTGCCCACCGCTGGATGGAGGGCAGAATCGCCTCTCAGCGGCCCCTTCCCTCCATCACAGCCGGTGCCGGGGAAAGGTGAATCGCTCGTTATGCTCGGTGAAAGATGGCCATACAACGTTTAAAACATCTTTTCGTCAGAGTGGCCGCAGTGTGACCTGACGAGGTACGCTGCGCGCCCACGTCGCCGGCCCGGCGCGAGTGCGGCCGGCAAGCCCTCGGCAAGCCCGGGCCGGGGTGGGTGACGCGGTTACGGCCCCGCCAGGGCCCGGGGACCGCGCGTTCCGGGCCCCCCGCCCCGCAGGGCCTCCCCGGGCGCCGGCTCTGGGCCCTGCCGGCACGCGGCCTCGGGCGCCCTCCGCTCCGGGGCGCGGGCGGGGCCTGCGAGGGCGCCGGGCCGGGCCTGTCGCGCGAGCCCCCGGCGCCCCGGCCCACCCGGCCTCCGTCCCCGCCCCGCCCCGCCCGGCCCGGGCCCCCAGCCGCCCGGCGCCCACTGCCCTGCGCCCCGCCCCGCCCCCACGGCAGGCGGGCGGCCATGGCGCCGGCGGGGGTGCACCCACCTGCATGGGCGGCATTCCCTCGGCCATTTCCCCGCGCAGCGCCGGCTCTTGGTGGCAGACCTCCTCTGGGGGCAGAGCCTGCGCCCAGCTCCAGCTCCCGCTGTCCAGCCCCAGGCCCTGGATGCCCAGCTGCTGAGGCTGCGGCCGTGTTGACACAAACTGCATCCTGGGAGCGCTGTTCCCCGCTCGGGCCGGCCAGGGAGAAGAAGAACGTTTTCCAGGCGCCTTCCCCCTCGCCGGGGCCGGACAGCTCCATCTACAGCCCGTAGGAGCAAACAGTCCCCTTCGGCGGCGCTCCCCGCCCCTCCGCCGCCCGCGCGCCAGCCAATGGCCTCCGAGCTCCTGCCCGCCTGCGGGGACCAACGGGGCCGCTCCGGGGCCAGGGGACCACCGCCGCCCCCAAAGTGACCCTGCGCGGGTATGCCTCTCATACCTGCCTGTCCTAGAGTCCCCAACAAGGCAGGCGGGCCCTGGGACTGGATTTCTGTTAATTCGGCTAATATTTATTGGGGATCCCATCCCAAAGGACCTGACCCTTTTGAAAAATTGGCAATTGTCTCCAGACTCTTTGTTCTGGCCTTTCCTCTTGCCTCCCTCCTTTGCAGCCTTCACCTCCCCACTCTCCCTCTTCTCAATCCAAATTTACCTGGATCAACTCCAGGCCTTTGCATTGGACTGGATGACAGAGAAGTGACCTGGTCTGTGTCAGAAGAGGGCCACACTCTTCCTCCCAGGTAAGGTGCACTCACAGCATTTTAACAGCAGCCTCTTCCAGAACCTTTAAATGTAAGTCAACGTCACTTTGAAACGTCAGGCCAAGTCAGAGGAGGAGCGGGGGAGAGGACAAGATAGGCTGATGGAGAAGAAATGGGAAGGGGAAAACTCATTCACTCATTCCACAAATATTTACTGAGCACCTACTATGTGCCAGCTGCTGCTTGGGCAGCGGGTGGGCTTTGCAGTTTGATATACCTGAGTTTAAATTCCAAAATCACCGCTCATTAGCTGTAACTGTGAGCAATTTCACTTCTCTGAGCTTCACTTGGTCTCTTTATATATAAATGAAGAAAATAATGTCTATTCCACAGTTACAAATCAAATGAGAACAGTGCTTATAGGCACCCAACAAAAGTAATTACCTCCAAAAGGTAAGTCCTTGTAATTATCCTCAAAATAGTGTCCGCCTTCCTAAATGACTAGTCCCTATCTTGTTAAGACAGAGATCTCCAAGGCTGATTATCGCCCTGTGTAGAGGCAGACCTTCCAGAGAGCCACCCCAGACTAGTACTCTTTTGTTCCACTGCATTTAGTATATGAAAGGGCATTATTGGTCCAAGTGAGACATGTACTTAGAGCACCGTACTCAGACGGACAGTTATCAAGTACTTTCTCTGCTAGGCATACTTCCAGGATAAAGAATGAGTATCTCACAGACTTAATACTATTCTCAAGGAGCTTACAGGTTAGCAAAGGTTATGTTCCCAGAGGTCAGTGATTTTCTTCCCTCTGTTCCTTGGCCATAGGCTGCCCCCGATTGTAAATATCATGTCACTATTATTAGAAGAAACTGGCAAGTAAAAGCTCTGAAAAGCTCCAAGTAAACTCATTTCCACCAGTGAGACACGTTTCAGAGCACACGTTCTGACCTATACATCATCAACATCTTCCCTTGTTCCTAGAGGTGGAAGAGAAGCTAGGTTAGTCCCAAGAGTTTAAGCTATCTTTTCAATATAAAGTAGTTAAAATTACTTCCCTTCCTAAGCATTAAACTACTTATAACTACTTCTCTTTTTACACAATAAGATACCACATAGTATATCCACTTTACGCTTCTCCTTCACAGAGGGTGAATTTTGCACACACAGAGCCATCGTACTTTCACCCCTGGCAGCCAGAGTTCAGTTCACTGTCATGAGATATGCGCAAAGCTACTCAACTCAAACAGGATTTAAATGCACAGGCTTCGTGGTACTAGCATTATCTTATAACTGCCAACCCTAGCAACCACAGGTCACAAAAACCAGTAGTGGATACAGCAGATGCATGGTGAATGGGGGGATTGGGGGACACTTCCCAGAAGGAAAACAAGAAGGGCACGAGGAGGGGGCTGCTGTCCATGGACCATGGACTCCAGTGACCAACAGGCTGATGGGGCTGAGAGATGCGAGGGTGGGAGAGACCCTCACTGGGAGAGGTGTCCAGTCCTCAGACTTGTTTCTGTGAGTTACTGAGTAACTATGAGGCAGTTATCTAACTTTTTGAGGAAGAGAAAGCAACTGGATGAAGTGGATTATAGATGTCAAGTATCATTGTTAATAAACATTTCTCGTAGGGGAAGGACCCGGGGCTGGGCCCTCAGTCTCTCAGGTGGGAATGGGCTTCTTCTCATCTCCTCACCTAGGAATTAGATAGCTTCTGCTCAGGACAGGGTATTGGACTAAAGGAGAGGGCATTCAAAAATGCCAGAACATTTATGTGTTGTGATGGTTGATTTTGTGCATGAACTTGACTGAGCCACGAGATGCCCAGAGAGCTGGTAAATGTTACTTCTGGGTGTCTGTGAGGGCGTTTCCAGAAGAAATTAGCATTTAATCCAAGACTGATTAGAGAAGATGCCCTCACCAGCGTGGATGGGCATCATCCAATCTGCTGAGGGCGTGAGTGGAACAAAAAGGCAGAGGGAGAGCAAATTTGCTCCTCCTTTGAGCAGTCGGTCACAGCCATCGCCTTCTGCCCTCGGACATCGCTGCTCCTGGTTTTGGGGCTTTGGACTCGGAATGAATTACGCCACTGCTTTCCTGGTTTTCCAGCCTGCAGCTGGCAGATCATAGGACTTCTTGGCCTCCATAATTGCATGAGTTAATTCCTCTGATAAATCTCCTCTTATATATCTCTATATATCCTTTTGGTTCTGTTTCTCTGGGGAGCGCTAACACACGTGTCTGCCACTCCCTAATTCCTGGTGTTCCCTGTGCACTCCGTGTCCTTTCAACAACTACAAGCTTTATTTGAGGAAGAAATCCTCTAGATTCACGCTTAGCTAAGTGAAGAGGGTAACCAGATCTGCACTTCTACCTCAGTGTCGCTCCTTGCTTAGTTTAAAAAGCAGGCTTAAGGACTGCAATGTAATCCTCAAGCTCTCCTCACCTACTGACATGTCCATGGTTACAACTTCCTTATCTTCACTTTGGGATGCTTTATGCCAACCTCCAAGGAAGGATAACACCTTAGATTTCAGAGTCATTGACATCCTAAGTATAACTAAAAATCAGAGGCAAGACTATGTGAAGGGGAGGGTCGCTGGGGGTAAGGTGATAAAGCTCCAGGACTACTTAGAAGAGGCAGAAAGTGTTCATGTGGGGAACACAGTCAGATATTTTGTATTATACAGTTTTAAGGTCAATTTGCTCTTGCTAATGAGCTTTCAATATCCTTGCCTTTTTCAGATCCACCTTCTGCCAACATTTTAATTCAAACTTAAATGCCCAAACACACACACACATATTTTTTTTCCCTCTCTCCCTCTCCCTCTCTTTCTCAGTGACTTCTGAAAATTTCTGCTTTATACCTATGCAAAGTTTGGAGAAAATACTACTTTTTCCCTCTTGAATTCATTCTCAGCATACTTCAAATAGGCATTCTATCTTTGCAAGTCTTTGCAAGTCTCGACACAGTAGATGAGTGAAGTTCTCTTCAGTTCTTAATGACTCTCTGGCACTTTCCTTGACATGTGACGGCTTGGTGACTGAGTAAGCTACTCGACAGTCCTAAACACAGGCACCAGGGCTCAGAAACCCTTTATGCAGAAGACATGTTTTATGTTGGCGATAACTGCAGTACATCCTCTCCAATCTTCTCAGTGGGCAACCCTTCAACATTTAAGTGTGGGGTGACTATATATATTTTTTTGTTTTGTTTGTTTGTTTTGGGTTTTTTTTTCGTTTGTTTGATGTGGACCATTTTTAAAGTCTTTATTGAATTTGTTACAATACTGTTTCAGCTTTATGTTTTGGTTTTTGGCCGCGAGGAATGTGGGATCTTAGCTCCCCGACCAGGGATCGAACCCGCACCCCCTGCATTGGAAGGCGAAGTCTTAACCACTGGACCGCCAGGGAAGTCCCTGGGCTGATTATTAAAATAATCAGTGACGTCAGTGACTGTGACATCACCACAGTCCCTTTCGGTTCTTCAGCAAACTGCTCTTACACAGAGGTGCTGGCCTCACCACGATGGAGATTAGGGAGGACGGCGGTGCAGGCACTGGTGCTGTTCCCACCTGTGCTCGTGCAGCATCCTGTCCATACCAGGTCTCTGGACAGAGCCTGCAGTGGGCACAGCTGAAATGAATGCTGCCTCTGGAGCTCCTAACTTAACTACTGAGATCAGTCAGAACTTTTTCAACAACCATTCCCATAGCCTTATTTCCTTCCGAGTCCTGCCTCTAGAATCAAATTATGACTTCCCATTGTGGATTCAAAAATCCTTTTTTTCATCTTCAATCCACAGCTCCCTGTTCTGGGAAAGCAGGCTAACTGGTCATTTCCAGTCCAATAATTCACTTTCTTTTTCTATGATCTTCTAAACTTGCAGGCACTTTAGAATCACTTGGGGGAACTTTAAAAAACAAAACATCAAAAAAAACAAAAAAACAAAAAACATCTGGGCTTCCCTGGTGGCGCAGTGGTTGAGAGTCCGCCTGCCGATGCAGGGGATGTGGGTTTGTGCCCCGTTCCGGGAGGATCCCACATGCCGCAGAGCGGCTGGGCCCATGAGCCATGGCTGCTGGGCCTGCGCGTCCGGAGCCTGTGCTCCACAACAGAAGAGGCCACAACAGTGAGAGGCCCGCGTACCGCAAAAAAAAAAACCAAAAAACAAAAAAAACCAACAAAACAAAACATCTAGGCCCCATCCCAGATGAATCAAATCATGCCAGGGTGAGCCCCGACATATTTTTTTTAGCTCCCCAGGTTATTGTAATGACCGGCCAAGAACAAAGTAGCATAAGAAGGGCTCCCTGCTGTTCCTCAGATCCTTGTCTCAGCCCCACAAATCTCCCTGGGGGCATAAACATCCCAAATTATTACTTACTAATAATAAAAAATGATTGACTTAACTATTCTTGTTCATTGTTTTATTCTGCTGTTTACTCATTGAGGTTGGCTTGCAGATATTGTTTTTCTTGTATAATTTTTTTAAAACTATAACCTCAAAGCCAAGAACTGATTTGCTGTACATAGCTTTACATACATCCTTAATTTTGAATTCTGTTTAAACCAACCTCTCCAGGAATGTGCCTGCCTTTCCAATTTGTTATAATTCCTCATATACATAAAACTGGTTATCTCGCCTGAGTTGCTGATAGAAGTCAGCACATTATATAGGTCACATTATATATGTCACCCTGATATTTTCTGCATCAAACTTTTTTTCAGTCTCTGCCCACACGTACTTCTGTTCTCTCACTGCTTCCCAAATTGCAGTCTCAGGCTAGCTTCCCCCCAGCACAGGCAAGCAAACTGGAAGTGAAGAAACAGCCACTGCCCAGTCTTGACTGAAGAGAAGTATCATTTAAGTAACATCCAGGAAACTGTTTAACTGATCAACAAGTAATTCTCCTGCACCTACTACATCAACACTTTCTTAGGCTTGCAGTATGTTTCAAAGCACTTCTTAAGACCTTCCCTCATTCGAGCCTCACCACACCTTAGGTAAACTTGGTAAAGTGTATACTAGCCCCACACTTCGAGTGAGAAAACCAAAGCAAGAGGCTCCCTGACTTCCTTTCCAGGACCTCTTTCATTATGATAATCCTTATTCTTATAAAAGCATTAGAAGTGCTATATACAAAACGTTTTACATTACACAAAATATACGGGAAAAAGTAACCACTGAATGACCCCAGCACCCTAGAACAACTATTACTTTGGTGTGTCTTCCTATGCTTAAAAGTGCAGTCAAACACATGCTGTGTTTTAAAACGAAATTGTATAGTTTTGCTAGAATTTTGTCAGTTTGTGTGGTTTTGGAGTAATCATAATATGGTTAGAATGAGACTCTTTCACCTGTAATAACGCATACCTCTCCAAGGTGTTGATTTTGCTGTGTCAAAGGAATCACTCAATAGGGCAGAATCTGGGGAGAAACCAGACAAGGAAAACAGGACCAGGAAGTAAAATCTTAAGTTCTATGATTTTAGAGTTGGAAGGGACCTTCTACTACCACCTTGTTCAATCTGCCCATTAGAATTAGGAAAATGAGATCTACACAGTCTAAGTGGCTTGCTCTGTACCAAGCAGTAGAGAATGTTAAGCTACAACCAGAATCATTTGTAATCCCTTCGCAGGTGGTCTTCCCACTGCACGATCATTCATCAAGCATCCACGTCTCTGACAGCACGTGGCACCAGAAGGAATACAAAAGAAGACATGGCCCCAGTTCTTGGGAAGCTCAATTTTTAGACCGGCTTCAAGATTTTACAGTAAATACTGGCTTTGCTAATAGCAGACACAAAGCCACGTAGCCCAATGAGGTTTCACCAAATATTTTATTTGAAATGTAACCTGGCGATTTTAAGAGCATTGCAGCGCAGTACTTTTGAGGCCTCTCTGATTGACTGTATCTCTCTGCATTCTTCAGTGGGCAGTTGGTCTTAAGGGGCAGAATTATGTTTTGTTTTGAAGAGGCACTTTGACCAAGCTGACAGAAGTCATTGTGTATGTGTGTATAAATAGAATTATGGCCAGAGTTACATATTTAAAAAGAAAGTGGAGCTGGGACAGAAAGGAGGAATAACACCCTAGAAAGTAACAAATTACTTCTTTTGCAAGATACAGAAACAGCACCTTCCAGGTCCTTTACGCAGGGGCCATGAGCTCTGGTCTAAGATGTGCTGATGAAGCAGAAGCCTTTCAAGCAAGCCTGATACAGGTGAAACAGAGTTTTCCTCTCCTCGCAGTACTAGGAATGCCCCACTGTGCCACCGTTTGCCCATTCCCACGTCAGTCTACCAGGCCCACAGATCCTGGGATCTGGGACCTTCCCGCCTGACTACAGCTGACTGAACCAAGATGAGCATGTAACCCAAGGGCAGCCAGTCCAAGGGTCGGATGGAGACTTCTGCGGCCTGGTATAGAAAGAGGAGCTGGGCCAGATCCCACATGTTAGAACGTGAACTAAGAAAAGTCAAGAGAATCAGAACCACCTGGTGTCATGGCGCACACAAACTTTTGGGAGCCAGGAGATACAGAAAAGACAGAGTAAACGAACAGGCTAAATGGAAGCAAAAGATGGAAGGCATAAGCCATGTCATCAAGCAATCACATGCTTTTGCAGAGCGACCTCAGTTCTCTGCACCTTCCCCTCTCCAGTTGGGCCTGCACCTTTCCTGATGGCTGCCCCCTGACACCTCCGTGTGCCAGGCTCTGTGCTAAGCACTTGCACAGGTTCCCCCCAAACCCTGACACCTCCAAGACAGCACCATTCTATTTTACATTTAAGGAAACCAGGCTTAGGATGGCTAAATAATATGTTATGTTACTTCTTATGATGTCAGGACTTGAACCTAGGTCTGAATCTAGTCCCTGCTTTAAGCCATTAAGCTGTACTAACCCACATGGCATGTCCTTACAAGGCCCAAGCACTCCCTACTCCCATCTCCCACCAAGTTGCCCTAACTTGAGGATCTTTTGCTTGTAAGAGCCTGACACTTCCCAAGTCAAAGAATGTCGTCTGTGTAAAACCCTGTGAGAAGACTGCTTCCTTTGTCGAGTGAAGGGAACAGGGTCAAAGGTGTCCACCGAGCACACAGAAAGAACATATCTCTGATGATAACAGAGTCCCTGGTCTGTGAGAACCTTTCGGGGAGACTTGCTTTTCCTCATCGCTCCTCAGCAGCCCTCAGGCAGCTGAGGAGGATGCTTTTTATTGTCTAAGAAGCTACAATGTGGGATGTGGCTGTGGGACAGCATGCCCGGCCCCTCCTCAAGAGGGAATCTGAGCAGAAATTTGGGTTCTCCATCCCATTCGGAATGAACAGATAAAGGAACTCGGGCCCTCTTTTATCATCAACAAGACCGTTGCCAACTGAGACAGTGAACGTTTATTACTCCCTAGTAAGCCATAAGGTCTGGTCCTGGTTGAGATAGGCATGGACACCCAAATATTTAAAAACGCTCCAAAAAGAAGCCCAGCAGAGTCCCCCAACAGAAAGTCCGCAGACTGTTACTAATGATGAGGGAAGTTATGTAAAGCACTGCTGGGAAGTTACGTAAAGTAGCTAGAGCCCAGCCATGGTGTTCCAGTAACAAATGTCCAGCAGAAAAGGTCAGAGTCTTCTTTCACTTTCTGGACAATCAACTCCATTTATGTTCACATCTGTGGCTGAGCGAGAGGTTCATCTTACGGTGATAATGAAAAATCTAGTAAGCAAAGAGTGAATCTGGTTACAGTCAACAGCTGGATCCACTCCAAGGAGATGCTGCCTATTTATGTGATAGTACAGACTTCCCAGCCCAGCGGGCAGACTGATGAAGAGCACGGTTCTAGGTTTTCCTCTTTCCCACTGTGTCTGGTCAGGAAGACCAATCCTCAGTTACTGTTAAGTGTATGGTTTGTCTCAGGGGCCCTTGATGGACCACGTTTCTCCACACACTGGAACCTCTCTGTTAGACTTATCTTTTCCACTGGTCTATTTTACTTATCCACTTTTGAATCTTAAGCAAACAAACTCGAATTAAGAGCTGGCCTGGAGTTCTACCTGGTAGAGGACTGGTGGAGGGAAAGGAGACCAGAATGTACAGTAGCTGAACCCCAAGTTTGTTCAAGGGCTGAGGACTGGATAACATCTACTTCCATCTTTCTGGCATGATGCTGCCCATTCTTCCCTCTCATTCAGCTTCACGGCTCTTGCCTCACTGGTATTTGAACTCTGTTCACTTCTTGCCAAAGTGCGGGCCCCTGCTGGCTACAGTTCCTTGCAAAAGGGACTGTGGGACCTATCTGCAGCATTTTAATCCACAGGTCTCTTTCATTAATAAGCTCTGTGTCCTCAGTAAACCTCTGAGTAAAGAAGAATTTCCATCTCATCCGTCATCACACTTAGTGTAGGAGTGCCTTCTCCAGCAAACCCTGGCGAATGCTCAAATCCATCTGTTCAGAAAAGGGACCTCACCACATAGAGATCTGACTCTTCTTCCTTTTCACTAGGAAGATCAGGATACAAACCAGAGCTGGATCTCACACTCAGGTTCCTAGTGGGTCACCAGGAAAGCTGGAACCCTGGTTTTGGGACCCCCAGAACCCCCCAATTTCCCATGGTATGGGTCCAGATTCTAGAGAGAAAACTCTTAGTCCCATATGCCAGGGTTCTGTTTATCATCTCTCTTGGTTTGTCCCATTCCCTTGCCTTTAGACTATAAGTTATGACAGTGGAATAGGCCTCCCCTGATGCTTGGTGTTGAGAAAGTCACAGATGTTCTGTAAATGTGATTATCCTAAGGAGCAGCATGTTCAGACAGAGCATTCCCAGGAGCAAAGCTAGCTGGGGGTGACACTTTTTTCCTAGTGTAGTTACACATAACTAGGCAGGGTGAGGTTTGGGCTGGGTGATAAGGGAAAAAATGGGTCCTTCCCTTATCATTTCATCAAGAAAGTGTCTTGTCTAAATACTCGCAGACCCTGTCACAGCCATCTCAGGAAGATTCAGGGGAAACAGGAGAGTACAGGTACAAACAACTTTTCTGCCCAAGACTTAGGACTTCTGCATTCTCTGTCTTCTACCTCAGTCTCCAAGCAAGAGTAAAACAACAAATCAGACTGATTTCAGTCAAGTTTCAGCAAGGATGTCGCTTTGATTTTGCTGTCTTATTTTGCTTTGACTGGATAAAAGCCAGAGATAGAGAGAGGATTTTGGCAGGAGAAGGAATGTACAAAAATTTTTTTTTTTTTAATTCTAAAGGTTCACTTTTTTTCCTTTCACCAACCTCATTTTGCAGATGAAAATCTGAGATCGGTAAAGGGAAAGGGGCCCAACTGCAAAGCCACTTGGGAATGGGACCAGGCTCAGATGCTCCCAGGTGACTGACTGACCCTGACAAAAGAACACACGGCAGCCAAGGTCCCCAGAAGCAAAACCAGCAGGAAGAGGCTGTCCTCATCCACACCTGGTGCTTAGCTCTCAGGGGCCTACGAAGTCCCTCAATCTGCCCATCGCCGGGGGGGAGAACAGACACTCTGCTGGCTCAAGAAAGCGGCATTGCAACTATCATCTCACTACTGAGGAAGTGAAAGGTGACAGTCCATTGGCACTTTCCAAAACTCTGTAATGCTTCTGGAAAGTGCTGTGACCTTTCCTGCTGATGACTGTCAGAATATCAGACACCGGGAATGGAAAAGCCAGCTTGCTTGCTTGGAAACAATAAGGAAGAATATGACATAAGTGACTCTAAGAAACATGGTTCAGGCACAAACTCTAGGCTCTTCTGTCACTTCTCGGGGATCTCTAGCTTTTAAAGCTGGGGCTGAGAATCCTGCACCCAAATTTTTAACCAGGACCCCGGCAAAAGTTTCTAGCAGTTTAAATGGCAGTAAAAGCCTGGATGCTTCAAATTAAGCTAGTGAAAGAACTGTTCTCCTTAAGAAGGTTTTAAAGTCAAATTTTTTGCTCATCCAGTATTAAACAAAATATATTAGAAGAATTAATCTAGGAGACCTAGGAAGGCAGTCTTGAGTCATCATTTCGGGAGAGACAGTACCCAAGCACGTGAGCCAACTGGAGCCACTGTCTGGGAGGAACAGGAGTGGTGCCCAGGCTTGGGCACTTTCTTCCAGAACCATCCTACCATCAAGGAGGTGATGAAAGGCTCAGTTAAACATTCTCTGCCGCAGAATGGGCTTCAAGCCTTGGAGGCTCTTCCACGCACCTGACTCTACCTACTGATGGATCACCAGAGGCCGAATTACCCTGTGATGGACCACCAGAGGCCGAATCTTGCCTTCCAACCTCTCTGCAACATTCTTATAACTTCTGCTTAGGTAATGTTTTTGAAAAGATGGGGAAGCTGGGCTCTCCTCCAGGTCTTCCTGGGTTTCACAATGTGCTGCTCTTGTGAAGTTCCGAAACTCAAGCACGCCTCTAGTCAAGTGCACAGGACCCCAAATTCACTGACGTGCCAGGCAGGCATTACCACCGGGTTAGCGGGGTGCAGGGGCTTCTGGGCTTGCCTCTTGCCCCGCTGCCAGCATGGCTAACCCTGAAAGGAGAGAGATTTACTAAACCCCGCCTCCAGTCCCTTCCCCATACCACTGATTGGCCTCTAGACCTTCGGTGTTAACGCCCAGGCCAGCGGTTTCGAGCCCAGTTAGGAGGGGGCCCGGGGGGTCCGGCGGCTGTCCAGAGGGGTCACTATGCCCACCACAGCCGCCACCGTGGCCCGAGCGCAGGTGGTCCTTGAGCGTCTGCTTGTAGCGGAAGCTCCTGCCGCACTCTGCGCAGGGGTAGGGCCGCTCGCCCGTGTGGATGCGCTGGTGCTTCATGAGGTGGTGCTTGCGGATGAAGCTCTTGCCGCAGTGCGCGCAGCTGAAGGGCCGCTCGCCCGTGTGCAGCCGCCGGTGGTTGAGCAGGTGCTCCTTGCGCATGAAGCTCTTGCTGCAGTCAGGGCAGGGGTACGGCCGCTCGCCCGTGTGGATCATCTGGTGGCGGATCAGGGCCGAGTGGCCGTTGAAGTCGATGCCACACTGAGGGCAAGAGAAGGGCCGCTCCTGCGCGTGGCCCCGCTGGTGGAGCAGCAGGCTGATCTTCAGGCTGAAGCTCCGGCCGCACTGCGCGCACCGGAAGGGCCGCTCGCTGGCGTGGGCTCGCCGGTGGCTGGCCAGGCGCGCCTGGTCGGCGAAGCGCTTGGGGCAGTCGGGGCAGGGGAAGGGGCGCTCGGTGCTGTTGTGGACCCGAAGGTGGTAGGTGAGTCTGGACGGGTGAGTGAAAGTCCTGGCGCAGTGCGGGCAGGTGGGTGGCGTCTCGCTGGCAGGCGGCTGGGGGCCGCGGTCGGCGTGCGGGGGAAAGTGCCTGGGGCACTGGGCACAGGGGGCCGGGCGCTCCCCCGCGGGGCCGCATTGGTGGGTCAGCAGCATGTCCTGGCTGAGGCTCTTGCCACAGTGGTGGCACGAGAACACCTGCTCCCCGGCCGGAGGCGGGAGGGGGTAGCTGCCCAGCTGAGTGAAAGTCACTTGTCCCTCAGAAGCTTCGGCCAGCTCGGTGGCTGGACGTCCAAACGGCGCCATGGGCGCAGACTGCGGGCTTTTGAAGGCCACGTCCGGAAACGTATCCTTAGCTGCTGCTGGTGGAGAAGAGAAGGTGACGGGCACCTCGGGGCACAGGGAGGCTCTGGCGAGGCCTTCAGCTTTGATGACAAGCTCTTCGTCTGAAAAAAAGGACTCAGAGTCACACCTGTCGACAACAGGTGTCCCAGCAACTCTCCTGTGTCCCTGCCCAGCTCTGACAGGCTGCTCTGAGCTCCCACTGGCCCAGATAAGGAAGTCAGTGGAGGGCTGAGATAATAACCAGGGCGTCTGTAGTCCCTGAGGCCAATGTCGGAGAATCTACTACCGAACCTCTTCAGCGCTCCCCGTTTGGACAGGAAGAACCCTGGCATCAATCTTCCCAGCATTACTTTCATTATGATTCACCTCTGCTCACAGGCTCTGAAATGTTCTCTGTTGCCTATTGTGGTTAGGCCTAAAATCATGTATTTATCTAATCTTGTTCCTTTGTATTCTGCCAGGTAAGTCCTTCACTATAGTTAGCTGTCTCTTTACTTTCCTGGAAAATAAAGTACACATTTCTGCTCATATGTCTTTAATCATTCTGCCCTCCCTTTTGTAGAATGCATCTCCTCTCTTCCCATCTTCCCAGATTATACCCAACCACATAGTACCAATTTTCTAAGGCCAATTCTAGCTTCACATCCTAGCTTGTGGGGATCTTAGTTCCCCAACCAGGGATGGAACCCAAGCCCCCTGCAGTGGAAGCGCAGAGTCCTAATCACTGGACCGCCATGGAAGTCCCTTTGCATCCTTCTTTAGGCCTTATCTAAATACCTAAACTAAAACTGATGTGATGTTCTCCGAACTTCTTATTTCTTGTATACAAGTCATCCATCCCACTCACCCTTGACATTTAATAATAGGCATGCCTAGCACTGATATGTGTGTCCCCAATATAAACTTCTTGAAGAGCAGAAACTGTCTTTTTTTTTTCCCCCAGGGTCTAAGCACAGAGCATAGAAGTTAAACAGGTTGCATTAAGTTGCATAAACGATCATGTCTCTTCTGACCTTGAGATTCTCTTCTGGTTCAGATGGCAAAATATAGATGGTGCTAAATGTCTTAGGAGACGCGTGTTTCTTCTCATGTCACTGTTCTTCCTGAGGGAGAGCTCTTCATTAACATTCCCATTTGTGCCTCTCCCAAGACACTGCTGTCTCCACTGCTTGTCTCTCCCACCCCCTAGCTTTGTTCTGTCCTTTCTGCATGCTCTTCAAATGTTGTGTCCTTCCCCATCCTCATACTTCTGGTGCATCTGTATGCACTTGTTTTTCTTCCTCGGACACTTCTAATTTGTCTTTACACTTAAGAGTATGTTTTCTCACTTAAAATGTATCTTGGTTTGATTTCCGTTTCATTCCTAACTTACTTGAACATGCTTTTTTCCCCCTTTTCCTCATTCCTCACCCACTTCCTTGCATCCACAACCCGACTTCCTCTGCCGTTTCTTCTCAGTGGTCCTGGCATAAGCTGGGTCTGGGCGCCTCAGTACTCACCAGCATAGGTGCTTTTGCACACGTCACTCTCCTTGGGCTCCTGTGGGGTGCCGACCTGGGTCTCTTCCTCTTGTTTAATCCAAGACAGAATATCCGATGTTGAAATGCCAGGCTCTGTTTGTGGGGAAGAGAATGGCCTTCAGGGCTTGACTCAGAAAGTGGAAATAATCATGTTGGTTTGCTGAATATTACATTTTGCCCAAATATTTATCTCTAATTAACTATAACAACAAAATGAAACTAGCCTTTTAAAAAATGCATATAACATCTAGAGAACCAGTTCAAAATGAAACCAAATTTATGAATCTTTACATGATAGACTCACCTTGATTCACTATTTTCGGTGAGCCCATTTCAAAACAAATCAAAATTTTTATAGTAGAGATGACACTCTGAAATAATCTAGATTCAATAGTACCTTTCATTTCATTAGCACACTTTCAAAGTATTTTCACCTTTTTCTCTCACAGCTTTTTTATGAAATAATGAAGCAGGGAATATTTTCTCCATTTAAGTAGGGGGGGCCCTCAGGGGTTAAGTAAACTGCCAGTAAGGAAGTATTTACAGTGAAAAGCTATATTATCAAAGATTTGCTTTAGGGACTTCCCTGGTAGCACAGTGGTTGAGAGTCTGCCTGCCGATGCAGGGGACATGGGTTCGTGCCCCGGTCCGGGAGGATCGCGGCTGGGCCTGTAAGCCATGGCCGCTGGGCCTGTGCGTCCGGAGCCTGTGCTCCGCAACAGGAGAGGCCACAGCAGTGAGAGGCCCGCGTACCACAAAAAAAAAAAAAAAAAAAAAAAAAAGATTTGCTTTAAAATACACACACACACACACACACACAAAAGATGAACCGAAAACTTGAAAACAATGTTAATTTGAAAACAAATACAGGGACTTCCCTGGTGGCACAGTGGTTAAGAATCCGCCTGCCAATGCAGGGGACATGGGTTCCATCCCTGATGTGGGAAGATCCCACATGCCACGCAGCAACTAAGCCCATGCGCCACAACTACTGAGCCTGCGCTCTAGAGCCCACGAGCCACAACCACTGAGCCTGCATGCCACAACTACTGAAGCCCACGCACCTACAGCCCGTGCTCCACAACAAGAAAAACCATCACGATGAGAAGCCTGCGCACCGCAACAAAGAGTAGCCCCCGCTTGACGCAACTAGAGAAAGCCCGTGCACAGCAACGAAGACCCAACACAACCAAAAATAAATAAATAAAATTGATCCTTTAAAAAAAAAATACATTTCCAGAATTACAAAGTTAGGTTTAAGCACAGATCTGACTGCTCAGAAACATTTTTCAGGTTCCCAATTCTGGGTTCTTTCCAAGAGATCATATTACTTCTACTTATTAATGATATAGGTTATTGTTTCCTGAACACTGGGAGTGGGGAGAATAGTATTTGCAAGGCCCTCAGGCCTTGGGGATTCTTTTGGAAAGAAAAAAAGAACAGCCTCTAAAGGCTTTGCACATAACATGCCTCATTTGGTCAGTACAGAAACAGCTGTGCTTGCTATTCCAGCCGAGGTCTATATAGCCTTTTTTGGCCTAAAAGGACAAGCTGGCACGCTGACAGGGTCCAGAGAATAAATTCAAGCTCTCTATATTATTTATGAAAAAAGCCTTGTAGGAAGGTTATGGTTTTATTCCTAGCAAATGAACAGAAGTCAGTGTTTTGTTTTTTTTAGAACTCAGTGTTTTGCTCAATGCCTTTCAAATCTGTTAGAGACCACTGAAATCTAAAGTCACCCCCAAAGGAGAAATAAGAGGTTGGACAAGACTAAGGCCCAAAAGACTGTCAGCTTATGCAGAGAGACGGAAAAATACAGGTTTTTGCACACGTGGCAGTCTGTCTTTCCAACTTCCTACTTTGAGCTACAAGGCTGAAGTGTATTAACCATAATCCAACCTTATCTTTTTTTCTCCAAGATTTTATAAACTCACACATATATAAACAGGCAGTGAGAGACTGAGTGTAAGGAAGTGGATCTTTTAACAGACATCGAAGGATGAACTGTCTATTCATCAAAAATATGAGACTTTTAAAATGCTTAATTGCTTCATTCGTCAATTTTCTGAATAATGAGTTAGTGCTCTAGAGCCTCCAAATGTGATTCAAGTGGTTTTGACTTTTTTCTTTAGTTTATCATTATGAACTCACAGAATGCTATACACTGGATGAGTTTCAATCCACTGCAGCCATTATTTTTTTAACCATTTTTTAAATTGAAGTACAATTAATTTACAATGTTGTGTTCGTTTCAGGTGTACGGCAAAGTGATTCAGTTATACATATATATGTATATATTTTCAGATTGTTTTCCATTATAGTTATTACTGAATATAGTTCCCTGTGCTATATAGTAGATCCTTGTTGTTTATCTGTTTTATATATAGTAGTGTGTATATGTTAATCCCAAACTCCTAATTTATCTCCTCTTCCTCTCCCCCCGCTACCCCTTTGGTAACCTTAAGTCTGTCCGTGAGTCTATTTCCATTTTGTAAATAAGTTCAAGTCATTATTCTTTTTAACGCTCAAATTGTCCCTTTTTTGGCCAGCGGGAGCCCCTTCAGATCAGTTCTGTATCTTTTCACATCATCAAACATCTAGTTTCCTTTATTTCTAGTATGACAAACTAGAGCAGGTTCATCTTGTACATTTCCTGCTCCAAGCACACAATCAATAATGTCTCTGAGAAACGGGATTTAGAGACAACAATCTGGATGATAAGGATGCTAACTGCTAATAGGTTGTCACTGCTTCTAGGTCTTTTCAATGGACAAAGCTATAAAATACATACCTTTTAGAAAAAGGAAAGTGTCATGAGTTTATGTTAATATTTATGATTCATATTTAAGATTACAGGGCTTTAATTAAATCCTTTGATTTTATGCTTGTATCTTTTCCCTCTTATCCTGAGAATCTGGGTTCCTAACGACACTACATAATCTTTGCTTTATCTGAATGTACATTTCAAAATAATACTAATATTATTAACAAAAATATGGACTCAATTTAAGATTTTTTTGTGGTATACAGTTTAGTTATTTCAGTGTGTGTTTGATTTTTACTTTTTTTAATGTAAAATATTTACAAAGTTCCAAAATCAAAACTATAAAATAAGGTACATTCAGAGAGGTCTAGCTTCCATCTCTAATCTCTCCCTCCCTGTATAGGCAGCCATTCTCATTGGTTTTTGGTTTTTTTTGTTGTTTTTTTTTGGTTTTTTTTGTTTTGTTTTTGTTTTTTTTGTTTGTTTGTTTTGTTTTTTTGGTTTTTTTTTGTTTTTTTTTTTGTTTTTTGTTTTAATCTTGCATTGTTTCTTGGAAAAATATAAGCAAACATATGTACATCTTTGTATTTTCCCTCTCCGTGAGGTATACTACACAAACTGCTCTGTACCTTCATTTTTTACATTTTTAGACATCTGTCTGTAGCCGTATACAGAGAGCTTTCTCATTCCTTTTTGTAGCTGTACCATTGTTTATTCAAGTCTCCTACCGATAGGCATTTGGATTCTTTCCAATCTTTTGTTACAATATTAGTCAGCAGCCAACCACTAGCCCCCGCTCACCGCAACTAGAGAAAGCCCAAGCGCAGCAACAAAGACCCAATGCAGCCAAAAATCAATCAATAAATAAAATTATGAAAAAAAATACTTGACACATGAAACTACCATTGGTAAAGATATAAAAACTTTTTTGCACCTTTTGTGAAATAGGTATAGAACTGTAACATAGCAGGTGAATATATTGAGTATTCGTGTAATAAGTTAAAACCTCTAAGTTTTATTTCCAGGATAATTCTTGTTTGCAAATAGGCTAAAATAAAATAAAAGGACTATCATATTTGGATGTGCTTTAGTCGCTGATTTTGTTTAGGAAAAGGTGGCCTTGCTGGATTAGAGTGAACAGTGATAAAGGAGATAAGGGTGATGCACCCAAAACAATGATGATCAAAGAAGTCTCCTCAGGACTACAAGGTTTGAGAATGAATTTATTTTACTTATAGGTCATTCTAGAATCTGGGCTCTAGTCCATGGCTTCCAAACTAGAAGAAGGGCTAGATAATGAGCTTTTGGTAATTATTCCATCTGAACTTCTTAGTTAAGGCTTTTCTCCAAAGAATTCTAAAATATTGGAGTTCAATATTAAAACTATCAGCAACCAAATAATGGCCACACGCACACAGAGCTGGTCTGTATTCTGGCCCTAGTAACAGAGTCAAAGACGAATTTCAGAAATCTCAGGTTTAGATCTTTCTGTATTCTCCCATTCATTACTATTTTCTACTAACTGTAAGCAGTTTTATCTAAGATACTAGACAGCAATGACTGTTCCCTAGGAGGAATAATAATTTCTCTTTTCCTTCATCAGATTCAGATGATGGCGATGGAGACAGAGCATAAAATTAATTCTAAGATATCTGGACATAAAAAGGAGGGGGTGCCACATGGCACTATTGCTATCCCCAAATCTAGTCTACCTATGCATATTTTTTATTTAATTATAATGCATAGTTCTTCCTAAAGCTCTAAAATGGAATACAATAATAAATTATGGGTGTTATTTTATAAGAAATATGGATAAATCCAAACATAATTTTAGAAAATTGTTTCTAAACGTACATCAAAATTTTAATGTAAACACACTGGTCTAATAAAAATTACAAGGTGTATTAAAATTAAACAAAGATAGGGAGTTCCCTGATGGTCCAGTGGTTAGGACTCCAAGCTTCCACTGCTGGGGGCCCAGGATCGATCCCTGGTCAGGGAACTAAGATCCTGCATGCCCTGCAGCACGGCCAAAAAAAAAAAAAATTAAACAAACAGGATGATGTTAAAGAAGAGAGAAGCTGCTTGCTCAAAAATGAAAAGTTTTGAATCTTTTTTTTATAATAACAAGATGTTAAAAATGATATAAATGGTTAAAGTGATGAATAATCTATGAAAAAAATACTTTATTAGTTCTGTCACTAAAGTGGCCCAGCATTAGTATCTACCTGGCATCCGTGTGGACAGTCTGTTATGCACCTTGATGACCAGACAATTAATACTATTCTCCGCCGAAAGGAACCAGGACTTTTTTAATGTGTTGGGGGAAGGAAAATCTAAAATAAGCTCCTGTTAACACAGCAGTCCTGAGACTGCCTATCCTCAGGAGGCCTGCTTGCAAGGTTGTCGCTTGGCTGGCAAATAGCTCCCTATGCTGATATCAAACTTTCCTATATGTTGAGTGCTTCACTGGGCCTAAGCTGTTTGTACAAACAGTGTGGTTTATGTTGAACATCCACTTTCCTTCTGGGAGTCTGGAATCTTGGTACATGCCAGACAGAGGGTGCCTACGTGACCAGCCTTGGGTGCTGAGTCCCCAGAGAGCTTCTCGGAGAGACAACACACTGCACGTGTTGTCACAACTCATCGCTGGAGGAATTAAGTGTGTCCTATGAGACTCTACGGAAAGGGGACCCTGGAAGCTGGCCCCTGGTTCCCTCCAGACTTTGCCCTGAGTGCCTTTAACCTTTGCTGATTTTGCTTTGTGTCCTTTCACTGTAATAAATCTCAGCCCTGAGCGTGACTATATGCCGGGTCCTGTGTGTCCTCCCAGCAAACTACTGGGCCTAGGAGAAGTCTTGGAAATCCCAACACAGCCTGGAACATATTTTTTTAAGAAAACGAGTACTGAGGCCGTACTAGAAGGACACAGGAGACACAGCAGATAGTTTAAAAGTCCTCTCACTTGTTGACAATTTGAGCAACCAAAAGAAAACAACTGAATTAAATGAATAAAAAGGCATTAAAATATAATTAAACCTAAAAGGAGGAAAATATTAAGGGTTCTAAAGGTTAGAAACATATGAATTTTTTAAAGGCTATACATTGATCAGTCCAAATTATATGACTTCTATCCTCAAGTTCTAGTAAATATCTAGGTTGGTAATCACCAATGCAAGCTAAAACTCTAAATAATAAAACCAGAGTACTAAATAAATGCAATGCTTACACTGTTAACTCTAAGTAAAAATGTATTAAAGTATAAAGGGTGACTACCCACAAATAGAGTCTTTTTTTTTAAGATTTTTTTTTGATGTGGACCACTTTTAAAGTCTTTATTGAAATTGTTACAATATTGCTTCTGTTTTATGTTTTGGTTTTTTGGCCCCAAGGCATGTGGGATCTCAGCTCCTCAACCAGGGATCGAACCCACACCCCTGCACTGGAAGGCAAAGTCTCAACCACTGGACCACCAAGGAAGTCCCCCACAAACAGAGTCTTAAAAACCAAGGTAAAAATAAAGATGAAAGCTAAATCAAACTTTCATATATAATCTCAAAACCAAATTATTTATACCTTTTCCATTCATCCCCAAACAATAAAATGATACACTCATTCTTTCTCACTGAGGACTATGTCGTACCTAACAAAGGTGACCAAGGAGCCATTTCCAATGAATTTTTCTGCAATCAAATAACCCACCTTTACTTGTGATATGATTTTAGACTCATTATTTATATCCATGATATAGAGATTAATAAAATTCAACCTGTTACACTGCCTAAATACAAGCACCTACACATTCTTAAAAATAGTGGGTAGCAGATATATATATTCCTCAAAACTCAGAGAATGGGACTTCCCTGGTGGCACAGTGGTTAAAAATCTGCCTGCCAATGCACGGGACACGGTTTCGAGCCCTGGTCCAGGAAGATCCCACATGCCGCAAAGCAACTAAGCCCGTGTGCCACAACTACTGAGCCCGCGGGCCACAACTACTGAGCCTGCGCTCTAGAGCCCGTGTGCCACAACTACTGAACCCCGCGTACCTAGAGCCCGTGCTCCACAACAAGATAAGCCACCGCAATGAGAAGCCCACGCACCACGATGTAGAGTAGCCCCCACTCGCCGCAACTAGAGGAAGCCCACGCACAGTAACGAAGACCCAACGCAGCCATAAATAAATAAATAAAATTAAAAAGAAAAATTTACATCAAAAGAAAAAATATAGGGCTTCCCTGGTGGCACAGTGGTTGAGAATCTGCCTGCCAATGCAGGGGACACGGGTTCGAGCCCTGGTCCGGGAAGATCCCACATACCATGGAGCAACTAAGCCCGTGAGCCACAACTACTGAGCCTGCGCGTCTGGATCCCGTGCTCCGCAACAAGAGAGGCCGCAACAGTGAGAGGCCCGCGCACCGCGATGAAGAGTGGCCCCCGCTTGCCACAACTAGAGAAAGCCCTCGCACAGAAACGAAGACCCAACACAGCCAAAAATAAAAATAAATAAATAAATTTATTTAAAAAAAAGAAAAAATATAAACAAATATTGAACTCTAGGTAAATGATATTCATGCTGAACTAATTAGGGGGAAATGTATTGATATCTGTACTGATTTTGAAATACATGAAAAATAAGATGTATTGATGCAGGGATACAGGGATGCAGGGATGGATATATATGTAATAGGGAAGTACAGTAAAATGTTAGTGATAGAATCTAGGTGATAGAATCTAGGTCATTGTAAAATTATTTCAACTTTTCTGACTGTTTGAAAATTTTCATAATAAAATGTTAGAAAAAATAACAGTGTATGGGGCAGGGGTGGGTTGTCAGAGAAGTTCATCTAATAGACACGTCTGGAGGATGAATTTTCTGTGAGCTTTCTATCTATCAAAGAACAAAAATTGCATGAGATTTTTCTGATAACAGAGGTGGGACTTGAGAGAAATAATACAACTGGACTTTGACTAGCAGTCTTCCCCACACAATATCAAGGAGCTGCCAACCGAAAAAACTAGGGAGAGTTAACTAATGATAGCTGGCTCCCAAATTGGGCAAAATCCACTTTGCCCAGGTGGATGCCATCAGGGTCTGCCAGTTAAGTGCATCCCCGAGGGACCAGGCAGACTCCCAGCCCCTTAGCACTTCTGAACAGCTGGGCACACATTCCCTCAATAGCCCTTAGGTGTGTGGTACTGATGAGCGAAGGCCTTGGACAAGGCTATCTCTAAGCTCTATTTAAATGCCTGATGACCCATTCGCAGTCTACTTGCTTTAGGACTGAGAGGCTCTAGAAGGCCCAAGCCCTGCTTACCTTAGTTCTGAGCCATCATCTCTGACCAGGAAAGGGAGACAGGAGTGGATACGCTCTTCTCTCACTCACCTTCAGTGGGATCTGTGGGAATCTCACTTTCCTCTGGCCCTGCCTGGTCCTCTGTATTATGGTCCCCTTCTGGCTGAATCTGAGATAAGACATCAGGTTGATTCATGGCATAATCTAGGAGAGGAAAATGGGAAAGAGGGTATGACAAAGTGATAAATGAGGATGACAACTGATGGCCATAAAAGCTGAACTGAAGGCTGTGAGGTGCAGGCCCAGGGAATTTCTTTTAGAGTCTAGATCACCTCCCCCCATCCATTCACCTCCAACTATGGACGCTATCTATTAGGAAACAGGTAAGAGGAGAGGTGAGGTGTGGGAAAGGCACATGTGCTACCTGGGCACCGCCTGCTACTTCCATGGAGTAAGAGTGAGTGTGCCTCAAGGAGGAGAGGCAAGGCCCTTTCAAAGTGAAGGATACTATGGAAACCACTGCAGCTGGCACACCCATAACCCATAACCTTGAACTTCATTCTCTGTCCCATGATTTGGCAGAAGGAGAGATCATGATTTCCTATTTAGCAAGGGTGAACTGGAAATCTTTCGCTTGGAACCAGAAGTGTGTGAGGACAGAGTGAAAATGAGGACACTGGAGGAAAAGGAACCATTCTGAGACTTCATGGAGCTGCTGTCACCTCATTCAAAAGATGCCAACTTAGCCTCACCCATGGAAATGAGCGACTCGTAGTTGCCCTTCATGATATTCTTGTAAAGTTCCTTTTGCCATTCTTCTAATTTTTCCCACTCTGGAGTGGAAAAGTAGATGGAGATGTCATCAAATGTCACAGGCACCTGAAATTACAACACTGGGGTTAGTTTCTCTCACTGCAATTTAACCATTCAATAAATCTCTACTAAATGCCTACTAGTTACAAAAAAACCTATGTGAGATGCTGAAAGGATACAGGCAATATTTAAGACACAGATCTAACCTCCAAGAGTTGACAGTGTTTTCACTGTGATAAACTTTAGGGCTATGAGTTCTAGGAGAGTGTAAACAGTCACTCATAGAGGTAGGTACAAATGCAAAGCAGGATTTAATTCACAGAACTCTACATATTGTGAATATCCGTCAAGTACAAGGCTTATCCTAAGCACCAAGATTATAAATATATCGTTTCTGCCTAAAAGGAGCATATGACTATACTCAAATTAATGACATGGACAAGAAATTTTGGAAACAGAGCTATAATGGGGTTGGGATGAGTCTAGAAAAGATGGAACTTTGGCCAGTCCTAAAAGACAGGTAGGTTATAAACAGGCCTAATGTGAATGGGAAAAGCATTTAAGCATGGAACACTGGAGAGTGCATTCAGAGAACAGTTATAGATTCTGCCTAGTTGGAGTCAAGGTTTCATGAAGGAAATGGTCATATACAGGACAGAATCCTCCCACCTTCCAGCACAATTCTGTCTAAAGCTAGGAGCTTATCCACAGGCAAATGGATGTTTCTCTGGAAAGAAATACAAGAGTTGCCTGGGGAATTCAGGCACCAAGTATGGGCACTACCGCCTAGTGTGAAGCTCTTCTCCTTCTGCCATCGTCATAATGGCTAGCTCTTCCTTTTCCTGCCTGACAGCTTTCAACAGTTTTATTCTTAAATATGAGCTTATTTCTAAGTATCAGTGACCATTTAGAGAAATCCTGCCACATGGTCAAGAAAGACTAAAATAAAAGGAGGGAAAAAATAACTGTGGAAAAAATAGAAATACCTAGGCAACAGAATTTTTTTAAAAACCTTAATTAGTAATCCCATAAAGAATCGAGAGATATTAAACCCATAAAATAAAAACAGGATGCTACGGGAAAAGAAATAACCAAGAGCAAGAAAGACTCCGTGTAACTAATATATACACATATACTTTTTTCCCCAAATTAAAAAATTCAATAAAAAGATACTCATCTTCATAAACTTAACATATCCTTTAAAATACAAAGGTCTGTACAATTCTGAGGCAATTAATTTCTCTCTAATTGCTTCATTTGTGCCATCTTTTCTTCCCCAACCATAAATTTTGTTCCTTAGGAGCTAGAACCATAAATTACTCATTTTACATCCTGCTCAGCATCTAAAACCAACTGAGGCAAACGTAGATGCTCAATAGTTAATTTTTTATCTAATCTCACTACACAAAAGATTTGTGATAGCTTACAACAGAAACACATGTGATAAAATAATGACAAAAATAAAGGATTGAGATGGGCTTCTGGTTCAAGATTGTGAACTAAACACACATGTACTTCCCTTTCCACCCAGAGTTCCATTGAAATGACAGTAAATAAGAGCAGGAGGGACTCAATACCAGTACCAAGAATGAGAAGGAGAGGCCGTCACTAGATCAGAATTTCTGATGAGTTTCTCACTGAGACCTAGAGGATGCGCCTGTGCTGGGGTCTAAGGTACGAGGAAGCTGCATCTCTGACAACACACAGGAAAGGACTGCAGTAAGGAATCCAGAGAATTCCAAGCTCAAAGCTGGCAGAGATGCTGAGTAGGGGTTACTGGTTATAAACTGCAGTCTGGAGGTCGACCTCTGGAATAGTGGGGCCCCCTGCCTTGTCCTCATCAGCCCTGGGAAAGCAGCATTTACCCCAAAGCTGAAACCCAGACCTCAACTCTAAAGAAATTAAAAAACCCGCCTGGAGGGCTTCCGTGGTGGCACAGTGGTTAGGAATCCACCTGCCAATGCAGGGGACACGGGTTCGAGCCCTGGTCCGGGAAGATCCCACATGCCGCGGATCAACTAAGCCCGTGTGCCACAAGTACTGAGCCTGCACGCTAGAGCCCTCGAGCCACAACTACTGAAGCCCGCACTCCTAGAACCCGTGCTCCGCAACGAGAAGCCACCACAATGAGAAGCCTGCGCACCACAACGAAGAGTAGCCCCCGCTTGCCACAACTAGAGAAAGCCTGTGTGCAGCAAAGAAGACCCAACGCAGCCATTAAATATTTTTAAAAAACAAAAAAACCTGCCTGGAGACAGCACCCGGTCCCAGTGCGGTGCTGACAACTTAGAGTACCACCTTACTCCTGGCCTCTGGGTGCCCCCCCCCCCCCGCACTGCCTGTTTGCTCCTTGCACAGCACCTTAAAGTGAAGCCCACCTATATCGGGCACCTATGGAGAGAGCCTCTCCTGCAAAGGAAAGATCCTTTGGTTAAACAGACTTACATGGTGGCAGAGAAAACATGCCAGCTTCCTCAAATTAACTCTTAATTAACCTCCAAACCACCAAGGATTACTCGATATTGAAAAAGTAAAACTAACAGCATCAAGATGAGCACACGCTACAAACAATCCTAGAGAATTAAAAAAAAAAAAAGCTCCAATACATATTCTCAGAGACATTCAAGTAGATACTGCATCCATTAAAAAAAATTCAGGCTGCTTTAAAAAAGGAGAAAATAAATATTCTGGAAAATTAAATATATACTTGTTAAAATAAAAGGAAGGCTGGAAGGAAACGTCAGAGAACTCTAGTTTAAAAGGTGAAAAATATGAAGGAAAAGTTAAAGACACAAAGACAATAATCCATCATCTGTCAAACAGTAATTCCAGAAAGAGAACAGAAAAAAATGTGAAAGGGGGAAAAGAAAAATTATAAAAATAGAATCACAGAAGAAAATTTTCCAGAGTGGAAAACATATCAGCCTTCTGACTGAAAGGTCACACCGAGTGCCCAACATAAAGTTTAAAAGACCTACACCCAGACACATCCTCAACAAATTTTAGAAACCAAGTACAAATAGAAGATAAAATCTTCCAGAGAGGAAAAAAAAAAAAAGATTTCTTACAAACGAATGAGAATTGATTTGTTATTAAACTTTTCATCATTGGCATTTGATGTTATGGGACAAAGGACCAATGCCTTTAAAATTGTGAGAGAAATGGAATATTATTCAGCCTTAAGAAGGAAATTCTGACATCTGCTCCAACATGGATGAACCTGGGAGAGGTCATGCTCAGTGAAATAAGCCAGTCGTACGGGGACAGATGTCATACTGCATGACCCTACCTAGATGAGGACCTAGAGCAGACAGATTCACAGAGACAGAAAGCAGAAGCGGGGTTGCCAGGGGCTGGGGGAGGGGGGAACGGAGGGGTTCTATAGGTGCAGCATTAAAGTTTTGCAAAATGAAGAAGTTCTGAAGATGGTTGGTGGTGACAGCTGCATAACAATGTGAATGTACTTAATGCCACTGAACTGTACACTTAAAATGGTAAATATTTTTTCTTTTTTTCCCTCCCCCACAAAATGGTAAATTTTATGTCATATATATTTTACCACAATTTATAAAATTAAGAAAAAAAATTCTGAGGGAAAATTATTTTGAGTTTGGCACTCAAAAGTAAGGGCAGAATAAGAGCATTTTCAACAAATCAAGGACACAAAATTTCTACCTGTGTGGCCCATGTTTCAATCTAGTAAATCTTCGATATGTTTCAATTTCATGAAAAAAATCTTTGAGAGAAATCACATTATTTTATATCTGACTTTGGAGTTTAAGATGGACAGTTTAGGGCTTTAGGGCTTCCCTGGTGGCGCAGTGGTTGAGAGTCCGCCTGCCGATGCGGGGGACACGGGTTCGTGCCCCAGTCCAGGAAGATCCCACATGCCGCGGAGCGGCTGGGCCCGTGAGCCATGGCCGCTGAGCCTGCGCGTCCGGAGCCTGCGCTCCGCAACGGGAGAGGCCACAACAGTGAGAGGCCCGCGTACCGCAAAAAAAAAAAGATGGACAGTTTAAATGTTATCCACTCATCCAGGTAAGACAGTAAGTAACTTTATGACAAATATTATGTTTAAATTACCCAAAAACCCTTCTGGAGGTGCTCCAGATACACAAACAAAACACACTGTGGGGAAGGTTCTCTCTAAGAAGCTGACTCTGAGCCCTCCGCCGCCTGCTCACCTCTGCTCCCCGCCCCCGCCAGCCTTAAAGGAGCCTCCATCGCCTCTCTTCCCGTTCGCCCTTCAGCCTGCTCCACCCAGTCTTCTATCCCCGCCCCTGCACTAAAACAACTCTTGCAAGGTCCCCAGCGAGGCTGTGTTGCCAAGTTGTATTCACCATCCTCATCCTTCTAGCCCGCTCAGTAACACGTTAACCCACACGACCACTGTCCCTTGACCCTGTGACCCACACACTCACTGGCCACCACTCCCACTTATGGCGCTTGGTCCTTGGACTCTTTCTGCTGCTTCTCCACATTCTCTCCCGAAGTAATCACCTCCGGCCTCATGACTTAACAATACAATCTGTATGTCAGTAATTTCCAAATATTTCTCGCCTTTGGGCTTCGAAGATCACTTATCGTCTCTCCTGAACGTATCCCAGCCATCTCAAACCAATGCTGCCAAAGGAGAACGAATTCCTTCCCACCCTGAAGCATCCCCACCTCTGTAAGTGCCAATACCATCCATCCAGTCCTTCAAGTCAAAAGCCTAAGAGCCCGTGGTTAAGAGCATACGCTCTGGAGCCAACTGGGTCACAGTACAACTCCAGCATTTATACTTACTGACTGTATGAGCTTGGGCAAGTTAGGAGTCTTATTAAAGTAACTAAAGCACTTACAACAGTAAGTGCTCAGTAAATTATCACAGTTAATTTATAGCTCTTGTTCTTAATTCCTCATTCCCTAATTCCCACTAGTAAGTCCTACCGTCAATTTTACCACCGAAACAGCCTGAAGCTGTCCACTTGTCTCCATCTCCACTACTGCCACCCTCACTCAAGCCACTCTCGGCCCTCCTATTATTACAGTTGCCTTATTGTTTTCTCCCTGCTTCTGTTCTTACCCCCATGACCCATTCGGCCCAGAGCGGCCAAAGAGATTCTTTCAAAATACAGACCAGATATAACTCCTCATCTAAAAAATCCCCCAGTCTTCCCATTACACCCAAGATAAAGTCCACATTCCTTACCTCGGTCTCCAATGCCCTATGTCAGTGGTTCACAACCGTAGTTGCATATTAGAATTATCTATGGAGTTTTAAGATTAATGATTAGGCCCCATCCTGAACCTGTTACATCAGAACCTCTAGATGTGATGCCCATCAAAAATTTAAAAGCCCCCCCCAGGTGATTCCTGTACAGCTAGGGCTGAAAAACACTGCCCTGAATGAGCTGCCCCCTGCTTCTCTAGCCGTGCTCCACTTACTCACTGCACACCAGCCAACTGGTCTTTTTCCTTCCACTCAGTGTTTCAAGGTTGTTTGTGCCTTTGGGACATTGCACCAGGTATTCTTTACACCTGGGAAGCTCTTCCTCAGATCTTCTCCCAGTAGGTTCCTTCCTGTCATTTAGTCTCAGCCTAAAAATTAGCTACTTTATGAGAACTTCTGTGACATCCAATCTAAAAAATAAATCACCAGATAGCACTTTTATTTTTATCAAAGTACTTAAATGGATTTATTTTGTTTGTTTATATTATCTTTCCCCCTAAAATTTAAGCTCCAGGGGCGTTTACAAGAATTGTTCACTGCTGTGCCTTCAGGAAGTAGATATCAAGCAAATACTAAGTGTTCAAGAAGTATTTGTTGAATGAATGAATAAATAAACGGGCATGTTTGGAAACTAGCTGCCTCAAGGCTGTCTTCCATAGCTCAAGAATGATGTTTATTTCCTGTTGTTTTAGGGACTATTCCCTTCAGAAAGGCCGGGCCCTAGCACTGTGGCGCACTCTGTAAAGGATGCGGAAGGACAGGATCCATGTGGATCCTAGACCCACAGACAGCCCCAAACCTTACATTAACCACTTAACTCCACATCCCTTCCTCTGTCCTCCTCTTTTTTTTTACCAGAATTGCCAACAAATTCAAATTGACTGAGTTAAATAATATTTACTTTTGTTTCCAACCAAGACTGTAGCAGACAGGTTAATAAAGAAAAAAGTGACTTGGGGGGTAATGGGCGGGAGAAAGCGAAAGAGAAAACAATCCATCTGCCGGATAGCCAACTTTGGATTGGGAAGAGTTTTCCAATATGAAGTCTGACACTTCACATGATCACTAAATTGAACGTGGAATGCTTCCAAAATAGATAAAACACAAAACAACTTCTTGGTTCCTTCAGCCAAACTGATTGACCAAGACTACCCCTTGCTAATAGTCTAAGGTCTAGTGGTAGCACTGTGCACGCAGAAGTGGAGGTGTTACCTTTGGGATATCTCCTTTAATACCGGGGGGCAGCCGCAGGATCCAGAAGTTCCTGTTCCTCAGCAGGTTCTCCAAGTTCTCCAGCCGCCTCTGCAGCAGCCCGTACTCCTGCAGCAGGGTCCCCAGCACCGCCCACTTGCCCTCCAGCTGGTTCCCGAGATCAGCCACTGTCTTTTCGCAGCTGGCCAGCTTCTTTTCGGCTGTCCCTGTCCGTCCTTCCAGGTGCAGGAGTCGCCGGCTGTGGACCTCCACCTTTCTCTCGATAGCCTGCACGGCCGCCACTACTGTCCACAAGGAGATGGCCGCAGTCTGCAGGTGTGCTTCATTTGCTGCTGGGGGTGTGGGAAGAGGAAGCGCCTGCAGGGATGTAAGGCATTCGGAGTCCCATTCAGAAGTCTGTGTGCAGTGGAAAGAGGAGATGAGACATTGAGTGTTAGAAGGAGCCCTGATCCGAACTAAAATGAGATAAGCGCTGCTTGAGTGGCCAGCGGAGATTAATCTAAATATAGTATTAGTAGTGCCTGCATAAGCCTCATCTTTATGGAGCTCATTGACATCAAAAGCCAAGAGAATTGCTTTGGTGGCTGAGGGATGGAGTAGGTAAGACAGTGAACAGGTGAAACTGGATCAAGAAGCAGCCTGGCACAGAGCCAGTCACCCAGAGGCCAGGTTGCTGCTGCATCCTCTGGCTCTGGAAAAGCTCTAAGTGCATCAGGATCTTTCCAGGTTTCAGTGAGCTCGGTGCCCTTCTGATAAACCCCTTATTTATTGACTTAGGCTCCGGCCCCATCCATCACCCTGCTGACAAGCCACAACCATATCATTCAGTAGCAGCTGAAAAAGCTGAGAATGTCGAGTGTGGAGAAAGCATGACAGCTATTTTCAAATATTTGAGGGTTATAAAACAGAAGGCAGGACAGACTTGTTTACTCCTATACTGTGTTACTCCAGAGGGCAGAACTAGAACCAACATGAAATTTTCAGGAACGTAAACTCTGGCCTATTTGAACTAGGTCTTTCCAAGAACATAACAGGCTGCCTCCTCACTGAACATACCTTGGAACAAAGAGTGTATAGAAAATGAAACTCCTACAAGAAACGGGAGGTTGGAGGAGGATGACCTCTGCAAAGCCTTCTGACTCTACGAGTTTGATAACCGGCTCTTTGGCCGTAACCTCCGGTGTCTGCAGCTCTCCCACCACCTTTTTCTCCTTTCACCTGCTCTGCGATCCCACTGAACCCTTGACTGTTCCATTTGCTCCTGGTTTACCGGCCTGCTCCGGGCTTTGCTTTCTTCCTTAGGTGATCATTTCAGCTAACTTCAACCCCTTCACTCGTCTGCCTTTCTGCCTCACCTGCTCGGCTAACCTCCGGCTTTGAATCAGTTCAATTGTTCTCATTCTCTGTTCCTGGAAGCAGGCTGGTAAGCCCTACGAAATGAAGTCACACAACCAGGTAAACTGGTGTCACCACACACCCACGGTCTCTAAGCTCAGCAGGGACTCAGCACTGCCCTGTGCCCCACACTCCGCTTCCCATTCCACAGCGTGGCCACCACAAGCCCCTGGCCCTCTCCAGCTTTTAGTACAGCGCTTCTCAAACTAATGAGCCTAAGCATCATCTGGAGGCCCTGCTAAAATGCAAGACACTGCTTCAGTAGGTCGGGTAGGAAAACTGGGAGTTTGCATTGAAAACAAGGTGATGTTGCTGTTGCTGCTTCAGGGAGCGCAGGCTGAGCGGGAAGACTCCTGTCCGCTGCGGGCCCCTCACTCTCAGGAGATGACGTGGCCTCCTACTTTGAGAAGAGGGTTAGAATCATTAGACCTCAACTCTCTCAACGTTCTCCTCTTTCTCTTCTTTTTCTTCACCCTCCTTCCCACTTCAAACTCATCAGTAGCTTAGTCCATGCTTTCTTCTTTCCTTCCCTCAGGAAAAAGGTGCATCCTACTTAAAATGAATCTCTCCACTTAATGCTCTGAATGCCACCTCCTTCCACATTTTTAGGTACACGAATCTTTCCTCTTGTTTATGGTCAATGTTTCAATCTCTCCCGGGTCTTCTCCATGGGACAGACCTGCACTGTTCAATATGGTAGCCACATGTGGCTACTGAACAGTTGAGATGCATTTATTTCCATTGAGATGTGCCGTGAGTAAAAAATACACACCAGATTTTGAAGACTGAGTGTGGGGAGAAAATGTAAAACCTCATCGATAATTTCTTAACACTAATCACACACTGAAATATTTTGTAAGCCTTGGGTTAAATAGAACATATCATTAAAGTTCATTTCATCTATTTCTCTTTACTTCTAAAATGTGACTACTGGGAATTCCCCAGCATCCAGTGGTTAGGACTCCCCCCTTTCACTGCCGAGGGCTCAGCAGGCCACTGGGCATAAATAAATAAATAAATAGATAGATAGATAAATAAATAAATAAAATAAAATGTGACTGCTAGAAAGTTTAAGGTTATATACGTAGCTTCTATTATGTTTCTATTGGACAGGGCTGGCATACAGACACATGATCATCTCTACCATATTGAAAAACAAGATCCAAAAGGGAAAAATAGGTCTGAGGGCACAGATGACATTCCCTCTGCTCGATCCCCCACCCCCACTGCTGCTGCTCCCTTTATCCTCTTCTTCCCCCCTCTCACTTTCGGGTCACTACTCTGTAGGCCAGTCTGGCTCCTGATCCACTACAATGACTCTCTTTGGGGTGAGCAGAGGCTTCTTAGCTAGCAAATCCAAGCATCGTTTCCGGTCCTGTTACTTGACTAGTCCCTGCTGGTTCTGCGCGGCTCTTGTGTGCAGCGACTGTCTCGGTCAGCTCTGCAGGCTTAGCAACTGCCGGAGCGGGCTTGGCACGCGGCAGGCCTGCAGTAAACATCCGCGTAACGAATAAAACACGCAGAAGGTAATCCCGCCCTCCGAACCTGCACCGCTAGTTCACTCTGCAATCCCGACAGAGGGCCTCCTGCGTGTCCGGCATCGTCACAGGCTGGGCACTGGGGAT
This sequence comes from Leucopleurus acutus, assembly GCF_964270905.1. Classification (NCBI taxonomy): domain Eukaryota; kingdom Metazoa; phylum Chordata; class Mammalia; order Artiodactyla; family Delphinidae; genus Leucopleurus; species Leucopleurus acutus. The sequence goes on along the minus strand of NC_139144.1, from coordinate 101,978,163 downwards.
CCCTGTCCTCCGGCGGTCCTTCAACACACCTAAGTGTTGCCGTCACCACGGCATCTGTGGCTGCGCGAGGCTCACGGAGGCGGCAGCGAGGGTGACTGTGGGGTCGGCTCCCAGGGCTGGAGAATGGCTGATGAAAACCCCAAACCAAGCCAACTCCACTGCCCCGCGTCCGGCAGGCAGGAGCGGGGCTGGCACCAGGCGAGGATCGCTTCACTCATTCCTCTTCCATTGGCGTAAGAGGCTCTCTCCGCTGGAAACCTCCAAACGGGATGGGCGAGCCGGGGCCTCACACCCAGGCGCAGGGACCCAACGATGGGGGAGGGCGAGCTGTCCCAGACCCGCGCTCGGCGTCGGGGTCCCCCCCAGGCCCCTCCCCTGCCGGCGGCACCCCGGTGGGTGTCTGTGCTCGGCCGTCCGGGCTGCGCCCCGCTTCGGGGCCCCGAGCCTGACAGGCCGGGCTCCCCGCCCTCCTCCTTTCCCTCGGGTCCGACCGCAGAGCCCGAGGCGCCCCGACCCTCCCGGGCTCACTGAGCTCGGCGCGCAGGCCGCCCTTACCGGAGCCGGGGCTGCCTCGGCCATGGTCCTGCGCTGTCCGGCCCGGGCCGGAGTCGCCGCCGCTGCCGCCGCCTCCGCGCTGCCCGACGCAGGCCGACCCCCGGCCTCTCCGTAGGCGGCACCCGCCCGGCCCTGCCTTCCCGACCCGGCTCTCGCACTGCCGTCGGGCCCGGCTGCTCGGGGCGCGGGGACGCGGCAGAGGCGCGGGGCGGCCGGCCGGTGGAACTCGGGTGGCGGGCAGGCTCAGCCGCGCTCAGCCCGCAGCGACCCCTCAGCTGGCGCTTTGTGGGCACCGAGCGCACCCCAGGGACCGCTCGGGCCTAGACGCGCCGCCCGCCCGCCCGCCGCGGCAGCGCGCCCCCTGCCGGCCCCGGCGGCCACTTGCGCCCCACCGGCTGGCCAGGCTTCGCTCGGCTCCGCTCGCGAACGGTTTGTTCTACGGAACTAGGTGGGTCTTGTTTTCTCACAAACCCCGAGAGTGCTCAACAGATTGGTGCTTAGGCCCCAGCCACAAACCAGGACTCATTCTGGGAAGCGTTTTTCTTTCTGGAGGCCCAATCAGCCGGCCCCGTCTGAAGGGAGGCGCCAGGGGGAGGGCAGCCCGATGCAGGAAGGTGGAAATGGGCGGAGTGCGAGGTCCAGGTGCCGGACAGGGCGTAGGGAGACAGTGGGTTAGAATCAGAGACCATGAGGCACAGATATGTGATGAAGACGAGGTTCATCACTTGCAGAAATTGCAAATGTGGCTCCCAAGGGGAAGCGGTTCACATCCCACGTGGCCGGTGTTAGGACCAAAACTACAGTCGTCCTTATATCTCGGATTATTGAAGTTGAGGTTTGCTGGGTCTGTGCTAACGGACAGCAAAGAACCAAGTGCTATCTACGGAGGTTGTGTATCTAAGGCTGACAGAGCGTATGTTACAGTAAGACAACCACATAACCCTGAGTTTCCAGCAAGGCCCTCCTTTCAAACAGGCTGAACGTGACCCAAAGTCCTCCCAAACCTGTATTTCAGCAAATGAATCGTCAATGCCCATAACAGTTAAAGAAGCTATAAATCACAAAAGTATGAGAACCGTCCTGTTGGGCCTGCTCTTGAGCCTACTAAGCTATTTTTAGACTGTAGCTACACCTGCAGTATGTAATTTGAGGTCTACCTCAAATTAATATATATTTTGGTCAAATGGTGAATGATGGTAAAAAATTGTCATTGTAAAGCAATTATACTCCAATAAAGATGTTAAAAAATTTGCTATTCTCTGAATCAGAATATCACCATAATCGAATGAACTTCTAGAAAAGAGGGGGGAAATCTGAATTTTCTTGGAAAGGAAATTCATTTTTGTAATTTTATTATTAAAAATGTAGTAATTAAAACTTCAAAAAATTTAAAGTTTGAACTTATAAGGCAAGAACAGCAACTGCTGGACACTCCTATGACCATTAAATAGAAACAATTGTATTACTAAATAAGATACTTTCAACTGAGCTTCTTGGGGCATAGGTCTAGTTCTGCCAGTATAATATGGTAACATTACCATTAAATATTCTTTCTTCTAATAGGAGCTTATTAAGGTAAAGATTTTCTCTTTTTTAATTCTTAGCCTTGAAAATTTGGGGGGATGGTGATAGCATTTCATCGAAGCAATTTTGCTGACTGAAGTTTTGTGCACTGTTTCAAGAAAATACATATTTTCAGAAGCAGATTTAAGATGGCCATCCTCATATTTTTAATTTCTAATTCCTTTTTTAAATATCTTTTTATTTTATTTTTAATTTTTGGCTGCATTGGGTCTTCGTTGCTGTGCATGGGCTTTCTCTAGTTGCTGAGAGAGGGGGCTACTCTTCCTTGCAGTACGTGGGCTTCTCATTGTGGTGGCTTCTCTTGCTGCGGAGCACGGGGCTCCAGTAACTGTGGCGCACAGGCTTAGTTGCTCCGCGGCATGTGGGACCTTCCCGGACCAGAGCGCGAACCCGTGTCGCCTGTATTGGCAGGCGGATTCTTAACCACTGTGCTACCAGGGAAGTCCCTAATTTCTAATATTTTAGCCTGTTCTTGTCACTATACATACTCACTGGAGAAAAATTTGTTCTTAAACTTTGGATCTAGAAATGGGACAATGGAGCAATTTAACTGGTTTTCAAGTTAAGAAAATAATTGAAGTTTCCATCTGTATCTTGGCTTTCCTTGTATGCACGTCAATTTCAGCATCTTCCTTAGAGTAGAATCAAAAGGAAATCTTTTTTCAGCAGCAATGATGTAGGAAATACTTGCATTCTCAAGGGACATCAATTTATTCAGCAAGTTCCAGCAAACAAACTGCTTTCCATGCAAATCACCATTGGTTATTAGTAAGTCTTGCTACGTTGGTAACGTTCTCTGGAAAATACAGAATTAAGGCCTTCTTTATTCTATAAGCCTTTGACGGATGTCATAGCTGTTGTTCTATCTTGTTTAAAAATTTTGCATATGTACATGACAAGACAATTTCAAAGGTTCTTGTTTAACAAAATTTGTTATTGGTTGAAGAAAAATTGTGGAAGTAGTCTACAATCTTTCTGCTTGAAGCCACTCATTTTCTATTACATCTTTTTAAGCTATAACCAATTTCTAAACATAGAACTGAAGGGAGTAAACAAATTATATGCTTGTACCCATAGCCTTTACCATATTTGCTCCGTAGTCAATAATTTTGTGCATTTCTCTTTACAGATTTTACATTCCATAAATGTTTCTCAAAGTCAAATTCACTATGTGTGTGAGACCCGGGAATCGTTCATCAAGTAAGGAAAGAGGAAACAGTTGAATTAATCATTAATCCTCTATGTTGTCAAACCTAAAAAAATTAAGGTTGATTCTTCATGTCCAAATGTCACACATACCATATACGTACTGTGGTAGCATATTTCATAATTTCAATAACCTTTTTGTGTACAACAAAATATAAATCAGGAAAAAGTTTTTAGGAATGTTTTCTAAAATAAATCAATATTTAGAATTCATAGCTTGGGCAAATCTAAAAAAATCCTTTCTCTTCAACAGCTTAAAATGGTTATAAGTCTACAGTAATTATTTCTACAAGCTTTAAAAAATATTACCCTTCACAGATCCCAAACCACAAGGCATTGTCTAATTAAAAGCATTCTTGTAAAGTCCGTTGTTTAGAGAGAAGAAATGTATTTTGGGTGTCTCATTTTATCTCCTTTCTCCTTTTTTTCCAGGCTCTCTCTATATTTTTAATCATGTCTCAATCAAAGATGATTAATCATATATGTCTTGTACATGACTTTTTTTGTCCTTGTGAAATTTTGAGATAGCCATGTTGACATTCTGCATTTAATTTTACCCTCCTAATATGTGAAAAATTACCAATAGGGCTTTTTCTTTTTTAGGATTAACAGACCAAATGGAATTTAATTAAACATTAGTTTCTAAAGATTACTTAGTGTTATGAATGCAATTGCACCAAATAATTCTACAGTAATTAGAATTGTGATACAATCTAATCTTTGTTAGTTTTGCCCTGTGGTCATATTTATATTTCTATGAACATCTGTAGGTTCAAAAAGGATATATTGTTTTTTTTAAGTTATCTGGATGACATTCTCTCAATATTCACATTAACTGTTAATATTTAACTATCTGAAAGTTCTCATTTATTACATAAAATCAGCACCTTTCATAATCCGCAATAATTATTGTAGCATTTTACTTTTGCAATATTAAAAATACATTCATATATACCTCAATTGTTAGCATTTCAACATATAAAGCACATCATCGGATTTTGCACTTCTAGTTACATCTAGAATTTCAAATATTTAAATTTGAGAGCAAATATTCATATACTAGCAACGACTGATATGCCATGTTCTTTTTAAATTACGTTTTATTGTAGTATAGTTGCTTTACAATGTTGTATTAGTTTCTGCTGTACAGCAAAGTGAATCAGTATACCTATACCTATACCTAATCTGTATACCTATACATATATCCACTTTTTTTAGGTTTCCTTCCCATTTAGGTCACCACAGAGCAATGAGTAGAGTTCCCTGTGTTATACAGTAGGTTCTCATTAGTTATCTATTTTATACATAGTAGTGTATATATGTCAATCCCAATCTCTCAGTTGGTCCCATCTCCCCCTTCCCCCCTTGGTATCTGTAAGTTTTTTCTCTACATCTGTGACTCTATTTCTGCTTTGCAAATAAGTTCATCTGTACCATTTTTCTAGATTCCACATATAAGCGATAGTATACAATATTTGTTTTTCTCCTTCTGACTTACTTCACTCTGTAGGACAGTCTCTAGGTCCATGACATGCCATGTTTATGTTACTGAAGATTGATGCACTGATGGGATATGATGGAAATCTACCCAACAGCACAGTCTTACTCATGTACAAGTTTAAGGATGCCAGAAATGGCATTGAGTAAGCATTCAACTATTCCACTTTGCAGTGGCCAAGGCTGAACACCACAGCTGAACAGCAGAATTTGGCCAAACTCTGAACTTGAAGCCAAATAGAAAATAGTGCACCCCCAGTACATGTGCATGTAGTTCTCATCTGGGCATATGTGAAAGGCCTGGCAGTTGTGCAGTGACCAGATTACTGTGATTGTAGATGGAAATTTCCAAGTCTATTATCCATCTCGATTGGAAGTATGGATGTTATTTTTTATTTAAATATATTTATATGATGTAAATAGGTTGAAAATATTTTCTATTTTTACTACCAGTGGCCACCAGAATTCTGAGGCTGACGCCTTTACCTTTTCTTTTTGTCTTTCTCCATTCACGTTTATTATTCTTTTTCTGTGCTTTGCAGAATATTTGAAGTATACAGCGATTATAAAGAAGACAAAAGCCACCTATAGCTGCACTATTCAGAGATAATCACTCAGCATTTTGATGTCTATCCTTCCAGGCCTCTTTCTTCTATGTATATTTGTTTGTTTATTTAACATAGTTGGAACCGTAAGTACTGTTTTGCAAGCTGCTTTATTACTTAATACACTTGAATATTTTCCCTAGCATTAAATATTCTTCTAAAACATAAATGAAATGTTTACATATTACTTCACTGTACAGGTGTTTAATAATTTATTTATACATGTAGGTTCTAATTTTTACTACAACATAAATTTAAGATGATTCTGCTTATCCATAATTTTTATAAGCTTTTTTGATTGTTTTCTTAGATGCAGTTGCCAGGAGTGAGAGATTACTGGGCAAGGGCATGATTATTTTAGACTCTTGAGATATGTGGCTATCCAGAGAAGTTATGCCAATTTACATTCCCACCAGCAATACATAACTCTCACTTTTGTTTTTGTTGCTATTGTTGTGTCTTTTAATGTTCCAAAGTTTAGCTTTTATTTATTTATTATTTTAAATTTTTTATTTTATTTTTTATTTTTTGGCCATGCCACGCAGCTTGTGGGATCTTAATTCCCTGACCAGGGGTTGAACCTGGCCCCTCGGCAGTGACAGCATGGAGTCCTAACCACTGGACCACCAGGAAATTCCCCAAGTTTATTTTTATGTAGTCAAATCTGTCAGTGTGTTTCCCTTTATGCCTTCTAAATTTGTGTTTTGCCATGTTACTCCAAAACTACAAAAATAGTTTTACATTTTCTTCTAGTTGTGGGAAAAATTATATTAATGTCTTTCCCTTTCATGATCTCTTTATAGCAATAACAACTAACATTTATTGAGTACCAAATGTCAGGGGCCATGCTATGCTCTTTACATGTATTATATGATCTAATCTTCTCAACTATTCTATAATAGAGATAACATGCCTTAAAAGTCAAATAATTTGCCCAAGGTCACAGGACTAAGAAGTGGACAAGTAGGGATTCAAATACAAGTTCCTTTGACTTCCCAGTCCAAGTTGTTTTTTTCTTTTAATTTTATTGAAATATAGTTGATTTACAATGTTGTGTTTAATGTCTGCTGTACAGCAAAGTGACTCAGCTATACATCTATATATTCTTTTCCATATTCTTTTCCATTATGGTTTATAAAAGTATAATGAATACTGTTCCCTGTACTATACAGTAGGGCCTTGTTGTTTATCCACAGCCCAAGTTCTTGACTACTCTACTGCAGTACTTCCCCACGTATTTTTTTTTAATATTTACTTATTTGTTTATTTGACTGTGCAGGGTCTTAGTTGCGGCCTGTGGGATCTAGTTCCCTGACCAGGGATCGAACCCAGGCCCCCTGCATTGGGAGCATGGAGTCTTAGTCACTGGACCACCAGGGAACTCCCCATATTGCCTTTAAATCAAATATTAATGTGAAATTTTTACCTGAATGAGATAAGAAGAGAGAGCCCACCAATCAGAGATGGCTGAGGATGGTTATAGATTTTTCACTGAGAAGACATTACAATTTGAAACATTCAATGATATGCAAAATTGTCTTTTCACTGCCAAGTGTAAACTGATTAAGAACTTTTGGGTTTTGGAAAAGTCAACAATGATCATTGACACTATAACATTTCTTTCACGTTTTACAATCATTTATGAGTGCCTCCATGTGCCAGATATTGTACAGGGGATAAAGAGTGGAATAAGGTAAACTTTCCTCGTGGGGCTGTGGCTTTACTTAGCAGTGGGAGGTGGCAAGAAAGTAAATAATTTCAACTCAATGCATATTGTGTAATTATGTGACGTCGTATTCATTTCCTAGGACTGCCATAACAAAGTACTACAAGGTGGGTGGCTTAAAACAACAGAAATTTAGTTTCCCACAGTTCTGGAGGCTCTAATTCTGAAATCAAGGTGTTGGCAGGGCCATGTTCCCTCTGAGGCTCTGGGGAGAGTCGTTCTTTGCTTCTACCTAGCTTCTGGGATTTGCTGGCAATCCTTGTGTTCCCTGACTTGCAGAGGCATCACTATCACTCCAGTCTCTGCCCCCATCAACTCATAGTGTCCTCCCTGTGCCTCTGTGTTTCTGCTTCTCTTCTCCTCTTCTTATACGGACACCAGTCATATTGGATTAAGGGCCCACCCTACTCCCATACGACCTCATCTTTTTGTTTGTTTATTTTTTGGGTTTTTTGCGGTATGCGGGCCTCTCACTGTTGTGGCCCCTCCCGTTGCAGAGCACAGGCTCCAGACGCGCAGGCTCAGGGGCCACGGCTCACGGGCCCAGCCGCTCCGCGGCATGTGGGATCTTCCCTGACCAGGGCACGAACCCGCGTCCCCTGCATCGACAGGCGGACTCTCAACCACTGTGCCACCAGGGAAGCCCGGGAAGCCCCCATACAACCTCATCTTAACTAACATCTTAATCACATCTGCAAAGAACCTATTTTCAAATAAGGTCACGTTCACAGATACCAGGGGTTAGGACTTCAACATGTCTTTTGTGGGGGTGGGGGGATATAGTCCAACCCACAACAGATATAAACATGAAATAAAAGCAGCTATAGTAAGTAGCATATAGGAAAGAAACTTTTTCTGTGTCCTGGGAGTTTCAGGGAAGGTTTCCTGGAGAAGTTGACATGATAGCTGAGTCTTGAAGGAAAATAGAAGTTATCAGCTGTCCCGGGAATGGGAGATGGTCATTCCAATCAGAGTGAAGAGCCATGCAAAGTCCCAGAGTCAGAAAAGTACATGAGGGGCAGTGCTGTTGGATCTTAAAATGTGGTAAAGTGGGGAGCAGAGTGCAGATGCAGAAAGTTAGGTTGGGAAGCTAAATGAAATCATAAAAGAAGCTTGCAAAAAATTTAAAACAGCAATTAGGTAAGGAAACTGAAAATGAACTAGTGATTATTATTTGTTTACACAACCATCAGGTTTAATCCCTGCGTCAACCATATGACATACAGGTTTTTTACTCCATAGTTTATGTGAATTTTTGGTGGGCAATTCTCCATGGTGTTTCTACATGTCTTGTAACAGTTTTTATCCTGGACTGGATAAAACTGTTTCGTTTCAAGGGAATGTGTATGCAAACAACCTGGGAGGACAGAGACCATGTCTCCCCCTGGGGGAGAAGGCAGATTTTTTTCTTGACAAAGATAGTAAAGATATTGTCTTCCTCCAGGTCAGAGGTTGGACAAGTCGACTAACATCCCCCTTACAAGATTAACATAGGATTGCTAGATTAACTATAAGATGCCCAATTAAATTTGAATTTCAAATAAACCACATGTAATTTTTAGTGTCACTGTGCCCTGTGAAACATTTATATTAAAAATTATTTAGGGGGACTTCCCTGGTGGCGCAGTGGTTAAGAATCCACCTGCCAATGCAGGGGACACTGGTTCGAGCCCTGGTCTGGGAAGATCCCACATGCTACGGAGCAACTAAACCCATGTGCCACCACTACAAAGCCGGAGCTCTAGAGCCCATGAGCCACAACTACTGAGCCCGCGTGCCTAGAGACTGTGCTCTGCAACAAGCGAAGCCCCTGCAATGAGAAGCCCGCGCACTGCAATGAAGAGTAGCCCCTGCTCGCTGCAACTAGAGAAAGCCCCCATGCAGCAACGAAGACCCAACACAGCCAAAAATAAATTTAAAAAAATTATTTTTTGTTTATTTGAAACTCATATTTAACTGGACATCTGTGTTTCTACTTGTTAAATCTGGCAGCCCCAGCTGGGGGCTCCTAGGCTTGCTGTTCCTTGGCACAGGTCCATTGTGTGTGCCTTAGCCACCTGGGCCATATTGTGTCACCCCCAGGAGTGAATTGACCGGAACACGAAGCTCACACTGCCCCCTGCTCTGTGAGTAACAGAGTCCTTTGTCTCTGACCCAGGAATCTCCTGTCTTGTCCAGCATCCATGGAAACTATGGCAGGCTAACTTGGGAACTTGCAAATAGGGTAAAACCCTGTGCAGTTCCTTACTTGACACCAATCCCCTATTGAGGCACACTTAGATTATTTCTAGTCTAAATAGATAATATTGCTTTTATAAGCAATATAGTAACAGATATCCTGGAACATAATTCTCTGTGCATAGGTACAAAACCATCTGTTGGAAAAATTCCTAGAAGTGGAATTGCTGGATTAAAAGGTGTGTACATTTAAAATGTTGGAGTAGGGACTTCCCTGTGGTCCAGTGGTTAAGACTCTGCACTTCCAATGCAAGGGGTGCTGGTTCGATCCCTGGTTGGGGAACTAAGAGCCCAACTGCTGTGCGGTGCAGCCAAAAATAATTAGAAAATAAGATAAAATGTTGACATCTATCAATAAATTGTCCTTCATAGAGGTCATGTTCACAAATTCTCACCAAGATGTATGAGAGTGCTTTTTTCTTCCGTATTTGTAGCCCAATGTATTATGAACTTCTTTGATCTTTGCCAACCTAAGTAAAAAGTGGAATCTCATTTAATTTAACTTTGTATTTCTCTTATTATGAGTAAAGTTGAACATCTTAAGCTTAAAAGCCTTGGGAATTTCCTTTTCTGTGAACTGTTCACATTTAAAATATTTTTCTGTTGAGTTGTTGATGTTTTCTTGTTGAGTTGCACAAACTCTTTATATAACACAGCAATTTTTTTATGTGTTATATATACTTTCCCTAGTTTGACATCTGCCATTTGGCATCTTGCAAAACAGAAATTTTTTAGTTTTATGTAATTGACATTTTCAGTCTTTTATGATTTTGGGGTTTGGTACCTTGCTTAGGAAGGCCCTCCCCCCTCTTGAGTTTTTTCTTTCTTTCTTTCTTTTTAATCCCTCACATTTTTGGAAGAAGTCTTCATGAAAGAAACAATAACTCAGAGACTTCCCTGGTGGTCCAGTGGGTAAGACTCTGCGCCCCCAGTACAGGGGGCCAGGGTTCAATCCCTGGTCGGGGAACTAGATCCCACATGCATGCCACAACTGAGAGTCCAAATACTGCAACTAAGACCTGGAGCAGCCTAAATAAATATTAAAAAAAATAATAATAACTCAAAACTTCAACCTCACTTTCGGTGCATTTTGCTATCATCTCTGGGGGACTTCTGGTTCATTGACACTTTTTTTTTTTTACATAGGTGGTATGACTTTATTTTCTTTATACTTTTGCATTTCTTTACAGAGACCTTCTTTTTTTTTTTGCGGTACACGGGCCTCTCACTGTTGTGGCCTCTCCCATTGCAGAGCACAGGCTCCGGACGTGCAGGCTCAGCGGCCATGACTCACGGGCCCAGCCGCTCCACAGCATGTGGGATCTCCCCAGACCGGGGCACGAACCCGTGTCCCCTGCATCGGCAGGCGGACTCTCAACCACTGCGCCACCAGGGAAGCCCGAGACCTTCTTTTTTATGATAAAAAATTATATTTTTGTTTGTGTGGGATATACAGAGTTTTCTGACACTCAAAAAACTTTCCTTCTTATATTGTTCTCAAGCAAATTTTCAGACAATTGCAATGCTCTCAGATTAAAGCTTTTGGTAAAACTCATTATGGAAAGTGATCCAGATCCCAAGTCATTTAAAGAGAAGAGTTTTACTTATTCTTTCTAGTCTTGCTTAAAGTGGCAACATATTTTGATTTTAATATTCTTTCATACAACAAAGATGTGTTTATCTACTCTGTATCAGATTTTGTACCCTGGCAATACAGCAGGGAACAAAGCAAATTCCTGTCCCTATGAAGAAGGACATCTACATTGATCTCTCTCTTTTTTTTTTAATTGGGGTATAGTTGTTTTACAATGTTGTGTTAGTTTCTACTGTACAGCAAAGTGAAGTAGCATTCCCTGTGCTATACAGCAGGTTGACACTTTCACAGCACAAAGCACTCACTAACTTGGCACACTTGTGGGATTCCTCAGCATGGACACTGCAGAGACTACCTTGAGATGCATCAGAGGAAACTCTTGACGTATGTCTGGGGTGCTGCAAGTCCCAGGGGAGCTCGCTCTATCATTTCCAAAGTGAGACTATGACACTGGATTTCTCCAGGTTTCATTCCCGAAGAGATAGAAATGGTCACCATCACCAAAACACAGTATAACTGCAACCACAGAACATTTAATTTTGACAAGACAATGAGTAAGCAACAGGGTCCCAAGCCTTCCCCATGGCTAGTTCCCCTGAATCCACATTTTATAAATTTATAGATGCCTCCTGGGGATTTATTTCAGGAACTCCCCATCTGTGTCATTGTTACACTTTCTCCAGCTGTTACGGGGGTAGAGAGCCTCGGACATATATTTTTTCCTCAGTTCACTACAGCTCATGGAAACGTTTCCTCAATGTAAGACTAGGAGGGCCAGATCTTTAGAATGGAAAGGGTGGACTTCCCTGGTGGCACAGTGGTTAAAAATCCGCCTGCCAATGCAGGGCACATGGGTTCGAGCCCTGGTCCGGGAAGATCCCACGTGCCATGGAGCAACTAAGCCCATGTGCCACAACTACTGAGCCTGCGCTCTAGAGCCTGTGAACCACAACTACTGAGCCCGCGTGCTACAACTACTGGAGCCTGCACCCCTAGAGCCCACGCTCCGCAACAAGAGAAGCCAATGCAATGAGAAGCCTGCGCACCTCAGAGAACAGTAGCCCCTGCTCGCTGCAACCAGAAAAAAGCCCGCGTGCAGCAACGAAGACCCAATGCAGCCAAAAATAAAATAAATAAAATAAAATAAGTAAATTTTTAAAAAAAAAGAAGGGACAGGGTAATCTGTTAGGTGATGCATTTTGCCTCATACGGCAGGTGGGAGTGGCTAATATGATTCCTAAACAAAATTCTATGCCAGGCATCTGTTAATATGCAGCTGGGGACCAGACTGCCACATTCTCCCAGAATTCCTAGATTCAATACAGCCTCCCCCATTCATTCCTGCTTAAAAAACAAGAATTTTTCTCCTGCTTATTGAGGAGGAAACATCAGCGTTTGCTTGTAAAAAGTGATTCAAATCAGAGTTCAAACTTGACAAATGCAACTTTACAATCTAAGCTGCAGGTTAGGATATGGTTTCTCTTTGGGGGTTGACAGGCACCTTCCTCCTCACTTCCAGCACCATGCCAGAAAAAGAACAGTGAACAGTGAATCCCAGTAATTTAAACAGATCCTGGCTTAGCCCCAGAAAAGAAAAAAGTAAAAATAAAACAGAATATTATAGGTAATGTTCTTCCTCCGTGTGTGTGTGTGTGTGTGTGTGTGTGTGTATGTGTGTGTGTAATTTTTCAGAATCTTGGGTTTCTCTAACCAGATATTTTAAAAGAACTGGTTCATATATTTTCATTTAAGTGTATATGATGCTTCTCAGTGAAATGAGAAAGGGAGTTTTCCATCTGGTTCTGGGATTTTTAGATCTTTTATCTGCTCCTTTTAAAGAAGGTAATAACAACAGCTGACTTATGTTGAGCGCTTACTATACACCAAGCGCTGCTGGAATAAGCACATTGTAGCTTTTAGTTCTCATAGCGCCCCCATGTGGCAGATACTTCACATCTTGTGTGCCTCCAGTATGTGCTTAGTGGAATGATGGCACTCAAGTCTACTGACTGTGGAAAGCTTATAGAGGTTTAATATTAAAGAGGACTAGAGGAGTCCCAACAGTCATGCAGCAACACTTTCCATTTCCCCACTCGTTGCTTCTCCACTTCCAGAGATTCGATGATTATCTCAGAGGCAGGATGGTTTGAATGTGCAGACATCTATAACTGGACTTTCATTTTCTTCCTGCCTCTGGTCTAAGTTACTGGTTCTGAAACATTTGTGTGTATAAGAACTGCTGTACATGGGCTTCCCTGGTGGCGCAGTGGTTGAGAGTCCGCCTGCCAAAGCAGCGAACATGGGTTCGCGACCCGGTCCGGGAGGATCCCACATGCTGCGGAGCTGCTGGGCCCATGAGCCATGGCCGCTGAGCCTGCGCGTCCGGAGCCTGTGCTCCACAACGGGAGAGGCCACAACAGTGAGAGGCCCGCGTACTGCAAAAAAAAAAAAAAAAGAACTGCTGTACAGAGTTGTATGAAACCATGTGTACAACAGTTAGGAGCAAATTGGAAGATGTTTGGGGTAATTTTGACTATATCTGATTTTTGCCTAATATGCTGGATTTTATGCTGAATTCTTAGCAGGGAAATAACACAGGACTGGGAGATTCAGGCTAGGAGAGAAAATAAGACTCGAGAGAAGAAAGCCAAGGAGACTTCCAGGTAGGGTGAAGGATGTGCCTCTCTGCATACCAGACAATCTGAGGCCGAGGGAGGTGGGAGAGGGGCGAGGCCAGGAGGAATGAATGCCAGGTACTGTGATAAAACTGCTTTATCTATGTTCTCTCACTTAGTTTTTATTTTTTGCTTACATGTATTTTATTTTTAATTTTATTGAAGTATAGTTGATTTACAATGTTGTGTTAGTTTCAGGTGTACAGCAAAGTGATTCAGTTATACATATACATATATTCATTCTTTTTCAGATTCTTTTCCCATATAAGTTATTACAGAATATTGAGTAAAATTCCCTGTGCTATACAGTACTTCCTTGTTGGTTACCTATTTTATATATAGTAGTGTGTGTATGTTAATCCCAAACTCATAATTTATTCCTATCCACCCCTCCCCCACCAACATTTCCCCTTTGGTAACCATAAGTTTGTTTTTGAAATCTGTGAGTCTGTTTCTGTTTTGTAAATAAGTTCATTTATATCATTTTTAAAATTAGATTCCACATATGAGTGATATCATATATTTGTCTTTCTCTGACTTACTTTACGTAGTATGGTAATCTTGAGGTCCATCCATGTTGCTGCAAACAGCATTATTTCATTCTTTTTTATGGCTGAGTAATATTCGATTTTATGTATGTACACATTTTCTTTATTCATTCCTCTGTCAATGAACATTTAAGTTGCTTCCCACTTAATTATTACAGCGACACTTCAGATATGGAAACTAAGGTTCCAAATGTCAAGTGACTTGCTTGGTGTCACAAAGATGGCGGACAGTATAGCCTATATCCAAAGCCAGGTCTTTCTCACATTAAACTCAAGCTCTTTCCACCATAGGTGGCTTCCTTGTGTAATAGGACTCCCTGAAGTCAGCCAGAAAGAACTCTGGGGAAAATGGAGATGTGCAAAGTTGGTTTGGGGTGGCCTAAAACTTGGGACAGGATAGTTGTGAGGCCGTGTAGGGAAACACCTTCCTCATTCATGGAGAACAGAAGGGCTGACCTGTACAGATGGTTTAGGAAGCTAAGCAGAATTTTACAAAAATAGCTGTATTCATGCCTATTTGTGATTTCTTTCCTTCTGTGTAAGAGACATCCAGAGACTGGGCAGCCATTTACACACCAAGTGTGTAATAGGTAGGGGTGTCCTTCAGGTGCTCACCTTTCTGGTCTCCTGGGAATATCATTTGAATGTCCCAGTAAAAGACATTGTAAGCCCAGAAACTTAATTAGACTGAAAACTGTAATCATTTGAGGAAAATCCATACCCCCAACTTTGAGGCCCCAGCAGCAGCTTTAGGAGAAATCATCACTGGCTACCACAACAACAGTGACATGCTCATTGGCAGCAGCAGAGGGACATCAGTGGAGACACTACAAGAGTCACTAAGGAAGTTTGTGAGCCCTCCAGACACACATAAAGAGGAAGGGGTTTCAGTGGCTTTGAAGTCTCAGGAACACTACTAGTTAAGGGAATAAAGCAAATTTCACTGTGATAGAGCAAAGGCTGTCCAAGTAGTACAGATGGATATTAGAATAATAAGAACTACTTTAGATCCATATCTAACACCATAACCTGGATAGTTTTACATAGTTAAATGGTTTATCAAAGAAAATAAATTGGTATTTACTACTCACTGTATATACAGAGAAATTCTAAATACTTAAGTATCAGATTGCATCAAAGACAAAAATAAGTGAATTTGAAAATATACATTTGAAAAATCTTATAAGTCGAGCTACTGAATAAGAAATGTATGAGAAACATCACTGGATTATATGATGTGACCGTGATGTGATATGGAATTTATATAAATATGTAAGATCATTTTCTAGGATCAAATAGGGAATGAAGAAAGCGTTACAAAGGAGGAAAAACAAATTAATGCATAGAAAAGCCTAAAGCCTCATGGAACTAAATACCCACATACACAAATTAATAGAAGTGAAACATGGGACCTCTCTGCATTATTTCTTATAACTGCATATAAAACTACAATTATTTCAATAAAATTTTCAATTTAAAAAAGTCTATAGCGTCAGTAGTAATTAAAGAAAGGTAAATCAGAACAAAGTTAAAATAAGACTATTTGACGTGAAGAGATATTTCACCGAAGAGGGTCTGTGGGTGAGAATTAGGCACATGAAAATGTGCTCGAGGCCCACTCCTGCGGCCGGCGTTCGCGCCTCCTAGCTGCAGGGGCCGCTGTGGGGGCGGAGCGGCCGCCTGTCCCAGCGTGCACCGCGCCCGGACCGGGCCGGCTGGTCTGGGCGGAGCGCGGGACCGCCGTAGGGGAGGTGTCGTGGCGTCGCCTGGATTCCCGGGTGGCTGGGGGCCGGGGTCGGGCGGGACCGCGAGGGGACATGGCCGAGCCGGCTCCGGTAAGAGGGGCCGTGGACGATGCGGGCCCCGTCGCGATCTGGAGTGGGCTCCCGGTTCAGAGAGTGAGGCGGTGGGAGCCCCGGCCGGGGATTGTCTGTAAGCCGGACTGCGCTCCGACCCCGGGCCGGAGAAGGCGCGGTCTAGGTGCTCGAGTTGTTGTGAGGTTGATCTGGGAGGAAGGGGTCCCGTGAAGAAACCCAGGGTCTCGCCTGTGGTCCGTTCAGTTCCCCTGCTGTTCCCGTCCTGTGCGGGGGTCTCTGAACGTCCCGGTTTTTCTTGGGCTCACGTTCCGAGCTCTGCTGACATGGAGTTTCAGAGAAGCACATCTTCATCAGCAAGTGAGGAAAAGTTGGAAGAAGACTGGAGACTGCTGCCTCTAGGAAAAGACGGAAAACTTAACCAGTTTGGGTGGTTATCCTAATTCAGATTTACCACGAATACTCTAGTGATTTAATGGAAAATTTGACTGGTTTTAGACTTTGAAAGACATATCCCAAGCCTAATCCAGGAAACTCTACATTCAATTAAGTATAACCTGCCTAAGTATGCAAGTTCTCCTTGTATCTCCACTGAGATTTCCTATCTAATAATCTCACTAATGTAATGCATTTTCTTTCCTTCTGCTTCTCACCCCTCCCAGCATTCCTTGGCAGGTACCACTTCTGTTCAGATTTCTTCAGGCCGCCTCTCTTCAACGTCCTGGAATATCTCTCTCTGTTCTGTGAAACTTGGTGGTTTGTAATAGTTCTTCTTTGACTATAAGTTTGAGTCCACAGAGAAAGCTCAAGTGATGTCAGCTTCTTGGCTGTTGTGTTATTGGGGGTAGGCAGGGAGAAATCAGCATTTTTCTGGTTGGTATTCCTTTTCACTGGAGCAGTTCAGTGCTAATTGTGAGAATGCTCACAGAAAAGTCTTTTGTAGGTGGAAAGCACGTGGGTGAGTTGCAAGTAAACAGTAGAGGAATTTCTTTGAAAGTCCCACCTTAAATGCAACACCAAGTTTTAACTTGTTTGTTATACTAGCTGATACTTCAGCTTTGGGCGCCTGTAATGGTTTTGATGATGGAATTTTATCTCTGCAACTTTTCTCTTCAGAAAGTGTCAAGTGGCCCTGGTTGTGGAGTTTCCTAGATTCCTTTATTGGGAGAGTTTACTTTGTAGCATTTGGCACCAACATTTTTCATATACTTGCGAAGAGCCTGAGCTGTCTTGTGAGTTGCCCAGCACTTGCCTTGGTAGGCTCTCATCTACATTTGTAGTACAGAATTTGAAAGGAGTGAAATGGAATCTTCACAAGCTAAATTATATATCTTCTCTTCCTTCTCTATTGTCACAGTGCATCTGTCCTTCGAACCTCCAGGAAGAGCGGTCCTGGTTAGTCAGTCCATACCAGAGGTTGTAGATTAAACGTCCATGAACAAATTGTGGCTCGCAGCTGTGTGTTTTGGGTGTTTGTTTGTTTTTAACTATTCCTTGTTAAAATTGTGAATTTTAGTTGCCAAAATGTAAAAATCAGGAGAGTTCACATAAAACTGTCACATCCAGGGACTTCCCTGGTGGCAGTGGTTAAGACTCCCAATGCAGGGGGGCCCGGGTTCGATTCCTGGTCGGGGAACTAGATCCCACATGCATGCCGCAACTAAGAGTTTGCATGCCACAATGAAGGAGCCCACGTGCCGCAACTAAGGAGCCCTCAAGCCGCAATGAAGGAGACTTTGAGCCACATCTAAAGGAGGCTGTTTGCCACAACTAAGATGCAGCACAACCAAAATAAATAAATATATATATATATATATATATATATATATATATGGACTGTCACATCCAAATGTAAAATGTTAAGCTCTAAGATGACATTGGAGAAAACCTTTGGGACCTAGGGCTTGGTGAAAAGTTCATAGATGTGGCACAAAAAGCACAATCTATAAAAGAAAAAAATGATGAGTTGGATGTCATCAAAATTAAAAACTTTTGCTCTGGGAAAAATTCTGGTAAGAGGGTAAAAAGACAAGCTACGGATGGAGGAGGGCATATTTGCAAACCACGTATCTGACAAAGGACTTATATCTAGAATATATAAAGAACTCTCAAAATTCAACAACAACAAAAAAAACAGTCCAATTAGAAAATGGGCAAAAGACATGAAGAGACAGTTCACCAAAGAGGATATGTGGATGAGAAATAAGCACATGAAAAGATGCTCATCATCATTATTCATTAGAGAAGTGCAAACTCGAATCCCAATGAGATCACTGCACAACTATTAGAATGATGAAAATAAAAAATAGCAACATTGGGAATTCCCTGGCAGTCCAGTGGCTAAGACTCCACCCTTCCAAGGCAGGGGGTGCGGGTTCGATCCCTGGACAGGGAACTAAGACCCCACATGCTGCGCGGTGCAGGCAAAAAAAAAAAACAAAGCAACATTACCAAATGCTGGTGAGGATGCTGAGAAATGATCTCTCATGCATTGCTGGTAGGAATGTAAAAGGGTTCAGCCACTCTGGAAAATGGTTTCTTAGAAAACAACATATACTTCCCATATGACCCTGCAGTTGTAGACCTTGGCATTTATCCCAGAAAAATGAAATGTATCCCCACCAAAAACTTGTACATGATTATTTATAGCAGATTTTTGGTAATAGCCCCAAACTAGAAACAACTACATTGTCCCTCAATAGGTAAGTGGTTAAGCAAACTGTGGTATACCCATACCATTGACTACTGCTCAGCAATAGAAATGAAATATTGATAAGCAATAAACACAGCTTGGATGGATCTCAAGAGCATTATGATGGCTGAAAAATGTCAATTTCAAAAAGTTGCATACTATGACTGTTTTTTTTTGGCCACGTTACATGGCATGCAGTATCCCAGTTCCCTGACCAGGAATCGAACCCGTGCCCCCTGCAGTGGATGCATGGAGTCCTAACCACTGGACTGCCAGTGAATTCTCTGACTTCATTTTTGTAACAGTCTTGAAATGACAAAGTTACAGAGACGGATAATAGATTAGTGGGTGTGATTAGGAAGGGGTAGCCCAAAGGAGATCTCTGGTCATGGAATAGTTTTGTTCATGATTGCAGGGTGGTTATATGAGTCAGCACATGTGATGAAATCACGTAGAATTATACACACACTACCAATGTCAGTTTCATGGTTTTGACAGTGTACTATAATAATGTACCGTGTGACCATTGGGGTAAACTGAAGGGTACAGGGAACCCGTCTGTACTACCTTTGAATCTATAATCTTTTCAAAATTAAAAAGTTACTTTAAAAATTGACATATCTGGGGCTTCCCTGGTGGTGCAGTGGTTGAGAGTCCGCCTGCCGATGCAGGGGACGTGGGTTCGTGCCCTGGTCCGGGAAGATCCCACATGCCGCGGAGCGGCTGGGCCCGTGAGCCACGGCCGCTGAGCCTGCGCGTCCAGAGCCTGTGCTCCGCAACGGGAGAGGCCGCAACACTGAGAGGCCCGCGTACCGCATTGACATATCTGGCGACACTGGCCCAGTCTTACATTGCAGTAATTGTTTGCTGCTGTGTGAAGTATCCTCCTTTAGACGGTACATGTGCTCAAAGGCCTGCTATTCATCCATTCACTTTACTTAGTTCCAACAGACCTCTGTGACCCCTTTATTATGTTCGTGGCACCATCCAGAGATAACTACTTTAATACCGTTCCTTCCTGTCTCTTAAAGACACGGATGTTGAAAAACACAGTAGCCTTGAAATGAAAATATATGTATGTACTGTTTATGATTTCAGTTTCCCGTGGCATTTGATGATGTGGCCTTATACTTTCTGGAGCGAGAGTGGGAAATCCTGGAGAAGTGGCAGAAGGACATGTATCAGCAGGAAATGAAGACCAATTATGAGAGCCTTGATTCCCTGGGTAAGATGCGTTTCTAAGGAATCGCTTTTTGGGACCCAACCTGATACTAGTAGGCTTTCTTCCCTTTATTGGCTGTTGGCTGGTTGAATATGATACTGTACCCAATCCACATTCAGAATGTCTCTTTAACTTCTGGTAATGGCCTGGGAATTTTGTCCCTTTTTATCCGGTGATATCTGTGCCCCTCAGCCTTGTTAACACTCTGCATTCTCTATCTCCCACTCCAACCCTCCCCCTTTTCTCCCACAGTTAGAATTACAAAATAATCTAATTGCCGCTTTCTTTTTTAAGTGTGTTGTTTTATTCCTTTAACTGATACTTTAGTGCCTGCTTATGTTGCCTGAATGAGATGCATCCTTATAAGAACTAAGGCGCTCATGAAGGGGCCATAGTTATTATATTAGAATAAACTGAGGACCCAACACATTGCAGAACATGGATACGACAGGGAAGAAAGTTTCCCTGGTAAAGGGAGAGAGAAGAGAGCAGGGGGATGGGATACTTAGATATCTCCAGGGAAGTACTCAGGAAGTAGATTGGAAGAGAAATTTGGGGAGATTGTACCTCACTCCTTACTCATCTTGCTCTAACTCAGTCTTGTGTCATAAAGAATAGTTCTCCTCTTATCAATTTAATAGATTGATCTCAGTATACCTGAAGAATTCTTTCTGTCTTTGGGGGTTTATAATTTATTCTGTCTGAGATATGAATGACAAGAGGGAGTCAACCATGTGAAATCATGGGGAAGAAAATTCTAAGCAGAGAAAGAACTAGTGCAAAGGCCCAAAGGTTGGAGTGAATGAGCTCAGTACATGGTGGGAACCACAGTGAGGCTATTGTGGCATGTGCACAGAGGGTTAGCACAAGAGTGATGGGAGAAGAGGACAGAAAGCGCAGCTATGCCGAATTGTGAAGGGCCTCTAGGCTGAGGCGCAGGGTTGGATTTTATTCTAAAGATAAAGGGAAGATGATGGGGGGATTTTTTTTTTTTCTGCCGCACCACACAGCTTGTGGGCTTTTAGTTCCCTCACCAGGGATTGAACCTGCGCCCTCGGCAGTGAAAGCACAGAGTCCTAACCACTGGGCCACCAGGGAATTCCCATAGGGGGATTTAAATAGAGAAGTAATATGATATCTTTTTTTTTTTAATGATTACTTGGGTTGCTATGTGGAAAATAAATTGTAGTGCGTAGAAATAAAGGAGAGAGACCAACCAGGAGCCTTGGCAGTACTGGTGAATCTTTGTGGCAGCTGAACCAGGTATGTAGTAATGAAGATAGAGAGCAGGAGGCAGTCTCCAGATATGTTTTGGAGGTAGCATCCCAGATTTTGCCAGTGGCTTGCAGTGGAGTCCGGTGAAAGAAGAACCAACTTCTAGATTTTTGGCTTGAGTATCTTGATGGCAGTGTTTTTTTGTTTTGTTTTGTTATAAAGAGCAATGCCTTTTGTTTTTTTAAAATTTATTTTATTTAATTTATTTTTGGCTGCGTTGGGTCTTTGTTGCCGCGCACAGGCTTTCTCTAGTTGCGGCGAGTCGGGGCTACTCTTGGTTGCGGTGCGCAGGCTTCTCATTGCAGTGGCTTCTCTTGTTGCAGAGCATGGGCTCTAGAGCGCAGGCTCGGTAGTTGTGGCCCACAGGCTCAGTTGCTCCGCAGCATGTGGGATCTTCCCGGACCAGGGCTTGAACCCATGTCCCTGGCATTAGCAATGCTGATTCCCAACCACTGCGCCACCAGGGAAGCCCCGATGGCAGTGGTTTTATTCACTGACATGAGGAAGGCTTGGGAGAGAGCAGGTTTTGGCCACATTAAGTTTGAGATGCTTATTAAACATTTATATGGAAATATAAAGTAGATAATTGAGTATGCGAGACTGGAATTCCAGTGAAATCAGGACTGGATTCACACATTTGGGGTCATTGTATAAATGACATTTAAACCACAGGGCCAGTTGGGATCATCTAGGGAGAATTTGTCAATAGGACAGGACACCCCCAGCTGTCCCCAGGATACCCCAACAGTTAGGGTCAAGCTAAGGAGACTGAGGCCAGTAGGGTAGGAGAAACTACAGCCCTGTGCTGATCCAGTGTTGAGTTTTGAGTTATCACAATCCTTGGGCTTGGAGAATCCAGTGTGATTTTCCCAAATTTTAAAAAGCAAACAGTATTATTTGCAAATGATTTTCTTTACAGGATGTCCAGATCCTAACTCCAGAGATTAGGACTTAGCAGGTCCCGGCTCAGGCCCAGGCATCTACGTTCTTAACAAGTACTTCAGGTGCTGCTAATGCTGGTGGTAACTAGGTCACTTCGAGAAACACTGATCCAAGGGCTGAGCCGTAGGTGACACCACTGCAGGGTATCTGATGCATCTTTAAAATCCCTCCACTACTTTGTAACAACCCCTCCTCCCTTCAGGCTGATGTCATTAGACACATTACTCTCCACTTCTTCATAATCACTGTCATTTAACAGCCTCCTGGTTCCTTCATTATGTTGATCAAGAAAGAATGTGGGCGGGACTTCCCTGGTGGCACAGTGGTAAAGAATCCTCCTTCCAATGCAGGGGGCCCGGGGTTGGTCCCTGGTCAGGGAACTAGATCCCACATGCATGCTGCAATTAAGAGTTCGAATGCCACAACTAAGGAACTGGCGAGCTACAACTAAGGAGTCCGCAAGCTGCGACTAAGGAGTCCGCCTTCTGCAACTAAGACGTGGCACAACCAAATAAATAAATAAAATATTAGAAAGAATGTGGGCACCTCAGTAATTGGTTCCTTAGATGTGCAGAGTCTAATCAGAAAAGTTTAGTCACCTGGTTTCCCTCCTTGACACCCCCCCCCGCCACCCCCCCCACCCCCCCACCCCCCACCCCCACCTCCCCGCCGTCCCCGACTGCTTTTTATTTTACTCACATTGTTCTCATAATGATCCCTTTTGAATACTTTCTGCCTGGATCCTCATCATCCCCAACCTCCCTGTTTCCTTTAATTTTGTGAAATATTGTCGGGAACATTTAACAGTTATTCATGTAATCAAGAGTTTCCATTTTCTTTTTAACCTAACATTGATCTCATGTCTCCAGGAATCAAGGTCAGCCATGAAACTAAAGTTAAAATTAAAAATTAAAAACTAAAATTGTTTTTAGTCAAGTACTCAGGAAACCCAGACTGAGTCTGTGTGGACTCTCTCTGCAGGCTGTATTTCTTCAAAGCCAGATTTGATCACCTGGATGGAACAAGGAAGAATGCTGTTAATCAGAGACCAAGGACACTTAGAGAAAACACAAATGACACTTAGCCTTTCTGGTGAGTAGATGGATTTGAGAGCCTGACTCATTTATTCTCCTAGCCTTGTTTGCTAATCTTTCTGCAGAGTCAGCAGGACGTAGTGAATAAGAAATATTATTTTGATGGAGAATGTTATTTTTTTTCACTCAAGTTGGTAGCAAATATGTCTTACTTTTATAAAGAAGGAAGTTGTATATATTTCATTAAAAAAAAACAACAACAGAAAATGGAACTGCCTTTAAGAGAACAGTAAAGGATCCATTTGTCCAGTCCTGAGGAAAAACCATCTTCCCCATCACATCATCATGTCCATTTGTGTACAGAGAAATGAGAAGCCTTCCAATTTTGTACAGTATATTTTTTTATTGTACAGATTTTTAGAACTTGGGATTTTTTATTCCTTTTGAAGGATTACTTTTTAGTTCCTTGTATCATAAGGAAAACATTTTAAATATATTAATACTTTAAGTATTTAAGAGAATGTGTCATTTTTTAGAGTATGTTAATGCTTTACTAAATGGAGATCTACTAAGTCTCTGGGTATCAAGGACTCTCCTGAAAAAGAGGGAATTTAAACCCAGGAAGTGTGTGACTAGCTCCATCGGAGGATAAAAGAATTCCCAGGGGCTTCATTTCACTGCTACTGTCTATTAATTCACTCATCTAATCAGTATTGTCCCTACCATGTTCATAGGACTATGTCACATATTATTTAGGCCAGGGGTTGGGAGAGAGATATATATATATGTGTTTTCCCACTCTAAGAGTTATTGTCTGTCTTACTGACCTACTGACATGGCAGTTAGGTTAGTCAATTATATTGAACTATTGGATTAGTCAACTATAAAATAAGACTGTATACACTTATAAATAGTAAGTGGCAATGATAATAAAGCGCTATAGGGATTTAGAGGAGAAAGCAGAGAAGAGACAGCAATATCCCAGGAGGACTTCTAAAGGAATTAGGATTTAAATAGCATAGAATGGGCATATTTGGTAAGGCAAAGAAGATTCAACAGGGGTCATACATGAGCTGAGGCTTAGAGGTGGGAACAAGCCTGTTATATTTAGAAAATGGAAGGCGCTGAGTATAGCTGAATGTTATTTGTGGGACATAGTGGAAGATGGGGGGTGGCAGTGGTGGCACATAATCGGTATCAGAGACCAAAAATGCCATGGTGGGAGTTTAATTTCATCCTTTAGAAAGGGCCTGGAAAGGTTTTTGAGTACCAAAGAATGAACGACGTTGGTGGCTGTTCCTAAAAACAAATGTTTCCTTTGTACCAGGTGGTACTCACCCAGTAACACAACTACTCCCCTGCCTGGGATAAACAGTAAGTGATGAGAAATAGGATTCAAGGAGACAGGCAAGTATGCTCTTCTCATGGTCCAGGCAAAAGCTGTGGGTGCTAACTTAGTAAATGACATCATCTAGTTGGAAACATCTGTGTTGTTGAGATGACCTCAGAGCAGAATCAGAGTCCTGCTCTGGGGCAAGCCTGATAGGTGAGGTTTGCTCCCAGGTTAAGAGATTTAAAAAAGGAGAGCTATGTGACCCACTGCAACAGCATGAGGGAGAAAAAGATGTTCTGGAATATAGCAGCTCAGATAATGGTCGGGAATTGTCCTCTCCAGGTGTGGTGGGTGAGAATAAGGTAGCAGCTCAGCTCCCTCTGTACCCTGTCATCATGGCTTTTACTTTGGGAACAGCAGTGACTTTCTTATAATTCGAAGTTCCTTGGGAAAGGGAATAATTTCCACAGTGTTCTTTGTGAATTCAGTAAATTGCCATTTGACATTCCTAAGAAAGATACTTCCTATTAGCACTTCTTCAGAAAACTTTTCCGGAAATCTGTGGTGGAAGGGTGCAAGAATATGACCCGAAGCCTTCCTACTTAAATATTGTGCTATTTATTTCACAGATTTAAAGAAATATTATAATGAACTGGTCAGATTCTCAGAGTAACTCATTTTTATTTTCTTCCAAGTTCTGCTTAGCCTCTGAGGGTCCTCATAGGCTCACAAAATGTGTTTGCCTGCCAGTTTTTTCACACTAAGCCTTTTGTTAACAAATGATGAAAGGATTTGCACATCCAAGTTAAACTTCAATATAATTCACCTGTGGCAGGCAGATTCACAAAGTCATGGGGACAACGGGAGTCCCTTTCCCACGTTGTCAGTGATGTGAAGACAGTCCTTGACCCCGGAGACCCATCACTGATGAGGGAGGGCCTTTTTGTCTCTCCAGGTGACCAGGGAACTCTCGAGGGCAAAAGAGGAGGAATGCCATTTAAATGGTCTCCAAGAGCAGGGCTTCTGTGCTCCCTTATCCAAGGAGGAAAGAAAGATTTTATCAGATCAAAGAGCCGCCTTACAACACCCAAGTCTCCAAGAAACAGAGATTCTAAATAATAAAAGCCTCGACATCACAGCATCTAATCAGGACAATAATGATCCACGGCATAAGCCAATGGGAACCCCAGATCACCTGGAAATTCCACCAGGCCTGAGACTTTATTCCTGCTTTGTCTGTAGGAAGGTCTTCCAGATAAAGAGAGCCTTTGTGAAGCACAAAAGGAACCACCGCGAGCGCCAGTCCTGTCAATACTCGAAGCACAAAAACAAGTCCAGGGGGAAGGCGGAGCTCAGGTGGCTTCGGGCGGTCCCGTGTAAGCAGCCTTTCCGGCGCGGCGCGTGCGAGCAGAGCAGCTGTCTCAGGTGCAGCCTGGCCCTGCACCAGGTGGCTCGCCCGGGCCCGTGGCCCTTCCAGTGCCCCGAGTGTGGCAGGGCCTTCCGGTCCAAAGCCGCCCTGAACAAGCATGTGCGTTCGCCCAGAGGGGAGAGGCGGTTTTCCTGCCGGGAGTGTGGCCGGGGGTTCACCCAGCAGGACGAGCCGGCCGAGCACCTGCGGGTGCACAGCGGGAGGACACCCTTCCAGGGTCCGCAGGTCGGCAGAGGCCCCTCGCGGGAGGCGGCCGCAAGGGCCCACCGCTGGGCACACCGCGGGGAGAAGCCATTCTCCTGTGACGACTGTGACCGGAAGTTCGCCCACCGGAGCAAGCTCACCGAACACGTCCGAGTTCACACGGGGGAGAAGCCCTTCCGGTGTCCGGAGTGCCAGAGAAGCTTCCGCCTCGAGAGCAGCCTGCGGGCCCATCTCTGTCGGCACAACGGGAGGAAGCCCTTCCGGTGCCCAGAGTGCGGCCGGAGCTTCTGCTGGAGGAACGCCATGAAGGCGCACCAGCGTCTGCACAGCCAGGAGAAGCCCTTCTCTTGCGGGCAGTGCGGCCGGGGGTTCACCCGGCCCTCAAAGCTCGCGCGCCACTGCCGCGTCCACGCCAGGCAGACGGCGTTCCCCTGCGAGCGGTGCGGGAGGACCTTCCCGCGGCGCTCGGGGCTCACGCGGCACCTCCAGGTCCACACTGAGGAGAAGCCCTTCTCCTGCGCCCAGTGCGGCCGGGGCTTCCACCGCCGCGCGCACCTCGCCGAGCATCGGCGACTCCACGGCGGGGCCGAGCCCTTCCGGTGCCCCGAGTGCAGCCGGAGCTTCTCCTGGAAGGCCTCCCTGAATATGCACCGGCGGCAGCACGCGGGCGAGTGGCCCTTCCCGTGCGGCGAGTGCGGCAAGGCCTACGGTCAGCCGTCCCAGCTCGCCGAGCACGCGACGGTCCACAGCGGGGAGAAGCCCTTCCGGTGCCCCGAGTGCGACAGGGGCTTCCGGCTCAGAGGGAACCTGAAGAGCCACCTGCTCCAGCACAGCGGCCAGAAGCCCTTCTCCTGTGCGACGTGTGGCCGAAGCTTCGCTCAGCGGTACAGGCTCGCGGAGCACGTACGCGTCCACAGCGGCGAGAAGCCCTTCGGGTGTCCCGAGTGCGGCAAGAGCTTCCTCCAGAAGGGAAGTCTGGAGACCCATCTGCACCGTCACCGCGGGGAGAGGCCTTTTTCTTGTGCTGAGTGTGGAAGGGGCTTCACCTACCTGGGGGCGCTTAACACCCACATTGCCATGCATGCCGGGGAGCAGCCCTTCAGTCTCGAGGTCACTCCACTCAGAAAGCAGTGACAGCTCTGCGGTGGGGCCATTGGCTCTGTTGGCGCTGGCTGAGGCAGGACGAAAAATTCAGCCAACATGCTTCAGCCACACTGGCCAGCACGGAGCAGGCGGCCGTGAGGGCTCCTTGACGAAGGTTCCAGATAATCCAGGCACAGCGTCTAGAGACTGGAGGAAAGCAAGCTTTTTGTGGAAGGTGCTGGTCATCCTGATGTGAGAGTCAGGTTAGAGCTCCTCCTTTAGCCTTTTTCCCCTTTTTTGTAATAAAGTTTCTTGTGACAGAAGTTCCTTACATTATGGGTGTTTTAGTCTGCTGGGGCTGCCATAGGAAAATGCCACAGACTGGGTGGCTTGAACCACAGAAATTTATTTTCTTACAGTTCTAGAGGCTGGAAGTCCAAGATCAAGGTGCCAGCAAGGTTGGTGTCTGGTGAGGGCCTGTTTTCCTGGCTTGCAGATGTCACTTTCCCCCTGTGTCCTCACGTGGCTTTTTTCTGGGTAGGGGTGGGGTATCTCTGGTAGTTCTTCCTTTAATACGGACACCAGTCCTATTGGATTAGTACCCCAACCCTGTGACCTCATTTAACCGTAATGAATTAATTTTGGAGAACCTGATGGTATAGCCCTAGACCTGAACAAAGTGAATGAGGAGGCAGAGACTAGGAATGATGTGCTGGTGGAGCCTCCTCTAAATGGAGAGAAATGCCAAGAATGGGGAAGAAGCATGCCCCCCACCAAATCCAACAGCCAGCTGTTCCTGTCCATTCGCCTGTCTGGCTCTCCTGAGCCACACCTTGTGCAGCAATTTTCTCTGTTCTCTGTGAGGTGATGATGACTTTTAAATCTATAAATCCATGTTCATATTTCCAGATTCCTCCTGATTGTTTCTCTCTTCCACAGACATCTCAAACACAGATTGCCCAGAATAAGACTCCTGATCAGTACCAGCCCTCACTCTATACCTCTTTTCTTTACACTCCCGTTTTTCTCACCTCAAAATTATAACTAATCTCCAGAGCTGTAAACTTGATAATGATCCTAGATTTTCCTACACCCAGTCTACTAAATTTCTCCCAAATAAAAGCCCTTCTCTATCTCTGCTGACACCATATAAGCTCACTTTTGAAAAACTTTTTTTTTCTTGCGGTACGCGGGCCTCTCACTGTTGTGGCCTCTCCCGTTGTGGAGCACAGGCTCCGGACGCGCAGGCTCAGCGGCCATGGCTCACGGGCCCAGCCGCTCCGTGGCATGTGGGATCTTCCCGGACCGGGGCACGAACCCGTGTCCCCTGCATCGGCAGGCGGACTCTCAACCACTGCGCCACTAGGGAAGCCTGAAAAACTTTTTTTTCAAGTGTTTTTCCTAACAGATTTCCCTGCCTCTGGCTTTTTCCAGTAATACATTATCACTCTTGTGACAAATTGGTTTTTCTAAAATGCAACTCTAATGTTATTTTCAAAAGATATTTTTAAGAAGTTTCCAATTTTGTTATAAGTGAAAACTCATTTCTCCAAAGAAGACATGAGGATGGCACATGAAAAGATGCTCAGCATTGCTAATCATTAGAGAAATGCACATCAAAACTACAATGAGGTACCACCTCACACCAGTCAGAATGGCCATGATTAAAAAGTCTGCGAATAAATGCTGGAGAGGGTGTGGAGAAAAAGAAACCCACCTACACTGTTGGTGGGAATGTAAATTGGTGTAGCCACTACGGAGAACGGTATGGAAGTTCCTTAAAGAACTAAAAAGAGTTATGTGATCCAGCGATCCCACTCCTGGGCATATATCCAGAAAGATCTCATTTGAAAAGATACATGCACTCCAGTTTTATAGCAGCACTACTTACAATAGCCAAGACATGGAAGCCACCTAAGTGTACATCGACAGATGAATGGATAAAGAAGATGTGGTATATATACACAATGGACTATTACTCAGCCATAAAAAAGAATGAAGTAATGCCATTTGCAGCAACATTGATGGACCTAGAGATTATCATATGAAGTAAGTCAGACAGAGAATGACAACATATGTTATTGCTTACATGTGGAATCTAAAAAATGATACAAATGAACTTATTTAAAAAACAGAAATAGACTCACAGACATAGAAAACAAATTTAAAAAACAGAAATAGACTCACGGACATAGAAAACAAACTTATGCTTACCAAAGCGGGAGGATAAATTAGGAGTTTGGGATTAAAATATAAAATAGATAGCCAACAAGGACCTACTGTATAGCACAGGGAAGTACGCTAAGTATGTTATAATAATCTATAATGGAAAAGAATATTATATATTTATATTCAGATATATATATCTGAATCACTTTGCTGTACATGTGAAACTAACACAACATTGTAAATCAACTGTATTTCAATAAAATTTTTTAAAAATTAAAAATAAATTAGGGACTTCCGGTGGTTGGGACTCTGCGCTTCCACTGCAGGGGCGGGACATGGGTTCCATCCCTGTTCAGGGAACTTGGATCCTGCGTGCCTCGCAGTGCAGCCAAAAAATAAATAAAAATTTAAAAATAAATGCAAACTCATTAACATGACATAAAAGAACCTCTGAGCTGAACTGGACCTGCCTTTTCAGCCTAATCTTGTTACCTATTCAGTATGAATTTCACTCATACCAGATGACTTTAATCTTTCCCCAATGCATCATATCCTCATGACTGCTTCCTCTGGAATGCCTTTCCTGTCTCTTCTTCTGAACTCCTTCATATCCACCATTCACTCTCAACACCAGGAACATTTTGGGCACGTGCTCATCTCTTCATAGCATCCTCTAAATACCTCTCTCTAATAGCACTCCCCACATTCAACTGAAACCTTCCCTGCTTCCCCTGCCATGCCCCCTGGTGGGCATGGATTTGATCTTGGTTTTACATTTTCTCCATCCAAACCAAGACATTCTCTGGCTTAATGCGTGGATCTGTGATATACCCAACAACACCGTGGTGGAGAAGCACTGAACCGCTGACAGTACTTGATTGTGGCTTTGAGGATCCCAGGAGAGGCCACTGCAAAACAGCTGGACAGGAATAGTTAACTGCACACATCTCACACCTACACGAACTGAGTCCCACAAGATATCCATCCTCTGGGTGATTGGACATTTAAATTATTTTCCTGTTTTTACTTTTAAAACGGTGCTGCTTTAGAGATTCTAGGATATGGCTCTTTGATATGCAAAAATAGCTCTGAGATAAGAATTGCTGGATAATAGGGTATATGCATTTTCATAAACAGATATTGCATTTGCCTGACTAACAATGAGATGGAACATTGTCGTGTGTTTAGCACCTATTCGGTTTTTTTTTTTCTTTCTGTGAATTCATAATTTTGCACATTTTCCTCTAGGGCAGTCTATGATTTTTAGCAGTTATTTATGTTTATTTAGATGCTATTCCGTGTTGTAAATATTTTTTCCCAATCTGTGACCTAGTTTTGGTTACTCTATCATGTCTTTTGATCTGAAGTTTTAAATCTTGTTTTTAAATTGAAGTACAGTTCATTTACAATATTAGTTTCAGGTGTACAGCGTAGTGATTCAATATTTTTATAGGTTATACTCCATTTAAAGTTATTACAAGTTAATGGCTATATTTCCCTGTCCTGTACAATATATGCTTGTTGCTTATTTATTTTATACGTAGTAGTTTGTACCTCTTAATCCCTTTCCCTTATCGTGCCCCTCCCCTCTCCTCTCTTCACACTGGTAACCACTAGTTTGTTCCCTATATCTGTGAGTCCTTTTCTGTTTTGTTATATCATTCATTTATTTTACTTTTTAGATTCCACATATGAGTGATAATATAGAGAGTATTCGTCTTTCTCTGCCTGACTTATTTCACTAAGCATAATACCCGCTAGGTCCATCCACACTGCTGCAAATGGCAGATTTTCATTCTTTTTTATGGCTGAGTAACATTACAGTGTGTGTGTGGGGGGGGTGTGGGTGTGTGTCACTTCTTCTTTATCCATTTTTCTGTTGATGGACACTTAACACTGCTTCCGTATCTTGGCTGTTGTAAATAGTGCTGCTGTGAACATTGGGGTTCATGTATCTTCTCCAATTAGTGTTTTCATTTTCTTCTGATATATACCCAATAGTGGAACTGCTGGATTATATGGTAGTTCTATTTTTAGTTTTTTTTGAGGAATCTACATACTGTTTTCCACAGTGGCTGCACCGATTTCCATTCCTACCAACAGCGTAAAAGGTTTTCCTTTTTTCCACATCCTCACCAACATTTGCTATTTGTAGACTTTTGGATGATAGCCATTCTGACAGGTGTGAGGTGATATCTCATTGTGGTTTTGATTTGCCTGTCTCTCATAATTAGCAATGTTGAGCATCTCCAGATCTTCTGTCCATTGATGCAAGTGGGGTGTTAAAATCCCTTACTATTATTGTATTACTGTCAATTTCTCCCTCTATGTCTGTTAATATTTGCTTTATATATTTAGGTGCTCCTGTATTGGGTGCATATATGTTAACAAGTGTCATATCCTCTTCTTGTATTGATCCCTTTATCATCATGTAATACCCTTCTTTGTCTTTTGTTACAGACTTGGTTTGAAAGTATATTTTTTCTGATATTGGTATTGCTACCCCTGCTTTCTTGTCATTTCCATTTGCTTGAAATATCTTTTTCCATCTCCTCACTTTCAGTCTGCGTGTTTCTTTAGCTTTGAGGTTAGTCTCTTGTAAGCAGCATATAGATGGGTCTTGTTATTTTTGTCCAATCAGCTACCCGATGTCTTTTGATTGGCGCATTTAGTCCATTGACATTTAAAGTAATTATTGATAAGTATGTACTTATTGCCATTTGTTACTTGTTTTACAGTTGCTTTTGTAGTTCTCTGTTCTTCCGTTCTCTGTTTAGTTTCTTCCCTTGTGGTTTGATGATTTTCTTTAGTGGTATGCTTGTGTCCCATTCTCTCTCCTTTTTTGTGTAACTATTGTAGGTTTTCGATTTGTGGTTACACAGGAGTCATATATGTTTACCTATAATAACATCTTTTTGTTTTAACCAGGTAGTCATTTAAGTTCAAACACATTCTAAAAGATCTCCACTTTTCCTCGCCTCCCCCACATCTTGTGTTTTTGATGTCATCTTCTACTACTTCATGTTTATCCCTTTACTGATTATTGTAGTTATAGTCAATTTTACAATTTTTTGTCTTTTAATCTTCATACTAGCTTAAGTGGTTGATCCTCAGCCTATACTATATATTTGTCTTTACTGGTGGGATTTTTCCTTTCCTCTAGATTATTGCTTCTTGTTATAGACTCTTCTTTTCCACTTAAAGAGGACCCTTTAACATTTCTTTTAGGGTAGGTTTAGTGCTGATGAACTCAGTTTTTGCTTGTCTGAGAAGTTCTTTGACTTTCTTTCAATTCTAAAGGATAATCTTGCTGGGTAGAGTATGCTAGGTTGCAGGGTTTTCCCTTTCAGCAAAGTTTTAAATTTTAATCTAATTTAATGTATTGGTCTATCCTTTGCACTTTGTACTTTTTGTATCTTAAGACTGTGTGTATAAAAATATTCAAGCAATATTATTTATGGCCACAAAATTTTTAAACTGCCACTAAATACTTCACACTACCCTACCTGTTATGGGCTTAATTGTGTTTCCAAAAATTCTTTAAAAAAATTTATTTATTTGACTGCACCAGGTCTTAGTTGCAGCACGCGAGATCTTTGCTTCAGCATGTGGGATCTTTTAGTTGTGGTATGAGGAATCTTTGTGGTTGTGGCACGTGGGATCTAGTTCCTTGACCAGGAATCAAGCCTGAGGCCCCCTGCATTGGGAGTGCAGTCTTAGCCACTGGACCACCAGGGAAGCCCCCCCAAATTCATTTGTTGAAGTCCTGACCCCCCAGTACCTCAGAATGTGACTATGTTTAGAGATAGGGCCTTTAAAAAGGTAATTAAGGTGTTATGGGTCAGCCCTAATCCAATGTGACAGGTGTCCTTATAAGAGGAGATTGGGACCGAGAACACCCAGACTGAGGGACAACCATGGGAGGACACAGGGAGAAGCGCAGCCATCTGCAAGCCGAGGAGAGAGTCCTCAGAGGAAACAAACACTGCTGACACCTTGATCTTGGAATTCTGGCCTCCAGAACTGTGAGAAAATTAATTTCTGTTGTTTAACCCGCGGTTAAACAGTCCATGGTACTTTGGTATGGCAGCCCTAGCAGATTAATACACTACCTTAAATTGCAGCCATTTAAAAGTATAATTATGAGATTATGAGAAATATGGAAAACCTTGGTATGGTAAGTGAAAGATAAAAAGACAAAAAATTATGTGTGTCTCAGAACCATATAAAAAGAACATGTCTGTGGACAGAGACTGGAAGTCTATATGAAGCAAAATCGAGCATTTACATTAGAATACCAGAATTATGGACAACTTTCACTTCATTTAAAATTTGCTTTATTGTTGCTAAATTGTATATATACAGTATTGTTCCTTAAGAAAACCTTTAAGTTAGGGATAGCAATTACATATATCTAAGCAGTTCAACCATACTGGCTGCTTAAGAGTGAAAGGCAGAGTAAATTTAAGATCCATTTCAGGGCTTACCTGGTGGCGCAGTGGTTAAGAGTCCGCCTGCCGATGCAGGGGACACGGTTCTGTGCCCCGGTCCGGGAGGATCCGACGTGCCGCGGAGCGGCTGGGCCCGTGAGCCATGGCCGCTGAGCCTGCGCGTCCAGAGCCTGTGCTCCGCAACGGGAGAGGCCACAGCAGTGAGAGGCACGCGTACCGCAAAAAAAAAAAAAAAAAAAGATCCATTTCATATTTAGGTTATAGACCATTTCTTGAATTTTATAGACTATGAGTCATGTTCCTAATGTAAGTCCATGGGGCCAGCGATGTCATGACTCTGCCTGACTTCCTGAGGATGAATACCCAGCCTCCTCACCCTTGGCAGGACCATTCTGAGGGATGATCTGCACCCTCTGAGTCCCCAGCAGAATGGACTCCCAGTTGCCGACGAGGGGACCTGCTCGTTAATGCTTAATGCCCCTTGATTTCTCACCTCCCTGACTTGGTTCCTGAGATCACCTCACAGATGACCCCTTGAACCTAATCCTTGACTGGGGTTGGCTTTGGGGAGGAATCAAACCCCTGTACTCCCTCTCATTGTTTCTATCTCAGCTAATAGTGAGTATACTATCCATCCATTTGCAGTTGACGCTGCATTTCCCCCTCTTTCCGTCTGCATCTCCGTCTCCCTCCTCTGGGTCCCCCAAGAGAGTGCGAGGATCGGTCACCCCCGGACGGCTGCGGCTTGCGACTGACACCGGTCTGCACGGCGCGGGCTGCCACTGCAGACAGCGCTCGCTCCTCCAGGCCGTAGGGGGCCGCTGTGGGGCAGAGCGGCCGCGAGTCCCAGCGTGCACCGCGCCTGCGCTGGGCCTGCAGGTCGGCGAGGAGCGGCGGGGTGGGAGGCCGCAGTCGCCGCTGCCGCAGGGAAGGTGCCGCGGGCAGCCGGGACTCCTGGCTTGGCTGTAACCCGGTCCGGGGCCAGGTGGGACCGCGAGGGCCCATGGCCGAGCCGGCTCCGGTAAGAGGGGCTCCCCGCGCGGACGCCCGGCTCGGGGATCTGGGCGGGTCCTCGGGTTCCGGCTCGGCGGGCCGGCATCCTGGGGTCCTCCCGGGGCGGAGGCGGACGGGTGGGGCGGGGTCTGAGGGTCGCGCTTAGCGCCTGCTGTGGGGTCTGGACCCTGGACTAAGCCAGTGAACGCCGCCCCTTGGGCTCGTCCGTGTCCAAAGCCCTAAACAAAGCCGATCGTGGAACTGGCGGAGTCTGGGCCGGGGGCGCCTGTGCGTGAGACGGGCGGATGAGAGATAGGATCGAAGTTGGTCTGGGGCCGGCAATGCGTGTTAACTAGTTCAGCCAGTTTTACATTATAGTTACTGAATTTAGAACAAGTGTTTGAAAAGATTTAAGATTCTGAATGGTTGAAATGATGGTTGGCAGGGACTTAAATGGCAGAATTTAACGCTATCGTGTTGAAGTTTGTGTTGAGTGTAAGAAGGAAGGAGGACACGTTGGAAGGAAGAAGATATAAAAACCTAAGTAGGGTACACATTATTTGATTATTTAGTGTTTTGTTGAAATTGAGGTTTTATGTTTTTCTCTATAAGCTTACATATTGAGCATTTTTTCAGATTACTAAATGAATTCATGAGATCATTACTTTTAAGATACCGTTAACAATCTCAACAAAAACCATAATTCCTAGGACTAAATATATAAAAGATATGTAACACCTTTTTTTTTTTTTTTTTTTTTTGCGGTACGCGGGCCTCTCACTGTTGTGGCCTCTCCCGTTGCGGAGCACAGGCTCCAGACGCGCAGGCTCAGCGGCCATAGCTCACGGGCCCAGTCGCTCCGCGGCATGTGGGATCTTCCCGGACCGGGGCACGAAGCCGTGTCCCCTGCATCGTCAGGCGGACTCTCAACCACTGCGCCACCAGGGAAGCCCCTGTAACACCTTTATAGCAAAAATTATTAATAACAGGCATACCTTGGGGATATTTTGGGTTTGGTTTCAGACTGCTGCAATAAAGCAAGTATCACAGTAAAGGAAGTCACGATTTTTTTGGTTTCTCAGTGCATATAAAAGTTATGTTTATACTGTACTGTAGTGTGTTAAGTGTGCAGTAGCATTAAGTCTTAAAAAACAATGTACAAACCTTAATTAAAAATACTCTGGCTAAAATTGCTAATCATTGTCTGAGCCTGGAGCAAGTTGTAATCTTTCTGCTTGGTGGAGGGTCTTGGCTCCTTGTTGATGGTTGCTGACTGATCAGCGTGGTGGTTACTGAAGGTTGGCATGTGGCAATTTCTTAAAATAAGACAACAGTGCAGTTTGCTGCATCAGTTGACTCTTCAGGAGTCATTTCTCTGTAGCATGCAATGCTGTTTAATAGCATTTTACCCACAGTAGCACTTCTTTCAAATTTGGAGTCAGTCCTCTTGAGCCCTGCCACTGCTTTATCAACCAAGTTTATGTAATATTCTAAATCCTTTGTTGTCATTTCAACAATCTAAATGGCATCAGCAGGAGTAGATTCCATCTGGATAAACCACTGTCTTTGCTCATCCATAAGAAGCGACTCCTCATCTGTTAAAGTTTTATCATGGGGTTACAGCACTTCAGTCACACCCTCAAGGCTCCACTTCGAATTCTAGTTCTCTTGCTGTTTCCACCACATCTGCAGTTACTTCCTCCACTGAAGTCTTGAACCCCTCAAAGTCATCCATGAAGGTTGGAATCAACTTCCAAACTCCTGTTAACATTGATATTTCAGCTTCTTCCCATGAATCATGAATGTGCTTCGTGGCATCTAGAAGGATAAATCCTTTCCAAAAGATTTGCAATTTACTTTGCCCAGATCCATCAGAGGAATCACTATGTATAGCAACTATAGTCTTATGAAAGGTATTTCTTAAATAATAAGACTTAAAAGTCGAAATTACTCCTTGATCCATAGGCTGCAAAATGGATATTGTGTTAGCAGGCATGAAAATAACATTAATCTTATATATCTCCTTCAGAGCTCTTGGGTGACCAAGTGCATTGTCAATGAGCAGTAATATTTTGAAAGGAATCTTTTTTCCTGAGCAGTAGGTCTCAATAGTGGGCTTAAAATATTTGGTAAATCATGTTGTAAACAGCTGTGCTGTCACCCAGGCTTTGATGTTCCATTTCTAGAGCACAGGCAGAGTTGATTTAGCATAATTGTTAAGGGCCCTATGATTTTTGGAATGGTAAATGAACAGGGGTTTCAACTTATAGTCACCAGCTGCATTTAGCTCCCAACAGAGACTCAGCTTGTCCTTTGAAACTTTGAAGCCAGGCATTGATTTTCCTCTCTAGCTATGAAAGTCCTAGAAGATATCTTTCTCCAATATTAGGCTGTTTTGTCTATATTGAAAATCTGTTGTTCAGTATAGCCACCTTCATTAATTATCTTAGCTAGGTCTGGAGAACTTGCTGCAGCTTCTACACCATCACTTGCTGATGCACCTTGCACATTTATGTTTAGGAGACGGCTTCTTTCCTTTGGCCTCATAAACTGTGCTCTGCTGGCTTCACACTTTTCTTCTGCAGCTTCCTCACACGTCTCAGGCTTCATAGCATTGAAAAGAGTTAGGACCTTGCTCTGCATTAGGCTTTGGCTTAAGGCGATGTTGTGGCTGGTTTAATCTTCTCTCTAGACCACTAAAACTTGCTTTGTATCAGCAGTAAGGCTGTTTTGCTTTCTTACCATTTGTGTGTTCACCGAGTAGCACTTTAATTTCCTTCAAGAACTTTTCCTTTGCATTCACAACTTGGCTAACTGACACAAGACGCCTCGCTTTTCAGCCTGTCTCAGCTTTCCATGTGCCTTCCTCACTAAGCTTAATCATTTCTAGCTTTTGATTTAAAGTGAGAGATGTGTGACTCTTCCTTTCACTTGAACACTTAATAATGTAGGGTTATTAAGCGGCCTAATTTCAGTATTGTTCTATCTCAGGGAATAAAGAGGCCCGAGGAGAGGGAGAGAGATGGGCCAGTCCGTGGGGCAGTCAGAACACACACATTTTTTTTAATAACTTTTTTTTGGATAAATGTATTTATTTTTGGCTGTGTTGGGTCTTTGTTGCTGCGCACGGGCTTTCTCTAGTTGCAGCGAGTGGGCTTTCTCTAGTTGCAGTGAGCAGGGGCTACTCTTGGTTGCAGTGTGCGGGCTTCTCATTAGGTGGCTTCTCTTGTTGCGGAGCACGGGCTCTAGGTGCGTGGGCTTCAATAGTTGCAGCACGCGGGCTCAGTAGTTGTGGCTCACAGGCTCTAGAGCACAGGCTCAGTAGTTGTGGCATACGGGCTTAGTTGCTCCACAGCATGTGGGATCTTCCCGGACCAGGGCTTGAACCCATGTCCCCTGCATTGGCAGGTGGACTCTTAACCACTGCGCCACCAGGGAAGTCCCAGAATACATACATGGATTGATTAAGTTTGCCATCTTATATGGGCACGGCTCATGGCACCCAAACACAATTAAAATGGTAACATCAGGGCTTCCCTGGTAGTGCAGTGGTTAAGAATCCGCATGGCAATGCAGGGGACATGGATTTGAACCCTGGTCTGGGAAGATACCACATGCCGTGGAGCAGCTAAGCCTGTGCGCCACAACTACTGATCCTGCGCTCTAGAGCCCGCGAGCCACAAGCACTGAGCCCACGTGCCGCAGCTACTGAAGCCCGCACACCTAGAGCCCGTGCTCCGCAACAAGAGAAGCCACGGCAATGAGAAGCCTGTGCACCGCAACGAAGAGTAGCCCCCGCTCGCCACAACTAGAGAAAGCCCGTGCACAGCAATGAAGACCCAACACAGTCAAAAAAAAAAAAAAGGTAACATGAAAGATCACTGATCACAAATCACCATAACAAATACAATAATAATGAAAAAGTTTGAAATATTGTGAGAATTACTAAAGAGTGACACACAGACATGAAGTGAGCAAATGCTGTTGGAAAAATGGCACCAATAGGCTCGTTCGACACAGGGTTGCCACAGACCTTCCGTTTGTAACAAATGCAGTACCTGCATTTTTTACAAAGCACAAAGCACAGTAAGATGAGATATGCCTGTAAACAGGAGGTAAATCATGCCCATAAATGGGAAGACTAAATATAATAAAGATGATACTTTCCTTCCAAGTTAATATATAAATTTACTGCAACTTCATCAAAATGGCAGTAAGATTTTTGTAAATTATATAAGCGGATTCTAAATTTCGTTTGGAAAAATAAAGGTCAAAATATGATGCCAAAAAGAAGAATAATAGGGGGACTTGCCCTAGCAGATAATAAAATTTACAGTAAATCCATAGAATTAATACAGTACTGTTTTGTGCAGGGGTAGACACATGGAGCAGAAGAAACCCAAAGAGGACCCCAGAGCAGAGTACTGAGTTGAATAGTGTCTCCCCCAATACATGTACTTCCCCGAACCTCAGATTGTGACCTAAATAGGAGTAGGGTTGCTGCAGATGAAATTCGTTATGATGAGATCATACTGGAGTAGGACAGATTCTTAATCCATCATGAGTGGTGTCTTTATAAGAAGAGGAGCAGAGTCACAGAGACCCAGACACACAAAGGGAGAAGGCCCTGTGACAGTGGAGGCAGAGATGCAACTATGCAGCTGCAAGCTGAGAAATGCCAAGTATCAACAACCACCACCAGAAGCAAAGGGAAAGGCATGGAACAGATTCTCCCCTAAAGGCTTCAGAGAGAGCATAGCTCTGCTGACACTTTGATTTCAGATTTCTAACTACCAGAACTATGAGAGAATAAATATTTAATGTTTTAAGCCGCCAAGTTTGTGGTACTTTGTGACAGCAGCCCTAGGAATCTAATTCGGAGAACTTCAGAAGTGGTGTTGGGACAACTGACTTTTCCATTTGGAAAAAAACATTAAGGTGGATCATTGCTGTATACCATAAAAAATTACGTTCCAGATAAATTAAAAATCTAAACATGAAAAGTAAAACTTCAGTCTTTTGGAAGGAAATGTAGGATATCTTCATAATCTTAGTGTAGAAGAAAATTTCTTAAACCACAAAGGGCAAAATGAACTAAGAAAAGATTGATATATTGCATTACAATTGAAAATTTATATACAATATAAATATAAGACAGCTTAAGTAAAAATAAAAGCTAAGAGATACACTAGGAGAAAGTATTTGTAAACTAATGTAGTCAACAGTTAATACACAAATTATATAAAGAAATCTTAGAAATGAAAGGACAAATAACCCAGTAAAAATACAGGCAAAGGATATGAACAGGCAGTTCATAGAACTAAAAGCAAATGGTCAATGGATAAAAGCATGAATTAAAAATTGTGACATTCAGACAATGGAACACTATACAAAATTAAAATAAATCAGTTCTATGTATATCAAGATGGACAGATCTCAAAATGTTGCATGAAAAATGCAAGTTGCAGTATAATAAAGCATTTGTGTATAAAAGACAAAGCAATACTATATATTATTTATAGATACATATGTATATTAAAAAAATTAAAAACATGAGCTGAAAACTTACCACATGCATCAACATGGTTGTGTCTCAGAAGGGAGGTGAATAGGACTGAGTGTAAGAATAAGATTGAAGTGGGGACCGAGCTTTGAGTTTTATCTGTCAAATTCAATTTCTTGAGAAGGAAATCTGAAGAGAAAATGTTAAATTTGTTAAATCAGTGGTAAATACTCAGATGCTTGCTATAATGTACTCTGTAATTTTTTGGATCTTTCACATTTCTGAAGATTAAAGAAATAAACAGTGAAGGCTTTTTGAGCATTTTTGGAAAACATTTTAAAAGTAATGAATTCTGCCATCATACATCATATGCATTTCTAAAAATCACAGTGCAATGCAAAATCATGCAGTAAAAACCACAGAGCTTATGGGAGAAATGGGGTTAGGTACACAACACTCAAAAAGTTTGTCAGTGACAAGTTAAAAGATAGAAACAATAAAAACAGCACAGTTTTATGCATGTTAAATGATTAAGAAATAATTACCTTAAAAACAATCTGAAATTTGCCTGTGGAAGTGGGTGTAAGAAGGGATGGAGCTTTTGAGTTATTGTGAAGTAGTGGAAGGGACATTATCTGAAATTAGATGGAAAGTTGTAACACCAGGTGTGAATAGGTAGGGCTCACCACAGGGTAATCTGAGGCAGCTGGTGCTTGAAGGGTATGCATGTGTGTGCTTTGTATATTCCTATTCAGTTCAGTTCTCATAGTAGCAACCAGAACTCTAAAATCCCTAGGAATGAATCTGTCAAGAATTATATAAGATCTATATGAAGAAAACAATAAATTTTACTAAAGAAAATAAAAAAAATCTAGATAAATATATGTTTCTGGATGGGAAGATCCCATAATTTAGAGACCCACTTCTCTCAAAATTAATTCATATACTTAGTATATTCCTATCAGAATCCCAATAGAATCTATATAAATTTGACAAAGTATTTCTCCTGTTTATTTAGAAGAGAAAATAGACAAGGAAGGTCAAGACAGTTTCCTTTAAAAAAATGATCAAGGTGGTGGTAGATGGCCGTATCCTCTTAAATAGCAAATCATTTGATAAAACTATAAGAATTAAACAGTCCAGTATTGGAGCAAGAATAGACAAAACCACCAGTGGAACAAAAATATAACCAAGTATAAATGGAAAACTAGTTTATGAAAAAGCGATCCCAACACAATGGTAAAAGAATCGTCAGTAAGTTTTGTGACAATTTAGTATCTCTTTGGAAAAAGAATTATGTGCCTTATTGTTATAATATACCAGAATATCTTTTATAAGTTTAGAATAGGGAAAGTCTTCCAAATCAAGGTACTAAACCCTGAAGCCACAAAAGAGGTTCTAGTAAGTACAACAGTATGAGATAAAAGCAGTGCACATACTTTGAAAAGAGATGGGGAAATTATCTGAGAACTATGATTGTTTCCACCAAAACCTTAATACTATTAGAATTGATAAACAAATATGGTACATTAATTGGATATAAAATAAGTTTACAAAAATCAGTTTTTTAAAAATACTAGTAGGGCTTTCCTGGTGGCGCAGTGGTTGGGAGTCCGCCTGCCATTGCAGGGGACGCGGGTTCGTGCCCCGGTCCGGGAAGATCCCACATGCCGCGGAGCGGCTGGGCCCGTGAGCCATGGCCGCTGAGCCTGCGCGTCCGGAGCCTGTGCTCTGCAACGGGAGAGGCCACAACAGTGAGAGGCCCGCGTACCGCAAAAAAAAAAATAAACAAATAAATAAAAATAAAAATACTAGTAGTAATGATTTGAAGTGGCAGAGGTGGTCCCATTTATAATTGTTGGGAAAACTACACAATACCAGAAATAAAGTTCATAAAAAAGATTCAGAACATTTATGAAGAAAATCATTAAGTTTATTAAAGGATAGGAAGCAAGATCAAATGAGTGGTAGAACATGTTCCTAGATGAGCTCAATCTTTCCTAAATACACATATAAATTTAATTAAAATTGCATCCCAATGTACTTTTTTTTTAAACTGGACAAAATTATTTTAGAATTTGTAAGGAAGAATAAATGTTCCAGAAAGTAACAGCAGTAGCTTGACAAAGAATCAGTGTGGGGGGGCACTTATAACATTGCATAGGTACTGTAATCAGATATGTATAGTTAGTATAACAATATATAGATTCACATACATGTGAAAATCTAATATATGCAAAGGTGAAGGTCAGGATTTCAATCTAAGGAGAAAGAGTGGTGCATTTATTAGTGTTCTGTGATTGGCTGTCCATATGTACATAAATAAAGATACCAATATCATCTGTAGAATTAAGCTGCAAATCTAATTGTGAAAAAAATTCAGTAGAATATTTGTATAATTTTTTGATTGTGACAAATACAAAAAATGAAAGTAAAAGCTGGAAACAATATGGAAAAGACTCAGGTTTTAACTAAATAAAAGGGTCAAAATGTTCTCTTTGGCAGAAGAGAAAGTCAAAATACAAATGATAAACTAGAAGAAAATCTTTGTTAACTAGTCAAAGGATTATTAACCCTAATGTAAGAAAGTTAATTCAAATTATAGGAGCCCACTAAAACGTCGAGCAAAGGATGTGAACAGGCATGCACAAAGATAAGTGGAACCCCCCCTCCCTGCCAAATATGAAAATGTTGCTAAGCCTCACAAATGAATGCAAATTAAAATAATGAAGTACAGGGGACTTCCCTGGTGGTCCAGTGATTAAGACTCCGCGTTCCCAATGCAGGGGGCACAGGTTCAATCCCTGGTGGGGGAACTAAGATCCCGCATGGCTCACAGAGAAGCCTAAAAATAAATAAATAAAACAATGAAATAGAATATTTTACCTATCATGTTGGCCAATAAACAAACAAACAAATAAGGTTTCAGAACATCCTGTGCTGGCAAAGGTGTAAAGAAATGTCTCTTATTAGCAAGGGTAAAAGTGCTGGATTCTTTTTGGAAGGCAATCTAGTGGTATCTCGTAAACTGAAGATGTTTCTATCCTTTGATTTAGTAGGCCTCCTTTTTATTTAGCCTTCTCCTGCAGAAGTAAAACCACTAATATATAAGGAAGCATATCAGAGCATTGTTGGTAATTTATAAAGGAAATGGAAACAATATATGTGTCATCAGTGGAGTATGTGTACCCATGGAATATAACGCAATTAACAAAAAACCGATTTTGCCTATGTAAATTGACCTGGAAAGATGACAAGTTAAGTGAAAGAAGTTACACAGTGATTTGTTCCCATTTTTGTTTAAAAAAAGAAGAAGAAGAAAAAGAAAGGTCCATGCTATACATAGGCATGTGTAGTTGGAACA
Organism: Leucopleurus acutus; assembly: GCF_964270905.1. Lineage (NCBI taxonomy): Eukaryota > Metazoa > Chordata > Mammalia > Artiodactyla > Delphinidae > Leucopleurus > Leucopleurus acutus. The sequence continues at coordinate 101,934,427 of NC_139144.1, read as the reverse complement.
GGCATAGAGAAACAAGTGGAAGGGGGTGGTCATGGTCACCAACAGAACCACATGATGGGAGTCAGGGAAGGAGCAGTTCCCAAGGAAGAAGCTGCCTAACGGACAAAAACACTGTCCACTGCGAGACTCTTAAATTGATGAAAAGGAACTGGAGTTTTGAAGCCATTATGACTGCATGTGTATTATGCCTATAATTTCAGTTACCTCTGACTTTTGAGGATGTGGCCGTTTATTTCTCCGAGCAAGAATGGCGGGATCTAGAGCCATGGCAGAAGGAGCTTTACAAGCAAGTAATGAGAACCAATTATGAGATTCTTGTTTCTCTAGGTAAGAAGTGTTTAACTGTGGCTGAGGCATGGAACTGGGTCCTGTTAGGGGTTTCAGTCACTCTATACTCCTGTTTGTCAGGTAGCCAGATTTCTCAGAAATTAACTCAGAAAGGCATTTTTATGCAGAGTCTTTTGTTAATATCTGTAAGCATTGCTAATCCTTACTCAAGGGTAGATGTTGCTACATGAGAATATTTGTGACAGCATGTAACGTAAGGTGGTCAGAGATGACTAAATATATGTCAGGGCTTTTAATCACTATATACTTACAGGTTGCCATGATTTTTCAACATGGATACATACCTTGCCTATATCCATAAAGTACCCTGTATATCTTTAACCTAGGATGTTCCTACCTGTCAACTTTTACAGTGGTGTCCATATACCTCAAAAAAGCTAATGTTATTTTTCCCTGCAATGAGATTTTGGAAGGCTATACATAGGTGTTTACCCGCAGTTGTTTCTGCATGGTTACGGTAATGGTGTTCTTTTTAGTCTTTTTGCTTACTTAGTCTTTGTATTTTACTATTAAATATGTTTTTTAAAAAGTCAATCTGTTTGGAGAAGCATCAAATGAATGATAAGTCTCTTGCCTCACCCCTCACTCAGTTAATTCCCCAAAGGCAACCATGTTAATCATTTCTGTTTTAGTTTTTACTGCAGTTTACTACAGTCTATTGTGCTTACACCTGTATTTCTTGGTTATTGAGTTTAACTCCTTACTGTGAAAAATGAGGGTTTCACTTACTTATACTATCCCTCTTCTATCTCCTTTTTCCCCCTTCTTCCGAAATTTTGATAGTTTTTTAAAAATTTTTTTAACTTTAAAAAAAAATTTTATTATCTATGTTACAAATATTTCTTTCCAATTTGTTCCATACACACACACACACACATACACACACACACACACATATATTTGTTGTTTTATCTTTTGGCCACACTGCGTGACTTGTGAGATCCCAGTTCCCCAACCAGGGATCAAACCCATGCCTCCTGCATTGGCAGTGTGGAGTCTTAACCACTGGACTGCCAGGTAAGCCCCTGATAGTTTTTTAATGCCTCTGTTGGCCACCTTTATAATTTAAATAATAAACTTCTAGATCATGTTTCATGAACTTTACATTATATCTCTTTATCTTTCAGTCTACGAAGGTAATTAGTTCTCCTATATTCCCTCCACTTCTCTTGCCAGCGTCTGACATAATTAAGATTTCCAGTTTCTATACAGTGTTTCTGAAACATTAATACAAGATATTACATTATTTTCATTGTTAGTGAAGAACCAATTAAAGTAATTGAATCAATAGAGGAAAGAAAAATAATCTTGTGACATGAACCCTGTGCCACCCAAAAAGAATGTTCCAAGCATCAAGATCAAATGGATGTGGACTTCTATGGTGGCGCAGTGGTTAAGATTCCGCCTGCCAGTGCAGGGGCCATGGGTTTGATCCCTGGTCTGGGAAGATCCCATATGTCGTGGAGCAACTAAGCCCGTGCTTCACAACTACTGAGCCTGCACTCTAGAGCCCACGAGCCACAACTACTGAGCCCACGTGCCACAACTACTGAAGCCCATGCTCCTAGAGCCCGTGCTCCACAACAAGAGAAGCCACTGCAATGAGAAGCCCACACACCACAGTGAAGAGTAGCCCCTGCTCGACACAACTAGAGAAAGCCCACGCGCAGCAATGAAGAAACAACAAAAGATCAAATGGATGTGAAGTGGTGTATCAATGTGGGTTTGGTTTGCATTTCCTTAATGGTTAATCATGTTGAGCATCTTTTCATTTGTGTATCTTCTTTGAAGAAATGTCTATTCAAATACTTTGCCCATTTTTATAGTGGGCTATTTGTCTTTTTATTGTTGGGTTATAAGTGTTCTCTATTTGTTCTGAATACTGAACCCTTATCAGATATATGATTTGCAGATATTTTCTCTGTTTCTTGGGTTACCTGTTCCCTTTTTTGTTGTTGTTGTTGTTGTGGTACACGGGCCTCTCACTGCTGTGGCCTCTCCCGTTGCGGAGCACAGGCTCCGAACGCACAGGCTCAGCGGCCACGGCTCACGGGCCCAGCCGCTCCGCGGCATGTGGGATCCTCCTGGACCAGGGCACGAACCCATGTCCCCTGCATCTGCAGGCGGACTCTCAACCACTGCGCCACCAGCGAAGCCCCCTGTTCCCTTTTTGATGGAGTCCTTTGAAGGACAAAAGTTTTAAGTTTTGATGAATTCCCATTTATTTTTTCTTTTGTTGCTTGAGCTTTTGGTGTCATATCTAAGAAGCCATTGCCTAATTCAGTGTCACAAAGATCCACTCCTATGTTTTCTTCTAAGAGTTTTATAGCTTTAGTGCATATATTTAGGTCTTTGATCCTTTATTTTCCTTCTTTGATCCATTTTGAGTTAATTTTTTCACACTGTGTGATATAGGGATCCAGCCTCTTTTGCATATGGATATCCAGTTGTCCCTACACCATTTGTTGAAACGACTATTCTTTCCCCCATTGAATTATCTTGGCACCCTTTTGGAAAACCAATTAACAGTAAATGTCAGCGTTTATTTCTGGATCCTCAAGTCTGTTTCATGGATCTATATATGTCTAGTCTTATGCCAGTACCACACTGTTTTAATTACCATTGCTTTAGGATCAGTTTGTCAATTTCTGCCAAAAAAAAAAAAAAGGCAGATGGGGCTTGGAGAATATGGTCATCTTAACAGTACTAAGTCTTCCAATTCATGAACATGGGATATCATTTCATTTATTTAGTACTTTTTTTTTTTAGGACTTTTAAAATTACTTTGAACAACATTTTATGATTTGTATTCTGTAAGTCTTATGTTTCTTTTATTAAATTTTTTCCTAAGTATTTTACTCTTTTTGATGTTCTTGTAAATGGACTTGCTTTCTTAATTTTTTTTGAAAAATTGTTTTATTTTAAAAGATGCTGAGAGTTCAACCCAGATGAAGACTGAGAATACGTGTATGGATTTATTTTTTTAATTAATTTTTATTGGAGTATAGTTGCTTTGCAATGTTGTGTTAGTTTCTTCTGTACAGCAAAGTGAATCAGTTATACGTATACATATATCCCCTCTTTTTTAGATTTCCTTCCCATTTAGGTCACCACAGAGCACTGAGTAGAGTTCCCTGTGTTATACAGTAGGTTCTCATTAGTTATCTATTTTATATATAGTAGTGTATATATGTCAATCCAAATCTCCCAGTTCATCTCACCTCCCCTTCCCCCCTTGGTATCCACATGTTTGTTCTCTACATCTGTGTCTCTATTTCTGCTTTGCAAGTAAGTTCATCTGTACCTTTTTTCTAGATTCCACATATAAGCGATATTATATGATATTTGTTTTAGGTGTATGGATTTAAATAAAATACAGTGATTCCTTTTTTCATGAGAGCAGCCTTGGAATTCTTTTGGGGTTGAAGTCAGATTTCAGAGGGCTAATGTATATGTCACTCTGACATTTTATCCCTAAAATCCCTCAGCATTGCCCAGCTTATCCTCTTTCTCTGATTTGGACCATCTACTAATCTCCCTTTAGCAATCCATGAAGCATACTTTTGGTTCTTTTAAATATATATATTACTGAAAGAAAGTTTTACTTGAAAGTACACAGCGTAAACAGTTTTTACAGGGAAATGGGTATCTTGTAATATTTTAATTCGTTCATTTCATTCATTGCAACCCCCTTCTATTCTAGCAGAACTCAACTGTATTTTAGGTTGCGATTAGCACTGTCACTGGAAGTACTTCTCAGAATATTTTAGCTGAAGCTCCAGTTCTTATTTTCATATACCCCCTATTCCCAAGATATCTCCGGTTGTCTCAGGGGTTGTCCCACAATTCTCAAAGCACAATACTGGTGAGTTTTAAGAAACCTGTGACAAAATGCAGCATTGCTAGATATATTGGGACCAAGACAAAATCAAACACAGAGTCATCTAACAGGTCCAGGTAGATTAGGAACCCACTGTTATAATGTGTGGGCAGTTCTGCTTTTCTTTGTGTAAACCTATAATCTATTTTTAAAAATCTCTTCTCATACATTTTCCCAGGAGTAAATTTGAGAATTTGAAAACAGCTCATTGTGCTTTAAATTTAGTGCTCAAGGAAACCGAACTACCCTGTTTGACTTTTCTGTACAGATGATGGACTTCCCAAACCAGAACTAATATCCTGGCTTGAACAGGGGAGAGAACTCTTCAGGATCTGGGGAGAATCACAGAAATCAGGAAACATAATTTGCACCTCTGCTGATTTGCATTTGGATCCAGTTATTGAGGGACAGCTGTTTGTGGGTGAGTATTAAGGAATCAGGGCCCTGTCCTTAAGACATCCCATTCAGGTTTCTTAGCTCCAATTCTCTGACCTTGACTTCCTGTTTGACTGGACTGAGGCTTAACACCTGGTATATTCTAGAGAAAGGCAGTAAAGCATAGTTGTTAGGATTGTGGGTTCTGGATCCTGAGTCTGGATCTTGCCTTTTCCAGGTGACCTTGGGCAAGTTATTCAACCTCATAGTATTTCAGTTTCCTGACCTATAAAGTGAAGATAATAAAAGTACCTACATTATAGGATTAAATGGGTTAATGTATGTAAACTGTCACAATGATACCTGGCAGCACAGTAAGAGTTCAGCAAATATGAGGTATTCTTAGTAGTGGGGGGAGGAATAGAGACTCCTCTTTTGTTTCTTGTCATGATGGGAGAGTCTGAGATTTTTGGATTCTTAAGGGTCAGTATTAAAGTATGGAAAGAGAAAGTCAAATGGGAGCATCATTCCAAGAAATGTTGTCAGTAGTTTATTTAATTTTTAGCTGCTGCTTTCAGGAGAGTAAAAGAGTTTTTCTTCACAAATTATTTCACTTTTTACTGTCTGTTAGCAATTCTTCCAAGAAGCCTTTTTACAAGGTTGGTAGGAATAGAGACGAGGAGGGAGGAACATCTGGTCTTAGGACAGCTCCTGGAGTATATGGAATCATAGTGTTAGCCAGGGCCTGTCAGTAACACTGCCGTCATTATTTTATCTTTTTTTAAGTCTTTATTGAATTTGTTACAATACTGCTTCTGTTTTATGTTTTGGTTTTTTGGCGAGGAGGCATGTGAGATCTTAGCTCCCTGACCAGGGATTGAACCTGCACCCCCTGCACTGGAAGGTGAAGTCTTAACCACTGGACTGCCAGGGAAGTCCCTGTCATTATTTTTTGACTCCAGGAATGTCTGCGCATCCAAATGGGACAAGTCTGGTGGCCCTGAGGTCATAATAATGGTGAACATTTACAGGGAACATGCAGTGTGCCAGGCCCACGCTAAGCCCTTTACCCACGTTAACTCATACAGTTCTCACAACAATCTTATGTATTGTTTCCATTTCTACAGGAGAAGGAACTGAAGCCAGAGATGAGTTTGACAAAGCTTGCACAGTGGACAAATGGGATTCGAACCCAGTCTGATTCCAAAGCTTAGGCCCTACATTTGTGACTTACATGTTCTCTTTTCAATATTATTCTAAGATAGGTCTGTTCAGTTTAGTTTCAGCAGACTCGCACCAAACTCCTGGTCATGAAACTGACCCCACTGAAAGGAGCTGCCGGTTTAGTTCAGTGGAAGCCGGGCTTCCAGGCCACCTCAGGTCACTGCTACGGCCACATAAGCCTTGGTCATGTCACAGGATGGGATGCTGACTGAAGTTTTCTTTTCAATTTCAGGAAGCCAGCAAGCTGTGAAACCAGGAGAAGCCCACTGCCATTTCCAAGTAGATCCTCTTCAGAGCCAGCGTTCCTCTGAACCCTTGTTAGGAAAAAGTGAAGATGTTTCCTTCAGGCCTGACCAAGTCGTCGCCCTCCTGAATCCACAAAGACATGATACTCGGGCTCTAGTTCCAGTAGTCCACAGCTCCAGGGAACCCACCCAAAGAGACACAGTCGTAAGTCCCAGGACCCTCGGTCCCCCAGGCTTCCAGGAAACCTCTGGGGAGGGCCTCCAGCACCCCTGCCCTGTCTGTGGGGAAGGCTTTTGGAAAAACCTCTCAGAGCAGCACCAGGGGAGCCACTCGAAGGACCTGCCACACAGGGCCTGGAATCAATTCCGCAAACAAACCGAGGCACAACAGCCGCTGAGCATCCCTCGGGGACAGAGGCACTTCCGCTGTCCAGAATGTGGGCGGGGCTTCCGCCGGAAGTCGTGTTTGCTTAGACCCCTGTCAATCCACCCTGATGAGAGCCAGCTGCTGGGCAGCGAGTGTGAAGTGTACGCCCACCACCTGCGCGCGGGGCCGAGGCCTTCCCAGTGCCCTGGCTGCGACGAGCGAGGCCCCCGGGGCCCTCCCGGCGCGGAGAGGCCAGGCTCCCGGAGAGAGGGTGCCGGGGCCGCCTCCGAGCAGGCTGAGCTCCCGCGCTCGGGAGAAAAGCCGGGCCTGAGCCCGGCTGGCGAGGAGCGCCCGGAGGCTCTCGAGCCAGGCCCCGGCGCGGAGAGGCCGGCCTCCTGCGGCCCGTGCGGCCGGCGCTCCTCCCCGCAGTGCGGGCTTCCAGACCACACCCACGTGCACAGCGCAGAGCGGCCCTTCCGGTGCGCCGAGTGCGGCCGGGCCTCCCGCCAGCACGGGTGGCTGCGGCTCCACCGGCGGCTGCAGTCAGACGAGCAGCCTTTCGCGTGCCCGGAGTGCGGCCTGGGCTTCCGGCTGAGGAGGCACGGCGGCGAGAGGCCGCTCTCCTGCGGCGAGTGCGGCCGCGACTTCGCCCACCCGTGCAAGCTGCGCGAGCACCTGCGGGTTCACAGCGGAGAGCGGCCCTTCGGCTGCCCTGAGTGCGGCAAGAGCTTCCGCCTGAAGGGCATCCTGAAGGCGCACGAGCGCACGCACAGCCGCGAGCGGCCCTTCCAGTGCGCGGAGTGCGGCAAGGGCTTCACGCGGCCGTCCAAGCTGGCCGAGCACTTCCGCGTGCACAGCGGCGAGCGGCCCTTCGGCTGCCCCGACTGCCCCCGCCGTTTCCGTCTCAAGGGGCAGCTGCGGAGCCACCAGCGCCTGCACACGGGCGAGAGGCCCTTCCCGTGCCCCGACTGCGGCAAGAGCTACCGCGTGAAGGCCGACATGAAGGCGCACCGGCTGCTGCACGGCGGCCGGATGCCCTTCTCCTGCGAGTGTGGCAAAGGCTTCGCCAAGCAGTCCAAGCTCGTGGAGCACATCAGGACGCACACAGGCGAGAAGCCCTTTCAGTGTCCCCAGTGCGACAAGAGCTTCCGCTTGAAGGCGCAGCTGCTCAGCCACCAGGGCCTGCACACCGGTGAGAGGCCTTTCCGCTGCCCCGAGTGCAATAAAAACTTCCGGGAAAGGGGCCACATGCTTCGGCACCAGCGCATCCACAGTCCCGACAGGCCGTTCGCCTGTGCAGACTGCGGCAAGGGCTTCATTTATAAGTCGAAACTCGCCGAACACATCAGAGTGCACACGAAGTCCTGTCGTGCCCCCAGTGAGCCTGACGTTAAGCAGAGGCTCAGCCAACTGTTTGCGATGATTGAGGCCGACTGGAGTTGAGGCCGAGGAGGGCGCCCAAAGCGGTCAGCAGAGTCGGTATTGCCAGGGAGTCCACAGCCAGCGCAGCCAAACCCAAAATCTGGTAAGACAGATGGAAGGAACAGGGGCCCTTTTTTGAGCAAGAATGTAATACAGGTTAGGCATGTGAGAAACCACAAAGATTCTCATTTAAAACATCACCAGCTGTGTTTTCTATCCATTGATAGAAAACAGTGGATAGAAACAGTAGATAGGTTTGTTCTTCCCACCATCTTAATGGGTCATTTTCCCCAATGTGCTAATAAGCTAACTCTGAAATCCCATCTTGAATTTAGACAGCAGGAGAAATCCCTCCAGTACTGTTCTCAAAGCTAAAAGGATGGGGTGACTGTTAAATGTCAACTCTTCTTTTTTTCATAGTATGATGATAAGCAGGGGGTTTAACCCAGCGACTTTTATTGTAGGCCTGATATGATAGGATTTGGTTTTGACTTATTTGAAGCTAATAGCAACAAAATGAGTTCTCCGACTCATGGTTTGTCTATGTGAATGCTGAAGTTTCACAGCAGGTTTCATAGTGATTATGCATTGTTACCCTTAAGGAAAAGCTGATAATTCAAGCAAAATTTGATTAATGTGGGTTGAAGAAAATAAAACCAAAGGTGCTAAGTTGTATGGGACTAGAGTTTTGTTTTTTTAAATTGAAGTATAGTTGATTTACAATGCATTAGTTTCAGGTGTACAGCAAAGTGATTCAGTTATACATACATATATACCTATTTTATTTTCAGATTCTTTTCCCATACAGGTTATTATAAAATACTGAGTATAGTTCCTTGTGCTATACAGTAGGTCCTTGTTGATTATCTATTTTATATATAGTATCCCAAACTTCTGATTTATCCCACCCCACGGAGAGGGGGTAGCTAGAGTTTAGATAAGAGATTGGGACAGGAGGTAGATTTGGGAGTTCCAGAACACAGGTGCTGTTTGCAGCTGAGAGAGTGAGTGAGATTCCCAAGAGTGACTTTCTAGGCAGATGACTAAAGTCTGAGTTAAGACAAAATAACAAAGCTAAACAGCTTTATTAGGGAGCCTGACAGGCAACAACAGTTTCATGTAGAGAGTTTTCAAGGAAACGTTCAAAGTAAACATAATACAGATAGAAGTCGAGGAAAATACCCCATTTGTTACACTAGGTGAAGGCTGTGTGAGCACACAATGTTTATACCCCAGGGACAGAGTTGTACTCCATCCAGAGAATTCCTGACTTTCAGAGGGTTTATGTTTCATTTAAAAGAATGGCTGACCTGAAATTCTAGGGATGATAGAAAATGAGATGTCAGTAAACTGTAATAGACATTACTATAAAGCAATAGTTCAAGATGATTTTCTCTGGAACACTAGCTCCAAGTAAATAAGTTAAACAGTTCCCCCCTACACACACACAGAGTCTATGACTCTCAAGAGGAAGACATAATGTATAGCATATTCTGAATATATTTGACCTTGGGATTCCTTTCTGTCTTTTTTTTTCCCAAAAAAAACCCCCCACTATGATCTTGTGGACATCAGTAGAGTTCTACAGGACTCATTCTGGAAAATATTACTGAAGAATAGTCCTGGCTCCAACCAGGTAGTCCTTAGTCTAAGACAGAATATCAGGGGATGAACGCCCTCAGTTTTAGGTGACAAAACAGAACTTTAAGTCAGAATAAATCTTTAATTGGTTTTAGAGCACCCTTTCTCTCATGTGATAGGACACTAACAGAGGTGACTGATGATATTAAGAGGTGATATGATTTAGGCAGGTTTATAATCATTAGACACACATGGCTATGTCTGCTGTGTTCACGAGGCAGTTGACCTCACAGTGCGTGAGGAAAGAAGGAGCCGTGGCCCCTGCTGCAGACTAGGGCCTATGGTGAGGGAGCAGGAGGGCGAGGAGGAGCAGGGTCCATAGTGGGGGAGGGGGAGGAGAAGGGGGCCTGTGCTGGGGGAGGGGAGGAGGAGGATGTGGCAATGAATCATGTAGAGGCTTTGAGGGAGACTGAAGGCTAGGGCCTCTAGTTAGGTGTTCTCACATATTTCCTGTTATAATTGGAGGATCTCAGAGATAGTAAAAGATCCAGAGTGTTTGAATTTTGTTAGAAACTGGAAGGGTTTTGGAGGAAGTTGAGAAAAAGGGCACAACCCAACTAAACCCCAGTACCCTAGGCTGCCCACGCTACAAATGAAAAAGATACCAGAGTGGTGTTTAACAAGTAGAGGGATTTCTGGGAAGGAAGGTATTGTAAGCACAGGTTCCTAAAACGTCTCTTCCTTTCCTGCCCAAAATTCCTAAAAAAAAAATATCACTGCTGAGATATCCTGGTGAAATCCCTGAACTTCCAAAAATAAGAAGGAAAAAAAAAAAGTATCCTGTCACCTACAAAGGAATAAGAACTCTGATTGGCGCAACAGTGAAGATCATATTAAAGGGACAGAATGGTTTAAAAAAAAATCCATTTAAGTCAAGAAGACAAGGTCTCTGCTGAGCCATTATTTAACATTATAGAATACATCATATTACTGTGTACCTGGAACATCCAAGAGAATCAGCTAGGTAACTACTACAAGTAAGAAAAATGACCCTATTCACAAAAGTCCAGTTACTGTCTTGATTCAAGATAGGAATTAAGCACATGCTTATGTTTGTCTTCTGCCTCTCAGTATCCCATTGAAATTATAGTAAAGGGATTTTTCTTCAAAGGCTGTAAATCCACAATAAAGAACAGAATTCCGAGGAGACCATCACCAGATGAGAAATTTCAATAGATTTCAGAAAGTTATTAAAGAATGGTATCTAATGAAGAGGATCACAGGACTGAGCTGAGGGGACTATTGATTTGCTCAGAAGAAGCTCAGCCTGGGGAGCCAGGCAGGATGGAGTCTGGAAACCAGGGCATTAACTGAAAGTCTATTACAGTGAATAGTCCAGCCCCACTCCATCCCTACCACTACCAACACCAGAAGCAGGAAGTGTGTCTGGCAGCTAGGTATTTACCTTGTAAGGGAAAAAAGGAAAGGAACAAAGCATCTGGGGATAACTAGAACAATATGGATATTGTCTGAGATAAAAGCCCTCCTCATTCTAGCATGACTCCTAAGCAATCAGTCACCTTGGAGTAAACTCATACAAGACCCACCCATGGACACAAAGATCCTAATTGACTTGTCTACTGTTGCATTCTCAAATATGGACAGGCAAGATTATCAAACATTTGGAAAAAACTTTTACATGAAAGAGAAAGACCAAGACAAGCAAGAAAAAAAGTACGTCAGACAAACCATAGCTAATTCAGGAAATAAAAGCTATATTTTAAAATCTCTAATAAAAATATTCAGAAAAATACAACACTTATTATAAAACAAGAACATAATGTTATGAAAAAGGAAGCATCTGAAAAACAAATTCTAGGAAGTTTAAAAAAAAGTGACTGCTAAAATAAAAACATCTCAGGAATTCCCTGGCAGTCCTGTGGCTAGGACTCGGCACTTTCACTGCCAGGGCCCCGGGGTTCAACCCCTGGTCAGGGAATTAAGATCCCGCAAGCTGCGCAGCACAGCCCAAAAAAAAAAACCCAAAATAAAACAAAATCTCATAGTAGTATTAAAGAAATCTCAGAGAAAACAGAACCAAGTTTCAACAGATAGAAAATAAGAGTAAATGGGAGAAAATGAATTGTGCAAATACTAGCCTCTGCCCATTTTTCTATAGGAAAGAAATGCATATCTATACATATTATCTTAATCATATATACATATATGACATAAAGGTAGGAGGGGAAGAGAGTGGGAGAAAGAAGCAAATAAAGGGGGGAAAGTACACCAAAAAGCCCCTCATGTGTGATTATGCATCTATATAAAAATGTACGTGATTGCAAGGAAACTCTGAAATTTTAAAAAGTAGTAATATAAAAATAAAATACAAAACTCAGTCCTAAAGGAGGGCTGGACACTCCTTTTAATTCTTTTTAGAATTTTAGAGTTTTAAAATTCCAGTCTCTAATATTACAGAGAAGGAAACCAAAGCCACAATAAGTGTCTCATCCACAATCTCATACCTAGTTAGTGGCAAGGCTGAGACCGTGCGGGTCTTCTGAGTTCAGGGCAGGGATCCTTCCGTCACACTTAATTGGAAATCCAGGAAATGCATGTTCTGTGGATAAGAAATACTAACTGCTTAAACAAACAAAACCAGCACAGTTACCTAAAGCAGGGAAGGAAGATTACAGAGAAAGAACAGAGAAAACCACAAGTATTCAGTGTAAAAAATCACATAGGCAAAGGGAGATTATTAGCAGCATCTTGGAAAAGACCAAAAGATTAATGAAAGGATTCTTTTTTTAAATAGGGAAGAAAAGCCATCGGAATGAATGGAAACCCTTTATGATTTTAGGGACAAAGATTATTTAGGAATAAAACAGAATCTTCTTTCTGACTGAACGTAATTCACTACTTCACTCTTGACCAAGATAGCTTCTGGGGGGAGGTTTCCATCACCCTAAAATGTGAAGCTTGGAGTTATTAACTAAAAATCCAGAAACTTTTAGTTATAATTGACAAAGGGGAGTTTAGCACCAGAAGTTTTAAAATAAGTTAGGAACAAACCAATCACTCTCATGGAAACTAGAGGGCTTTTTATCTGTGACCCCACTCTATGAGAATCACACCCCCCCCCCCCCGGAAACCAGTGTGATTATATCCTGATGAGAGTCACCTGGTAAAAAGTACAGAAAAGGATGTACTCACCAAACACTTAAAATAAGTTGTTGAGGGAAAGGCAACAGTTTCTATTATGCCTGTGTGGTGTATCAAGGGAATAAAAGGATAGCTTCTCACCACATCCACTTGGATGTCTAATAGACTTCTCAAATTCAACATTTCCAAAACCAAACTTATAATTTTCCTCCCTTATCCTGTTCCTTCTGTAGTCCTTTCCATCTCAGCAAATGGAAACTCCACCTTCTAGTTTCTTAGGTAAAAAATCTTGATACTTTCTTTGACTTTCTTTGACTTCTCTATCTCTCAAAAATCTCACCTAATCCATCAACATGTCCTGAGAGTTCCATCTTCAAAATAAATCTAGACTCCTAAGTCTTCTTACCACCTCCTCTAAGACAACCTGGCTCAAGCTGCCATCACCTGGTGCCTGATTATTTCAATAGCCTCCTCACTGATCTTCGTGTTTCCACCATTGCCTGCCCACGGTCTGTTCTCCAGAGAGCAGCCAGAGTGATCCCTTAAAAATGAAAGTCAGGTCATGTCATTTTCCTGGTCAAAACCCCCAATAATTTGAGGGTCAACAGATTTGAAGAAGCAAAAGAGACCAAAAAGGAGAGAACAGTGAGGTGAAAGGGATCCCATGAGAACATGGTGTCTCACTAGCCAAGCAAGGAGAGTATTCCAAGAAGCAGGTCTGCTGCTAAGGAGTACAATGAGAACAGGGAAGTGGCCAGTAGAGTTGGCAACATTGAGATAAATGTTAACCTAATCAAGAACAGTTTCATTGGGAGCCGTTGGGGCAGAAAGGCAAAACTTGGTTGATTGGTGCAGGAGTGTGAATAAGGAATTGGAGACAGGCTACACAGAAAACTCAAGTTTGAAAGAAGTTTGGTCATGAAGGGGAAAAGAGAATTTGGCAGTAGCGGGAAAAGTTATTGATAATGGAGCATGTTTGCATGCTAATGGAGGAGGATTCTGAAAGAGGAGGAAATTGATGTCGAGAGGAAAGATAGTAGAGGAAGTGGAGGAATTGGCTTTTGATGAGGGAGGGACATTTTCCCCACAGTAACTGGAGGATAGGAAAAGAGGAGGAGAGGGACTCTGTCCCTTTGAACCACTACCGTCTCCCTTTTAGTGTGCACTGTGCATCTGCATTACGTAGACATTAACTATATCCCCTTAGAAGACACGGGAATGCCTACTCGCCAAAAAAACCTCACCCAATTTCCTCCTGGCACCAGCAAGGTAACTCCTTAGGAGTTAATGTTCCTTTCTCAATCCTGTAAGAGGTCACAATAACCCACTACTTGTCTCGTTGGACTATGTAAACTGTCAATACGGTACTTTGATATATAACCCTTTGTCTCAAAAATCTATATAACTGTGCTTTGCCTTCTGATAGGTGGAACAGCCTTCAGAGCTTTCTGCAAGACTGTCTCCCCTGTAATAATCCTCAGTTTGGCTCAAATAACAATTTCCATATCTTTATGAGATTGACTATTAAGTTTTTTCACTGTCGAGAAGTTTGGTGTACCAAAAATTCAGGCAGAAAAAGGCAACCGTACACATGATCCAATTCCCTGATTTATATGCCCATCAATTTTAGGTCCAACCTTGTGTAACCCCCAAAAGAGGAAGGGGCGGGACTTCCCTAGTGGTCCAGTGGTAAGGAATCCGCCTTCCAATGCAGGGGACTCGGGTTCGATCCCTGGTCGGGGAACTGGGATCCCACATGCCACGGGGCAACTAATCCTCCGCACCATAACTACTGAGCTCTCGTGCCTCAACTAGAGAGCCCGCGTGCCACAACTACAGAGCCCACACGCCCTGGAGCCAGCGTGCCACAACTAGAGAAGAGAAAACCCACAGGCCACAACTAGAGAGGAGACCGCGCACCATAACGAAGAGCCCACATGCCTCAACGAGAGGCCACATGCCCCAGCAAAGATCCCGCGTGCCACACCTAAGATGTGACGTGGCCATTAAAAAAAAAAAGGTGGGGGGGAGCAGAGTTTAAATTGCAGTCCTCCTAGAGCCTGGGAGATATGGACCGGACGCGCAGCGCTATGACCTGCCTCTGGAGACTCTTGGCTCCTCCTGCCTGCAGGTGGCGCGGTAGGAGCCCAGTGCCCGCGCCAGAAAGGCAACGTTCCCAGGATGCCTTGCGTGTCCCCATGGCAACGGCCCCCGCGGAGCGGGGCTGACCAGCGCAGGCCCCACCCCCGAGCGGTCGGTAAGATCGTTTGGTCGTCCGCTGCGGCACCAGCGCGGCATTTGAAAAGGGTACCCCGAGCCCAACCGAGGCCTGGAATCCGGCCAGGGACCATCCTGGGGGCGGGCTCAGCGGCCGCGCCCCGGGTCTCGGGCTACGCAGACTCTGCAAGTGTCAGCGGTGACCTCTCGGCCCGGCAGAAGGGGCGGTCCGTGGTGGCAGAAAGAAAAGCCTGCTCGGGCGGGAGCCGGGCCTGGAGGAGGCGCGGTCCGGGATCCTCGGACTGACTGTGAAATCTGCAGCCCTAGCCCAGCAGTCTAACCCGAGCTCGCGCGTTGGAGTCCAGAGGGGGCCGTGCAGGGAAATCCGTGCTTTCAGCCGTGGTTACTAAGTTCCTCGAAGCAGGGACTGATTTTTTTTTTTTTTTAAATCTTTGTTACCCATGCAGTGTGTTTCCACAGTGGGCGCTCTACAAACACTTGTTGAATCAATGAATTAACGAATGAAAGAGATGTACACATAGCCACTGATTTTACAGTCAGCCCAGGGCTTTCTGAGTGTTCCTGTTTCTCTGAAGCTCAGCTTGTGTGCTGGGAGTACTGTTAGTAAGGTACAGAGTGGAAGAAAGAACAGGGAATTACGGCTGAGAAAAGGAAAGGAGTCCCATAGGGGAACATAGAGTATAATACTAAATTGCAATGATAGGGACTGTCACTTCAACATGTAGTTCTTTAGAAAATGATGATGACGGTTGCAACTCTTAGTTTCAAGTCTTTCAGAGATTCTCAGGGGTGACAGTAACTCAGTTTCCTGATACTTAGCTTAAATTGAAACAATGTTTCCCAAGAAATATGACAATTTCTTACTGCCTTTTCCCTAACACACACACACAAAATGGTATTCAGAATAAAATCTTTAGGGATCATAATCCAACTCCCTCACTTTATAGATGAGTAAAGTGAGTTACAGAGAGGTTGAAGTGACTTGCTCCAGGTCATATAGCTAGTGACGGAGAATACAGCCTAGGTTTCTTGAGTTCCAGTTCTATGCTCTCCCTCCTTTCTTTCAACATATTTATTGGAACTTCTTCAAAAAATATTAATACAGTATTGTTTCTCTTGGGTTGTGGCTGCTTAATCAAGCTTCTGTTTTACATTTTCCAAGTTATCAGGAAGCTATAGGGCATTTTCCTTATTCCCCTTTGTCATCTTCTACAGAAAGTGGTTTGTTTTTCTGGTGCAAATGGTCTTGAAAAAGATCACTGATGATTTATCATTTCTTTCTGACATTTGTAACATGATCTTGGGGCAAATAGTTTTCAGTTTAAATTTCATTTCAGTGGAGTCAAACTACCAATTATAGAAGTCTCTGTAAATGCAACTTTCTGTATTTCTTAAAAACACATGAATGGGTTTAAAGATATCTCACAGGAAATGCTGAAGACAGTGCTATGCATACTTTATCACACAGTATTTTTTTTTTTTTTTTTTTTTTGCGGTATGCGGGCCTCTCCCTACTGTGGCCTCTCCCGTTGCGGAGCACAGGCTCCGGACGCGCAGGGTCAGCGGCCATGGCTCACGGGCCCAGCCGCTCTGCGGCACGTGGGATCTTCCCGGACCGGGGCACGAACCCGTGTCTCCTGCATCGGCAGGCGGACTCTCAACCACTGCGCCACCAGGGAAGCCCTATCACACAGTATTTTAACACATTTAAATGACTGTGTCCTATGGTAGGTAGTTACATGACTGTGTCTTATGCTATGTGCTCAAATGGCTTTTTATTTTATTTTTATTTTTGACTGTGTCACGCGGCTTGTAGGATCTTAATTCCCCACCCATGGATAGAACCTGGGCCCCTGGCAGTGAGAGAGCTGAGTCCTAACCACCAGACTGCCAGGGAATTCCCTCAAATGTCCTTTTAATTGAATCAAACTCTTTGTTTCAGGTCAAGTTTTTCCAGTTAGAAATGAGTGTCTGTGGCAGTTCCAATGACTGACTTCTTTATGAGTTCCCCCCATCCCCCCACTGTTCCTGTAAAACAAGGGCCTGTACATTCAGTATTCCACCTTGGTCAGGGTATAAATTCGCTTTGTTTGCAGCAACTGTTGTTTTGGAAAGAGGAACAGCAAAACCATCACAAGCTCTTCTTGGAATTGTATCATCCAAACCTTGCCCATTTTACATATTGAAAAGTCTGGCTTTTCAAGATCCGTGTCGTAACTTCTCGCGTGATACGAACAAAGGTAGAGAAGGCTTTTAAACATTACTGATGAGAAGTGTGAAGCCATCCTGAGACAGAGGGAAATGCGTTTGGGGGTCCAGATGGCAGTGCCCTTTGATGACGTGGTCATCTGTTTCTGAGCCCAGGAGTAGGAGAATCCGGATAAGCATCAGAACGAATGCTCGTGGTGCGTGCTTTACATGCATGGGATGAGGCGTATGCATGAGGCTGCTCTCTCTAGGCATGAGACGTTTTTGTTGAAAATTTGAGAATAATTCATGAAATCAAAGGCTAGGCAAGTCTCAGCAGGTCATCCATACTTTCTGTTTGCTACTTGGTCAGCCTTTAACGAGACAGCAAACTTGACGTACCCATCCAGCATCTTTTAAAGTCACAGATACTTATATTGAAGTCACTTTTGCAGTTGGAGATTCAGCAGTGATTCAGTGAGTCGTCCACATAGTGGTGAAAGCATAACTGGATAGAAAATCATGCCCTTAGAGTTTCCATGCTGACAGTGCTGATGTTGAAAGGTAGTAGAAAATGGCCCCTATGAGAGAAGAAAACTACCTGTACTTTTGCCATTTGAAAATTATGTCATAACTTCCTTATTCTATGAGAATGACTTACACGGGGGAAAAAAACACCCTCCTTCCTGATGGATATGAATGAGGAAGGATGCAGCCCTAAGAAATGCTGAACCAGCACATGGAAGCGAAACCTCGTCCTGGTAACATTGTTTGAACCCCGCATTAAGCGGTCCCTGAACTTATCCTACCCGACTCTTCACGTATGTGAACCAGTAACATTTTCTTACTGTTTAAAATGTTTTGGAATTGCATTTCCTCTTACAAAACAGAGTCCTAAGAGACACAGAAATTGTTAACAGAATGAGGGTTTGTGAGTAACAGATCCTAAGGCATGAAATTGGCTGCACAGAAAAAGAATGGGAGGAGTGATGACTGTCCGGGCTGAGAAGGTGACAGTCTTTGTTAGGTAGTAACTGTCACCTCTTCTGTCTTGGGACTCAGGCCGTGTACCTACTAATATGAAGCATTAGGGACTTGGTAGGGAGAAAAAAATTCAGATGTTGCCGCTTGCTTGTTTTCAGCCCTCAATAAGTTTCTAAAAAAAAAAAAAGAGACAGTCTTAGGCTGTCAAGACCTTGATACTTTTCAAGGTTACAGGGCAGTTATTTTGTAGAATGTCCCTCAATCCGGCTGTACCTGATGTGTCTTCATGAGTGGGCTCAGTTTACTTGCCTTCAGAGGGTTAGCCAAGATGTGATGCTGTGTTTATCTCACTGCATCTTATCGGGTGGCGCATGATTTCAATTCGTTCCATTACTGAGGATGTTCATGGCGATCACTTAAGGTAGTGTCTGCCAGACTTCCCCCCTCTGTAATTAACAAGTAGTTCAGGATTTTGTGGGAAGGTACTTTGAAGTCATGTAAATATCCCATTCCTCAGCAAGTTTTCCATTCCTTTAGCCACATATTTTATATCTGTATGGACTCGCAATACTTTCCTATTTTTATTCCTATTTTGTCCAGTGGGTTATAATTCTATCCGCAGTTATTTTGAGGCTCTCATTGTCCTAAATTTGGCCAGTGGAAGCCCCCTTACACAGGCTTCTGTGTCCTTTTGACTTGTTCTCATCATTCTTGAGCAACTTCCTTGCTATCTCTGTCACAGGTTGTTCCAGGTGTGTCTTCTATTTACCCTGTTCCAGCGCTGCAGTTGATCATTTCTCCCAGGACCCCTGGTTCCTTGTAAGGGAGAGTGGGTTAGAAGCCAAGATCCGGCACTAGTTGTGCCCATTGCTATTTGAGGATAGCTACTCCCAGACCCTCTCAGTGGACAGAGCTAGGACATACATACATATAACACGTACACATGTTTACATTTACACTTATTTCCACATCTATTTTTATGAATGATTCCACACCAATACCACTACCACACCAGTGTCCGTTCTAGTTTTGTCCCTTCCCATATCGGTAATTCTCATCTCCAAGAGTGAGCTTTGCTCCCATTATCTGTAATATATTTATTTATCTGATCAGTCCTCCTGTGAGTAAGCCACCTCATGGGGCCACTGCCACCCCTTCCCCCGAGCAGAGCCCCAGTGGGGCTCTGACATCCTGCTCTGGGCCACCCCACCCCCTCCCATCCCCACCTGCTGTAGATGCTTACCTTACTCAGCTCTACTTAATGATTTTGGAACTGAATTGTTCAGGAAAGGAAGGGAGGAGAAAGAGGAAGGAAAAGAAAGAGGAGAAGGGAAGCAAAAGGTGTTGACACTATTAATGGAAATGGTTTAGTTGACAAAATGAATCAGTGTAGAAGTGAAAAAGATCAACAGAGGTGATAAATTTAATATGTGAGCGGATATAGGACTGAAATCAACCCCCAAACTGAATCTAGTACAGATCTGAAAGTCATTTAAATAAAAGTGATTCTAATGCTATAAAATTAGGAGTAATTTACTAAGATCATAAACATCAACAGCCAATTGCAGATGGCCATGGGCTGGGGTTTGGAAAGCACACCCAACCCAAGGGCAGCACCAGGAGGAAGGGCAGTCCCAGTCATTCAGCAAACGTCGATGTGGCTGGGTATTGTCCCTGCCCTCGAGAAGCTCACAGTCAAATGGAGAGAAAGACGAATAATGGGCAGATATAGGAAAGTGGAATAAGCGCCAGGCGAGAGGGAAAGCAGACGCGTGAGGACAGCACCCAGGAAGGGTACTTAACCCACATTCAAGGGGTCAGGGAAGTTGTCCCAGAGAAACGACACCTCAACTCAGTCTTGACCAATGAGAAGCAGGTTGCACCTGCCCAAGAGGTAAACTTGAAGTTGATTAAAGTGCAGGTTAGACAGTCTAATGAGAACCAAGGAGGAAAGCAATGCATGTTTTCGATGAAAGGGCTTCATGTGTGGTTTATGATAGAAGGCAGATTCCAGTCATTGGAAGGAGGTAATTAAGACTAACACATGTTGAGAACATCCAGCCCTTGGATGATAGGAGATGTTGCCCACAGTCCTACAGAGGGAAGCTAGGAGGGGAACAAGAGGAGAAGCAGGTTCAGGGACGTGGCAGTGAGCCAGGGCTTGACAGAGCGGGATGCCACCAGCTGGTCCAAGGGGAAGCTCTGTGAGCTCCTGGCGGGCACCGCTGTGGAGAATGATGCTGCCGGTTGCGAAATCAGTGAGCTGAGGCAGGTGGAAGGTGAGGCTTCCTGCAGCCGCGGCAAAGGAAAGCTGATTTTCCTCTATGAGTGGAACATCACATTGGGCTGGAAAGGTGTAATTAAAGAAGCTGGTGTGAAGCACAAGGGGTTGATTGAAATACCCAACCTGTCTTAAGAAAATGAAGTAGATGACACTGAAGTGAACATGAGTAAAAAGAAAGGAGATGGGGATATACTTGAAAGATCTTATGAAAACTGCAGACACCGCCAAGGTCAGGGAAGCCCTTGGAGATTACCTGAAGGGACTTAAGTCGGAATTCACAGTGGGAATGATTTTACAAACCAAAGCTATGGCAACCCAGGAATTGACTGTTAAAAGGAAACTGAGTGAGAATACCTTGCAGATTCAGGCCTCCTCTCCAGTGGCACTGGGTGTAAGGATTCCCACTATGGCACTGCACATGACGAGACTGTTTGACACAGCTATCGAGCAGCTGTACAGAATCTTCACTGTGAAAGATTTGGTACAAAAATTTTCTAAATCTCCTGCTGTATTAGAAGCTGAAGAGGGAGGGAAACTCCAAATGTTTGATGGGAACATCACTGGTAAATATATAGAATTGTTAACAAATAAAAAGGTCATCCTGAAATGGAGATGCAGGAACTGGCCAGAACACTAGGCACTAGTTGCACTGACTTTTGTGCCTACTCTAGGGCAGACGGAACTACAATTGGACCGTGAAGGAGCTCCTGCCTGTGAAGAAGAGAAACTCAAATTCTGTTGGCAGAAGCAGCATTTTGAAGAAACAAAAGTTTTACTGCAGCTGAGAAGATTTTATAAGGGCATTACTTTCTGTAAGCAGAAAAACATTTGGTAACATTTGGTAACAAGTGGTAACATTTACCACTTCCCTCTATCATTCCTTTAAAAAAAGAAAACAAATACTCTTAATTTATACTGGATTAAATCCATGAATTTATAACAGAATAGAAAAAAGAACACTAACACGTGGGACAGCTCTAGCCCTCCAGCCGCCCCCCTCCCGGACCATGTGCCAGGTTCCCCACTGTCTTCGGGCATCTGCTTCCTAAACTACAACCAGTCACCTGCTCCGCTGTTTTCTTGGACCATGTTGTCCAGGCCCTTAGAGAGCAGTTGGAACAGCCTTTTGGTTCTGAGCAGCCCAGCCCTATCGTTTGGGTTAGATGCCGATGAGAACTCTTCCCTGCAATATTCCTGACATCGTTTCTCCTGGAGTACTGTTTCTACTACTATCAGAAAACAGACACCTCACTGGGCTTTTTAGTCATGTGAGAAGTGTGGTAAGATGGGTACCCCAGTTCCAAATAAAGCTTACGCTGCTGGAGTGTGGATGGTTTTATTTCCCCTTCCTGGCATTGAAGATGTCCTCAGGTTTTTTGGGTTTTGTTTTGATTTTCTCTCTCCCAGTGTCTTGTGCCTTTAGTAAAATATGGGAACTTTGGCGCCCCTGGACGTGCTTTCAGACATAAAGCTGAAGGCAACCAGTCCACCTCATTGTGACCTTTCGAGGTGAGAAAACACACTATTCCCAAACCAGGCTCAATATCCCAGATTGAAATGGGACAAGAGCTGCTCACTCTTCCAGGACAGAGGGGAAAGGGAGAAGACAGAAAGGGCAGTTACCCCCGTGCTGGGAGGCTTGGATTTGAAGAGCATCAAAGTGTGGCTGTTTTAGGGTAAGAAAGAGTTGGAGCACTGACATTTGAGTGCGTGCATTGAGATTACATGAATTGCTTTTCTTAAGTCTTCTTGTCATAGTGGCGGCATGTAGAATTCTGTGATTCCAGCCTGTAAGATGAGGCCTTTCTTTTTTTTGTTTTGTTTTGTTTTGTTTTTTGTGACGCGGGCCTCTCACTGTTGTGGCCTCTCCCATTGCGGAGCACAGGCTCCGGACACGCAGGCTTAGCGGCCATGACTCACGGGCCTAGCCGCTCCGCGGCTTGTGGGATCTTCCCGGACCGGGGCACGAACCTGTGTCCCCTGCATCGGCAGGCGGACTCTCAACCACTGCGCCACCAGGGAAGCCCTAAACTCTTTTTGACAATAAAAAAAACCTTTTTAAGTACCTCATGGAAAGTGCATATTATTCTCTGTTGATAAGTCTAATATATATTGTTGTTGTTCCTTGTCTTCTTGTTCTCTCTTCCATGAAATTCTTCTCATTGCAGCAAAGTGATCACTCTTACTTCTCTTGTATCCTCTGACAATCCTTAAAATGTTGCTTTCCAAACTTTCATCCTCTACTTTCTTCTCACTCAACATCCTCTCCATGGGTGATTTCATCCACTCACACCTCACTTACCCATCACATACTGGCATTTCTCCTAAGCTCAAAACCCACGTTTACACCTGCCTACTGTAGCTCTCTTCTTGGATGCTTCACAGGCATCATAAACTCAACACACCCCAAACTGAAATCATTCCCGGCTTCACTCCTCCTCTCGTCCCTGCCTGACAGTAACATGTTCCTCCTTATCTGTTCCCCATCTCATTGAAAGGCACTACTAGCTGCCCTGCTGACCCTTCATTCCTCTTCCCCATATGTCTTGGTCAATCACCAATTTTTACACTGATTCCAGTTCCTTATTATTACTTTAATATTCCTACGTTGCTTCATCCCCGCTACCACCACCACCTCTCACCTGGATTAGCACGAGACCATCTCCTCATGGAGAGACCATCTCCTATCCAGTGTTCCTGATTCCAGTCAACTTCCACTACCACATGCCCACCAGAGTGATCTTTATAAAATGCAAATAATTCCATGCCACTCCCCCACTTAAGATTTTTCACTGACTTCTTATTGCCCTCAGGCTAAAGGCTTTTATTTTCTGGACCCCTGCCTCCAGCTTCATCCCTGTTGCACCTCCTCCCACTATAT